>NW_027437183.1:28157500-28847500 GCF_033239565.1 Halichoeres trimaculatus
GATAAAACTGACCACCTATCAGTGTCTGCAGATTCCTCTCTACAATAGCAGAAGCTATATGCAAACTATAGCTATGGCACAAAATTGAGTTCTAACATAATATGACATAATATCTGCATGGACCTATTGTCCCTTAAGTCTATTATAGAAAAAGAAAGAAGCCTTCTAATGATCTGATTCTGACTTAATCCTGCCTGAAGTATTGCTAATGTTACTGTCTATGATGTGAGCACCACATGCTGCAATTAGAAATGTCTGTATCCTAAATATCTGGACAGAGTTTATTTTCATTAATTTAGAGCACGGCTGATACGAGACCCAGTTACATCTTGTTGGTGAGAAAATACAAGAAGTTACTGTGGAGATTGTTCTGACAGAATGTTGTTTTTTCTTGTGGTGTGAACAATAAGGGATGAAGTTACATCATTTATTGCAAATGACATTTTTGGAACAACCTCCATCTGGTCTGTGGCGATTGAGTGCAAAATCCTAAAAGATGTCAAAGACAAACAAAAGCATGCAGAAGCAAGTTTTGATGGAAATGGATTAAAGATTTTTATTTACCTTTGGACCCTGCTTTACTAGGAGTCTACCAAGCCTGTTTTGTTGGGAAAAATTAAATGAAAGTTAAACATGGATCATATTCCTGAGGCTGTCGCACCACAATCGCTGTCTGACTCTGGCTTACATCACAAAATGTTTCCAATGTTTTTCCTACTGCTGTTTAGAGTTTCAAAGACCAAAAATGTTGTGACAAAAACTACAAAATGCCCATGCAAGAGGAGTCCTCTGTGATTGTAGATGTTTGAAAAGAATGTAATTAACTCAGACATTATTTTTGCTCAGAATTTCAAAAGCTTGTACTGCACACGCTTTTAGGTTACTATTTTTTTTTTTGTTTTTAGTTTTTTGGAGATAAACATCTTTACTTCTGTAATGCAACATTGTAGTCTAACTGATTCTGTGCTTCATAAAGAAAATAAACAAATCAATAAAATACAGGGATGCAAAGTGGTGGGTTCCTCTGAATAAGCTCCTGATATGGAGACAGATTTGGTCACTTTAGTGTTTGTCTTAAACACTCATGGGAATACGTGGTGGAACCCCCCTTTTTTTCTTCTTAAAACTGTCACATGTGTTTCACTAATATCCTTAAATCTTGTGACCTGTGGCTGTAGTGCCCCATAGATTTACACAGCTTTATTTTCCTAGTTGAAACAATACCTCAAAGCAAATATGGAAATAAACCCCTATCACATCACATTGCTTTTTTTCATCAAACCCAGAGACGTGAGATGACAGCAGTCTCAGGGGAGATTCTAAACCCCTCGTTTGCTTTAATTGATATAATGAATGGCATGTGTTTTCAGCCTCCATAGTCTAGTAATTGCCGTTTTTAACACCCTTCAATGGCATATGTGCAGTGGAATGATCGAAGACACTAATGCTTTTGAGTGCAAATGTGGCTGACAGAACCAGGAAGGATTTTCCTGTATTATTAATTAGCTCACGGATGTTGTAATAACATTTTATGTGGAATCAATGAAATGTGTAATTCCTTCTTGAACCAGGTTTTTAGGTACTTGTTTCTTTTTGCAGGTTTTTTTTTTTTTAATAATTCATTCTACATAACACACCTTGAGTGGAAAGAAGAGATCTCTTGTTTGAGATACTTAAACCATATCCATTATGAGACTTGTTGTGGAGATGTCCTGTTGGTCACTTTTCCTGCTCCCTTGCTATCGTCTGCTTTGCTCTTCGGCTCACACATCCCATTGTTTTTATTGTTTTCCTGTGGTGCTAAACCAGAGGCTTGCTGATGATATTCCTCTTGTGTTACAGGCTGGAGGATCAGACAAAAAAGCTTCACAAGGACATGAAGAAAAGCACCGAGGCTGATTTAGGTGAGTTCTGCCACCAAAGTGTGCATAAGCCCGGGTGTGCCATTGATCTCCACTTGTTCACTGACATACTTGATGTTGCACGGCAGGTTTTTCAAGGCCAGAAAAGAAGACGTTTGGTTGTCTTGGTTTGTTTGGTGTTGCTTCATTTCTGTGAGCGGCTCGATAATTGAAACAAGCAGTTGTGGGTATTCCCCTTAATCATCTATAGGCTTTCCTTGGCTAACACTGCGTTTGATATGGATTTATGTGTGCATCTCTTTCAGTTAGGGCTCTATTTGTCAACCATGTCTGCCTCCATTTATTTATTCATGCATTTGTCGGCCACAGAAACCATGTTTACTCTACTTTTTATTTGCTTATTTGCTGGGTTTGGAGTTGTGTATTTGGGAAGCAGCGGTAGACATGGCCTGTGGTAAGTAGTCAGTTGTGGGGGTGGAGGAGCGGGTACGGATGGAGGAGTGAGAGGCTTCTTCATTTCCTCTCCTTTGTGCTCTGGAATATGGATGTGTGCATCATCAAAGTGTCATAGCTGTCAGGCCCTCATTAACGTTAATGGATTCCATCTGTTGCACAGGTCCCGTCTCCGGCAACTGCTACCAAACAAAGAACTGGACCTACTCTACATGTCAGCACTGCATTTAATACACTGCTTTCTATATCAGCCATCATTTATCAAGTCAAGGGTGCTGATATGCAGAGCTCCATTGAACTCACAGCCAATTAGCTGGTGAGGGACGATAATATCTTTTAAGGGCTGCTGCGGTTCACCGTTTCAATTAGACTAAGTAACACAAGGCAGAGAAAGCAGCGGGGATAACTGTGCTTTTCATAATAAGAAATTGTTCGTCTCATTTCAGCCCCAGAATATTAGGAACCCAAGCTCTGCTCACTGCACACTACTAATACGAATAATTAAATCACTACCCTCATGTTACCCTTTGATTCTCATGACCCTGTAATCACCACGTCTCGCAGTCAAATCAGACAGTGTCAAATCAGACAATTTGTTACTTGTCAGGAGGAGCGGGACACAGAAGCACCACTTGGTAATAATTGATTGGTTGAAAATTGATCTTGAGAGAATCCAAGGGAGTGTGAAAACACTGTTCCAGATCTCCATGAAGCCCATTTTCACCACAGCCTCTCTTGTCAGATCGTGTCTCCTCAGTGAAGCTCATTTATTTTGACTGTGAAGCCATAATCTGATATGTGCTATGTGTCTAAACAAAATGGCATGAGCACAGATTAACAGTAATTGGTGCTGTCAGTGTAGAAACATCGCTGAGATTCTTGGTGCTCTGGTGAATATTCAACGAGGCAGCTCAGCCCCCCACAGATTTTTACAATGGGGGCAGAACTTCGCCAATTTACTCCAGTCTGTAGCTATTGTAAAATCATACCTTTGAAAACCCAACATACTTAAATGAAAAACTTTGAGCCTTAACTTTAATCAACAAAGTTTTCATACACAGTTAAAGGAAAATACGAAACAGCTTTATTGTCTTTCCCTTGTGCATAATTTAACCACGTCATTTGTGTTTTTCAGCCATGTCCAAAGCAGCCGTGAAGATCTCTGCAGACCTGCTGAGTAACCCACTGTGTGAGCAGGACCAGGCCTTCTTCGAGTCCATGAGTGCTTTAGATACCGCCATGAAGAGGATGGATTCCTTCAACCAGGAAAAGGTCAGACTCCATCCCAAGATCTTTCACTGTTTCTCCTTTAGCAGAACACACTTGGTAGAAATGGAATACATTACTCTTAAGTATGTCTGAATTATTGTTGAATCACTTAAATATTAAAAAAAATTGTTTGTGTCACTCGAAGATGAGCCTTGATGATGTTTGGTAGTTTTTGGGTCCAAAAGAATTTCTATTGACTCAGATAAAACCTTGACAAATGAAGAATCATATTTATCATGCATCACAGGAGCTTCTTTTCTTTGTTGTCTTTTGTTATTTTCCTACCGATACTGCCAAACATATTTAGTTCTGCATACTAGAGCCCGACCGATTAATCGGCCCGACCGATTAATCGGCCCACCCGATTAATCGGCCCACCCGATTATAGCCTGTCACCGTTTAATCAACATCGGCCAAAATGTAGCCTATTATAAAAAAAATTGCCCTGCGGAGATTCTATCGCTCCTGTTACTATGTGTTAATTAATATAAGGCTACTACACAGCGCCTCACTATGTAATGCCATGCAGGATTAACCCGGGCTTATAAATTCACCAGTTATTGTTTTGGTTGAAATAATTTTAGAAAAT
This sequence comes from Halichoeres trimaculatus, assembly GCF_033239565.1. NCBI lineage: Eukaryota > Metazoa > Chordata > Actinopteri > Labriformes > Labridae > Halichoeres > Halichoeres trimaculatus. Next base: position 28,161,674 of record NW_027437183.1, read on the forward strand.
GTTTCAATGTATTTTGTTGTAATTGTATTTATTGCATGTTTTGAAAGCAGCAACATTGTTACTTAAAATATGGTTTGGTCCCATGCATTAAATGAAAGATGGAACTTTTTAATAGCTAGTCATAATTTGTGTTCATATACAGTATTTATCCTGCGTATATCAATGAATTCATTACATATATCAGCACATATAGCGGATATCAGTGGATATATTGGATACCGGCCGATATATCGAGTATCGGCTTCTTTTTGCCCCCAGTATCGGTATCGACATGGGCCCCTAAAATCCCATATTGGTCGGGCTCTACTGCATACTATACCTTTATTTGGTTTTATCTGTCTTTTTCCACCTTGGCACATGCCACTGACATGTCTCGTCAGACTTACAGAGAAGGTATCTAGACAAGTTTTCGTTAAAACCGTGTTTCCATATCAGTCAATATTGTGCAACCAGTGGACGTAAAACCATCCGTATGTTTTTCCTTCTGCTGAGTTTGAAAAGCATCTGTGGCATCATCCTCTATAAGCTCGAGCTCCTGGTTATCAGCTGTGAAGATTGATGCATTTGTGACTCACTGGTGTCAGAAATAACTCATACAAAGGAAAGAGCCTCTCACAATGTTCATACAAGTTTTATGCTCACAGCTTGAGTGTTGAAAAAGTCCATTGTATCTTTTGTTTATTAACTGGAACCAACTGTTAGCCTGTGTTCAAAAGTTTTTTAATTTTATTGGTTGTTTATTTATTTTTACCAGTGGTGGTTTTCTCCACCCAATATGGCCCTGAACTGCCTTTATCTATTCCTTTTTTGTGTTGAAAAGCCATTCACACAATCTTAACGTTTTGTTAGAGGCAGCTTTGAAAAGTATAGAAGTGACAATACCATTCATAAGTTATCCACAGCTTTAGTGCGGTTAAATGCAACAAATAATAATATTTTATCGTACCTCTTTAGTTTGTGTTTGAGAGTATTTGTTGATTTGGAGTCCATACTTTTTGTCTTTTATTATTTTTCACTCTTGTATGTTTTGTCTTAAGGGAAAACCGTAGCAGGTACATTTTCCAGAACTGTAAACACTACAGCACGCTTGTTCTCTTCATGATGTACTTTGTAAAGATCTCTTCTTTAGCTGTCAGGCCTCTCCAGATTATTTGTTGGGTGCACTTCAGGTTTTTTGATTAGAATCATCGCCAAAGGTAGTTAAAACGTGAATCATAGTGGCACCGCATGTGTGCATCCTCAAGGCACAGCACTATGAAGAGTAGACTTTTATGAGGAAAAAATACAGGAGAACACAGGAGATCACACTAAGGCATACACCGATTGACTTTTTTCCATCTGTGTTTTCTTGACTCATTGCCCTGCTGTTAGGTGTTCTGGGCTTTTCACATTTGTTGCCTTAAAAATATTCCCCTTTTTTCACATTCAGTTGTGTACTAGAATGATTTCATGACCTTTTACAACAATGATCAAACAAAAGTGGAAAAACTGAAAGCATTTTTGTTTAAAAGGTGCATCCTTCCTGTTTTTATTCCACGGTAAATTATAGTGCAGTTTGGAAAAGCACAACAGCTTTATGAGCATGGATATTCTCTTCAAATGCTCATGAATGCAACAAAATATCCTTAAAAATCAGACCATAAATCTCACCCCAGTGTAGACAGGTGCAGTGTCCATTCTACCAAACCAAGTCTTCTCATCATCACAAACCCATCATGAGCTCATCACATCAGTTTTGTTTCTACTTGGATGCAAATCGGTCTCACTGTCACAAAGGAAGTAGAATGACTCTGTTGATTGAGAAATATGCTAACATCTAAGGTGAACTCTGAGCAGTATTTTGTAGCAGACTCTTTCTTTTTGGATTTAACCAGTCTTTTAGACTGACTTCTCACAGCTCATCAAATTTTACAGGAGCAATTTTGAGTGACTAGACAAAGTAGAATGTGGGTTGGACAGAGTGTGTGGGTTTGTAACCCCGGGTGCGTATGTTCCAGGACTTGGCTTGGTTGAGTGCCCAGGAGAGCACTCCTGCCAGTTTGACTGTTTTCAGTATATTGTAACTTTTACATTCTTCACATTTTATAGAATATCATTTTTTTTGGTTTTGCTTTCCTATTGTAACTGTGTTCATATCTGGACCTGAGGACAAAGTCTCACCAGTGTGGGATCCTGCATGAGCTCACACTCCACCTTGTGCCCTCATTAATTCACCAAATCATTTTAATGCAATTTTACATTTTTCCCTTCTAAACACTCTCTAGTTGCAAAAAGTGGAGTTTTTCTTTGTAGTGCATCGCTGTGATTCCATATTCTGGCTCCATGCTGACGAGTTTTTCAGCTTGGCTCTGTGACTGGGATGTATTTGACAGTGATTCAGCTCGGCAGCAACACTTTTTCACTTGCGGAGGACAACAGTCACCAACTGTATTGACGTGGTTGTATGTTTTTTTTTAACACACTTTGATCCAGAGTAGATTTTGACAGCTAGGTCACACCTGATTTTCTCAGTACTTCTTTCAGTCTTACTAAATAAAAATCCTCACCATAACACAATGTTCAGTTCCAGGTTTGGGCAGGGCTGTGTGGCTCCTTTTGTAGAGTGGCTGAAAGTGAGCTGAAGGCAGAATAGTGATTGTGAGCAGTTTTTGGTCAGTCTGCTATGTGGAATATCACCTCAGGTTTGCTAGGTGTTTAAAATCCAGCACGGCTCACTCGAACACTACTCCAGCTTCTCCCTTCAAGCTGACTGTTGATTCTGACGGCACCAGCAGCAAACCCTATTGCTCCAGCAAAACAGACACAAAAGCATCCACCCTTTGCTCTCCTCTCAGTGTTGAGACGAGATGTTCTGCCGCAGGGCCCGCGAGTGAGAGAGCCAGCAGATAAAACGTGCAGCGATAATGAAGGCAGCAGTGGCCCAGGTCTGTGTGTTTATTTCTGGGGCTGAGGAGGGCGCACAGCCCCGCCGGCGCACTGCTGCCGAAGCTGAGCCCCAGTGTAGATGGCGGCAGCGCAGTAGAGGATGCTCCGTTTGGAGGGATATTGATTTCCTCTGCGATCTGTGTGTATTTTTGGGAGGCCTGTGTGCCAGGATGGCCTCTGCCCCGTGACTCACTGATGGAGACTACTGCTTGAGCGCCGGCCTGAGGCTCTGGGGGGCCTCCAAGGAATAGCTCTGCCCCCCCTCTCTGTGGGAAGGGGCAGAGGGTAGAGGGCATCAGCATGCTTAAGCAAATCTGCCGCTGTTGTTCTCCCTCCTCGCTGCATGCTCTCACCTTAGAAGCAGCAGCGCAGCTCAAGTCAGGGAGGGGGGGATGGTGTGAATATGTAAAACAAAGAAAATGTGAATTCCCATGTACTTATTTTGTTATTGGTTCTCTGTTTTCCCTCAAACCACAATCAACCATTTTGTACTTGGAAATGTGCCGGTGTGAAGCAGCGAGTGTTGCTGTATGTTCTCATAGATGGTCAGGGCATTTTACAAAGCACAGCTGCGATCTCGCTTCCTTGTTGTTGTATGATTGACTGTCCTTCCAATAGCGAGTGAACATATGATTAGTGGAGCTGCTCACTGTTCTCATGCAGCTGTCACTTCACATCTCTGTGCTTTAAATTTCTCCTCCACAATACTTAGCATTTACTCCTCACTTGATTTGTTTGCATGGTTAACTTAGCGTTCTGTCAGGCTGGAAGATCTGGTAGTTACAGTAATTTTGAATCTGCAATGTAAATGATGCTGCAAACTTTATTAATTGTGCACCAACTTCTGTCGATGAGACCTGGTGCCGGGGCTGGAGGCCCAGAGATGAGATGTTCGTTTACTTCCATTTAACACCCCCCCCTTCTCCTCTCACCCCCCCTCCCCTGTCGGTTCTGGCAACCAGAAGGAGAATGTAGAAAAATATAAACTGTTATTGTTAAAATGTTTGTTTGCAAAGAACTTTCATCTTGTACGGCAGCCCACCCTCCACAGGATTTGAAATCAGTGGGGCTTTGCTTTCATGTCCGTCCCCTGACAGTTTCATCCTTTTGTATCGCAAGCTCAATGAATATTCAGGGTTTTCTCCTCAGGGCTTGTGTACAATAAAAGAGTCAACGTCACGAAAGTTTCTTTGCAGGCACCCCCCCACCTCTTTTTTTTTTTTTGAGTGTTCTGTTTGAAATATACACAATTGCAGATGTTTGTTCAGTGGCATTACTTAGCAGCTAATGAGCGTGAGACGTACAAGATATTTTGTTCCGACTCCAGTTTTGATGTAACTCGTGTTGACAATGAATAACAATTTGTAATTTCACATGCCTCGTTGAAGCAGTGCTGATATTTACATTATTTTTATATTACAGGTCAACCAGATCCAGAAGACAGTTATCGACCCTCTGAAAAAGTAAGTCTCCATTTGAGTTCTTGTGAATTTTTGTGGCTTTTTGTGGCTGCTGTGTCAAAGGTTGGCGCGAAAAGTATCGATACTTGTTTGGGGTCCAATAGTTTTTCCTGACAAGTTTAGGAGTTATGTGGAGTAAAGGGTGGTGAATATTCCATGTAGAGACAGTACAGTACAGTAAAAGTAGTTTAGCATCAATGCTCTTTTGAATCATTGTCCCTAATGGGGTAAATCCATATGACACTCAGAGCAGTGCGCCACAACATTTTTATTATGTGACCCCGGTCTGCTCTTCGCCCCGATGGTGCTGCACCACAGGAAGTCCTGCAGTGAAGTAACACAGATTGTAAAAACGAATTGAGTGGTTCTGCTGTGGTGTCAGTGTGTGTCTGGAAGAAAGTTTATTTGGTTTTCATTCCTAATACTCGCCCCCGTTTAAGCAGGCAGTGAGCGCTATTCCATTCCTGAAGTCTCACGTTTTTAGAAACACACACACACACACACACACACACACACACACACACACACACACACACACACACACGGTACTCCACATACACATGCAAAGCAGAGGTACTGAAGGGAGTGGTTGGACAATCCCACCCGTCTTCCGGAGAGCTTGTTAAGGTTTAGCTTCCTCCTCTTGGCTCCTCCCAGGAGGTTCACCACATGCTGTTAAAGAGAGCATGTGCAAGTTTATGTTGAAGCCCATAAGCCTGTTAGTTCATTTTTCAAAATAACCAATGTGAAGAGATTCCTTCATAAAACATGAATAGACTGGGTCAGTGTGTGTGTGTGTGTGTGTGTGTGTGTGTGTGTGTGTGTGTGTGTGTGTGTGTGTGTGTGTGTGTGTGTGTGTGTGTGTGTGTGTGTGTGTGTGTGTGTGTGTGTGTGTGTGTATGAGAACCCTGTCTTCCTCGTGTACTCTGGTGGCGGAGCAATGACAGGATGGAATGGTTCTAATTTCCTCTTCCTGGTGGGCGGCAGGCGGACGTGTGGGCAGGCTCACAATATGGCAAAGGGCCCAGCTTCCTGGGCCCTGAGCCGTGGATTGGTTGAAAGGAGAACTGTCTCAGGACAGTACATACTCTCAACACAAACTTACATACAGACAAGCTCTCACCCAGACTTTGAAGGAGGCGCTGTCTCACAAAGATGGTATTTTGACCATAAAGTTGGCATTTACGTGGCTCTGAAATAAAGCAGAGGAAGTTAGTTCCTAAATGACTTTTAAAGCTAAACTGACCTTTCATTAACTTTTTCCTCTCTGCACTATTAGTTGTTAGTTTATCAAAGTGTACTCTACATAAAACTGAGAAACAAAAGCTACTATACTTTAAAGCTTCCATTAAGATTCCATTAGTCCATCACTAATGAATATTTTTATTGTTTACTTCAGCTCTAAATACTCTATCGGTGATCTTGTGTCAGAGAATTAGGATAGAGTTGAAAGAAGAACATTAATGTTAATGGAAGACCTTGAATGGTTTGTGAGTGTGTGTGTGTTTGTGTGTCTGGTGTATCGGTGTGTGATTGCTCTTAAAATTTCTGCCATCCATCCTTAATTCTTGGTATAGTAAAATATACAGTACACAAAACACAAGCACCCCCCCTCCCCTTCCCCTTCCCTCCCCCTGTGAGTGTATCTCTCTCAGGGCCCAGACGTGAATTCATCCACTCAGCGGGGTCACTAAGTGACATCACTGTGTTTATGTGCGGGGAGGGGAGTGCGTGGGCACCGAGGCATTTGTGTTATCTCGGCCTCCTAACCTAGCCCTTTCTGCTCTGTTGCTCTTTTGGATGAGACAGAATTCAAGTCTGTTTTGAGACCTCTGCCCCGGCTGAGCACTGAATGGACACACCACGTCCACCTCTCTCAACCAGAGGAAGGACTTTATTCCTGCTGCAGGTTGTGAGCTGGACTCAAACAGGCCATTTATCGCCAGCTGCGGGCATGCTGCTATTTTTTCTTTAACGCAGAGATTGAAGTTGGTCTGAAATTTGTTTTTTATTCTCTTGGTCCCTTTTTTTTGTGTAGCAGGATTTTATTTCTTCCTTGTTTTTTCTTCTTATCTTGTGTATCATGTTACCAAGCCGGCTGCGTGAGTTGCCCGAGTTTTGATCAACAAAGGCAAGTTGCAGCAGATCAAACTCTCCCCTGCTGAGACAAAGGAGGTTCTGCTGCCATGTACGTCACACACTCAATTTCCCATGGCCCACTGCCCTCAGGCCTTTTACACAACGGATTGTAGTTTTTTCACATTCATGGTGAGCATAATTGAACGTGATGTAACTTTGACACTTTTCAATCCCTATATGAGCCTTAACACACCAGAGGGGTCATTATCACACAAACAATGCTCTTTCTCATATCTGAGTGGTTGACTGTGTGCTTTTTGCTGAAATGAGTTATGTGATGGTCGTCAACAGGAACAGCCTGCCTCTCTAGACTGAGGGTGTCTAGACCAGACTGGGGCTTGGCTGACGGGTCAGCCTGGCCTTTCTGTGGATTGGCAGCTGCTCATAAACACTCTCTTTGGTCCAGATGCTATTTCCATCCAGCCTGTTCACCACACCCTGACCTGTCACATGGACAGTGGTGTGCCCATGGCCCCCGCACTGCCCTCAACAAGCGTAAGACCTCATTCAAGTAGAACCGAGCCTCAGCCAGCTGACCAGTAGTTGTTCAGCCAGGCCAGCCAAGGACATCAAGGGAAATATCCCGTGCCTGGACAGTTATAGACCAAACTTTCATTACTAAGTACGTATATTTACCTTCAACAGGACTCTGCTGCGTAAACTTGCGTGGGAGCCTTTGACACAGCTGAGTCACCGTAACTCCTGGCACTGAGAGCCTTAAGTGTAAGCGGAAGGCTGAAACAACTCCATCCAGCATGGGAAGGAAAGAAAAGGGTTAACAAGCAATTGGCTTTGTGTCTGGCTCTTCTTTCTCCTCCTCCGGTGCCAGGAGAGCAATGGCCCTCACGTCTCTCAGTGTGCTCACAGATAGCAGTGGCCGTCAGTGTTGTCCCACTTTAGAGCTCAAACTGCAGGCCAGCGCTGTGTGTCATGAGGAAATTTCACCGCACTGTCAGGTGAAGTGTGCTGGTAAGAATGCGATCAGCCTGAAAGCTGGTTTGCCGCTACGTTGTCATCAGCCAATACAATCGTGTTGGAGTGCAGTCATGCCTAGAGGGCAGTTACATAATCCCTTGGCACTTCAAGTATGTGTACACTGGAACAGATAGTAGACTTGAGGATCGGCATCCACCCCTGCCGTAAACTGGGCCAAAGTGGTATTTTATAAATAGCGGAGGAGCGTGGGCCGCAGGGCTGGGCTGAGCTAGGCTCCGTGATGTCACTCAAACGCTACAAGACCACTCCTTGCCTAACTTCCTGTAGTAAACAATCCCTGCTTGTCTGAGTCTGACTTCACACCCCCCCCAGCACTTTGCTGAGGTGCTCGGGCATCATATGAAGTGTTTCACAATCAGTCCACAGGTTCTCTGTTGCTCCCTTACAGCCACACAGAGCAGCACAAAGACTGACAATAAGAGGAACAAAAATCATGAAGCCCACACATTTTGTGGCCAGTAATGCCATGGGAGGAGGTGCACGTATTAAGCTATTGTAGTAGTGCTTCTGCACAGTTGATGAAATGCTTTAAATGAGTCATTCAAAAAGCTATATCTCACTCTTCATTATGATTGTTTTTATCACTGACTCACATGCAGCAGACACCTGTGGCCTGCTTTTAAAAACACTGTCACTGCTGTGCGTTTCAAAGAAAGGCCAAACATTTTCTATTTTTGTTATTCATATCTTAAGTTAAATATCTGCTAGGATTTTAATAACAGCTCCTTGGCTGAATCATTTCCCTTTAACATTTATTCTTATTTGTTGTTGTGTACTCTTTGTCCTTTATAAAAACATTGTCCATCATCTATTGACTTTTGTTATTTGTTTACTATAAGTGGGTTGAATATTCCCTGCATACATACAGTATTCCTGCTTCCCATTAAATGCAGCCATAGAACCAGTGCAACAAGTCCCAGGATGAAGCTCAGACTCCTGTTGCTAAGTTACAGATGAGTGTTTTCCTATTTTTAGTGCTGAAGACTAGGATTCTCGTTGTAAGAATATATTTTCATTTGGAATATGATAATTGTCACAAAATGAATTGTTTCATGCCGTTTCAAAGTACAGTAATTAGATAATAGATTAGAGGAAGCTTAATGCAGAGCTGTCCTCTGGGGTTTGAGAGTACCTCTACAATAAGATGTTGAGGGGAGGGATTTTATTAATTCATAATGACTTTTATTAAGAGAGGAAACGATGCAAAATGCATTTCATAAAGCAAAGGAAGCTGGTTTAATTATTGCAGATACTTTAGTTTCCCCTTGAAAAATTCTGTGATTTTTTTTTTCACTCCCCCTCATTTGAGAGGGAATGTATTTTTGAAGACATGATTGGATGTGTGAGCGTATGTGTGTGTGTGTGTGTGACTCTAAGATTGTGTGTTTACTCTGTGCAGGTACGGTGGCGTCTTCCCAAGTCTCAACATGGCTGTGAAACGCCGCGAACAGGCGCTGCAGGACTACAAACGATTGCAGTCCAAAGTGGAAAAGTATGAGGAGAAAGAGAAAACGGGGCCCGTTATGGTCAAACTGCATCAGGTACCGTGAGTTTAAAGCGTGCATCGCTGCACGTGTTGGTCCACTACAGTGCTCCCTCTATCTGCACAGGAGCAGAGTTCACCTGCTCTTACATGTTATGCGTATTGTGAATAGAGCGCAATAAGTGGAAAAAGACACAAATGCTGACTGGATATGAACAAAAATAGTTGAGCACATGCATACTGTACATGTGCGCTTCTTCACCCACGCAAGCTACCAGGCTCTCAAGTAGTGCCTTTTCAAAAAGGCACTGCTGCACATCTACAGGCACGTAATTGAGAATTGTAGACACACACACACACACACACACACACACATACACACTATGAGGCCACTACAGAAGTGCACACATTCACAGATAGCGCTGCAGTGTTGCTTATGCTTTTGCCTCTAACACATCCTCACATGGCGAGCCACCCACACACATTGAGAAAAGCACTGTCAGGGGAACAAAGCCTTGAAGAGGCCCCTGCATCCCTGCCCTTTGAATCCATGTGCACTTAAAGAAATGATCCTGACAAAATGCTCGTATGCCAATTTAAGCGGCATGTGTAAAGAAAACTAACTAATGATCGCACCATAATGCTGCAGCTGAACAATATGTTGTTTGAATATAGCAACTCCCCTTTCCCCCTTAATAACAAATCCTCACCCTCTCACACATCTCCATTGTGCATTCCATAAATCTATGCCTACTGTAGACTACCCACTAATACATTCACACACAGATCAGTGGTGCTGGAGTCCACTCACAGCCAAGTCTGCCCACATTACCCACTCCTCCTCACTGTGGTCGTGATTACAGCCTTTTTTTTTTTGCACTGCTTCTCCGTGGGAATTAGGCAAATATCTCTCTGAACAATAAGAAAAAAGGACACTAAAGATGGCTCCACTGCTAAGATGCTTGAAACTAACTTGTTTTTCTTAACAGGTTTTTGTTTTTCTCATAATATGCGACACCAGTTGTTGAGGAAGAATGTGGTGAAAACATTTAATGGCATGATTTGGAGGATTGAATCGGGGAATTTTATGTAGAAATAAAAGCTGCTAATGACTGCTGATGACCTTAGCTTTTGTTTCCCCTCGTCTCCCCACCCCAGGCCAGAGAGGAGCTGCGACCAGTCAGGGAAGACTTTGAAGCCAAGAACAAGCAGCTGCTTGACGAGATGCCCAAGTTCTACCACAGCCGCATCGACTACTTCCAGCCCAGTTTTGAGGCTCTTATCAGGGCGCAGGTTAGTAATTGCAGCCCTATGGGAAGCACACACAATGGGGCGCTCATGCCTGCGTGCACACCCACCCCACAATGAGCCGTTACGCCCTCTGATTGCTGGTTAAACAGTGAATAGAGTGTCTGATGGAAGGGAGTGTATAATCCTGGCAGTCTGTCTCTCTCCACGCGGTCCTAATGTGATTAACCCCCAGCGACGGCCCACACTACTGTGCTTAGTCCAGGAAGGCCTCATCTGTCTGGCTCCGCTGCAGCCCTGCAAGTCATCCTCCAACCTGAAGCTTCTCTTAAAGCAGCTGGGCGTCTCGAATGAGCGCCACCATGTCCTCGTCCCCACCCCACACCTGCCTGCCCATGTCATTTCCTCTATGGGACGCTCACTGGCACACTTGTAATTGGTTAACTAGATTATCCTGAACCTAATGACAGTGATAGAGCTCTCTGAAGTACTTTGAAGTTAAAATTAGCAATAAACTACAAACTGAGCCTTGGCTCTTCTGTCTTTTAAGGATAAATCATGTTTTTACCCAGCATCATGTGTTGCATGAGCTCTCATTAGTCAAAATAATTCACTCTCCTTGTGTCCCTGTTATTTTTATTCATGTAGCTCACACACATGAATGAGCATCCACACATGTTTACACACACACAGCCACACGTGGGTGGCCAGTGGAGCAGAGGACCTCATCCCCAGCCTTGCTGCTGCTGCTGCATGTGCTCAGTATCATCCTCCACTCCCTTTTCTCCCAACCGCTGTTGCTGCTCAGCTCCCAGCGGCAGCAGGAAAAGACACAAAGGCTGCCTTTGTTGAGAGCCTTGAGCTTCGAGAGTCCTGTCCAGCGAGTGTCAGTGGGACACTTGGCCTGACCCGTTCACCTGTACAGATGTTGCTGAATTGAGACATTGTCTTGATTCTCCTCTGGGCTTGTTCATTTAGAAAAAAAAAAGCCTCAAATCGTGACTCTTCTTTTTGTCTTTTTCTTGGTTGTTTTTCTTTGTTTCCTGAAACAGTGGTCTCCCATTGTTTAAAGACTTCCTGCACAGAATGTGACTTCAATAATTCATTATTTTTGTGGGCTTAGAGGTCAAAACGTAACCTCTCTGTATAAATATTAAGCAGCTGGGACTATGGTATGTTAAAATACAGTTTAAATACACAGACAGAAGTCATGTAAATTAAAGCTGCTGTACCCAAAGGCTCCTCGATGTATCGTAGGAGGTCACAGTTGTGTGAGGCTGCGTTTACTCCTCGCGGTGACTCGACTAATTGTAATAGTAGAGTGTCTTTTCCTACAGAGGGCACTCAGACACTGATCTGGTGTACATTATCATCACTGGTCATATGGACATTTCCGATGGCCCTTTCAACAAGCCACTTTTGGGGGAAAAATATCCGCTTTACCCCCACAAACAGCAGTAACCTGATACTTATAGCCCACTCATGTGGTTTGGGTGGCAAATATTGGTATAAACATCCAAAGGTCTTTCAGACTGAGCACTTAAAAAGGCCTGAACAATCTGGATTAGAAACTTGCCTTTTTTTATGCTCCACAGTCAAATCTTTTCATGACAAAGTGAGACAAGTGTTATTTCTGTATAAGAAGCGTGATGCATCGGTATTTCAAGCCTGACCCAGCTCTTTTTCTGTCGTGACCCTGAGCATATCAGTAAGCAGCTCTCCCACTTGTATCTTGGTTGGTCTTTCTGTTTCGGCCTACAAAAGGACACACATGCAGCTCGAGAGAAGCCAACGATTTCCCCATAAGAGCATGCTGTATCGTATGCATCTCTGCGTGAATAAATATTGAGATGTGTGTGTGTGTGGGTTCCAAGGGGTTGTATTTCCCAGTACTTTCTTTCTCTGCCTACTCTTCTGGAGTCTTGTAATGTGATTAAAGTCTATTAATCATCAAAGCAACTCTCAGGGGAGCCTGACTCATGAACTAAGGGGAAGAAGCAGGGGTGGGAAGTGTCAAGAAAGCTTTCAACGAACACTCTCTATCTCTTGTTCAGATTGGGAGAGAAAAGCAGGGTCACTACCCACTGAAGTGCTGGGTTTTTTGGGGCTTTGTTGGAGTTGTTTGATATCTGTGGGCTTCCTGTTTTCCTCTCCAATCACTTCTCATTAGCCGGGTTGAAGAGGTTTGAGACCAGCAGCTTGGAAATAGTGTAAGTAAAATCCGGTTAGACTGTGCAAGTGGAGAAGAGTTTGAAGTCAAAGTTTTTTTTTATCCTGAGAGGCTTTGAAGAAATTTCTTTGGAGTGACCCTGTCCAGTCAAGAAAAGACAGGATTTTTTTTTTCTTCTGCCACAAATGACTCTTTTCCTTCCTTTCCCCCTCCAGGTGGTCTATTTCACTGAAATGTACAACATCTTCAGCGACCTAACCGACCAGATCGACCAGGCAGGGTTGACTGATGAGCAGAGGGAGAGGGAGACTGAGGCCAAGCTCAGCGAGTTGCGTGCTCTGTCCATTGTCGCCGACGACTGAGAGAGGCGAGCAGGAAACCCGGGAAAGGCTCCTTTCATGCCTCTCTGAATGGATTGCACTCTTTTCAGGCTCCTTCGCGCGGCTCAAACGGACAGCAGACGCCTTAATCTGATTAGCAGTTTGTTTCCCTATGGCCTCACCTCTCATCATTCCTCTTAAACAATTTTTCCCATCTTTCATTCCCTCTTTAAAATCCCTCTGAGCAGCTGAAATGCCACATTAACTAAGCCATCAGCCAAGTGCAACATTATAAGCCAATATGTTGTTTTTTTTCAGTCAGGGCTCAAACCGTTCTTATCAGAACTAATTAACAAGGTTACACTTCTTGGTTTCAGAGATGTCTATAAACATTTGTTTCTAAAGCAGGAAATGAGCATGGAAGTGTTTTTATTAGGCTCATCTGCTATGTTACCAATAATCTGTGAAATACAGTTTTTATTACCCAACTCTCAAATTGCAAACACTACAGACTGAATGTTATTTAAAGTACTGCAGGTCGTCCTGGAAGAATGTGTTTTTTGGCCTTTGCTGGTTATCTCAAAGTTTAGCTCCGTGCCATGTGGGTGAGGGCTTTTTACTGGAGTTTACAGGCTGAGAGTGAAAACTTCACCTGTGCATTATGTGCCTATGTTTTCCTGACTGGATGTAACATAAAGACAAAGTTGTGTAAATTGAGTGGTGTCCAAAGGTTGATCACTTTGGCTGCAGGGAGAACGACTCGAGAATGTCTGTTCAAAACAAAGGCTGGTGCTCCCTCTGGCGGAAAATGCAAGTCATGACAGTTTTTCTTTTTATCAACACCAGCCATCTCTTATGCTGTTGTTTTGGTTCAGTTAGTTTGTAAGCAAAGGATAGATGCCAGCCCCTCTTTGGCTGTTCTACAAGGAAGTAAAAGCTCCTCTCATAATCTTCACACAAAGAGACAAAACAATCTGGAAAAATTTTGCCAGAGGTCCTTTCAGCCGGACAGAACCTGTTCGTAAGATCTGACTGTTAACCAAGGATTCATTAAATGTACTTTTTATACTCACATATTAACAAGGAGAGACTATAAAGTTCTGTTTTAACCATCTACACAGGGGACCAAATCACGCTGCCCTGCAGCCTGTCCTGCCAGGCACTGCTTCAGCGTGATGGTTAATGGGATTTCTTATGAGGTATCACACCCAGAAGTGGAGTATTTATTTTCTGACGTTTTCATTTCACATTTATGTCAGAAAGATTTTAGTTAATGGTTTGTTTCTCTGTTCTCTAACTGAACTGTCTCAATGAAGGTGTTTTTCTCATAATGAAGACTTTTATAGAGTGTAGCAACGGTTGAGTGTTTGTTTTGAATTAAGTGGATGACACTAGAGTTTGTTCCGGTTAAATGTATTCATATTAAAATGTGTTAAATGTCACCAGCTGTCATGTCACTTTACAATCAGTCGTGAAATAAATTAATTTGATTGAATGACTGAATGAACTGGTCTCATTCTGGGTTGAGAGATTTTACAGCACTCAGGAAACGTGAATCTTCAGTTACTAACCTTTATTTCTGTTCACTGCACCTGTGAAATGAGTCAGTAGTGTCCTGTCAAGTCTCAACACAAGCAATATATACAGTTCAGCGGTTTGTTTATACAGATCATTGCTGGTTAAACCTTAGTTAGTTTTCATGATTTATATTCAGGTGGATTACAAGCTCTTGGTGCTTTTGTCAGCACCGATGAGAAGTATTAAACCCTAGAAGTTCATGAAAAGCTTCTTCCATTTCAATTTAAAATTAAATCACCATAAGATACAAACCCTCCTGTTAATGGCACTTTTGCAAAAAAAAAAAAAAATCAAACAAAAATAAATCATCCCAACAGTGTCCCTATCAGAATCCCTGTGTGTAAAAGTAACAGAGCAGCTTCGTTCAAAGAGCAGCTTCTGTGATGTCTCTCTATAAAACATTCATCAGTAAAATCTCCCAGTGAATCGAAACTTTGAATTAGTGACAAATACGACAGTGAGACGGGAACGTGGTTTGGTTCATAAAACGTTAAGAAAAAAACATTGTGTGCAAGAGGTGGACATGAGTTAAAACTGAATGAAATAGGAATATCACAATCACCAAATGGACCCAGATTTGTTTTAAAAATAAGGCACTGCTGGATTTTTAAATTTTCTCTGAGGTCCCTTTTCCCTGTTTGGACCCGAGTTGCCCTCAGTCGTTGCGTGAGTTACTGAAATTAGTCCTCTAGATAGTCGTCTTGCTGTACATGTTTGATATTTGTTCCTGAAAGACTCTGCGGATGTCTGCACGTCTACTTTTCAGGGTGGGGGTGAGAAGGCCGTTGGCGATACTGAACGTCTCTGGATGTAAGTACAGGTCCTTCACCTGGAGGAAAGACAAGGTGAGAATCCCAGACTGAACAAGTCAGCATTTGAAAGATTAAAAAAAAAAAAGTAGACTTCTTACTTGTTCAAAAGACTTCAGCCCCGCGTCCTTCCCCACAGCTTTCATGTCCTCTAGTACTGCCTTCTTTACATCCTGTTGGAAGATCAACAACTCAGACACTTCAGCTTAAAACAGACGGTGGTAGAGTTGTAAGAAAGACAGTTTGTGTGACGTACAGGATTCTGGCACAGCTCTTCATAGGATCCAACAATCCCTCGCTCTTTTACCCAGTCGACAAACACCTCAGGATCTGGCACAACAATTCCTATTAGAAAAGACTGAAGACATGGGGAAAATGAAGAATTTAGTTACGTAGCGCTAAAAACCTGAATATTAATCAAGCCGTGACACTCACTGTACCTGTAAACTATCTCCATGCACAAACACCTGCAGCACAGGAACACATCGCATGTAGACGTTCTCTATCTTCTCCGGAGCGATGTACTCTCCCTGAGACAACTTGAAGATGTGCTTCTTTCTGTCAATTATGCGTAGTGTCCCATTCTGAGGGATAACAAACAAACAAATACACATTTACCCACGTACAGAGGAACGAGGGAATTATCCTTCCCCATGTGTGTCACCTTACAGGAAGCCACTGGCCCACGTCTCCGCTGTGCAGCCAGCCATCACTGTCCAAGGCCTCGGCTGTTCTCTCTGGGTCCTTCAGGTAACCTCTGAACACGCTTGGTCCACGAATACAGATCTGACAAAAACATGAGCGGCGTCAGCAGGCGACAGACTAGTTAGATCTTTCATCTGAAGATTAGCTCACCTCTCCTTCTCCGTTCTTAGCGTAGTAGTTCATGTCAGGGATGTCGATCACCTTCACCATGGCACAGGGCAGAGGAGCGCCAACATGACCTGACAAAGACATATCCACACACCTGCTGAGGAAGTCACTTTGGCTCAGAGAAATGTGCAGAGAGTCTTATTATTTTTTTTTTTACTAACAGAAAATGCTATAAATAAAAACAAACTAATAGACTCCAAGGACTTTAAAGATGTCTCACCTGCGCTCCAGTCTCCAGGCATGGAGAAAGTGGAGCCTGCAGTACACTCAGTCTGTCCGTACCCCTCAAAGATCAGACAGCCCAGCGTGGCTCTGAGGAAGGACAGCACCGTGGGGGAGATGGGCGCTGAAGCGGTCAAGGCGAACCGCAGATTTCCTCCCAAGTTGGCCTGCAATCATATTCATACACTGAGTTTGTCAAATAGTAACTATACAATGAAACTGAAAACACAGGCAACAAGTCCTTCTAAATACATTTTCACCCTGAACCATATTTCCGTCTGCATTGACTAAACCGAGCCAAAAACCTTCTGTTTCTTTCTCGCCTGTTCGCCTGCCTTTCCAATACTCTCCCACTGGGCCGATATGCTCTTGGTGGTTTTGGCATTGATTACTGGAATGCTGCTCTCTTGGAAAGTTTGGATACAAATGCATCGGCTATATGCAGGGCTGCTGGTGTACATGAACTTTTGTGTCAAAAACTGCAGAAATATAAGCGGTGACACCATCCAAGTCATTGATTGACAGATTGAGGAAACACAGACGAATGTGAAACTACAGTTTTTAGAAGGAAATATCAGTCGAGGTCAATGGTTGTGTACTTCTTGAGTGGTGACATTCAACAGCAGCAACTTAGGAAAGTGGAATGAAGATTTAAGCCACAGACCTGGATCCTGTTGAACACCAGTTTGTCCCACAGACTGTTGTTTCGCACAACTCCGCTGCTGAGCTCAGCCTGCTTTCTCTTCACGGCATAATGAAGCAAAGCTCGCCGTAATGGAGAGGTCACCGAACCGAGGATCTTTGTACGAATAAATGAAAATGTGCAGAAAATAAGGATGAAACAGAACTATAAGTGCTTGTGCTGACAGGAGACGACTAGGTGTGAACCTACACACTGACCTTGTCATAGATGCGATTGAGTAAACGAGGCACGACAGGAAAGAAAGTGGGTTTGAGAGTTTTGATGTCATCCATAAGAAGAGAAATGTCACCTTGGTAAAATCCTACTCTGGCCCCATGGCAGAACATGGAGACCTGTGACAGACAAAGGTTTAATTCAGGGTTAACACACAAACACGGTCTGCAGTTTAAAAAGCTCTGAACACGGGAGCTGGAATACCTGAATCATCCTCTCAAACATGTGGGCAAGCGGCAGGTATGAGATCGACACATCCTCTTGCCTGATAACAAACGAACCCTGGGAGAAAACGAGACACCAAAATGAGTAAAAGCACAAGGGAGAGATAAAGCCTCGCAGGCAATCAAACACGCTGTACGTCTTTCCCAGCAGCAGTTAGATAGCTGCGGCTTTATACGGGGGCAATTAGTTAAAGTACCTGCAGCGACAGGGGCAATCAAACAGCCAATTAATCATACCATTAGCCACAGCAGGGAGAGGGACAGTTTGGAGACAGACACACATGCAGATGGGATGTGATGCTAGCTGTGAGCCTGTTCTCAATTAGACAAGGAGGTGGAAGTGTAGACAGACCTCCAGGATCTTAATGACAGAGGAAGTGTTGGAGGCGATGTTGCCGTGGGTGATCATGGCTCCCTTGGGCTTCCCTGGATAAATAAACAAAGCATTATTGCAGTGCCCAGCGCGACAAAGGAAAACTACAGCGGTGCCATGAGGAGAGGTTGTTAGTGGGCTCTGAAGGACACTCGTCCATTGATGTGAGCGAAGGATAATTGTGCAGAAATCAGACTCTACCTGTGGTTCCACTGGTGAAGCAAACCACGGCCAGATCCTGAGGCTGGGGGGGCTACAGCAGGAGGCAATAAAATATGAGAATGTGACAACAGGCGTCCACCTCTCTTCATTTAGCCATGTTTATAGGTGAGCGTTAATGACATCTCATAAGGATAACACTATAATCCTGGGACTTAGAGGGGGATTAGCTATTTACTGAGACTAGTTTGATGCGGTGATGTAGCAGCTGAGAGACTCACCACAGGATCTTTGAGGTTCTGCCTGCCCAGGTCCTAAGATGTGGACAAGGAGGAGTTATTCATACAATTTAGTTATCACTACTTATGACTTAATTAAAGGGGACACATTTAAACGAGTACATTACAGGGATTTAGTGCTTCCACCCCGCTCACCATGAGCTGCTCAAGTTTCAAAACCTCCACCTCGCATTTCTTCGCCCTCTCCACAAAGGCATCGCTGAAATCGTTAAAGAGAACCAGGCAGGAGAGCGTCGGAGTCTCGCCTTTCTCTTTGTTCTCCAACAGAGATGCAGCTTTCTCCTCACGGTCGCAGATCACCAGAGAGATTTCAGCTGACGGGACACCAAAATACAATGACAGATACAGTGGGGAAAAAAAGTATTGAACGTGTCACTTTCTTTCTCATTACATTTATTCATTTCCAAAGCTGCAATTTAAACAAAATTTCTACCAGACATTGGTATTAACTCAAATAATCTACACATGAAAAGAAATCACAACGTTCAGGTCCATAAATAATGATTATGTGGAATTAAGTACGATAACACAGGAAAAAAGTGTTGAACACACCATGGAAAAGCTGAATACTTTGGCAAGGAAACCCACCATACCACCTGAAATCTGTCAGTAATTATTACTGGAACTTCCAATTAGTGCAAACCAACATCAGCTGGTCATTGATGGCCCTATAAAAAAGGTTGTTTTTCACCAAGCAGTTAAATACGACACACCTCATGATGGGTAGAATGGGACTGGTTACAGACTTATATCAAAGCACCTGAATATTCCAGTCAGCACCGTTGGGGCCATTATTCACAAGTGGAAGAAGCACCATCTTACCATCAACAGGCCACACACAGGAGCTCCTTGCAAGATTTCTGACCAGGGAGTCATAAAGATAGTCAGAAGAGTACTCAATGAGCCAAGGACCACCCTGAAAGTGCTCCAGAAAGACTTGGAGGCAGCAGGTACAATTGTTACAGAGAAAACAATAGGCAATGCAATCCACCGCCATGGACTCTATGGACGCTCAGCCCGCACGACTCCATTCCTCAAGAAAAGGCATGTTGAAGATCGTTTAAAGTTTGCTAAACAGCATCTTGACCAGCCTGTAGAATACTGGGAGAACGTTGTCTGGTCAGATGAGACCAAAATTGAACTTTTCAGTTGTCATACTGCGTACCATGTTTGAAGGGGAAATGGCACTGCACATCACCCAAAAACACTAAATCAACGGTGAAGTTTGGAGGTGGAAGCATCATGGCATAGGTTTGTTCTCATCTCATGGTATTGGCAAACTTAATTTAATTGACGGAACAATGAATGGAGCCATGTATGAGGAAATTCTTGATATGAATCTGCTGCCATCCAGCAGATTCATGCTGGACTTAAATCACCTGACTTAAATCCAACTGAACATTTGTGGAAAGAACTAAAGAGGAGGGTTCACCAGAGGGCACCAAAGAATATTCCAGATTTAAAGACAATCTGTGCAGAGGAATGGGCCAAAATCACACCTGAGCAGTGTGGGCCATTAGTTAAAACATACAAGAAGCTTCTGGAAGCTGTCATTGCAAACAAAGACTTCTCCACTAAGTATTAGATGAGTCTCAGTTAGCGTGTTCAATACTTTTTCCCTGTGTTATCGTACTTAATTCCACATAATTATTATTTATGGACCTAAACGTTGTGGTTTCTTTTAATGTGTGGAATTTTCTGAGTTGATACCAATGTCTGGTAGAAGTTTTGTCTGAATTGATTCTTTGGAAATAAATGTTATGAGAAAAAAGTTGACGTGTTCACCATTATTTTTCACACTGTACACTCAAATGTCACAGAATCAAGGGTACAATATTTGATGTGTGACAGACGTTCTCAGTGATGATAGAGCATTTAACAGCGCCTAAATATTTGTAGTTCATGAGTGGTGAAAACTAAGAAACTACATTCATGTCACTTATTCCTATTTTAAATTTTCTCCATCATCTTCAAGGTAGAGCTGACTGATTTGAGATAAAGATTTTACATGAAAAACTGTATCAGTTTAATTCGTTTTAGGGGGCTTTGGCTCAGTCACAGGTGGTTCGATCCCAGGTTCCACATACCGAAGTGCCCTTGGGCAACGCTGTTTGGTTTACTGACAATACAGCAGGTGTGTTTAGCAGACAGTACATCTCAGCGCACAAATATATTAGAATTAAAAAAAAGAAGCCCTTTATGTATGTGTAATGAAGTATCTCTTTCCAAGCTCTTTCTGCTGATTTTGCTGGCATAATTTAATATATCCTACCCTTTCTATTAATCTACAATAAATAAATGACAATTATAACAATGGTATGGATCTTTTTCAGGGTAATTACTGCAGGCGGGTTTTCTCACCCAGGTCGATGATGTGGACCATGGCCTCTAGCCCCAGCGTTTCATACAGAGGCACCACTGCCATGGAGTAGGTGTAGCAGGCAAGCTCTGAGATCATCCACTGTCACCAGCAGAGGGAGACAAAGCAGCATGTTTGAATTCATCCACAGTTGTCACCCTCTGCTGACTACTTTGAGAATTTGGTATCTAAACATAATGATCTCCCTTGATATGTATTTCATACTTAAAACTTGAAAACAAAAACCCAACTGAAAAATAAATAAACAAATAAAAAGGCAAACCAAAACAAAGCAGATGGTGTTTAGATGTTTCTGATGAGAGGTTAAGAGCTCTGATAGAGCAGAAAATTATCTTTTACTTTTAGTGTCTCTCAGGAATTACTAAAATGGCTCTACCTGATGAAACATTTGTTTGCAGCAGGCATCATCAAATACAAACTGCCCTGAAGCTCAACATCCTCCACTAATACTTTGCTCCCAAAATGAAAACCTTTAAGTGACTAAAAATATCCTATTTTAATTTGAAATTGATCAAAATGTGATCCGGGACTCCAGTAGTGACAGTCACAAACCTCAACGGAGATATGTGTATGCGCACAAATTAAGTTTGTTCTTATTACTTTGGGGCTTTTGGAGGTTTGAGGATCCGCAGCCCTGATTAAAAGCAAGAACCATTCATATGTAAAAAGTTATCAGATCAATTTTCAACCCTCACAGGAGTAAATCCTTACCTCTGGTCTGTTTTGTGCAAATATCCCAACAAACTGCTGTGGGTTGGGCTGGCAACCTTTGGCCAGGAGCCCTGAGCCCAGCTCCTGTGCTTGCTTCGCCACCTGAAGACAGAGGAGACTCTCACTCAACCCACAGTGTAAAATTGAAAGGTTGAATGAGTGACTATTTTCACTTACCTCAGTGTAGGAGATCCACTGGTAGGGCTGCTTTGGCTTTCTGAAGCCAAGACAAGGACCATTTCCTGAGGGGGGCCAGACAGTTGGGTCACATCAATGCAAACTTAAGTGTTATTACAGTGGGGTCCATGGTACCTTATAGTTTTGCTTGAACTTGGGACTTCTTAGTTTGGAGCTCTTGAATATCTCAATCCGTTTTGTTTAAAGCTTGGATTTCAAAAATATGTGAACCCTTTGGTGAGGCATAAACTTACCAAAGTGTTGCAAAATGTGCAATTTTTACAGCACAAGAAGAAACAAATACAATCATGAACAAACCTCATGCACTTGTTTGACTTATGCACACAAATGCAGAACTTATCATTGCCATTTTCTGGCATTTTGTTCAATATAATTAAAGGTCCCATATTCTGCTCCTTTTCTGCAGTTTAACATGGATCATTGATGTCTTCATGAAATGGTAGTAACATGTTTTGGTCCAAAATGCCAATAAATCAATCACAGCAGCATTGTTTCCAGGCTCTCATAGCCCCTCTGTTCAGAACGCTCTGATTTAGTGGGCGTGACCTTCATATGTAAATGAGCCACCGCTGATACCACCCCGCTCTTCCGCGTCACTGAGAGCAGCGTCACGAGCTCTGAGTGCACAATGTTTAGAAAACAGCAAAGCGCGTTTACCGTAACATTACAGGCTAAAACAACAGGCCAACCGCAGCTAAAGTTAGCATCCTGAAGCTAACACAGAGACAGGGGGGACACTGAGGAAAAGCTCTTACATCTGCTCCACAGCACACAGCATTTAAAATACTCACATTTCCAGGGTCTGTTGGTGGATGGTTGGTAATGAGCCTGGATTCAGGACCAGTCTATTCACTAGCCCTCTGTTGTACTGTCCAAAGTTGGAAAAGCAGTTGGCCGTGAAGTGACTAGCACACACATGCACAGTTTTACTGAGTGTAGCTGGCACATTTCCTTGATAAATGAACTCTAGCCACTTAGTTTTGTCTTCTTCCGAGATGGGAAGCTTGTGCATGGAACTATGTGGCTGTTTACAGCCAAAAACAAAGAAGTGATGGCTCTTCAAGTTTGGCATTCTCCTCCCTGCTGCTGGAGAGATATCTCTCCAGCAGCGGGGAGGGGAGAGGGCCGGGAGGGGGTTCAGGGGTAGGTCAGACTTGCTCCTGATTGGTCAATAAAGAGAATCGCTGACGTCGGCAAATCCCCAAAATCCAAACAACTTGTTTTAGGTCAGGATTTTACATTCTCAAGCACTACTAAATACAGGTTTTGTCATTAAATATCACATTTTGTGGGCTGGGGGGAAAGTCAAAGACCCACAAATTTCACCAAAAGACTTAATAAAGTGATTTTTGCATAATATAGGACCTTTAAAGGACAATTTCAGGACAAGCTCTAGTAACATCAGATGTAAACATGACACCACCTGCTATCCCCAGGCCTCTCTGGAACATGTCGTAGGCTGTCCTGGTGTCATCGTAGTAAAAATCCAGCAGTGAGTCATCTTTGAGGAGAGCTGATCGCCTGCAGCTGGGATCTCCCTACATACACACAACCAATACAGACCTTAAATACACCCCTACTATTAAGATGTGTGCCATTCACAAAAATGTAGACCTTCTGTTGCTAAAAGCCAGCATGAACACTCACGTCCACAGCTACAGACTGGGCCTGTAGATCACAGGGAGGACGCATGGGTCGAGGACGGGTCACCAGCCAGTACGCAGTGAGAGAGGCCAGAGCTCCTAAACCCAGCAGAGAGGTGGAGGACAGAGACAGAGAGGACAGGGAGAAGGAGGACAGGGGCAGAGACGGAAGAAGATTCCAAAAGTCTTCAGATTCAGATCCTTTGAGTCCAGCGCTGGAACGAAGTGACCTTAACCACTCCTGGAAATGCATAGCTGGAAAAAATACAAACATCATTTTACATGACTGAGGCTTTTTGTTTCAGCAACAAAACATGCAACATGTCTACAGAATCATGCAAGTGAATAAGTCAGGATTATTTATAATTTTATCCATTTACCAAAAAAATACTGTATGCAGTCTTTTGCCTCACATGCGTTTACATTGTCTGTTTCCCTTTAGACATTTTACTATAATGTACAGAGAGTGGATAAAAAGCAGAAGTGTTGTATATATTCCACATCTTGCATCTATTCTTTAACATCTGGGGATTTATTTACTTTACAGCCAGACTCAATCAATAAGTCAGAAAGCCCCAGAATCAGCAAAATGCAATGTATTCACATACTATGGGATGGCCTAATATAAAAAGGGAATAGTAGAGTGATCAGTATGTGCTTTGGTCAAACAAAAAAGATGAGTATAAACATATAACTAATTAAAAGTCACACATGCTTAGATATGTATTTTCCAGCTAATATATCAATTATGATTTCTTTTTTCTGTCAAAAAGGCTGTGTTCATACATCGCTTTATTACAGTAGGTACACTTGTTCAACTGCTAGTCAATGCAAATATCTCATCAACAATGCATTTAAGTGTGTAGACATGGTGGAGGAAGAACGAAAGGTGATGTCAATTTGAACGTGTCACAGTTGTTGGTGCTACAAAGGCTGGTCTGAGTATTTCTCAAACTGCTGGTTGACCGGGACTTTGACTAAGAACCATCTCTAGGGTTTACAGAGAATGGTCCCAAAAATGTCTAATAAGCTAAACACACAACACTTCCCACCTTGAAGCAGAGGGACTACAACAGCAGACGACCACAACAGGAGACCCTCCTGTCAGCTAAGAACAGGAAAGTGAGGCTAAAATTCACACAGGCTCACCAAAACTGGACAATAGAAGAGTAAAAAAATGTTTAGTCTGATGAGTCTGGATTGCTGCTGACACATTCAGATGGTAGGGTCAGAATTCGATGGACAACATGAAATCATGGATCCACCCTGTCTCGTATCAAGGCCTCAGGTTGCTGCTGCTACTGATGTAATGGCATGGGGGATAATTTATTGGCACACCTGGAGTTCAAAAGTCCACAACCAACCTAAGTATTGTTGCTGACCATATCCACCCCTTTATGAGCACAGTCAAACCATCTTCTGATGGATGCCTTCATGTCACAAACTGGTTTCTTCAACATGACACCGAGTTCCCTGTACTCCAGTGGCCTCCACAGTCCCCAGATCTCAATCCAGTAGATCTCCTTTGGGATGTGGTGGAACAGGAGATTCTCATAATGGATGGGTGGCAGACAAATCTGCAGCAACTGTGTGATTCTACCATGTGGATAGTGAACAAAATCTCTGAAGACTATTTTCTGCACCTTTTTTTGAATCTGTGCCATGGAGAATTACGCTGTTCAATACAGGCACAGTCAAATGATTCACTTATTGGCGACACTGTGGTTCTAAGATGTTTTTAAGTATGTGTTTGACAAAAGGACGGGGTACAGGTGTTGACTTGCTGTTAAATGGGCTCATGCGGACCTCTCTTATAAAATAGATTCCTAAAATTTCTTCAGCTTGTTTCAGCACAGTTCAAAAAGATAAGTACGGCACAAGCCCTGCCTCTTTTAATGAAAATACTGTATCAAAGATTTAGATTTAGTGGTATTCAATTAGATTTCAATAGGGATGGGCATTGATAAGATTTTATTGATACCAATGCCCTTATTGATTTTGCTTACTGATCCAATACTTTAACGATTCCCTTATCAATTCCTGACATTTTCTCTGTAAAAAAGTTGCATTACAGGTTGTCTGGATCAACAACGTCAAATTGAGTTTATGAGAGAATAAATATGACATTGGTCACTGGATCTGGATATCTCTGGGCATAAAAATACAGAAACAAGTAAAAATTTCACATCATGTGACGTTGATCTACTGTTTTGTAATATACTTTCGACTCAAATAGGCCATCTGGTGTCTCAAAATGGTTATGGCATTATTCAAAGATGTTTGGAACCGTATTCATGAAGCCAGCCATGAGCTTTTCTTTAATTTACCCGTTAGAATTTTGATATTTTGGGTTCTCAGTATTGTTTAAAAAGACTATGATACATCTCTGTGATACCTCTCTCCGAAATTTTACAGATGTATGCTAACTGCTAGCATATCAATGGAATTATATATGTTAGCATCAAGCTAGTGCCATTTTATTTATATTGTTTTTGGTAAATAAGGAGATTAAAACCATGTTGAATGTATTGAATAGGAGTCTCCTGTGAGGGAGTAATGTACATTTGAGTGCTGCACGATTTGGGGAAAAGGTGCGATTGGCGATTAGGTGGACAATATTGCGATTGCGATTGTGCTTGCGATTTAATAAAAAAAATAGTGTCATGAGTCTACAGACTTGCTTGGTTATCATGGAGAAAAATCAAGAAAAAAGCAGAGATGGATTACTGAGGATTTTAATAGTGTGATAATTCTCAAAATTATCCAAACTTACTGTATACAAACAACAATGTACAGCACAACAGTACTGTTTTGTTTGTATTCAAAATAGCACATTTATGCCACTTTTGCTTTGCATGTTTTGAAAATTACATCTTTTTGCTGTGTCATTAAACCGGTAAACAAAATAACACCAAATAACAGAGGTAGAGTAAGAGCGCCTCACTTACTTCTTTGTGCTCCATCTTGTCTGATTAAACTGCCGTACCAGGGGGGCAGGTAGTCACATGACCAGTTGAAACAGTGACTGATTAGTCATCTCACGCTCGCTCTCTTACTCAGTCACACACAGACACACACATATCACTCACACAAAAACACTCATTTTTTACACTTTTTTAAAATAATTGCACAATCGCAACTCTTTTGGGATTACGTAATTGCATGTGCTGATATTGCGATTGCGATTGCGATTGCTATTGCGATTGGGATAATCGTGCAGCACCACTACATTTCTTTGTGAGTTCAGTTCTTAATTAAAAAATCAAGCTGAAAATCCTGAATCAGAGTTTTCTTGGCAACTGTTATCTATCTGCTAACCTAAGATAGCTAGGGTAGACTTGTCACGTAAAGTCCTGAAGCTCCGGCATAGTGGGAAAAAATCGATAAGGGAATTGTTAAGCGCAAAGGCTAATTATATCGATGGATTGAAACATTTCTTATTGATTCTTAACAGGAACCTGTTTTCAATTGCCATCCCTAGATTTCAAGGAGGGCCATGCTACCCCTGGCCACCCCTCAAGAGACACCCCTGTTTGACAGAATGCTATCTCAACTGACATCTACCCCTTGCAGCCCTCACAGGTTTTCAATTACTAGAAAGAGTCAGTCTTGTCCCTGGTGGTCTTGTTGGTTTATGTAGGTCATGAAGAGGCTCAGGTATTAATTTCAGTTTATTTCATGATTCGTTAAAAAACACAACAGGAGCTTTAACTCCACAGTTCAAATCCCAAAGATTTCAGTGTGCAGTAACATACATCAAAGAAAGCATCAATCCCTCACATTTAAACATGTGGAACAAGACAAATATTTTCTTCAAATCAAATCATCAAATGACTTATTTCAGGGATAGAGATGTGAAAATGAGCAAGATGAAGATTCAGTTTCACCCTTTTGTAACTCAGGCACATGGAAAGAACCAGGATGCATCTATTTCATTCAGAGCGTGTTCTTTGCTTGTCAAAACCTGGTGCATTTACTACCCACAATGCAACTTAACGGCTGACGGTTCAGGCAGAGATATGATGTGTTATGCAAGCAGCACCTTATGTTGCCCTGTGTATCTAGCCTCAGGCAGAGATGGGGAACTACTCAGGTCTGATTACCTCACTCCTCCTCACTTCACGCCTCATTTCTGAACTTTTCTGTTGCTGCCTTAGGTCACCTCTCTCTAGGCAATTTATCAGATTTCATGATGCGCTTTCTCATTTTTCACTCATGCTGTGAGCATGTCATGGTGAATTTTATTTCAAGACATACATCCAACACTGTAAATTCAAATGATGTTCTGTAGTCAGGTGAAAATATCTGAGGGACAAGCCTGAGAGGATGCTTGTTCAAAAACTCCACTCATGAAAGAGTTAATACCCAGTCTAAGAGTCTGGTTAAAAGGCTGCACCACACTGGGCCGCATGCTTGGCACCGCTCAGATAGAGGAAAAAGAGAAGAAAAGGCCTGTGCTGCACTCAGGGGAGGGGGTGTTGTTGGTGGGGAGACATGAGGAAGTAATAATGATTGGCTTAACAGAAACAGGCACTGAGGTTACTCTCAGTCAGGCTGTCCCACCCTTTCATTCAACACAAGAGAGAGACAGAGCCCGGGGTCGGTACAGTAGCAAGAAAGCTGGTGAGGAGATGGGGTGAGAGATAGTGTGAGGGGGAGGACCATCATAGCCCAACCCCTGCAGAAAACTTTATTTATCAAACTGAAAGTGAACAAATGAAGAAACAACAAACTAAAGAACATCTTAAGACTCAAAACAAACTCCTGCAGCTGCTAATTACAGCCTGCCTCTGTCTCTCTAACCGCTACATCTTTCTCTACCGGCAAAGAATTCACCTCACTGAATAAATCTGCGCTTTCCCACATCTACTCCCCTCCCCACACACCCCTCAACCTCTCACCCACTTTCTCCCCCAGTACCCAATAGGAGAGGGGATAAAGAGTGAAATCACACCCCTCCCCTTCTTTTAAACCATGCTGCTTTCCTTCCACTGCATGGGCAAAGTGATGCCACAACCAACTTTAGTTTAAGCATCAGTTTATGAGAACTGAGCCAGCTCTGTTACAGTTTCCCACCTGCCTCAAAGAGGCAACTGGTGATCCCCTTGAGTGTTTTCAGGTGATAAAGAAAAGGAAGATGAGGTGATTTATGAAATGTGACACATCAGAAATATGGCATGAGAGCATCCTGTAGCCCCCTCACTCTCTCTTCCCATTACTCCCTCCTTTCTCACTCCCATTCATAAAGGCTATTGTCAAAGCCCAGACAGGGACCATTGTGCTCCCCGCTTTTACTCCCTTGATGACACTTCACAAAAGAAATGGCACACACATGAGAAAAAACTAAGGGAAAAATGCACCTTCACTGACTGGAAAGGGGAAAGATTTGTACTGAAAGAGCCACGCAGCTGCACAGGGCATTACATCAAGTGCAGTTTGGACAATTACAGAGCATAAGAGCATGTTTTGGGCCAGAATAGCATTTGAAATGAAAACAAACTATTACTCTGCTGTGTAGTGCAAGCGAAATGCCATAAAGTGCAGAATGCAGGTTCACAGGAAGGCAGCAGGCATTTCACAGACAGCCCGAGGCTGTCCGCATGTCTGTGCACATTTACTCCCGCTGACAGGCAGAGACAGAGCAGGGAGCTCACCAGGTATCCACTGATACAGAGGGAACAGTGTGCGACACAGCAACGCAGGATGGGGAAGGTAGAAAAACAGAAACCAAAAACTGGTTTTAGGTTTTTACTTCCAATCAAATGTGACTTGCACAATTCTAAATGTCAATCTTTATGTGTTTGCCAAATGTTGGGAGGGATGAAATGCAACCACCTTCTTATTTGGTGAGCTTAGACGGGAGAAAACAAGAACAATAAAACTGAAGAAATGATGTGATGTTAAAAGAGCTAAATAAAATCTGTTTTTTTTTTAAAGTTGATTCATGCAAAACAACTTCATGGCTAGTGTTGCTTATTGGTGATATAATAAACAAAGTGAGGTTATTTGCAATTTAAAAAAATAAAAAAGGAGAGGCAGCAAAACTAAAATTAGGTTTGAAATTGGTATGGTGAGGCTTACAGCACAATAATAATGGGATGTTTGCTTTTTTTATCAATCACTGACTAACAAATATTAACCTTTATTTTTTAGAGTTTTTTTATATAAAGAAAATTTTTCATATTGAAATCCAAAATTAGTTTTGTTCTCCCAAATCTAATTAAGTGCAGAGCATCTCTCATATACATTACAGAGTAAGAAGAGGCTTCCCCCATACGCCCAAAAATGATAAGAAGTGACACTAAGAGAGAGAAGGTGAGCTGTTAAAATGGGAAAAGGGGGACAGCATTTAGCGGCCTGTCCACACCACCAGAACTACCAGCAGCAGGAACGGACCCTGAAACCCGCTCATGTCCCCAAAGAAGTGAATGGAGGAAGAGGAGGGGGGGACACGTGAGGCTGACCAGGCCAAAAGAGAATGAATGAAATACACGGGTGTTGTCCGGCTGTGATTTCCAAATGAAGCGTGAAGAACTAAGATGCACACCAACATTCAACACACACACATACACTTGCACACACAAAGTTGTTTCGTTTCAAGTGCAGGAGCTGAGAGTTCAAAGTGAAAACCTTTACAGAGAATCCTTCACACACCTTCATTTTAGAGGGGGGATTCTGGCTGAAAATGCAGCTCCTGTGCTTTTCTCTCCAGACAAAAGTTCACACATCACTGTGGAGGGGTTCAGTCTTACAGGTCTGGCCTTCCTGTCACAGGCCACATCTGAATCACTGAGTGTTTCTGTGCACCAGGGCAGATCGTGCCGCCCTGCAAGGCTGCCACACTGAAGCAAACACTGGAGCTGTCAGAAACTCAACAGCAAATGCCAGAGAGCTGGCACTAAGCCACGTGGACATCTTCTAACATGTTGTATGACCCAAAGTGCCTCGGCTTGCAGGTGTACAAACAGAAAAACAAAGCAGTGGTATGGAGAAAAGAATGAAGTGAATGTGGCGGGAATAAAATAAGGATTTCAAAATCTATGGTTAAAGGCTGTAAATGCATCTAACTATAATTATCCTGGTCTGGATCAGGGACGGAATACCACAGCACTGTGCTCCAGTGGACAAAACACTAAGCGCATCCAAATTCCTTGAGTAGAGTTTGGAGAGACGCAGCAAAAATATCCACTAAAAGTCTTGGCTGAATGCATTTATTTTGCAACAAGGAAAAGGAAACTCTAGATGACAGTTTAGGCAAACAGAAGCAGTATACATAATGCAATTAAATATAGATTTAAAACAATTACATCAAAAAGCACAATTAAGTTAACATGGGTGACCTTTGCGCGTTTTATCAAGAAAATACTGCTGTTAGCCCTGTACAAACTAGATAACAGAGTCTGCAGGTTGGTTCACCTTCTTAAAGCTCGAGGAGTAGCAAGAAAAACTCCCTCAGCTCAGTAGCCGGATGAAACAGAGCGAGCAACAGTAAAACTTTATCTCAACCTCATAAAGTGAGTCTCTGAACTCTTGGTTTGCTTTGTTTACCGAGCTGAGATGAATGAAACTACCACAAACAAAGTATTGATCAAACATCAAACTGAGCCTACCTTGCTAAACCACAAGCTTCAGGGGTCTCCTCAGATTGTGCTTCGAACTTTCCAGTTGGGCAGAAGCTACATCAAAATCCATCAACACGGTAAGTTCAACAAAACGTGCTGGTGTTTCCGGTAAAAACCTTCAAAATAAAACCTCGATGCGACCTCGAGGGCTCAAACGTGCAACTAAAATGTAGGAATGTATAATTTATGTCCCTTATGCAGGAAGTGATTCTCATTCATTTTTTAAATAAATATCGATATTTTAACGCAGGATTTGATTAAAAAAACAGCAACAACAAAGAATTAATCTACAGAAGCCTTCCTGAATATTGTTGCCTTTTTAAAATATAAAAAACGTAGTTGTTTCTACAGTTTTTGACTAAGCATCTTTACACCAGAGGTGAAGAAGTAGCATTAACACATGCCTTAGCATTGAGGAGTGAGCAAAGCCTACATGACATATTATCATCCGGCCTGTTTTGCTGGTTTATTGGTCCCTCCATTCTTTAATCAAAACAAACAAAACATAATTCCAAATCAAATTCGAGATTTGTTAATCATTATCTAAATAAATTTAAAATAATGAAAAACTATCTTTGTTTGCCTACTGAAATGACATCTTAAACAGCTGAGATTAGCCGGTGATCATGGAAACATTGAGATGGATGAATGTACTTCTCAGGGTCCCAGGGGGAAAAAAAAGAGCATAAATTTTTGAAATAATTACGCTTTAAGAAAATAAAAGAATCAGACTTAGATGGGGGAGAGGGAAAAGGGATGGAAATTTTATTTTATTTTTTATTTGTTTATTTTGACATTTTTTTCCATAATCAATGAATAGCATGTCAGGAAAGCATCAGCTCATCAACTTTCAATAAATTAGTTTAAAAAAAAAAAAAAAAAAAAAAAAAAAAAAAAAAACTGATATAATGGTGCTCATAGTTTTATTGATTCCCCTTCCGACAAGTAAACTTTCTTGTCTTTGGTTACTTTATTTTGAAGTGCATGTCACACCACTTCCCCTATTTATCTCGCCACAGCCGTGATTTGACGCGAGCTTGTTAATTCTGACGTCACTCCTTAACTATCTCTTGCCGCTGTATTTGGGAGAAAATCGGATAATTACTGAGTTGTGGGAAACTGACAGTGAAACTGGAAACGTTTCAAAGTAGTGTACTAAGTCTTTATAGATACACTCAAATTCAAGAGGACGTTTCAAATCTTTATTTTGTTACATTTAGTTGCAAAGACACGATTAACGGATTAAAAAAATAAGCTCATCATCTAAACCCATCACAATAGGCAATGTGGTAAATTCTACAGTTATTGATCTTGATGAAAATACATTTAGTCAGATAATGTAATATAATGTAATATACTATAATATAATATAATATAATATAATATAATATAATATAATATAATATAATATAATATAATATAATATAATATGTGATCGATTTAATGGCAGCAAGAAAGAGGACAGTGAGTTATTTGTAGAAACTAAACTTTCAAGGGGAATTATTCAACAGGTTTTCTTTTGGTTCACAGCTGATCCTTCAAAAATCATCCCAAGTTGCATCCAGATCCACTGAGCCCTCTGTGTAATGACCACATGAAGCACTGTTGAAAGGATGCTCAACCTGAAAGATAGAAAAATGGAATCAATAAATCACTCTGACATTTGGGTTAATCCTTTTTTTACAATAAAAGTAGAAAAACTGGTAATCTCATACTTTGGGGGTTATCGGAGGGTTTAATGTTCTTTTACAGAGTCCATCCCAGTTGAATCCATCGAACCATCTAAATAAAAACATACTGTGAAACCATGTTCACAAGCACAGGCCTTTGTGCTTTTTTTCCTCCTCCAGTGCGATAAATCTACCGCCTTACTTGTGCTTCTGGATGTCCTTGGCCCCATTTCTCTGACTGCCCACTCTCTCTGAGGGATTGCTCCTTGGCGATGGAAAGCAAACAAGTGCACACCAATAAACAAACGATGAATTAGTAATCAGATTCTGTCACTGAGGAGGGGATGTTACAGCAAGCATTTCATCCAATACACCTGAAACATTTAGCAGTACCCTCCTATCTGTTTGTGTGAGCTGTGACTGGAGGAGGGAGATAAAATACAGGATGGACTGTTGTGTGGTTGGAGAGTGGTTTTACTGTCTGATAAACACTATTAAAAAATGAAGAAATACAAGATCCCGCACTATATTTCATGATGTTTACACCACCTGCACAGCTTCTTTATGAGACTGGTGGCACTCTTGCTGATGATTTTGGGGAAGTCAATATGATCGATGCCTCGAATGGTTGCAGTGAGAATCTTCATCATGTCTGAGTTGCTGAATGGGAGCCTGCAGAGGAACACACAAGACGCATGAGTCTATCACTTTTCTTTTAGTTCATCGTTAAAAATATGTGCCAAAACTTAAAAAAAAAAGCTGAGAAACCTACCCACCACTGAGGAGCTCAAACACGAAAACTCCCAATGACCAAAAGTCTGCAGATACACTGTGGCCTTTGTTTAGAATGATTTCAGGAGCCATGTATCCTGGTGTCCCGCAGAAAGTCCAAGTTTTCTTACCCACCTCAACTTTCTTCAGACACCTGGAGCCAACCTACATAAAGCAGATATCAGAATATTTGATGCCAATCCAACTCAATGAACTCATTTAAATAAGAAGATAATTCTGAAAGTAGTTAAAGTACCAGTTTGGCATAACCATGTTGATCCAGAACAACATGTTCAGGTTTGATGTCTCTATAGACGACACCTCGACAGTGAAGAAAGGTCAAAGCCTCAATTACACAAGCGGTGTAGAACCTGGTGCTGTTTTCATCCAGATATCCTCTGAAAAAGAGTAAAGAACAGCTCATTTAAGCACAACAGCAAAAAAAAAACAAATGTGGTGTAAACAGTTACATGCTCTTTATTTTCTATCTTACACTTACTTATCTTTGAGAAGACTGCTGAGATCCCCTCCAAGACAAGCTTCTGTCAATATGTACAGGCACTCTGTGTCTTTGAACATTTTGTACAACCTGTGATCCAAAACAAATTAAAAATCAAGTCAAAGAGGAATCCTGTCTTTTTAAACTATCATGCCATTAGCTAATTAGGCAATTGCTTTCAGAGCAACTGTAGCAAATTTGACAGTGCAACTCTTTGGAGCAGTTACAGTTAAAGGTCCCATATCGTGCAAAAATCACTTTATTACGTCTTGTAGTGAAATTTGTGGATCTTTGGCTTTCCTCCCAGCCCACAAAATGTTTTTTATGACAAAACCTGTACTTAGTAGTGCTTGTGAATGTAAAATCCTGACCTAAAACAAGCTGTTTGGATTTTGGGGATTTTCCGATGTCAGCGATTCCCTTTTTTTGACCAATCAGGAGCAAGTCTGACCTGATTGGTCCACCAAGCAGATACCCCCTAACCCCCTCCTTGCCCACTCCCCTCCCTGCTGCTGCTCCAGCAGCCATCACTGCTCTGTTTTTGGCCATAAACAGTTACATAGTTCCATCATGCACAAGCTTCCCATCTCAGAAGAAGACAAGACTAAGTGGCTAGAGTTCATTAATCAAGGAAATGTGCCAGCTACACTCAGTAAAACTGTGCATGTGTGTGCTAGTCACTTCACTGCCGACTGCTTTTCCAACTTTGGACAGTACAACAGAGGGCTAGAAAATAGACTGGTCCTGAATCCAGGCGCATTACCAACCATCCACTAACAAACCTCAGACCCTGGAAATGTGAGTATTTTAAATGCTGTGTGCTGTGGAGCAGATGTAAGAGCTTTTCCTCAGTGTCCCCCCTGTCTCTGTGTTAGCTTCAGGATGCTAACTTTAGCTGCGGTTAGCCTGTTGTTTTAGCCTGTAATGTTACGGTAAACGAGCTTCGCTGTTTTCTAACTATTGTGCACTCGGAGCTTGTGGCGCCGCTCTCAGTGACGTGGAAGAGCGGGGCGGTATCAGCGGTGCGGTATCAGCGGTGGCTCATTTACATATGAAGGTCACGCCCACTAAATCAGAGCGTTCTGAACAGAGGGGCTATGAGAGCCTGGAAACAATGCTGCTGTGCTTGATTTATTGGCTTTTTGGACCAAAACATGTTACTACCATTTCATGAAGACATCAATGATCCATATTACACTGCAGAAAAGGAGCAGAATATGGGACCTTTAATGTTTCATGGGAAAAAAAAAAAGGTTTTGGTAGAAAAAAAACTTTTTCAAACACCACCCTAATATGTAAAAAAAACCCACACTGAAATATCTGCTAATAGAGAGGAGGCACCTGACTACGAATGGACAAAAAGCCTCCATCAGGATGCGTCCCTCTCTCAGGATAAGCTCTTGCCGAGCATTGTTGGTGGTCAGCTTCTTCTTGAGGACCCTCATGGCAAATAGATGCTGAATGTTGCTCCTCACTTGCACCTAAAAGAGATTACATTATAGAAACATGGAATCCAGAGAAGGAGGCAGCACCACAGAAGGTTTGTGTCACTGTGAGCGAGCTGTTAAAGAACAAGCCTTACCAGGTCTACGTGACCAAACTCCCCAACTGCTAGAGTGCAGATTATTTGGAAATCACTCAAAGTGGAAAATGAGAGGAGGTCAGGGTCCTTATCTGACCTGATCTCACAGAAAAAAAAGAATTCTGTTATTCATGGGGTTTTCTTTAAGCGCCTAATGCCTATGAAGGTTGTAGAAGATGTTTTAACACCTCTCACCTGGGTTTCGACTCCTGGCTTTGCTGTAGCTCATGACTGCAGTCAAATACCATGCCATCAATGATCTCTTTGAAGGTCCTGTGATATGGAAGCACATGACATTAGCTTCCAAATATTGGGATAAGCATAAAGCCAAGTAAAGTTCAATAATGGAAACTGAATCATTATAAGTTTTGATTGGAATCAGCTCAATATATTGTTTTACTCTTTGTCAATGACCAGGCACGCCACGTCGCCAGAAGCAATCACATTTACAGTCCGATTATCCTCTCTAAACACAGAAAAAACATGATATTATTAATGCACAGCACAAACTGAAAAGGGATATTATAATTCTACCAATGAAATCTTCTCCCATCATGCACTGCTTTCATTTTCTGCTCCTCTCCAGCAGAGTGATTTAAACTCCTTACCCCCACAGAGCTTTTTCTCCAAACCACTGTCCGTCAGAGAGCTGAGAAAGGATGGTCTGCTCGTCATGGCCCTGCTTCTTTTCAGTCACTTTCACCTGGAAGATCAAAGAGAGACGGCGAGGGAATGAAAAAGAGATGAGATGGGGAAGAGAGATGTAGAAGTCAATTAGCACAGAGCCCTCTGTAAAGCTGTGCTGACATTTCGTGCTCCACAATCTACATTTTTTCATCTGTGCTGGGCAGAGTGCACACGCCTTTACCTGGCCTCTGCTTATGATATAAAAGGTGTCTCCTGCGGCCCCTTGTCGAATGATGTAGTCACCATCAGAGTAGCATGTCTGAAGAACAGAAACGACAGCAAAAAAGCAGAAACATGATTTGAAGACTGAGGCAGAGACAGATTAAATGTGATTCCATCCAAGCTCGTACTTTTGAGTTGACACAAAACAAAGAAAGCTGGAGGGAATGCGTGTAAACATGATTGTTTACACGCATCCCATCTGTGTGCACACATAATCTACCGGCTGTATTCTGTTTGAAGAACGGAGGAGCTGATGGGTACACAACGCTGTGCTGCAGGTTTTAAGTATTTAATCTGTACCTGCTCTGTAAGATCACACAGTTTCATGATGACATCCTCTGGCAACGACTGCAGAAAGGGAACACTAGAGACACAAAGACAGTGTGATAACATATCAAACAATGATAGATATAAAAAGAAAGGGTTTGTTTTTTTGTGATACTTCAATAGAATAAAAGCAATGTCAAAAAATGTTAAAGTTTATTAGTTTATTTACAGCGCTGAAGTGTCTGAAAAACAGCGCGGGTTGTTGAAGACATCATGTTAAAGGTGCTAGAATACAAAGCAGTTTTCTTGGCCGGCTGCGCATCAAATCAAGTGTATTGGCTGTGATGTTCACCTGCTAAGCAGCTCCATTGAGTGAGAAAGGCTGTTGAGTCCACTCTGCATAAGGATTGTCTGGTAGCTCTTGCGGTCGATAACCCACAGCTTGCTGTCTGTCTGTGCTGCAGATTCAAAGATAGAAGCAGAAGGAAGGATGAACGTTTTAAAAGTGACCCTGGAGTTAACAGAGAAACACAATCAAGTAACATTTATCATCAGTAATTTTTGAAAATCAGAGCAGTTAATGATGGATGCAGATTTTCAAAGCTTTAGCCTAAAGAGCAGAAAGTTGCCGCCCTATCAAAAATGTTCACCATGCAGGATAAAATCAGATGAACTTTATTCTTCAGATGAAAAACTTTTAATTTAAATCTTATGTAATAGCCTTAAATATTATTATCCTCTCTCTGAGTGACAGAGTTTGAAAAGGGTGTAGTAAATTGATAATGACCTTTATTGATTGGTTCGCTGAGGCTTCCTGCAAGTGGATGGAGATATCCTTTAAACAGTCTAATTAGATCGAAAACCTAATAACACAATAAAGCCCTGATATCCCAATCCCCCAATTCAGCTCTAGCTCCGCTCTTTATGAAAAGAGGTTAAAGGCTTCATTCCCATCTGAATCCTGCATGCTAGGGCTGGGCGATTATGGTAAAAATAAGAATCCTGATTATTTTAAGTGATATTGAAATCATGATTAATATACACAATTATTCATTTATTCAAAAACTTAAGTACTGCTTTAAACACAACTTTAAAGGACCAGCAAGCGGCACATAAAGTATTATTGATACACATAAGTCACACACACTCGCTGTAGCTGCACATGGAACACAGAAGAGCTATGAAGCACAGGAACTTGCATACATCTACACTGTGTGGCATATTAACTGTTTTTCTACGATTATATTAGTTTTATGATTGTCAAATGGCAAAAATGAAATCACGATTAAAATCCAATTAATTGTCCAGCCCTACTGCATGCTGCTTTTTGATAAGTGAAACATATTCTTACTTGCCATCCTGAGCAGTGTGTTGTGATGACTAAGCCTGTGTTTTTATGCATGTTTATCACCCTCAAAATGAAAAAGACCACAGCATTAGCTGTGGTCACAGGTGGCAAAAGTGAAAAATAGAAAAAAAAGTCATTTCAGGTCTGCAGAGGGCTAAATACAGCAGGCTGGGGGTATATCCAAAGGTGGTGCTGGCAGAAACTGACAGGGGAAAAAAAGGACCAGAGGTTTCTGCATTCAGCATTATTACCAAAGAGCAGATAGCAAAGAAAACAGCAAAGTGGAGAGGCTGCCCGGTAGCAAGATAAAGAAAGCCGTTTATAAGTGGAATGAGATGCTTTGAGACCAAACAAGCTGGATAAACTGATTTCTGCTTTTCAATTTAAACTTCTCCAGGCTGTTTCCTCAGTCAATTCGTTTGTTAAACCAGGTCAGATTCATGTGGTGATGGCTGAGAAAGTTTTCCCAAAGGACTCTGGGATCAGCTGCTGGAAGGAAATGACAGCACACTTTCTATTCCCTCAGAAATATCAGATAGATATACGTGTTGGGTTATTAAAAGATACTGCATACTGGTTGTAAAAACCTCTTAATACATGTTGTTTTGCAGGGAGGAGATGTGACTGTCAGACAGATGGAGTACATGCAGAAGCGTAACATGTTTTAAATTCCTCCCATCTTTGAGAAAACTGTTTGAAGCTGGGATGTTGTCAAGGATTTCAAAAGGTCTTTGATTTTACATTCAGCAGACGTCTACTGTCCACTGCCACAAATATGCCTGCGTGTGATTTCTGCTTAAAATGGAATTATTTATATCCCTAAGAAAACCTAGCTTAATTACAGTGCAACTTCCCCAGTGTTTGGCTGTGACAGATCTCAAGTGATGTCTGCTATCACACCAAGAAAGCAAAACAAAGCTTTGATACCTGAGATGGAAAAGGTGTGGGTGCAGCTGTAGAGAAGAGCCAGCTCTCCAAAAACATCTCCTGGCTCTATTGTGAAAAGCTTCAATCCGTCTTTTATCACATCTAGCCTTCCTTCTGTGAAAGAAAAGCACAGTCAGGGGAAAAAAAGAGCACATACATGATACAAAGGACTGTTCTGTGCACAAGTTTGTGCGTCCTCTAAATGAGACAGACTGTACAAACGACTGATATACAATCATCCCTGAGCGAAACAAACCCACAAAGAATGATGAGAGAAAATAGGTTACAGACACCCTCCATTAACTGTCACATTACAAATGCAGCCAAGATCCTGATGACAGTCAAGCCCTGATGAACTGCAGCCAGGACGAATCAGAACCTCTTTTCCCCTGTCCTCTGTGTCACGCTGACATTTGAACAAGAAAGGACATCAATGTAGGTCACTTTGTTATGGCCCAAGAATCTCCTCTTTTCTTGCTCAGATATACAGTTCTCACAGTATTACACATCACAGCAGCATCAGTGCAACAGTGATAGATACAAAGAATCTTTGCATTCAGTTGTGCTCAAGCATCAAGAAAATGACCTAAAAAACATAGAAGTAGCACCTTGAAAATGATTTACCTTCTAAAACATAAGCCTGAGCTCCATTGGTCCCCTCTTGGATGACATAGCAGCCTTGATTAATGGTCGTGGGGGACATACAGGCTGTGATGGCTCTGATTTCTCCTTCATCAAGGTTCTTCAACAAGTCATTTTTCAAAAACGCTGCCTGGATCAGCGTCTGGGACCTGAGGACATGGAGGGAGGACACTAAAGAAACTCTCTGAAGTCTGTTTGACCCTGTTTCCACAGTGGTTTCGACTGATCAGAAACATTTATTGATTTTGAGTCCAACAGGGAGTAGTAAGTGAGGCTCAAACAATGTACAGGCAGATTTTAGAGTGTGCTCTTACTCCTGACTTTTGTCACAGCTTCTGTTAGATACCAAGGCCAGAGTCACCGGGTCCAGATTAAAGGGCTCAGAAATGATGGTTTTCCTTTTGGCTGCCTGCTTGTCTTCGACTTTATCTTGGCAAGCTACAAGAAAACAGACAGTTAGTTGGGTCTAAGGCTCCTGTTAGGCTACCTGTTGATGCTTTAGAGAATGAAAAATAAAAGCCCTCTGTTCTGCACCTGCTCCAGCCTCAGAGGGTCCTGGTAGGGTGACAGTGGCTCTGTAGCGATCCAGCTCTTCTTGCAGTCTCCGAATAAGCTCATCCTTTGTATCCAACTCGAGCTCCAACTCATCTATGAGTGTGTCCCTCTGGCGAAGCTCCTCAATTTTGAGTTGCAAGGCAAACTGGAGGTCTCGAAGTGTGCCCATTACTAACAAACACAGAGACACGGGGACTCTCCTCACAAAACTCACACAGATTTTAAGACAGAAAAAGCAACAGAAGCGATACAAGAAGAAGACAGAGGAAAGACACAGCAGGTCAAGATAAAATATGTGGGATCCAGTCCAAAGTAAAGATTCACTAGACACCTTTTTCAGCTGTAACCTAACGTAACATGAAGCTAGACACCCAGTTTCTACTTCATGTTCTCATTCTATGGCCAAAGTAGTACAAAACAAACGGGAAATCAGTTTATTGGCTCCTGTTTGCTGAATGTTGTTGTTTTTTTGGTTTTTTTTTTACACTTTTCTATGGCTTTTAAATAAACAAACAAAAAAAAAAATTAAAGCACACAGAAAAAAAATAGATAGTTGGAGTGTCAGATGAATACACAGTTTAAAGAATATATTATGTAAGAATTAGGTAAACAAAATGATACAGCAAAAGGTCCCTTATAATTCAATCACACACTTCCCTATGCAATAAATAGAGAACTGTAAATTGTCTTTTGTTTCAGGGTTTAATACCTCTTGCAGCACTTCATTTTACACTGTCAGGGGTAACTTGCAAGCAGAGATGCATTCAAGATGCTTTTTTTCAGCAGTATTTGTCTAAAATATTCAGACATATCGAGACCATAAAACGATAGCCCCCCCAAAAAACGCCTCATGCTGATACAAGGTCACAATAAACTCTTCATGAAGTCACACACCCTCACACACCCTTCTTTCTGCAGGAATTGGGTATGTTTTTATTTTAGGTCGCACGTGCGCCATGAGCCACGCGCGCAAATTAAAGCTCCTATAATCAATGAATGAGTAAAGTCGCTTTACGGCTAACTCTGTGTACACACCTAAGTATTCCACATGCAATACGAAATGTTTTAATACCGTATACTTTCTGAGAACACTCACCACATGCAGCCCTTCTTGCGTTGTGGCAGTCTTCCCCACTTGTCCTCAATAGCTTCGTCCCCGTTTGGCAGCCGACATCTCACTCGACAGGTGCTCATCTCCTCTGTACCCGCCCGAATCAAGGATGCTCCTCTGGTGCTCGGGGCTGGACAGTGCCGGTCACAGACAGCAGGCAATCACATGACCAGGACACAGGAGACCTCTGGCAAGCCATTATAACATTTAAATCGATCACACGATATTATTTACATATTCATAACAGCATTTCTCCTGATTAAAACTGTATTCTTGTAAATTAGAACTGTTATTAAATATACTTATAGCGATATTCTGGAAAAAATTGTATGTGAAGATTATGGAAAAAAATGAAGAGACATTTAATGCTAAAATGGTCATCAGTATCACAATTTGCTTGTCACAATATATTTTGGATAAACAAAAATGTATCAAATTAACATTCAATAATTAAAAACCTAACATGCAAATGGGAAAAAAATGACCAGAGTATTCTTTAGCATGACATTGTGAACATCTGAAATGTGCATGTAAATACTGAAAAATGGAAAACAGATACCCAATCAAGCTATTGAATCTTACAATGACTAACTATGGTGGAACATCTGGGAGACTGCAATGAGAAATACATGGCCTGTATCCCAAATGGGTCAGAGGGTCTTTGGGGTATTTTCAAGCCCAGGGGAAGGATGTGTTACAGGCAAACTGAGCAGTAAGCATCAATCATTAAATTCCCCAGTTGTCTGCCACGAGTGCAACACTAAAAAGTCAGTTGTGAGTACCATTAGGATCTCTTATTCTCCCTGCTGTGCAAATTAACCGTCAGAATGGTTAAATGTGATGTTTAAAAAATAATGATTAGATGAACTACTGACAGCAAAATAGTGCTTTCAGTTTGTCTGATACAAATGCATTGTTGTATTGTCACTTTTAAATATTTTAATCTGACAATAATATGGGTAAAACTCTGAACGGCAAATACATAACATCCCACCTCCCTAATTCTGCAGAGTGATTCTCTATACAGCTCCATCTGGTTTATACATATACATACACCCATCTAAAAAGTTATAAAACCACCCCCTTATGTACCACTATTTACACTAAGTTAATTTAATTACTTGTTTCAGTTGTTTATTTTTGATTTGCTTGTTTGTTTCAGAATGTTGATGCTCTTAAGAAGATCTGGGGTAAATTAGGTGTTAAACATTCTTTTGGCTGAAATATATTCAGTGTAATTAATTTAGTGATTTAGTGGCCAGTATCTATGGAAATATCAAATAAAATTCTCTGGGGAAAAAATGACTCATTCTACCTACTTAAAAAACAAGCACTCTGAATGTTTAATTATAAAAGCAGTGAGTAAGTCTAATACAGTGAAGTCAGTTTATCTTCATCATATAGTGCAGCAACAGACCCCTCTGCATGTTGTAGTCAAGGTTGATAATAGCGCCCGTTTGAAAAGTTAATTGTCAATATGTTGAGATGACACATCAGAGCTCTGCAGCACATTTAGAAAGGTTTATGACACACACTAGGCTACT
This sequence comes from Halichoeres trimaculatus, assembly GCF_033239565.1. Lineage (NCBI taxonomy): Eukaryota > Metazoa > Chordata > Actinopteri > Labriformes > Labridae > Halichoeres > Halichoeres trimaculatus. The sequence continues at coordinate 28,204,247 of NW_027437183.1, forward strand.
GCAAAGCCCTGAGCCTGGCTATTAAAAAAAAAAGATAGGATAATAGGGGGGGATAATTGAGCCAACTAACCACAATTAATAGCTGCAAGAGAGAGTCAGGTAATTCATTCCACCATTTGGGCACAACAGAGGAGAAGAGTCTGGCTAGAGATTTAGAGCCGCACTGGGCTCCCTATATATCGTTCCCCGATATATAGTCAGGCCTTGGCCAAAATGAACCTGGGTACAGTATGGACAGGTGGTAATTTTGGCCCATTAACCTGTCCCCTCCACATTAATCTCGTTTCATTGAAGCATTTGTTTTCAGCATTTATTCCAAACTGCGGCAAGGGTTTTACTTTACATTTATCCTCCTTTTCTTTTTACGGCTAACTTGATTCTTTTCTCTTTTTTGTCTTAAAAAGGGTGTTCGGATCGGTTGCTTCAGAAGTGCAGACTGACACCCCTCCAGCCAGTGGGTGGCAGCAGTGTCTAAAAGAACGCATGCAGCAAATGCAAGCCATCAACCATCCCCACAACTACCGGAGAAGAAGAAGAAGGGCTGTTGACAAGCGTGAAGCCCTGGGGCTAACCCGAGCTAGCTACACAGCTGAAGTAGATTTATAGCTCAGTATTTGGACGTTTTTTTTAGTGGACGTGTTTTCTAACGGGTACTGTTAAAAATGATCCTGACCGTGAAACCGCTTCAAGGAAAAGAATGCAGTGTACAGGTAAGCTACGCACAGGTATTCACGGAGCCAGCTAGCTCACTGCTAACCGTTAACCACCCCGCTAACGATAGCATTACCCAGTCTACAAGGTTTGAGCGGAAGGCGATGGGATTCTTACATCGAGCTACATTCGAGTGCAAAAATGGCACGGTCTGTACTAATGTATTGATAAGAGTAAGTCATTAGACTGTCATTGGTAAGGTAATGTCACATCTCGCTCATTGATAGAAAACCCCAAGGCTAGCAAGTCTGCTAGCTGCATTTTGACAGAGGGACAGTACCGTGTTTAGACTCGATCCCTTAAATTCTATCTTCAGTCCGCAACAAACGTCCAAAACTACGGTCGTGGTGCTCTGTTTTTGAGTAAACAGGCCCCAGTTTAACCCTGGAATGTACCTAACAGATTTTCAAGTAACCCCACTGCATGAAGCATAAACTTGAGCCATACCAGGCCTTCAAACTCATCAAAGACACAAAAGTATGGAGCGCCTCAATGTATAATTACCTTCTTTTAAAAACAAGTAACAATACAACTCCTTAATATTTTTTTACAACTTGTTAATTGCATTTATCTTATTTGCTCGACTCAATTTAAGTTATAGCTGAGGAGATGAGAGTCTAAACTCAGTATTGAGAGCTAAGTTAAGTCTTTTGTTGTCATACACATTGCTTCGTCATACTCTGCTTATACCATAAAAATACTCTTTCAAGTAAAAGCAATGTTACGCATCTGTAAACGGCATCATTTAGAGTGCTAATGGTCTATTGACAAGTGGTGATTTGTCTAAAGATTGTGCCAAAAAGTTTTTCAATAGAATTCAGATTGCTTTAACTGACTGCTTGCATGAATTTAATTGCTAGTCTGTTATAATCTATAACGTCACACTCAGATGCTCCCCAGCTTTACACTCAGAATCCTGGCAAATTGTTTTTCTTTGTCAAACAACTCATGTAAGTGTTATAAATGTAACTTTACTTTGATGATTTTCCAGGTAACTGAGGATGAAAAGGTATCCAGAGTGAAGGAACTTGTATCAGAACGTCTCAACATACCAGCAAACCAGCAGCGATTGCTTTATAAAGGGAAGGCGCTTGCAGGTGGGTTTTTCATTAGCAAGATGTTTCTTAGACGTCATGCAGAACGGCAGTTACTTGATCCACAAATGTATAAAGTACATTGACCACAAGTTTATTTTTTAATCGCATACATAATGTGTTTCCCTCATTAGATGAACACAGATTGAGTGATTACTCCATTGGGCCAGAGGCTAAATTGAATCTGGTAATCCGTCCCATGGGGGAAAGGACCGGAGCACAGGGGATGGCTGCCAGCAGCAGCGGCAGCAGCAGCTCACAGGGAAGAGTGTGGCAGACTGTGTCCACTATTCTTGCCAGGCATTTTAGTCCAGCAGATGCAGCTAAAGTTCATGAACAGCTTATCAAGGTATTTTTGACAATCAGTTTTGACCTGAATTATGTCTAGATTGCTCATTTAAATGTGTTCTGTTTCTACCAGTAGCGCATTGAGATTCAAAACTTAGTACATCACATTTTTATTTATTTAAACTGGACAATTGTTGAATATACAGTAAAAAGTTTTGCCAGGACTTAGCCTCTGTAAGCAAAGACACTGGCAAAAATACCAGGTATCAAGATAAGCTGACTCGGTATCAGTTTAATGATGATCTAAGTTGTGAAATTCAATGAAGAACTACTCATTTGGCACCACCCAGTAGTAGATTAAAACAGTTGTACAATGGCTAGTCAAACAAGAGAATTGAGTTATTAAGACTGTATTTTAGTTTTAGTGTGGTGATATTTCATAGACTTTATTCCAGGGTCAAAGTAAAAGAGTTACATATTCTTTATTTGACCATGACATTTAAAATGTGTTTTGTTCAACGGAATAACATGGACTTGAAAAAATATTTAGGACCTCTGACCGTTTCATTTGGGAAGGACATTATTTGTGGACAGATTAGGACTTGGCTATGATATTAAATTCAAAAAATGAAATATATCCCCATTAGATGGGGCCCAATGTATACGGTAAAATATCTCAACTTGTCATCTCTTGGAATTTTTCTCTTTTTCTGAAGGACTATGAAAGGTCACTACGACAACTTAGTCTGGATGACATCGAACGCTTGGCAGGAAGGCTGCTTCACCCAGATGGCGAGGGAATGGACACCTCATACATGGACTAAGAATTATTTATTGTTGTGATTGTCTTTTGAGCAGTGCTAAGTGCTTTGAGGTGCATACAGTGCCCAGAGCATAACGCATGGAAAATACGCAGAGTTTTCTTGCAGAGGGCTCCAGCTGTGTGCCTGTTCACTTGCTTAGAGAACAAAGATAGCTCTGGCTGTTGATCATCACAGCATTAGAGCTTTCTTATCCATGACCAACAGACTTGGATAAGGAGATTTGGCCACTTTTAATTGGTCCTTGTCACTGATGTAGCAGTCATGGACTTAAGATCTGACCAACGTAGGAGTCCATTTGCACTGTTGGTTTTGCAGGATCTGTGGCTGCTACGACTCCTGGATGATGCTAACTTGTACTGAAAAGTATTTGTTAGTATAATGATTGGGTGTTTTTAGTTAGTCATTTGTGAGAAGGTAATACATGTTTTAATCTTTAACTGACTGATTTCATTGTATGATTTGTAAATATCATCTTTATATATACCAACATTAAAACATGGTGAATAAAAAAAAAGACTTGTGGTAATTGTTTCTGAATTTTTGTGTTGCTATTAACGTGAACAGTGTAATGAATTTGACTGGATATATTTACTAATAAAGTGATAAATGTAATATGCTGTTTGGTCTCGATTGACAAGGCGGGACAAAAACAGTGACTGTATTACGTTTCGACCAATCAGGTGTCGCCAATGGTCATGAGTCATAATTTGTGTCCAATCAGGACTTGGTAGAGCAATGAGAGCACCTCCTATGTGTTGAACTGACTGTCATTGCTTTCCTGCTATTTTTAAAAAATAGTATTTCGGACTAAATGGGATGCTTTTGACGATTGTGCTATTTTATATAAAATATGATGTGTAGAAAGATTGGATAAGGACGGATATTATTTGTTGAACAAAGGTAAGATCGTGGTATGTCGTTCTTTCCAGCGGCTCGGTTAGCATTAGCAGAAGCTAGCACATCTTTGTGACTTCCTGCCTTTAACAATTAGCTTTAGCCCGCTGAAATCCAGTCAACCGGCGATATCGAGCAATTCATCATTTGCGGGCATCTAATTGAGAAAAATATCGTGTGTCAGGTCAGTGCCGTGATTAATAACGGTGAGCCAGATTAAAATGTGAAATCCAGTGTATAATCTGGTAGGATTAGGTGCGGTGTTGAACTAACTGATGCTATCGCGCTACACCCCTCTCATCAGGACCACTCTCATTCGGTCACAGTAACTCACCATTCTCCAAGGGGGATAACATGGCATTCTTTTAAAAGTGTTAAGTTATCACCTGTGATCACAGTTAAACACTTCTTGGTTGTTCTGTTTAACTGAAATAGAAATTGTACCCAGACAGTTGGAGGGATGGAGACCCTGATCCCCATCATCAACAGGCTGCAGGAGGTCTTTCTCACAGTGGGTTCAGAGATCATACAGCTGCCCCAAATAGTCGTTGTTGGATCTCAGGTCAGCTATCAATTTAAGTCGGAATATCTATATATACTTGTGGTCTTAAAGCCCTCTTTAAGCTTTACATGTTTCATTTGAGTAGTTTGTTTTTTAAATTAAATTAAAAATACTTTATGCACAATCAGCTGAGTTGACCTGCTTGGGGTGCTGCTATAATTTCTGCTTTTTTATGTACCAAACAGAGCAGTGGAAAGAGCTCTGTACTGGAAAGCCTTGTTGGACGTGATTTCTTGCCTCGGGGATCAGGCATAGTCACAAGACGACCCCTCGTGTTGCAACTCATTAATGTTTCCCCTCTGCAAGAAAGACTGAAGATTGAGAATGGTACCTACACATTCACTCTTTTGTACATAAATACTTAAAATTTTAGAGGGATGATTCTTTTTAGACATACTATAAAAGCTTTAAGTTCTAGGTTTAATACAGGTTTTAATTGATAGCCAGCATTTTTAGCAGGACAGGCTTTTCATTTATGTTCTGTGTGATTAAGATTTTGTTTCAACTGCAGGCCAAAGAGCTTTGGTCTCTGGTTGCTAACATTCAGTCTTTCTTCCTCTTCTTCTTCACCACTTTCTCAGGACATGGGGTAAAACAAAATGTCCAAAACAGCTATCCAGGTCTCTGTATATATATTTGATGTGCCCAGACTTGTCTTTGTATAACCTCATTTGTTTTGTTGACCCCATACAATTTTTCTGTTTGATCTGAACATCCACCAAGCACGATTTTAATCCATTTATAATCTTTTCAGTTTTCCTTATTTGTCCCACTTTATTTGGCTCTAAGCACTAAGTGTGAAACGACTCACACTTATTCTTGTCTGTTTGATCAGGTATCAAAGCTGAAGAATGGGGTACATTTCTGCACTGCAAGAACCAGGTACATTTATCTAAACAAGTGAAATAAAGTTAATGTTTTCATCTTTGTCGTCTGCTGTTTTTTAACACACCACTTTCATATATTTCTGACAGATCTTCTCAGATTTTCAGGAAATTCGCAAGGAGATTGAAGCAGAGACTGAACGCAGTTCAGGTGACAACAAGGTGAAAGAAAGTATTTGTATACTTGTGTTGTACTTCAGTGACACTTTCAGTGAACTTCCAACTCTGAAATCATTATAATCCCGTGTTTATTCTGCCCTACAGGGGATCAGTCCGGAGCCAATCAATCTAAAGATATATTCACCCAAGGTGCTCAATCTCACTCTGGTTGATTTACCAGGAATAACTAAGGTAACACTTGTGATTTTGTTTCAGTCCTACAAACAAATTTGGCACTGTGTGATTTTCAGCAGCACTCCACGGGTGCTGTGCTTACAATAACATTGGCTGCTTATTGTTGTTGCCTCAGGTTCCTGTCGGGGATCAGCCAGAGGACATTGAGACTCAAGTACAAGAGATGATCTTGTCCTTCATCTCCAATCCAAACTCCCTCATCCTTGCTGTGTCCCCTGCCAACTCTGACTTGGCCACCTCCGATGCTCTGAAATTGGCTCGTGAGGTTGATCCAGATGGTAGGATACTTGATTTACAGGCCTCTCTTCTCAGATTTCATTAGATATTCTGTCCTCTCCATCAGTGCTTATTACATAACATGCTTCAAGAAGGGAAGCCTTATGAATTATTAATAGTGCATTGAAAATGCATTGTACTGAAGTTATTTCAGGCTGCTGAACTTTCCAGACTTTATTGTTAACAGCAGTTTGACAGTTAAGAGGTGCTTAGAAAGTACATGTATCTTCAATTACCATGTTGCCTCGAGATAATGAGAGTCTGCCTTTTGTAATCTTTGATACCTTTATGACTTTCAAATGCCACTTTGATGGTGTGCCAGCCAAAATGTCTGTTTCTCTGCCCAAATGTTTCCCTATTTGTCTCAATCCTGTCCTGTTAGAAACCTGTTTTTGTCAGTTTTCCTGCACAGATACTCCTGTCTTTTACAATATTGATTAAAAAGACAGTGGTGTAACTAGTAATTGTGCTTGAGTATGTATTTAAAGGTCTCTGTGTTTGCCAGGCCGGCGAACACTGCTGGTGGTCAGTAAACTGGACCTGATGGATGCAGGGACCGATGCACTTGAGGTCCTTCTGGGTCGAGTCATTCCTGTCAGGCTTGGAATCATAGGGGTGGTAAACAGGTTTGTGATATTAAAGAGTTGATTTATTTATTTCTTTTGACTTTGCAATGTTTTAGTTACAATTAACAGCAAGGTGGCACGGTTTTAATTAATTTGTTACCTTTATTATCTCATCCTTCTCTCCCTAATTGTTGATTTCCTACAGGAGCCAGCATGACATCAACACCCAGAAGAGCCTGGAGGACTCAATGAAAGATGAGCAAGCCTTCCTGCAGCGCCACTACCCCTCTCTTGCCTCCCGCTCTGGCTCACGCTATCTCGCCAAAACTCTCAGCAGGCTGCTCATGCACCACATCCGGGACTGCCTGCCAGACCTCAAAACCCGAGTGACTGTTCTGAGTGCTCAGTACCAGGCACGGCTCAACAGCTATGGCCAGCCAGTAGAAGACCACAGCGCCACGCTTCTGCAGATTGTCACCAAGTTTGCAAGTGATTACTGCAACACCATCGAGGGGACAGCCAGATACATCCAGACCTCAGAGCTGTGAGTCAGACCTCTTTACAGCCTCTGGATCTGACTTAAGTTCTGAATTACCTTAACTGCCTATGTTGATAAAAGTGATCATCACGTTAAGCACCTTTGTTGCAAAACTCAGCATTAAACTGACAGCACTTTTCAGTGTTTGCCATGAGGGTTATGTCCTTGGGGGAATGTACTTGTAAATTGAAGTGGTATCAGCATCTTATTTGGCACCTTTATAACAGCAGCTCTTGTACCACAAGGAAATTAATTTGTTCCACCATGCAGAGGGCAAATATTGACAATTTCTTCAGACCATTTTTAATTTGGTTGTGACTTATACAGCTGATGCTCAGCACAGAGAAACTGCGTCAGTGTCACGGCTAAACCCATTTTCTCTACAGCTGTGGTGGTGCTCGGATCTGTTACATATTCCATGAGACCTTTGGTCGCACTCTGCAGTCCATCGACCCTCTTGGAGGACTGACTGAGCTTGATATCCTTACTGCCATTCGAAATGCTACGGTGAGCTTCTCCTCACTCCTGTTCTTGTAGTTTGTAAAACCCAAGTTTGAGTCTCTTTTATGAAGGAATAGCAGGAGAGTTGATCTGTGAGTGTGTTTGTGTTTGCTGCGCGACAGGGTCCCCGGCCAGCCCTTTTTGTGCCAGAGGTGTCTTTTGAGTTACTGGTGAAGCGGCAAATTAAGCGACTGGAGGAGCCCAGTCTACGCTGTGTGGAGCTTGTTCATGAAGAGCTGCAGAGGATCATCCAGCACTGCTCCTCCTTTAGCACACAGGTTTGCCTTCAGATGTTGATTGACAGAGCTGCACTGAATAAATGACAGCACCATATTGAAAGAGCGCTTTTCTTTCTTTGAAAGGAGCTTTTGCGATTCCCCAAACTGCACGATTCCATTGTGGAAGTGGTGACTGGATTACTCAGGAAGCGCCTCCCGATTACTAATGACATGGTAATCCACAGCTTCACTAAAATGATCCTTTATAGTAATTAAAATAACTAACATTGAGTTTCTTTGACTGACTTTCTCTGTTTTTTTTTCTCAGGTTCATAATTTAGTAGCAATAGAACTTGCCTACATCAATACCAAACATCCAGACTTCACCGATGCAGGACAGGTCTCAGCCTCCGTCAACAGTCAGCAGGTAGTTGTTTGTCTCTTAGAGCAGGTACTTTGTATTCAGCATTTATTCTACCAGGATAGACAGAAGAAGGTCTGTTCTGTGGAGCTGTAACCATTACGTCTACACACAGACAGTACAGTACAGTGTATTGTGGAAATCCAGGCTCAGCCCAAATTACTTTGACCATCTGACTCTCATGATTTCTCGCTGTCAGGCGGAGAGCCTCGATGGAGGGAAACGCTGGAAGAATGAGAAGCTTGCAGAAGAGAAAGCTCCTGCTGCAGGTTTTGGCAGCCCCAGCAAAGGCCAGGCCATTAACCTCCTTGACACAGTGAGTGGTGGGATTAGCAGCAGGACAAAACACTTAGTGGGGAATACATTGCAGACTGTAAACATTTTAATCCCCTCCCCCCTCTGCTAGTCAGTGCCAGTCGCCCGCAAGCTGAGTTCCAGGGAGCAGAGGGACTGTGAGGTCATCCAGCGCCTCATCAAATGCTACTTCCTCATTGTCCGCAAAAGCATCCAAGACAGGTACGGCTGGACTAAGTCCAGAATCCTTGGAGGGTTTGTCCCCTCTTTTCCATCACTTCTTCTTTTCCTATTGTAGACTCCATTAGATGTTATTGATGCTGATTTTCTAACTTAGTCTCGGGGCTGTGTGTGTTCACAGTGTGCCCAAGACTGTAATGCACTTCTTAGTGAACTTTGTGAAAGAGCATCTGCAGAGTGAGCTGGTGGGCCAGCTTTACAAACAGCCACTGCTACAGGGGCTGCTCATTGAGTCACAGGACACGGCACAGCAGCGTACTGAGGTTGCGCAAATGCTTGAGGTAAAATTGGCTGACGCTTTTGTTCTCTGAGTAGTTTCTAAGCATCAAGGGAAAGCAAGTCCTTTCACTATTTCTTTTATCTACTACTTCAAGGCCAGCAAATTAATCGCCCTCTTTCTTTTTTTTCTTCTTTTTTTAGGCACTCAAAAAAGCCAGTAACATCATCTCTGAGATCCGGGAGACCCATCTGTGGTAGCCAGAGGAAAGAACAATTCCCCTGTCACAGGACAGCTTTGAGAGTATGAGAGTGTATGTGAGTTTACAGCTCTGAAAGTGAATGTTAGTGTGTGTCTGCGTGTGTGTGTGTGCGATTGTTTATGTGTGTCAGCAGTACCACTGTTTTCTCATGGACCAATGAACATAGCACATTAAGACGTCTTTTAATCCTGTCAGCTGTCAGCCTGACCAAGACAACGAGGCTGCTGGTTTTCACTGTGAATGTGTTTGTTGTGACAGAAATTAATTAAACACTCAGGCCGAATGTGTTGTTGTAAAGTTACATTCAGAACAACACAGCCCAGAACAAATTTAGTCCTTGACATTATGTTTGTTGGGTCAAAAATCTTTTTGCTGTAATGTAAAATGTAGATAACATATGGAGTATTTCTGTTTTTCTCATGGCTGCTGTTTTTCCTTCTAAATATGTTCACTCTGTAGAAATCCACGCTCCAAAAAAAAAATAACCCTGGCTTCCCCTCAGCCACTTCAGCAGGTGCTAAAATTATGTTAGATTAGATGTGTTCCAACTTAAATCCCCAGCTTCAGAACACTCACCAGATTTAGAAAATGAAATGAATTTTGTACTCAATCAAGGCAGACTGCAATGCTTCACTGTCGACAGAACACTGTCATTTTGAAGCCACAGGATGCAGATTGCTTTTCCCTGCTAATCAATAAGTTTTACTTTCCAAAGACACATTTACATATCAGCTCAATGATCCTGTTGCAATTACCTTTAAGGTGTGTGTTTAATAATGAAAAAAGAGACCAAATCCTCCCGTCATACATTTTTTCTTGTTGATATAAGGTGCAAAAAACACTCTTCTATAGATTTTGACACCTCATAGGGTGCGTGCGTGTGTGTGCGTATGTGTGTGTTTAGGATTCTTCAGTACTTGTTAAATTTAAGACCCAGATCATATAAATGTGAATTCTCAATCTTATCGTCCCTGTCCAGTAGTAAAGGCACTATTGAATTTTAAGAAACTCAGTACACAGATAACTCCTGCATGTACTTTTCCCTCAACTTCAGCTTACACCTCAAATTAGAGAGATTCTGTTGCCAATAATCATTCAATTGTGTAATATCACTTGATGTACACATTTCTCATCTTTTCCCATCTGTTCCTTACTTAGACTGTTGTTTTGCCAAATTCCTTCCCACAGTGCTGTAGTGATTAATGTGAACTCCTCTCATAACCAAAACAAATAAACGAACAAATACTCATCCTAAAATATGGCTTTTCAGGAAGGCTTGCCTTAACCGGACCCTGATAAAGCAAAGGAAATAAACCCAACATCCTCTCCTCTGTCTTTCTGAAAGCCTCTGAGTTCATTTGCATGTGTGTCTGGTATGCATGAGTCACTGTATGAATGACTGAGTTATGTACATTTTGTATTATTTTAATGTATATTATGATGAATATTATTGTGTCGACTGCCTCTGAGTTCTTGCCTGCCAATATCTGTGAAACATGTTTACTGAATGAAGTCTGCTAAGATTGGAGGGACTCATTAAACCCTAACAAAGGACACTGCACCGAGTCTGTTTGGGTGTTATTGATGACATACACTTATAACAATTGATCAGTTTTCAGCAAGGCCTGTTTATTTCCCTCCCACAGTGCTGCGGTCGTAGATATGATTAGACTCTCACATTCTTTTCATTGATTTCAACTGGCTGAAAGAAGTCTGTGTCGCTGATTTTACAGGGTGAGAATGTCCTGGAGGGCTAGAATGCACATTTGCACAAACAAACAGCAACATGACTCTGAACCTGCTTAATTTATGCTCCCAGCAGAAATAGTCACACTGGCTGAAACCTGTCCTCTTGCTCTGAGATGATTCTTATCTTTTACAGTCAAAGCAAACCAAGTTGAAGGGTGCCAAGTGAGCAGAGGTGGAGACGTGAACTGATGAAGTTGAATGTTGCGGTAAGAGAGGAGAGAGCTAGTTATTAATGTTAGATGAGAGTGAGCAGTGGTGCTATAATCTGAGTATTGTTTGCTCGACAGGAAATAAAGCCATGAAAAGGGAAATCAGTGAACCTATAAACCCAGTAAGTGTTGGTTTGCTCTGGGCACTCAGATTGCATCTGAAACAGAGATTCAGATTAAATGGCTTCATGTTCTAGCTGTGAGAGCACTCAGTGAGGCAAATGAACGGCTAGGGAATGAACTCTTACTTCAGGTGATTATTTTAAATTGCTTGCACTTTGTCCCCCACTGTAGCCAGTTATTCTGATCACCCTCATATAACACACCCCATCTCCCCACCAACTACAGGCTAGACTCGACCGTACCATCTCAGATAGCTTCGGAGGGGTCTCGACTGTAGCATCACAAGAGCTCCAACACTGTAATCACTTTAAACAAGCTGTACTGAAGTGGAACCGGATAAAGAAAAAGAAAAATAACCGTGTATTAAACCCTGCAGGCTGCTTTGTCCTCCATGAGGGGAGTGGAGAGGTTTTGAGGCTGCACTCTCCTCCTTGCCTCTCTGCTGGTGAGCCAGTCAGCGGAGCAGGCTGAACAAAGCCATGGGAGAGAGAGGAGCTTCTGGGAAGAAATGTCTCACTGACTCTGTCGCCTGGACAACCGGGTAAGAGAGGAGGGGAGGGTGAAGAAGATAGAAAAAGGACCAGGGAGCATAATAGGAGAGGAAAACAACAGAATATTAACAGCTTATAATAGAGTGTTCCTGTGGAGTGTGTGTTGGGGGAGTGTTTTTTGAGTGTGACTGTCTAGTAAGGACCCCCCTGTTTTTTCTTTTCACTGATGAGTTATTAACTATGACAATAACAAAGTAATTGATTTTTTTCAACCACAACAGAACATGGAGGGGATGAAATTTAAGAGCACAAGTTCTGCACATCATCAGTGGACTGAGTAGGCCTGAACGTTTCACCTGGGATTCTTCTCTAATCAGCATCAGGTAAGAGTATCTTCAGCACTACAGACGTTTGCTTTGATAGGAAAACATTTGTTTTTGTGTTTCCTGATACCAGTCAGCTGTGCAACTATTCAGAAAAAGTGAGAAAGTTGTTTCAAAAATCAATAAAAGCTCATCTTGATTACAAGTATTGTTCGTAAGAGTAACCGAAGCAGATAAGTTCTGGGGAATGGGCTTCATTATGTCCCTGTGTGTGTTGTTTTTTTACGCTATGAGAAAAATGTAAGTACCAAAGCTGTTGTGTGGGGCTTATTTAATCAGTTTTATTCAGGAGAGTGGGGGAAATTGCCTGGTTTAGCCCCAAGAGGCTTCACAGACTGTTCACAGACCGTCAAAGTGAGCATAAATTCTTTGACAATAAGAAAATGAACAGTGTTGTTAGGTGAAAACGGATGTAGAGAGTTGGACTTGACTCTGTATTCACAGTGCGTGAAGAATAGGAGGCACGTCTTCAATAAACATACTGTGAGCGCTCAAGCATAAGGAGTATATTCATAGGGCACTGGTGCTGAAATCAATGCCCCTTTAAATGAGGTGGTATGCTGGCTGACTTTACACCAGGCTGAATATGTGTGTGGGGCAGGAGGCAGCGTGTGATATCCATATTGGATGAGATGGAGAAGAGATAAACAGAAGAGGATGGGGTTATTTTTAGCTGCAGTCAGCAATGAAGGTTACAAATCTCTCACCTTGGTGGACAGGATAGAGGTGTGGAGAAAAAGAGGGGAAGACTGAAGGGAGGAAAAGGGCAAGTGAGAGATGGTGAGCAAAAGGAGGGATGATGGAGATAGTTATAGGTGATGAGTTCAGACTCACAGCAGACTGGGATTGCTCAGAGCTCCAACCTCATCCACCTCAAACACTGAAAAGAGAGAGTGAAGGGAAAAATGCTGACACTTGGCTAATCCCTGTGTTTGTTGGAGAAAAAAAAATACATGAAAAAATCTGATCTAGAGGAGCTTATGGTTCACCCCCCATTTTGCTTACAACTCACTGAACAGCCTAAAACAGCTGTGTGCTGCAAAACACAAACCTCCAGCTGCTGTATTGCCACCTCATTCTCAGAAATGTAAACAAATTGTTCAAAATGAGTTTTCTATTTGTGGTGAGGTTATTCAAAGCATATACGATACGGTGGCAGCTTCATTTGACAGCCATAAATAAAAGATCTCCTACCTCAAACGCTGCAGATAGTTGTTTTGTCAGAACTGGGTGCATTTATCTGTCTCAGTTTGAGGTGAACACAACATTAAAGACAAAGAAACAGGTTCACTTTTAGGAAGAGCTTTGAAACAGACTGAGCCATTTTGCAAAAAAGCATTAACTCTGGATGGAAACGGAATGAAAGGTGCTACATTACACTCTATTTTTTTTTTATTCCAAACCTGCAGCGTGTTTGAATTGTTTACGTACTGCTAATCTTGAATGAACAATTCTGGGAGCTTGTAAACACATTAGTTATACCCGACTCTGCAGCGCTCACAGTGCTCTGCTGCTGCTCACTGCTCATGATTGTTGTATATAAGGTGCAATGTTTCTGGCTGCAAAGACGCGTCACATTCGTCAAAAGAGAAAAGGATGTTACCTAGAGGCCATGCATCACTGTGGATATCTTCCTCCACTGTACCTGCTGTTTGTTGTAAGATACACACACGGCTGTAGGGGATTATAGCTCTGCAGGCACTAAGTCTGCATACTAGTCTCTAATGGGTTCCTCAGACTGTCAGACTCTGACAGCTGCACCACTGATCAGCCTGTTTTGATGTAAAATGGACACAGAAATGGAACTGTTGAGATGTGAAGATATTCCTCTCATTTAGATTTTCTATGAATAATAAACAGCAGAGAAGCACAATTCCTTTTCGCTGATCTTTGAGGTCTCGGTCTTTTGTTCAAAAAGTGATGGCAGTGCTGTGTTTCTGTATGTGTTTGTGTGTGTCTTCAATCATTCCCCAGTTTTTCCCCCCTCCTCCCCTCTTTCCTCCACTCCACCTCTCACTCATCATTTTCCTGCCTGGAGCCTCCTCTCATCTCCTGATGATGAGAGCATCATCATCAAAACAAACTGTTGAGGGAGAGATGAAATGTAACAGGATTATGATAATCTGATTACCAAAATTAGCAGGAGTATTGCCTTTAATTTTCTGTAATTGTGCTGTATTATCACAGCAATGTTTAAAAGATTGATTACATAATTGGACATGTAGGTATCACGCATCACATTTCATCAAACAGGTTTGAATAAGAAAAAAGCATCTTGCCTTACCACGTCAGTTACAGTGTTCACTTTGAAACAGCAGTGTAGAACTACATCCCCGAGAACAATCCAAGAGCTGGAAGAGATGACTGTCTTTTTACTTTACAGCCGTTAAGTGCTGTATCATTACTGAAAATAATTTGAGGCTTCTGTTAGACCAGCCTATTTCATTTTCTGTTTCTGCAATTTGAAACCAAACTTTCCCAGAATCATTAATGATTTTTTTTTTCCCGAAAGAGCATTAGGAGTCAGAGTAGGCAGATTCTGAGCCGCTGCTCTCCGATTAAAAGATGCACTGGTGTCCTTGGTTATGTGAAGAGATGACATGGTGATAAAAAAATAGGTGATTAATAAAAGCAGGTGATGAAAAGGGGCTCAAAATAGGCCCTTTTTTTCCCCTACATCGTCAAACACAGCAGAGTGGTTGATTTCCAAATGAACGGGCTCTTTGAATATGAAAAAGCAAATCCAGCTCAAAACACATTGAGAACATTAAAGATGGCTACTCTCAGATGAGGTTATGAAAGACAGGAACCTGAGCTTAAATGAACCAGAGGTTGACTCTGTGGGCAAAGTGACTGCACAACACGACCTTCTTCAGCAGGTATTGGCATTTTTTTACAGTACCATGAAATAAAGCTCAATCAGGTGTAAGAGCACAAAAAAAGAAAAAGTGATGAAATCCCATAAATCACCAGGCATCCAGTTCAGTTTTACCTCCTAGGTTTGCCTCCCATGACTCTTTCTGCTCTGCTTTCCAACACTTGAAGCCATCTCTTACAAATATTGATTTAAAGGCTATCATTTCAAAATTCTTCTATTTTATGAAAGCGTTCTCTGAAGCTGCAGAGAGGAGTACAGATATCTTTTACACATAATCAAAATTCACCGTCTCACTTGGCTGACCTTAAAGCTCAGTTTTTAAAGAGATAAATTGCTGCAGTTAGCAGGTTCACTGCCACTTGAATGCAAACTGTGTACAGCATCTTTTGTGTGGATGAGGAGGGGAGAAAAAGTGGCACCTTTTGACACTATTAGCCAAAGGGTTCCTATTGCAGCAGATAAACCATTTCTTTTTCACTACTCAGTCGAATATCGCACCCGCTCTTCTTGTCAGTAATTAGACATGTGAGATGATTTAATTTGCTGCAGAGCAGACTCTGCTACCTTGACTGCTGATGTAGGGAGCCACCAGCAGACCGTCTCTGGGTGATGATGGCAGGCACACACACGGACAGAGGGTAGAATTAAATCAAAGCTTTTAACTTTTTCACCCTCCAGCTCTTGTGATCAGCATCTCAAAGCAGGACTCAACTAGGCAGTATACATTTTATAGGAACAAGTCTCTCCTCCTCTGTTTTATCCCACAGGAGGCCCTTTGTTGACAGCTGCTTGGGACAGACTTAACTCCAATGTCCTTGTTAGCTGAGTTTAAGTTTGTCCTTCATTTTTGTCTGATACTCATTACAGCTGCCGACGGTTCAGACAGCCATTTTCTACTTAAAGGGGACATATCATGCTGATCCATGATTTAATATTTACATATAATATAATAGATTTGAAAACAAGACCTTTCATCCCCTGAATTTTCAAAAAATGAGATATTGTATTTTTTCTGATATCCTAGAACGAGATTTGATACCTCTGAAAATAGGTCATTGCCACTTGGCCACGAGATTTCGACCTTCGTGACGACTCGAGGATCCTTTTTTTTTATTGGAGTAATCTGATAAAGCAGCTCCTCCTCTGTGATGTCAGTTAGTCACACAACCGCCACCGAGGGATACACCCACCAAGAGCCGAGTATAAATACAACTCCCTACTGGCTCTGGCTAACTTGAGTGAGTGCTGGATGCAGGGACTCTGCTCTGCTGAGCAGCTCGGCTTTACATGGTGAATTAGCAGTTAAAACACTGTAGTTGTAGCAGACGTCGCAATAGTTGTGAGACTGTGATGTTTGCATGCTTGTTCTGACATGCACTGTGAACCTGGACCACAATAATGCTGCGGTAATAACATAGTGATGAACTGCTGGTAGAGGCGATCTTTAAACTACACTTTCAGCTTGATGGATAAAACAGAGAAAAGTGAAGGAGCAGGATGGAGCCCTGTTATAGAAATAGTTTATTGGTGAAGTCTGCCTATATTTCCACGTATAAACTATACATGTTACAGTACCGGTTTGACACACCACACTGAAGCGTCTTGAGATGATCTGTGTTGAGGTGGATTTTCTTCCTCCTGAGCTGCAGAACCGTCCGGGTCTGACTCAGGGTCTAATACATAAGGACATATCCTACACTCTGTCATTTTATTAGTGCTATCAATACCTTACGGTGAAGTTTTGGCAAACAGCAAACTCGCTCGGTCTGCTCCATTCAATGCGGCGATTTTGTAAATACTGCCATGCCGCAAAAACCACCCCATGGCTCTACCCCCTCCGCCCCTCTGATAGAACTGACCAATCAGAGCACAAAGGGCTGTGACGTTGCGAGGTTACTGGAGGTCATTCTCCAAACGGAGCGTTTCAACAAGATCTTCAGAATGGCCTAAAATGAGGGTATTGAGAACGCTATTGTGGGGCAATGAAGGAACTAAATGACTTGTACTGAGGGCAGAAATGCTTTACAGGCATCCTAGTCTGGCATAGTGAAAAGGAGAAACAAGCATGATATGTCCCCTTTAAATCAACTCCAAAAAGAGGATTGGTGGTACTTCGTGTAAGTGATAATAACAATTGGTGTCATTGGTCCCTGATAGGTGCCAGTATGAATGTGGAGGATGACCCGCTGCTTTTCCAGACCAGCTGGGGAGGGATGGAAGATGAGGAAGAGGAGCAGGAGGATGAGGATGGAGTTGCTCGTGCACCTGGACAGAGCTGTTTCTCTGAGGAGGCTGTGCTGTGTGGACCATGGAGGGCAGTAGGATGGGTTTACACACAGCCCTGGGCCAGTGGAGTGGTTTTGGGGGTCGCTATCCTGCTCCCATGCACCTTGTTTACCTACATGCTCCTCTACTGCCCTCCCCTGGACATAGATCTCTCCTACAGTGCCTTTGAGGTGCACAGTCACTTCTCTGCTGAGCGCTTTGACGCCCTCACCATCGCTGTTAAGACTCAGCTGGGCTCTTGGGACAGACGAAGGCGAGACTTAGATCACAGCCAGGCTGAAGCCTTGCAGGAACTACTGCTGGAGAAGCTGGGCAGGAAGAATGTTTTAAACAGGACAGATAATGAGGGCGTCAGGTCCCCTAGTCCTCAAAATGACACTTTAGACTCAGGAGATGATCAGACGAAAGGCGCTGCAGCGGGCAGAGATAAAAGAACAGGGCATGATTTGGCTCAGGGGGAAATTGTGAAGCATAAGATCTCAAATAAAAAAGCAGAGGAGGATGAGAGGAAATCGTTGGAGGAAAGTTCAAGTTTGCCGCTCATTAGGAGGAGCAGGTTTGCCCCCAATTACTACACACAGAGCCAGGCTCTGTGGAGGATCGAGCTGGTGTTTGTGGCACAAGGAGAAGGCGATCACAATATCTTCACCCCAGAACGTCTGCAAACGATTCATCATGTGGAGCATCTGCTCATGCAGCATCCGCAGTTTCATCAGTTCTGCTGGAAGCCTCTGGAGATGCTAAGAGATCTGCCTCTGGGGCCATCCTACTGCTCCCCACCGAGCTCTCTCTTGTCCTATCTTTACCCCAGTGAAAAAGGAGGAAAGATTTACTACGACGGCATGGGCCCAGACCTGGCAGATATTCAAGGTACGTCCAGAGTGCATGAAGTGAGGGGAAAAAAAACCCAGCTTTAGGACATAATGGAACAATCCTTCTAACTGTGCTGTGTCTATCTTTTCAGGATCTCTGAGCTTGGCCATCACCCACCCACAGTTCTACTGGTACGTGGATGAGAGTCTGTCCCCTGAGCATCTCTCCTCCTCTCTGTTACGCAGTGAGATCCACTTTGGAGCTCCTCTTCCCTCATACTACTCCCTGCAGGATCGAAGTGAAGAGCAAAGATCTCGCTTTAAAAACTTTGTGGTCCAGTATGCAGACATGCTGGCCAAGCAGTCTACCAGGTCAGCAAGATATTATTTACATACATCACATTTACCAGAAACTGATGCAAAGAGCTGTAATTTGATGCTACTTTTTATTTATATCCGCCGTCCCAGCCAGGTGAAGGTGCTGTATGGAGGAACTGAGCTGTTTGATGATGAGGTGAGACACACCTTCCACAATGACATGATGCTGGCTGTCATCAGTGGAGCCTGCATCACGGTGCTCGTCTACATCCTTACCTCCTTTTCTGGTACAGTGTGGTGCTCCTTTTTTCTGCTCTTGTGTGCAGCTATTTCAGTGTTTACATTGTGTATCCATGTGAGTTTTTTGTAATGGTATGAATGTTTTCTTTTGTCTGCAGTATTTCTGACTTTCCTTGGACTCACTAGCATAGGACTGAGCTGCTTGATGGCTCTTTTCTTATACCATGTTGTCTTTGGCGTGCGGTACCTGGGCATTCTCAATGGAGTTGCAGCCTTTGTAATTATTGGTATAGGTAAGAAAAGAAGAAATTCATACACTTCTGTCAAAGAAATAGTTAAAAGATAGAGAATGGTTTAATTTTCCTTGTTTAGTTTCTGTTGCTTGAGCTAACAGCTGCTACAGCTGCTTAACACTGTGAGACATGCAGACTGAAAAGAGGGGAACAGGTTGTATGGTTCAAGTGCAAAATCCACCAGATGACTTCCTCAGGATTATGGTGTTGCCAATACTAAAGTGGTCACATATGACACCTTAAATGACTTAAACTGTGAAATTTGTTGTTAGAAAATTGAGTTGACTGAATCATGAAACCAAAAAATCCCTGTCTTAAAGAGGGAAACAAAGAATTGTCTCTTCTAATGTCAAAGCTGAGGTGCACTTTGTTGATGTTTATAACTAGCTAAGGCACTAAAGAGATATCTGAAGGGGAAAAGAGACAAACAAAAGGGAGAAATCATACAGCTGTGTTCCATTTTAAAGGGGCTGTGAGGAGTTTTAAAGTGCTCCTAAAGAAGTCTCCCTACCAGATATATGCCTGATCGTAATCCACACATTAAAATGAGATTATCAGAACCAATGTTGGTTATTATTGGAAGAATCATTGGATTGATTTACAGCACGTCCAGGTCTCTATGACTACACCACGCAGGCTGACAAAGTTTAGAAGTGAGATAAAAGATCTAGTTTTTCTCTGCTAAAAACAATTTCTTCGATTAATTTTGTAGTGATGGTGGACGCAGGAGCCTAACTGTCGGACAGAAAAAGGACAGAAAAGCAGGAAAAAAAAGCTAATTAGCCCAAGCTAAAGACTAAAAGGGCTAAGTTGTTAGTGATAATGTTTACTTCAACCCACAGTCAGCAGTTAATCTGCAGTGGTCTGTTCAAACTTGAGAGCCGATCAACAAAATGAAGAGTGAGGTTACGTTAGCTCTGCTTGGTAGATGACTAGCAGGACATAGCTAACCAGGATTTACTAACGTTACACATTACAGACACGTCTCAGAGCACCGGGCTGTCAGCGCTGTGTATATGGAAAACTACTGTAGAAACATACAGTTTGCTTCTTGTCACTTTAGTTTACAGTTACGTCCTAGCACCAGGCTACTAGCAGCCAGCTGCTGACTAATGGTACTTATAACATTTGCTTGTTGTCACTCTTAAAACAGCGCTACATTACTGTAGGGATAAATATCTTACCTTAACCCGTTGTATTTGGTGAACAGTTGTCTTGAAAAAAGAAAATTTGTCACGAAACGAACACACACCTGGTTAAAAGTCATATCTTTATGACAGACTCCAGGCCAGATGGTTGCAAGATGCAAAGCATCTTTAATTTCATATAGCGCCAATTTACAACAAATGTTTTCTCAAGGCACGTTATGTCAAAAGCATGTTAAAGCATTACTCTGTTACATTAAAAACCCAACATTTAAACGCAAGACTTGGTCTTATTTCATCTTAACCCATCATAAACAGAGCATTTTGCAGCTTTTAGCAAGTTACAGAACTTGCTTAAAGTTCCTGTTTTTCCGGCAGAAACATTGAGCTGAACCAAACTCAGGTTAGACTGACATCTACTGAGACTGCAGTTGGGTTAGAGAGGAGGACAGAGTGGATAAAGATAGAGAGAGGCCTACAGCAACCACATCATCGTCGTCATCATCATCTATAAATAAAGCTGATTGATTGATTGATCATCATGACCAACAACAACAAAAAACAGTTTATGCAGACTTATGATTACAGTAAAGTATGAATATGGTTTTAAAATGAACTATTTTCAGGAACTAAAAGTCAGGGATAATAGACTGACCATAATGTTTTTTGAAGTTGAAATGAACAGGTCGAGCATTTAAAATAATTATGTTGATAATGAGAGTATGAAAATATCAGCTATAACAGTTGGAGTGATTTTTCTTTTCTAAAATTAACATTCTTGTCCTAATGGTGATGATAATGTGAGACTGATATTTATAGCTGTAGCTGCTGAAGTCTGACATGTCCACAGAAGCTGGATGTCTAAAGCAATGATCCAGAGGAGCCTATGAGACAAGTGAGCTAAGGGATCCCAGGAAAGATCTGTAGACAGAGGCTTTAATGGGACATGAAGGTTAGACGGATAGAGAAGGAAGGGAAACTCAGGCGCTCAGTGTTTGGCCAAGAACAACAACTTTAGTTTTGTCCTAGTTGAGCAGCAAGACTTTTCTCATCATCTAGGTCTTTATATCTTTAGTTAGCTGATTGGTTTCTTCTGGCTTCACTGATCAGGATGATAGAGTGTCAACTGCACAGCTGTGAAAATTTATGGACTCCTTGCTCATGGAACTACCTGGAGGAAGCATGAGAAATTATTCTACCCAAGCACAGACCTGTGTGGTACACCATGACCAACACCTGCACTTTTGGTCAATCTAAGATCAATCTGACAAATGTGATGTAAACCAAGGTAACACACTTCCTGTGATGCCACTTAACGGTTCAAGTCCCTGTAACAAGATGTGATAGTTGTATGAAATGAAGCATTAAGATCTAAGAACAGAAAGAAAAACACTAACTGAAGTCACCATAAGACACATTTGTATTAAAGATTCATCATGTTTTAATGTTAAACAGCCCTTTTTGCCGGTGCGTTTACTACACTTCATAATAAGGCAGCTCATTTGTTCTCTCTCTGTTGCTCAGGGGTGGATGATGTGTTTGTGTTCATCAGCACCTTCAGACAAGCTTCCCACCTGCATCAGCCTCAGCAGCGAATCGTCTACACAATTAAAACTGCTGGCAGAGCTACTTTCCTCACTTCCTTCACCACTGCAGCTGCTTATGCTGCGAACACCTTCTCTCAGGTAATCATAGGAGAGAAAAGCAGCTGTAATAAGATCTGCACAGAGCCACTGAATGACTGCTCTGCTATGGATGAAAAGAAATGCCTCTCTCAGCACACAGACGTTCTCATGTGATAAGCACAAATTGAATGTTTCAAGGTCCTTTACACTGTGTTCCATTTAACTGACACTTAGATCCCAGCCGTGCATGACTTCGGCCTATTCATGGCCCTCATTGTCAGCTGCTGCTGGCTCTGGGTATCTGTTCTGATGCCAGCCACACTGTGCATCTGGACTGTGTGTGTGGAGCCCCAGGAACAAGCCTGGCTGAATTGGTGAGCGGTTATTTCCTTACTTTTTGTGTGAGATGTTATTTGTGCATGCTGTGCAGCACCACAGACGAGATGTAATCCCTTCAGCTGCCTCCCGTCCTAAACTGCCCCCTTCCTCTGAAGCTGGAAGCTGTTTTTAGGGTTGTCAGCGAGCCACAGCCCTTTGTCGGATGAAGATGATGATGTGGCGCTTCTGTCGGTGGAAATGGAGCCAGGTAGGATTGTTATCTCTCTTACATTGATGCATGATGGGGGCAGATTGGGAACAGGGACTGAGTCCAGGCTGTAAAATGCTGCTGTCCAGGCACAATTAAGCCTCTGCCTTTGTCTCTCCCAGGCTCCTGTGACACAGACGGCGATACAGCCATTCTTTCGCTGCCAGTGGAGACACCTCTCTCCCCTCCAGGGCGGCAGCACGTGGGTGTGGTGAGCTCAAAACTTCAATGGGCCCTGAAGCATTTAGTGGCAGACCCAGCTGTGGAGCATCGGAGAGCTGTTCTTGGTGAGATTTAATTTAAACTCTGAGATTGAACTCAGAGTTTGACACCACTTTCCACTGATAACTTCAAAAGATCAGGGATGATTCGCTCAGTTGCTTTTTTTCTTCAGATTCAACTTTTTTAGCTCTTGATCTACGATAAAGACAGACCGATTAGAAACTGAAGAATGTCACAGTCCTCTGAAAACTAAAAATAGTCTAGAGCCAGACAAGCTTCAGCTTTACAATTCAGTGAATATTACATCTGCGTACTATCAGTTATGAAAGTAATGAATTAAAGCTGTGGTCAACCTGCAGTAACTTAGGTCCTCACTGTGTGAATCACTGATTTAGACATTAGAGTAACCTCCAGATTACACAAGAACCATTGAAGAAAAGCTTAAATCTCTGTGTAGCCTTGAGAGAAATGGATGTGTCAGAGGAAGACTTAGCAGCCTTCATACAATATTTATCCTCTATCTTTTCTGGAGTGACTGTAATTGATCCTTTCTCCTGATCCGTCCATCAGCAGCAGCAGCTCTATCTAATCCATCACTCCCCTCTTTCTCTGTCATTGTTCATCATTGTCTTCCTCTCGTCCCAGGCGTCTTCCTCCTGGTCTTGCTCTTATCTGCAGGATGCTGCTGTCTCCTGAGACCAGCTACTCATGCCCCGCTTCTTTTCCGCCGGGACACCAACCTCCAGTCTCTGCTGGCCCTGAGGAGCAACCTCAGCGGTCAGGGCATCTCTTGCCCCATGTGCTCAGGTGAGACTTTGGTAATTTACCAGTTAATCTCTGGAGCCTACAGGGTGGGCCAGAACGATTTACCCATTGTTTTTTTCTGCACTATACAAAAATGCTTGCAGACAAACAAAACAAACATTGAACACAGTTTCTATACTTTATTCTCTGTCACCAAAGAGATTTACATCTCAATATGGCCGCCCTTTGCCTTCATCATAGCCTGGAGACGACCTGGCACTGCCTGGCATGAGCGCTGCACTGTCTCTGCATCAAGTTTTGACCATGACTTCATCAGAGCTGTCTTCAAAGCGGTGACACTGCTGTGAGATACTCTTGAGACCTCCCTCTCAGGATAGACCAGATCACAAAGTCCATTGGATTGATGTCCAGACTTGACGGAGGCCACATGTTCTTGTCCCAGAAGCCAGGAAAGTGCTGCTTGCACCAGGCCTGTGGGACATTGGATGTGTGAGCTGCTGATCCATCTTGTGTGAAGACATACTGGTTTCCAAACACATTGGTACAACAAGGCAACACTTTTTCCTCAAGCATTTGAAGGTACACCTGGCTGTTCACTTTCACACTCTCCTGAATGAAGACCTAAAGAGACTTTGAGCCATCAGATGCAACAACAGCCCACACCATGACTCCAGCTGGCTTCTGACGACCAAAATGAGTTCTGCAGCCTTCGGGTAGGTGCTGTGCACTATGTGCATAAACCCTGTCATTCTGGGAATCAACCACTGTCTGAACGGTGAAGATCTTCTCATCAGACCAAACCAGGACTTTGTCTGTGGCACTCTGGATCTCCTGCAGCATCATTTTCCCCCGTCAAGCCATTTTTTCTTAAAAGTGGCTGAAATCAGTTGTCTGTGTTGCATTTTTAGTGCTTTCAGTCCGAGATCCTGTTTGAGGATTCTCCTCAGTGAAATTCTTGAGATGTTCACTTCCTTTGCTGTTGCCCTCATGCTCCTGCAAGGATTCCTTTGGATTCTCTTCCTCACCATCTCAACAACCCTTTTGGTCCAGACTGAACGTTTTCTTCCAGGGATTGGCTTGCTGGTGGTATTGCCAGTCTCCTTGTATCGTTTCATGACATTGCAGACAGTCTTACGACAAACATTCACCTTTTTCATGATTTGCATTGTTGTCAGTCCAGCCTCCTTCAAGACCACAATCTGGTCACGCTTACCCTTCGATGCCATACTCAACAATCATCAGAAGTAAACAAATGAACTCAGGTACATCAGAAGCTATACCTTTTAGGAGAAACTATCCAAAATTTTACGTTTCTAGGACAAAAGCTTAACAAACAAAATAGAGTTATAGGATGGGTAAATCTTTCTGGCCCACCCTGCAGAAATAACAAATCTGATCTGCACTTTTCGTTGTGCAGGTGTATTCATGGAGAAGCCCCACCTTTTGTACTCTCACACCTCCTCATCTGCGTTTAAGTTTTCTACACATCAGCAAGTGACGAGCACAATGACGTCTACTGCTGCTCGGAGCTCAGTGAGACCCAATCTTGGCACAAATCAAACAGGTAGAAATTCAGCATATGAAGCTTATTTTCCTCTCGCCTTTGTTCTCACAGATTTATAATCTTTATATGTTGAAATTTGACAGTGTGTTCTGTTTTTCAGGCTCTTTACTCACAGTATACATATCAAAGCTGGACCTCGGAGCTTCTACTACCCTCTATCGCTTTTCCCTGAACACCAGCACTCCCTCCCCGTGGAAACTATGTGGCCCCGATCATGAAGAGGTGTCATCGTTTCAGGTTAGAGAGGAAAATAAATCTGCCAAATGATAGTTTAATAATTCTCTGCAATGTTACATCTCCCATCTGTGATATGCCTCACCAAAGCAGCTTAAAAATAATCTTGTTTTATCTGAATAGGCTTATTATCAGCCCCGCAGCAATTACACCAGCAGAATGACAGTGTGTGTTTCCCATGTGTACCATCCGTACCCCAGCTGGATGATTACATCCACCTCATGTGACCCCCATCATGGCTGGACGCCAGAGTTTTCTTTTTATGTAGCATCATCTGCGCAGCAGCACTGCAGGTGAAAACACACACACACACACACACACACACACACACACACACACACACACACACACACACACACACACGCACGCACGCACGCACACACACACACACACACACACACACACACACACAAAGGTTCAAATTAGATGAACTGTCATGTTGATTTAGTGGACAATCAGTCATTTCTGCTTTTCCTTCTTAGGAGGCTGTACTACGCCCAGCTCCACCTGAGACCTCATCCCACCAGAGTGTGTGCGGGTCGGCCTGGCTGTGGCATCAGTTCTGGGCCTGATGGACCCACACAAGGATCCTTTTATTCTCCTCTTCCCAGTGGTGAGGGAGCAAGTGTCACAGAGTCAATATGATTAAGAGAGTTTTCAGCTCATCAGGGAAACTATTTTCACACTGCATGAAACGTCTTTTTATGTCATTTAGTTTTATGGAGTCTCATAAGTAAAGGAACTGCTCTGATATGAGTCTTTCTTTAAATGTCGCCTCTTAAAGTGGCACTCTGAACACACTTGGGGATTTTCCAGTGCTTCACTTATACACACATTTTACTCTGTATGAATAAAACCTAATAAGAGCTTTTTTCTCTGGTTCCATTTCTGAAGATCCCACAGCCAAGATGAAACCATCTAAAACTTCTGGCTTCAACCCATGCAGCGGCGGCGTCTGTGGCCATCCAGCAGTGCGTCCTCTAGTGGACACAGGAGCGATGGTCTTTGTTGTCTTTGGCATCTTGGGTGTGAACCGAACCGGACGCAGAGACAACCACGTGATTGGAGACATGGTGAGAGTCACACCTGTGTTGGAGAATAGTTATAATCAACAAAAGTGATTCAGAGCCAGATTGTTTGATTAATTTCGCATGTGGTTGATGTAGTGTTTAACTCTCTTCAAAGGGCAGCATCATATTGGATCCAGACTTTGACATTTTCCAGGAAATGGGACATCTTTGCAAAATCTGCAAAGCAATCAGCGCAAACAGAAAGCTTGTAAAGCCAGGGGGAGCACAGTGTTTGCCATCAGGTAACACTCAAACACAAATCAGACAGAAATCTTTCATAAAATCCCATCTTTTTTTGTATGGATCTTTTTTTTCCTGACAGCTTTAGACTTTCTTCATTTTTTTTCTGTTATTTAATTTTTACTTTTGTTGAATTGGACAAGTGAAGAGAGACAGGACATGTGGAGAAGTTTATGAAGCATATTTATTCCATATGTCAAAACAAGCACATACCAGTCCACAAATCCAATGCTCGAAAAGAGCAACCCAACCCACAGCTAGACCAACCCTGCCTCAGGAATTTAAACTTTTTTTTTTTACGGCTAATATTTAAATTGAGGAATGTCTTCTGACAGATATGAATGAAAATGAATGAATAAATGAATGAATGAAATAGATTTATTTCGGTTCTCTTGCAAAAACATGAAACAATTGACAAGATCAAAATATAGTTTTGAAATTTCACAATTCCCAAGAGAACCTGAAAGGGTGTAGGTTGAAGCTTA
The DNA here is from genome assembly GCF_033239565.1 of Halichoeres trimaculatus. Lineage (NCBI taxonomy): Eukaryota > Metazoa > Chordata > Actinopteri > Labriformes > Labridae > Halichoeres > Halichoeres trimaculatus. The sequence continues at coordinate 28,231,109 of NW_027437183.1, forward strand.
AGCTTATTGAAACCTACCCTTCTCATCTTATTAGATAAAGAGCAAAAAAAAAAAATCACAAAGTTATTCTGTAGAAAAACAATGTAAGTGCATATAATTGCTAGTAGAATTGGAACTAAGTGTGTAATATGTCAAACCTATTGATTAGTATTTTCCTATGCATATTTTTAAATAATATGGTTTTTGTAAAGTCTTTTCAGTATTTAGTATATAGTGAACGACAGACAATGCAATTTGGTATTTGTTCATATCTTTGGTTTTTGAAAAATGAATGTACCCCTCAGACTATATGGATTGTCTCTCATTATAAACAGCTTCTGAATACTTTGTGGCAATTGACCAGTTTTTGCTTTATACATTGTTTGCATTGTGCTATAATCGACTAGGTCTGTAAATTTTAGTATACTGAATTGCAAGAAAAGGGGATTGGTTGGTTCACGGTATGTTTTTTTTTATTTTTTTACTCGTGATTCGTATGGCTTCTTTTTGTAACAGAAAAATAGGGTGAATATTTGTTTTATAAGTATTTCCCCAGACCTCCAAACAGTATGTCATGTATGGGACAATGAGTGAATAATACAGCATGTACAAAGAATCCTGGTTCAGAATATCTGGAGCTTTATACAGGATTGAGATGGATCTGGAAATTTTAGCTGAGACATGATTTATGTGAGATTTCTAATTTAATTTGTTATCAATTATAACACCTAAAAATTTTTTCACACAGTTTCAATTTCGACGTCATTTATTTTGATATTGTGGTAATGATCTATTGCCCTATTTCCAAAAAAACATGCATTTCATTTTCCCAAGGTGAAGTGATAATTTGTTGCCATCAAACCATTTTTTGAGTGTCTGAAGTTCACTCTTCACAGTATCCAGAAGCTGTTTAAGGTGTTTTCCACCACAAATAATGTTGTGTCATCAGCAAATAAAATACACTTGAGTGAGCTGGAAACCAAACATAAATCATTGATATACAGAATGAACAACAATGGTCCCAGGACTGACCCCTGGGGCACCCCACATGTAACTTTTAACAGAGTTGAGTTTTGGTTGTTAATGTGAACAAATTGATGCCTGTCCTCCAGGTAGCTGGTCAGCCAGTCATGAGCCAGTCCACGAATGCCATATTTCTGGAGTTTGGACAGTAATATTTTGTGATTGATGGTGTCAGATGATTGCAGACAGATGATTGCTGTGATTTTATGGATGTAGGGGTCTAGATGACAATGCTTAACACATCAGCTCACATAAAATCAATCTAATAAGAAAAACAGGACATCAGAATTTCTAGAATAAGAATATAAAGCAAATGAAAGTGTTGTTGAAAAGGACATACTTTCTTCCCTCCTCAGGTAATAAACTGTCTTCTGTTCTACCTCTGCTCCACCCTGAGTGCCACGCTCTCCCTGAACCCAACCTGCTCCCGGGTCAGCTCTCCCACGGAGTGGTGGGAATGCACGGAGGAAAGGTCCGCTGGCTGTCCATGGCCTTTGAGTCCGTGAGTCCCATCATATCTCAGCTTTTCATCTCTCAGTGCCGCAGACCAGCACATCCACTCCTCACTTTTTACTCTCTCTTTCCTCTTCAGACCACATACAAGGGGAAATCCTCCTTCCAGACCTACTCTGACTTCCTCCAGTGGGAGAACTTCATCCAGGAGCAGCTGGCCGCTCTCCCACAATCCTCTGCTCTGCAGCGGGGTTTCCAGACCTGTGAGCACTGGAAGCAGATTTTCATGGAGATTATAGGTAAATGGAGAGGTGGTACTTGGTGTTAAGCGATGTTCTTCTGCTTCCTGGTGATGGATTAATCCTCTGGAGACGGTGAAAGCAGCAGTATGGAAAACCCTGCTAATCTGCTGCTCCCTGCTCTGTTTGTAGGTGTGGAGAGTGCCCTCTGGAGTCTGCTGCTGTCTCTGGCCATCTGTGTGGCAGCTGTATCTGTGTTTACTGCTCATCCTCTGCTGCTTTTGCCAGTGCTCATCACGATATTAGGTAAGAGGGGAAGTTTACATACAAATTTGAGATTAGCTTCTCTTTACGCTCAGGTGTTTGAACGTGGAGGCCTTGGTTTGATCCTGCTGTGGGTTCTCGTCCTTCCACAGGAGTGATCTGTCTGGTTGTGGCCTTCATGTATTGGCTTGGCTGGGAGATGGGTGCAGTGGAGGCAATTTCTCTCTCCATACTTGTTGGCTCCTCAGTGGATTACTGTTTGCACCTTGTGGAGGGTTACCTGCTGGCTGGGGAGACCATGCCCTCTACACCGGGTCAAAACTTGGTACATGAGTCTACATTTATTTACACAACTTGATTATGAGTGAACACAAAAAAATGTCCTCCTTTTCTGTTTCCTCATGTATAAACAAGCTAATGACTAAGACTTTGGATTGAATTAGGTGAGAACTGCCCTGAAGGCTTCAGAGTAAAGAGGAGTGTCTTTCTCACTCAGGCATTTTTTCGTTTGTAGGAGCCTGCTGTTGAGAGGCAGAGGCGGACCTTGGAGGCAGTGAACCATGTGGGCGTTGCCATAGTGTCCAGCGCCGTCACCACAGTGATCTCCACAGTGCCCCTCTTCTTCTGTGTCATTGTGCCTTTCGCCAAGTTTGGCCAGATAGTGGCCATAAACACCGCTGTCTCCATTTTGTTCACCCTGACCGTGACTGTGGCCATGTTGGCGTGCATGGCCCCTGCTCGTTTCAGCAGACTCCCCGGCGCTGTGCTCAAGGCCAGCCTGGCTGTGATGGTGGCATCGGCCTTGGGAGTGGCTGTGTGCTGGGTGGGAGGACAGCTGGGGTCGCTGGCCTGGCAATCAATCAGCATGTAACACAACCTAACAGACTCACACTGATGTCAGGCGGAGGAGTCCCTCTGTATGCAAACACAAGAACTGAAAGCACATTCAGGAAGATCAGTGAAAGATTTGTTCTTTACAGCACAAAGATGTCAGAATATACACGATTACATGATTGTAAATTGTTTTTTCATCCCACAAACCATCCTTTTCACTTGTATTGATCAGTGGATTGTCAGTACTAAAATATTGTGTAAATGGCTGTGACTCACATTAGTGGGTTGATCAATCCCTCTGTAAGTTTAAACGATGATTCAGTCAAGGTTTCCTTTTTTTTTTGGCTTCCACATCGCCTCCAGCCTAGAGGTGGGGATGATTGAGTAATCACTGGGAAACATTGACTGAGTCACCGTTTTCATCTCTGTAACTTATTGGGTTGTGAAGAGCTGCTGACTGTGCTGTGACCTGCTGTTGTGATCACCGTCAGGGCTGCACCTCCTGACGTCCGTGAAGATTAATGTTACTCGTCCACTTGACTCACAGGCATCTTGTGAAACAAGACGTTTTGTTCTAGTTTTAATGTTTTCACAGATTGATATTGATTTTTTTTTTTTGCAGCCACTTTTGTAACAAAGGTTATGATGTCATGATGTGGCTGGATTAAAAGTCGTGCTCAGATTTGTACCCTGCACAGATTTGTTAAATGTAATGTGAGATGTAAATGTTTCTGTGTGCTGCTCACACACATTTCAGACCACCAGATATAATTGTTTTTACTGACACTTTAACATGTTTAACTCTTGAATCTCAGACTTCTTTGAGGTCTCTATTTTTGTCATCAGCACCAATTGAAAGCAACCTTGCGTCAGGTCCTCAGGTGTACTCTTTACATACCCTTCATCACACTTGTAGGCACTCACTTGAAGCAACGTTGCTCCTGCACAATTTAGAGCACCACTCACACAGCCATCGACACAGGCTTCGCTCTGCCCTGCAGTGAAGGTGAGGGCCATTTGTCAAGCCACATAACACAATAATGGTTATGGAGAGACTGACTCTGTTGCAAGTGCAGTAAATTTCTGCTGTGTATGCGTGCGTGTGTGTGTGTGTGTGTGTTACTTGTGAAAGTCAAATAAAACAGGTGCAGAAAGCCTGGAGTCTTGTTTTTTTGTGAAGGCTCAGCTCTGCTTTCTTCTGCATTGTTACATAACAGTGAAGACCTGTCACTGTTCACGTACAGTCACATAGTTACTGAGAGAGCTACAGCAGAGAGCTTCACATCTCCAGTTGGCTGTTGTTAATTATTCATATGAAACGGCTCAGATATTACATTGAATTGCAGTGCATCAATGTTTTATTGAACAAATGTAAGGTGCTCTGCGTACAGCAGCCTTCCTGCTCACTCTGCTGGGAACTATAAGGATAAAGACATTAACTTTTTTTCTGTAGAAGCAGAAAAACCTTGTCAGACTTCAGTTTCACAGAGTCCCCTGGTTTATTCAGTAGAAGCAGCAGCAACAAATTTAAATGCATTGTAGTAGAAAAATAAACCATGAGGTGATGCGAGGATAATTTGTTGTCAGACATGCTTCCATAAAGTCAATGCCTGTGGTTCACTCCACTGACCTTTAAATGAGTTTTCAAACAGGATTCATTTGTGTCAAGGTAACATTTCTGATCGAAGGTTGAAGAACGCGCTGTTGGTCTTTTAAGATTCATTTTAATTTAAAAAGTAAAGATTGATGTGGGAATACAGAAACTGTCTGCATTTAATGAAATTAATATCTAACTGAGTGATGGAGAAATACTCACTGTTAGCCTCACTGGACTAAAGTTAAGTACAATTTCTTTCCACTTAGTGTCTGTATATTTGTTATCTCAAGTACAGGCTTGTTCTGCTTTTGCCGTGGATGCTTTAAAGGACTTTGTCTAATTCGATACTGAAAGACAAGTAAAACAGCACCTAGCAAATGAGTATAAAATTTGCAGAATGAGCTCGGTGGTTAATAAAGTGATTAAAAAACAACACATTTTTGGAACTCTGTTAAGAAATTCAATCATTTTTATGCAGAAAGCACCTTTAAGGGATCTTTACCTCTTACTTATCAGTGTGTAATATCTGTCTCACTTACTCTATTTTATCTGATTCTGCTTTACTGTTCTGTTTCATGTGTTGGGTAGAAACAAGTAAGGACCAACTTCAACTACTCTGCTCTTTAACACAAAATAAGAGGCCAACAAAAACGCAACAGAGTGATTATTGAGGCTGAGTTTGGTTACATAGAGAATAAATATTTGGCAGAGTGGAAGAAGTAATGCCCTCATACTGTGGCCTGAAATGGCATGCTCCATCTATGAATAGTAAACCAAAGATAACATGAGTGAGGGGTATTTTTAGTTGTTTGTTATGTTTAAAGCGTACAAAATATCCCCTAAAACGTATTTCCAAAACAAACCCGTGTGTCCTCAGCTGTGCATTTCTCTTCTTCCTCACATGTCCTCACATCACTCAATAGCAGCTCAGTTGGAGCAGCGCAGGACAAGCCTTGACTGAAATGTCACATTAAAGGTTAATGGTTATAAGTTAATGTGGTGAACAAAAGGTCAGACATCAAACAGATGTTTCAGACTGCTTTCCTGTCACATAGCGTTTCTTCCATCATACTGAGTGAGAAATAAATGGAGAAAAGGAACAAGTAAGCAACATCGTATATTCAACATGTATCAATGGCTACACATAGGAAGGCAATTATTGAGCTAATTTCAACAGTACCTCTTCCCTATACATTATATATATGTAATTATTCTAACAATAAATACCCAGGCTCATTTGGTTCTTGAGAAATACTTCATTGTACCAAAAAAAGGCATTTTCTCTGGAGAGAAATTATTTTACATCAGAACTGTAAATCAACACTGAAACATATGTCATATTTTTATTACCCCATGTTGCAGGGCACACACAATGTTCAAGTATGCCTGAGGAACTAAATGGAGCAATTTAAAAAAATAAAACAATGAGTAGGAGAGATAAAATGCATTTAAAAATAAGTGAACTGGCATTGCATTTCACAAAAACTCATAAGCTCATGATTTTGGAACAATTCACTGTAAAGTGCTAACTGGTTCAAGCTGAGAAAAGCACATGTTCCCTTTAAAAGATCATACACATTACTTTTTACATGGAGGTACAGCAAAAGCCAGTCATCAGGCAAGCAATTACCAACCAGAAGACATGGACCACAATTCATTTATTAGTCCTTTAATAAGATAACTGCTTCCTTAATTTCCTTGTTAATGGTAACATCAAGAATCTTGCCACTGGTTGCCAGGACAATGCCAATTACAAATGCTGGTGTTGTCACTGTACAGTTTCCTTCTCTCCTTGTAATTACATGCAATCGACTGACATACAGTATCAGAATCTCAAGTTAAGTCCTTATCCTCAGACAGATGGGAACCAAAGGAATGAAAGTGTGAGGAGAGGAGAGCAATCATTGAGGAGAGCACGAGACCTTTCCATGCTCCTCCTCCTCTTCCCCTCCTCCCCTCCCCCCTCCCCGGATGTGGTGGCTGGCCCGGCAAAAGCAGGGATCTGTCCAGCTGATGCCTGCCTTCCTACAGGTCCTGAGAATCCACTGTTTTCCTTTGTGCCTCTCATTGGGAGGCATGTTAAAAAATAAAGAAACAAAGAACAAAAAGATCTGGAGGGGACTGGGTCAATTAATTTCCCCGCCTAAAGCGGACACTCCTCCTCCCACCCCAACCCTAACCATAAAAAGGTAAAAACAAGGTGTACTGCAGAATGGCTTTACTCCTCACAGTCTGCGGGGGGAGCTAGAGCCCCTGGGAGCTGAGGTGCGGTTGGTGGTTTTGCGGCTGTTCTGTCGTGTTTGATTCATCTTGGTGGCCGAAGGTTTCCGAGCGTCAGGCTGGCGCCTCCCCTGGGGGCCCCTCCGTTTGCCCCTTTGCCCCGCACGGCCCCTTCCGGCCCCCGCTGGTCACTTGCGTGAATGCAGTGTGTCCTGGAACTTGGTGCTGGTGTAGCGGACGTGAAATCCTTTCTTGTTGATTGTATCGTCGGAGCGGAACTTGATCACAATGGAGTCACCGGCCGAATAGATCTCCTCTGGAGGCTGTGAGGGGGGGACAAAAACAGATTCATTTGAGCGGCTTCTTTCTGGTTCTTTGACTGCACTTCAATTCAGAGCAAAGACTCATCACATGCTGAATCTGAAGTCAAATCAGTGACCATGACCAATGGCTTTTGACTGCAGAGGATTGCTGGTTCTCTGAGAGTCAGGGGCCACGTATGGGTCCAGCACCAGGACCGTCTCTTTCCAGCTTTACTCTGAATAAGGCTTTAGCTTCCATTGAAGTGAGGATAAAATACAGTCTGATGATTAGTTCCAGGTGCACCTCAGTACAGAAATCATTTCTACTGCCACCAGAGACAGCCAAATTGTTTCCATTTAAACAAAAGGAGAATTAGCTGCTCTGCGTGAGCACAGAAAGTATGCAACGCAGGACCTGGCTGTTTGTCAGAATGGTGTTATCGCATGAATATTAATTCAGAACATTATACTGGAAAATAATTAGCTGGGTGAGGTGCCCAGGCAGCTGCAGCATCAGAGCATCCACAGCTTGTGCAACCGAGTGTAAAACACCGGACTGTTGTCACTCACAAGATGAATTATGTATGTACAATAGCTAATAAGTCCTGATTTATTCGGAAAAGGGGGCTACATTGCAGCAGAAACTTGATTATAGAGCCAACAATGTGTAGTCTACTGTTTAATGGAGAAAAGCCCCTGGGCTAAAGTAAGCCTCCACACACTATAATGAGTTTTCAACGTCTCTGCACTGAATTGTGTCAGTTTATTTCAACCTGTTTTATAAAAGGAAACTTGATTGAGAAGCAGCTCCCCCGGGTTATTAGGGTGCTATGTCCCCTCCAGCGAAACGATTCATGTGAACAGGAATGAGTGAAAGGCCCAAGCTTATTATTGAAGTGTGTAAATGAGATCAATCTGTTCTTTGACCTGAGGAAACTTGTGTTTCTATCCCCTGCTGGCCTCATTGTTCTAGACTGGAGCTGCAGCCTCAGCATTGGCTGATTAATTCACAGTTACAGCCCACTGCCAGAGGCCCTGATAGGCTATCAGCGACCAGGGAGTGGAAGCGAGAGTGTGACCTACAAGCGCCTCCACAGCTACACTCCCAAACCCAGAGGAAAACCCCAACTTTAACAAAGCGATTAAAACTGGACTGAAATCAAAAGCCCCAGGGTAGTTCACGAACCACTACCAAAGGGCACTCAACAACAGCACTCCTATTTCTCCAACAGCCATCCACAAACTCTCGCTGTACTACTTGGAAAGAGCTATATTGACCATTAAGAAATGTTCATACCCCTGAGCCACAGTAGCGTCCCAACCGAGGGGATTTTGTGTCGGCTCCATCAAAGAGCTCCATGTAGTCGTAGCCGCAGTCTGCTTCCTCCTCGATCTCAAAGGTCTGGAAGATCAGTTCCACACCGTAGCCTTTCTCCGCAGAGATCACCCACTGACAGTCGGAGGCTCCGGGGTAGTTGTTGTCCCCAAACTGGGCGTGGGAGAACAGGTCCTTGGTTTTGACTTCAGCCTTCAGGCGACCACCGCATTCTGTAGGCAGAAAAGTTGAGCTGAGTCGGACGTTTTCCTCAAGGTTTAAGTGCAGCTGCTGCTGGCTCATTTGTGGTTTCACAGTCATACAGATACAAAGAAGTCTAAATCATGCTCTGTTGTTAAATGTGAGTCATAATCATTCTCAGACAGGGTGGTGAAATGTAATCAAAACTAAATCCTGCGTGTATTCACTCTAGAATCCACCGCAGAGTTTGATTTGTGAGTAATTATCCTGATTTAATTTGATGCACTAAAAAGATGAAGGTTTCAACATCTTATTGGAATCCTTCTCAGCTACTATTATGTTTCTTATTTAGCAGGTGGAGGAACTGAGCACTGTCATTACAGCAGCTATTCTTACCTGCAGTATGGGAAGCCTCAAACCCTTTCTTCTGCACAGAGTTGTCAGAGAAGAAGCGAATGAACAGCTTGTTTCCACTTGAGGTGATGGGCGGGGGCTTCTTGGTGCCACAGAAGCGGCCCAGACTTGGAGCTTTTACATCTCGCCCATCATAAATCTCAATGTGATCGTAAGCACACTCCAGGTGGGCCTCCATGTCAATCTCATTGAAGGCCTGGAGCAAAACAATAGGAAAAGTAGGTTTGAAGAAGCATTTTACACGTTAATAAGCACATATGTGGTTTAAACCAAAGAATTCAAACCTTATTTTTAATCCTGACAGTGACACACACTATTTTAAGTAAACATAAACTAAGGCAAAGGGAAACACAAGGTCAACATGAAGAGGGCAGTCTACTTTTGGAAATGGAATACCCTTTATATGTAACAAAAGGCTACGATGAGGCAAAAAAAAAAAGACTTCAATAAATTTTAAATCTAATTTCTCACTGAAAGCGTTAGTGTGTAGTGCTATATTAACTTTTTGTTAAATAATTTATGATTAAAATACTTAACCAGAGAGCGCAGACCTCCAACAAGCACATTGTGATTGTCACCAACACTTTAGTCCTACTTTAATGTTATACTCCCTTTCAGCAGACTGTCTGCTACAATTTGGTGTTAGTTGCAGGTTTGTATGATAATTTGTTTCCTGACAGTGTTGAAAATGATGATGACCCAGTACATATTACATATTCTGGATCTTATCATGCAGAATATTGGCAGGATCTGGATCATATGACCAGATCATGATCTTGTCTTGTAATGTTTTGCAAAGCAATCCGACCATTTACGGTGGAGTTATATACACATATGGTGAAAACGGCCCTATCTCACAATGATAAAGAATCCTTTAAAAACATCCTGGATCCAGACGGTGATCCGAATCATCTCCAAAATTTAATCAATTCTTCCTTATCCCATTTTGAACATTTCCTGACAATTTCATCATGATCTGTTTGTTACTTTTTGAGTTATGTTGTTCACAGACAGACAAACTCTCCCAAAAACATAACCTCCTTGGCTGGGGTAATAAAAAACAAGTATGTTCTCTATGGGGCAATCTCTCTTATAAAATTAAGTACATTTCTGACAGTGGGAAATTTTCAAATACACAAACATAATCATATACACCATCTTGAATCTTATATGTTACTCATATAAAAAATCAACTTCAATTATACATTTAAGTGATAAACTTATAGTTAAATCATTACGGAATACTATTTGAACTGTGAGAGAACGATTGGACCAGTTATCTCTCTGGAGGTGTGGATTTAATTTTAACTGTACTGAGGAAAATCAGTGGATAAAAGTTTTCACTTTCTTTTGAAATTCGATGTTGACACTGAGGTGTTAGACTTGAGATTTCCCAGAGGTTACACCAGAGGCTGCTGAGCACTTTCTGAAATCAATTTGTGATCTCTCATGTCAAACGGGAGTTGTGTCATCAACAGCCTGACTCAGGGAGATGTTTAAAAGTCTAATGTTGTAAATTTTCTGAGGTTAGGATAAATCATCATCCAACATTTAGGGATTATATAAAGCCCAGGGAGTGGGAGTCTCCAGCCGCTTCCAAATAAAGTGACTGAATTGTTTAGGTCTTCAGTATGTCAGTGACACAGTGCACAAAACTACAGATAACAACAGAAGGGGGAGCCACACATCATCATTAGAGATGGTACAACAGCTCCTGACATCAGCAAAGTAAACACAGATGTCCTCTGTGGATTTCTGTTACACAATAATCCAAACACAAATAAATACACGACTGACCAGAGAAATTACACAGAGAGTGGGAGGGAGTGACACATACGATCTTGATGCGGTGGCCTGGAGTGGTGGTGAGGGCCCAGGTGCAGGCCTTCTTGCTGGGATATCTATCTGGCCAATTTGGGCTGGTGATGATTCCATTCACGCTATTCACAGTATGATCACAGCCGGCTGTAAAAAGAGAGCATTGAGTCAACACAGGCCTCTGTATCATCTGCACAGACTACACTCAAACTGCTCTCCTGCCCTGATAGCTGTTCAGATTGCACACAACGAGCCATGAGTGAGAGTGAATGTGCATCGATATGAAGGTGAGTTACCTTCTTTGCAGTCGTGTTTGTTTTCATGCAGCACAAAGCCGCTCCTGCACTGACAGCTGTAGCTTCCAAAGGTGTTGACACACTCATGTTGACAGCCTCCGTTCTCCTTCGAGCACTCATCTTTATCTGCAGGAGCACAGAGGACACAACCTTGGTGACTATTTCCTTTTAATAAGACAGACAGCAGCTCCAAAAACAAAAACAAGACGTGTGAGGCTGAGCAGAGCCCTGTTAGAACACTTACCTGAGAAGAATTGGGCTTTGAAACCCTTTTTAGACACCGTATTGTCTGATTTGAACTCAATTCGCATGTTGTTGTATTGGGAGGTGATAGCCTCGGGTTTCTCTGCACCGCAGAACTTCCCATGTAGCCTTGAATCAGCTGAGAGCCCGCTGCGCACCTCCACGTAGTCATACTTACAAACCTGTGCAGAGAAACAGAGCATGTGAAGAGGCTGGGATATCGAGTTTGGTTTTAATTACAGAGGAGAGGAAGGCTTTGTTTCTATGAATGTGAACACATGTGGTGCAATGATGCAATGGCAGCGAGATAACACAGAACAAACCCACCCCGCGCCGATTCAAAATAACCCCAGTGCTCACGTCATTGCCCTCAGTCTCGAAGACGTCAAAGAGCAGGGTGATGCGGTACTGTGTGGGGGCAACCAGTTGCCAGATGCAGTTCTTGTTTGGGGGGTACTCTCTGGGCCAGCCAGGGCTGGTGATCGACCCATTCAGCTTGGTGATGAAGCCTCCACAGGCAGCTGGATGAAACATTAAACATGGTGAGAGACATCCAGACGTATTATATTTTCATGTGTATCTCATCAGGATTAGGGATGGGTACAGAATTAGGTACTTTTAAAGGTACCGACTGAATTCTGTCAAAAGTATCGGGTACCGATTCATGTAAAATCAAAAGGTACCATGTTTAGGTACCTAAATGGATCCTTGTGGCTGTGAGAGAGTAGGAGATTTTCCATGCTGGACATGAACACAGCATTGCAAGGTTATATATTGAAGAAAAAAATGTTAAATTGAAAAGAATTAAAATTTTATCTGTAAACAAATTGATATTTTTTACTACATAGACACACTGAGTACCGAAAATTGGTACCGTTGAGTAATGGTACCAATTGCCACGTACCGGGAATTGGTACCGTATCTTTTCGAATGTGAAAGGTACCCACCTCTAATCAGGATACACTCAAAACTCTAACATTTAGAAAACTGTGCAGCTAAAACAAAGCCTGTGATATATCCTTCTGTGTCCTGAATAAACACAGATTACTGCCTGACTGACCTGCGTGTGAGGACTGAGTTAGAGCTTTGCATCCATTACGCAATCCACAGTATGTTAAAACAACTGGTGTTTCCCATTCACTCACGTGGCTATTTTTGGCTCAAATTTAAGAGATGCGTGACTGTCACTGGGTGCACAGATGTGATGTTGATGCGTGAGTTATAAAGTTGTATGATGTACACAAACACCAGGGAGGGAATCAGACTTATCTAATTTAAAGGAGTAAACATTAAAAATGCAAACATTTTGTACACCTCTGCATTTAAAAGCACATCTAATAAAACTAAATTTCTTCATAGCTTGATTTTTTTATGTGTAGTTTTTAAAATATGCAGCTATTTCACAGATAATTATAACAACAAATAAAAATGTAATCTTTTTTCAACATTTAGATACAAGTAACTGTAAAATCCTAAATTCATCATACTATACTGAGCAGACTCCACTCTTGTATGATGGTAGAGCTCAAGCCTTGTAGGATCTTGTGTTTATTTCAAATCAAAGCTACTTTCTCCTTTTTCTTTTTATGTTTTATTCTCAAATGTTTAGGTTTTGTTATTTTGATCCAGTGTTGACTTTACACTGCGGAGCTGTAGTGACAGCAGACTTCCTGATGGGGGAGTAACCAGTGGTTAAGTGGTAAACCAAACACTCTACAGCATGTATACTAATAGTTAGGTCTTAAACAACAGCATGTAATTTGAGCTAAAAATAATGTTTGCATTGTTGCGACCCAAAGCTTTAAAAGATACTCCTCTGCCGGCACAAGCGTCTCTACAGAATAACTGTGCTTATTGTATTTGGATGACTAACTGTTTAGAGTGCTTTAACATGCGAATTACATGCTTGGACAGCAGAGTTGGTGTCTTTTTCTCTGTACTTACCCTCGCAGCTGCGCTTGTCAGCAGCCAGTTCATAGCCTGGGTCACAGGCGCACTTGTAGCTGCCTAGCGTGTTGACACAACGTTGCTCACAGCGACCGTTGTCCGGCTTGGAGCACTCATCCATCTCTGAAAACACAAAGATATGTTAGGATCCTGTTCGCCGGCCCCTGGCTCGCTGCTTTATGAGAGACGCTCTTCAAAACATCAGCAGAGCCAAGCGAGAAGGGTCGCACGATCTGGCTGCGTGTGTGAAACAAAAACACGTGAAATAGCTGAAGACTAACAACAGGCAGATGATTGCCAGGACACGTCAGATGAGACTTTACAACCCTTGACCTCTGACCTTTGAAGAAGTTAGCAGCAAAGCCAGCCTTGTTGACAGAGCCATCTGAAACAAATTTCATCCACAGCTGGTTGGAGCTGGTTTTGATGTCATCTGGCTTGTCATAGCCGCAGAAGCGACCCAGCAGGGGGCTGTTTTCAGAGTTTCCATCGCGGACCTCCAGATAGTCATAGGCGCAACTGTCATGTCGCTCAATCTGGTAGAGGTTAAAGCAGGATATTAGATAAACTCTCCAAATTAGAGGTCAAATTTTTTTCCTAGACATCTTAAATGAAAGATCAGTGACTTACCTCAAAAGACTGGAAAGTGAGGCCGACATGGTAGCCCTGAGCGACTGTAATCTTCCACACGCACACTTTGTTTGGCCTGTAGTCATCAGGATAGTTGGGAGACTGAATCTGGCCGTTGTCTTTCTTCACCTCTCCACCACAGATGGCTGCATGGGATAAAAAACCCAACAACAATAAAATCAATAAAAACAAAACTTAGCACCCTCGATCACAATGTCATCCACACATGCCCCAGTGCTCCCTGTTCTGATTAACGCGGTGTGGATTAGCTGAAATACCCCCACCACCGGCTCCCACACACGCAAACGTACACACAGCCCTTCGCACGGTCTGGAAACAATGGAGCTGAATGTGAGGGCCAGCCAAAGTCTGATTAATACAGTGTAAAGAGCCTGACACATCAGCAATAGGCTAGCCAGAAAACCGGTGGATATTACTGCAGCTTCGAGGCACATTGTTGGATGTGTGAGCAGCCATGCGTTCAGTCAGCTGAGCTTCATACCGGAATGGGGTTCAGAGAGGTCGGAGAACCGGTGCTTACCCTCATAAACGGCGGAGAAGCCTTTTCCCACCCAGTTGCTGCTGCTGCGGAACTCAATCCACAGCCGGCTGTCGGTGGAGATGATTGGTTCAGGCAGCTTATCACCACAGAAACGACCTGGGTCACAGGTGAGGACACAGACACATAAAGTGAGATTTTATCATTGTGACGACTGTGATAGCTCAAAAATTCCTCTACACAGCTCACTACATCACACAAGCACAACTGGACTGATAATAAGCATCTTTATTTATGATTCAGGGTTTAATAAATTCATAGTGCTTGACTTCCTTAAAACAATAACAAATTTAATGAAAAATAATGGTACCTACACTGGAAAACCTGAAATCTTATCAAGTGTTTTTTTTTCTTATTTTCAGTAGAAACTGTCTTTTTAGACTTATTATGAGCCACATTCACCTGGCCAGTCCAAAAAATGTCTTTTTTCAAGTTAATTAAAGACAAAAATAAGGTCTAATTTGCTTGTACTAAGGAAAAGAATATCTGCAGATTTTTTAAAACTTGTTACAAGCAATTCAGATCTCATTTTTGTCCTTAAATAACTTGAAACAAGACATTTTTTGGACTGTCCCGCTAAATGTGGCCAATATCAAGTGTAACACGATAATTTTTCCTCAAAATAAGATAAGAACACCCAATAAGATTTTTTTTTGCTGTGTATCAATACCTGTTTTCCTGTAAATTATGTTCATATCCAAACACAACACATATTAAAATTGTTAAGCGGTCACTGCTGTCTGAACCTTGACGCAAAAGTGCACTAGTAAATCTGATGATGAATTACAAAGCTTGTAATTAAATGAGAGTAAGCAGGTTTGAGACCTTTTGTTAAGCAGAAAAATGTCAGAAAATCAGAGAAACTTAGCAAATAATTATCAGTGTGACAAAACAAGTTATAAGTGGCCAACCAAGAGCTGTACGTTTCTTTTAAGACAGACCTTTGAGAGGCGCCTTCCTCCAGTACCCGTCTCTGATTTCCACATGGTCGTACCAACACAAGTGACTCCGGTACAAATCCATTGAGGTGAAATTCAAGATGATCTAAGAAACCAAAGAAAACGTGATTACTGATGTTATTTAGCCTAAAGATCAGAAGCAGCTCATGCTTTGGAAATATGGACTGACATGTATTGTATTGATCTAAATGTTCAGAAAACGTGATTTTATGGCGATCAAAGTTAACCTTGTGTTTTCCATATGCTCATACCTTTTCCCCGGGCGTGACTGATATCCTCCAGATGCAGTGCATGTACGCTGAGTATCCATTTGGAAATCCAGGAGAGGAAAAGTTCCCGCTGCTGTCCTGCAGACTGTCCCCACATCCTGAGTACAGAAACAAACACACACAAAGCTGCACGTGAGGCCTGAGCTGTGAGCATGATGCACTGCCAATTAGTCTCAGCCTGGAAACAGCCAAGCCACTAACACTCAATCTCTGTAGACATCAGCACTGAAAACCCCCTGATACCTCGCTGCAGAGACAGATGCTTGGATTCATTGCAACAAAATATGAAGTAAAGGACAGCTCTTTAATGTTCCCAGGCACATGTGCTGATAATATTCATCTGTAACCGTGCACTTCACCCCAACCCCTTCTACCAACCTACTCCAGATGATGAACACACAAAGGAATAGAGAGTGTGAGCATTCTCTGAAAATAAACCTGGCCCACTATAAATAACCCAGCTCTCTAGAGGATGTGATACATTATGTACGTGTTGCCAGTGAAAAAAAAAGAGGCTTAGTTTGACTGGCAAAAAGTAAGTGTGCCAGTGTGCAACTACTGTTTCTATAAAAAAACAACCTTATGGGATATCAACTCCCAGATAGAGGAGAAGAACTTCATCACATGGATTTGTAACAACCTCCAGGTTATCTTTGCCTTGGTCTTGGATTAAGAAAAAACATCTTCCCCAACTTTAATCATCATTCCTTTCCTTAAGATTTGAGCTTCAGCAATAAATGAGCCAAGGGTTGCAGGTGATAATAATTGGTAGAGGTTTGCCAATTACATACCCTTTAACAAGCACTCAGGCACATACAGGGCATGACAAACACTGCCAGGAATGCTGCATGAATGGGCGATCTGTGGCTCTTTTAGTGGGTTTTGTTCTTATGAGCGTGTGGAGACTTACTACCTCATGTAGCACAAAGTGAGTCACACCATTTAGTCAGATTCTTACTCATGAGATAGAGTTTAAAGAAAGAAGAGACTTTTGTGGAACCATTTTGGTCTAAAACTGGCGATCCTTTGCTTTAATCCAATCCAGCTATGGTCAGAATGTGTGTTCATTTATGGTTAAAATAGGGCTGACAACTCAGTATGTCCTGGCCCGACCTGCGGTTAAACCGTCTGACATCAAATCCATTCAGCAGGGACTTTTCTCAATGTACATCTGTTAATGCAATAAATCCTGTTTACTCCAACAGCATTGAGCAGTCTCTCTCCTCTCTGGAGGCATAAACAAAGTGAGTGGTTCAGAAAAGGCTTATGTAACGCTCCTTAGTGTATCGTCTCACAGTTTACATTGTACAAGCTGTGATGTGCAGACATGAGTGCTGTTCCCGACAATCCTTTTTCGTCATTTTCTTCTCAATCACAGCTGTTCTTTTGGGTCTATCTGGGAAAGAGGGATGACAAACTTCCCGTCCCTGAGGAGTGTTTACACTCCTCCCGGCCTGGGAGTGTTGGACATTGTAGCCATAGAGCCACGGCACATCAAGAGTACATGCATGGTTATTTCCACACAGCGCGGGCTGCACCAGGCTTCTCCTTTCTGTGCTGCACTTGTTCAAAAATAGACAGGGAGAACTCACAGGAGACAGGATCTGTCATTTTAATCTTACTGGAGCATTTGTAGAGTTTGCGTGCCTGTGCGATATCCCCTTTGCTCAGTCTGGTTCTCTGGCCGATGGGTGGTCGCACTCCGTTCACATCGTAGCGTGGCAGGATGGTGTCCAGGAAGATACCTCTGTAATTCAGCAAGAGAGACAGATATTAAAGTACCATGAAATACAGATAGTACGCACACAATGCTGATGACATTTTTTTAAGGATGTTCAAAAAAACAAACACCTGATCAAGGACTAGTTAACTTTAAAGCCTTCGGACAAGAGGGACAAAGAACACTAACTCCTAACTTTTGAACCCTGGAGCACGAACATTGGGTGATTTTCACCCACGCAGTTGTGTTCATGTGACTTTCATTGTGTTGCTGCTGTATGAGTTGCGTGGGTCTCTGGGTTGCTTCAGGCCACTCACTGACGTCATCAGAGGTAGGAGTGTTTCCCTGCTCCATGATTTTTTCACCAGGCACCTTTAGGTGATTTTCACCAGACGTTAGTGATTAAGGGGTCAAATTGTTTTATTATTATTTATTATTTAATTATTAGTATTGAATTTTACTTATTTATACACTGTTATTATAGCCTTCTCTAGACAAGGCTCAAATGTCCAAGGAATGGGTGTACCAAAGAAAAAACACTCAGCAGTTTTTTTTAATGAATTTTTCATTGATGACTCAATTATTTTCACTATTTTTAGAGCCTTACATTGGAGTTTGCTCATGATACTTTTTTTTTCTTTTAATGAGACTTTGAATATGGAAAAATAAGAGTACTTCACTTGCCATGTATTGTTGTACTTCAATAAATTTTGATGAAAAGTTTTTCTTATTGTGTGTTTCATATTGGGTAAAGTGTTTGTTACAATACTGATCTAGGGTTAATGGAATGAACCAAGGTTAATAAATCACAGTTAACATCTGCATAACTATGAATAAAATTTAATCAAAAATTTAAAATAACCACTTTATCATGTGCTTTATTCCAAAAACTACCTGAATTTCACATCAGTGGAGATAAAGAAAGTGTGTTAAAAACAAGATGTTTGCGTTACGTTTGTTTTTGTCTGCTTATCTTAGGCTAAAGTACAGCAGATGGACAGTTGCATTCACTTATCACAGTTGCCTCTGAGGTCAGGGGTCACGTCCTGTTTCTGAAGTTACTGCTGAAATCATCCTTCTCTCACACGCCTGCTCCACAGATGGACCCAAATGTAAAGCTTCAACTTTCCTCCAGAGTTATTGAGCAATCTCAATAAATAGCATAAGCTGAAAAAGGCAGGGAAGTGAACAACAGCCAGATGTCTTGTTTGAAGTCTGAAATGAAAACTGTAAAAAGAAAAAGAAAAAAAAAAAGCTTGTGCAGCATCTATAAAGCTTTCAGAGGAAAAGACCCGTTAGTTTAGAAAGACTCTTCACACACTGCTGTCTCACATGACTCTTCCAGTTTATCATCTCCATTTTTCTCTGGAATTGGCGAGCGGCTCCTCGGCCGTTCCCATGGTGACATGCCTATCAACGCCAGGCATGTGCAAACATAGCAGCCTGAGCTAACAGTTTATACTCTGCTTGCCTGTCTGTCTCTCTGTGAGCCTCCAGGAGCCCGTATGCTGGCTACTGGTGAAAAACGCCACTGCAGCCAGTGTCAGCGCAGACAAAGGGCACACTGGCAGGTCTCTATTTGAGTTGGCAGCGCTCCATGCACCAGCACTGAAAAATATCTCTGCAGCAAAGGAGGGGCGTGCAGAGTTGTGGGTCGGGTAACACGCCAGAGACAAAAAGCATGGGGATCAGGCCTACTTGTCCCCTAGTAGACACAGAAAAACATCAAGACAGGCCATGAAATCTTCAGAACAACATCCACGGCAAAGGGCCTGGCTTCCCACGGTGATTTACTGTAAAACACAGCGCAAACACCCGGACTAATAATGGGCTAACAAAGACAGACACTGGCACAGGTACATCAGCCAATCAGCACTCAAGAGAGAAGTGCTAGGGATGACTTGTGAAAAGCTAACAGGAGCTCCTTGTCTGCTAATACAGCTCTGTGAAACATTCCCCAGCAGCGGCGGCCATTCCCCTCTCCTGTTGATCAACACGGCTCCACAAAGTAGGATAGCAACAGAGTCAAAAACAGAAGCAGGAACAAAACGGCTGACATAAACATCATCCAGGGGAGGCATGCCCTGTGGATCAGCAGGCTGTAGTGCATACCATAAATGTAGAAGATGATGTTTAGTCCAATTCTTGAACTAAGATCAAAATCAATTAAATTAATGTCCTGTTTCATAGAGCTGAGCACACTGAAATTCAATGCAAGATAAGGCCATCCTCTAAAAGACCTTTCTTTGTTGAAAATAAAAAATGTATCAACTGCAGTAGGTTTCCCTAAGCATGTTGTTTTTATGTTTTCATTTTCATGTGAAGTTTGTTAACGCACTTCAAACATGATCTAACTCTGGAAAAAGGAAAGCCTAAACTTTGTCAGCTCCATTCTGCGTGAACTACATTTCTGACCTACAGCTTGGATGCACTGGGCCAGACAGGCATTTCTGTACATTGGCCTACACCCAGCTGCAGCCTCTGCGTGGACAAAGATCCCCTCTCTGCTTCCCAGAATGTGTTTGCCACAGGAGCATGGCAGTTGATTTGGGAAGAGGCCATACACTAAAGAGAGTCACATGGGGCATCAGAGAGCTGGTGTTTGGGAAAGAGAAAAATATACAGATGATGAGTAAGTGCAACAGGACGGCTAACAGCTGGTTCTCATATCAGTGCGATGTAGAAATGAGTCAAGACTGTTTTTCAAGTTACGTGTGTCCATAGATAACTGAGCACCAGCTCCACTTTTGGGCTGTTGGACAAATTCCCGCTATAGTTAGAAAAACTGCACAGAGGAAGCTCATGAAGCTATCCCAAAGACTCCCCCACTTTGTTTATCTACTCATTGGAGGCAAAGGGTCAAAATGAAGTGTCCATACTCAAAACTTAAGTCACATCCTGCATACGTGAGGAGGAAGGATAATGTTAACACATGTACAAAAAAGATGAATTAGAAGCAAAATCTGATTCAGTGTCTCCCAAGAGGTTCATTTTAACTTTGCAGTTCTTCACTCAGCTGGTGAGTAACACTTTAAATGAAACCCAGCCTGAGATGAGAAGAACAGCCGTCCAGACTGACCGGTGTTTGTCACAGAGGTTTTTCTAGTAAGTGTTCCCGCATGACAGCACAACATCTGGAGGGACTTCCTGTTGCATCCGTCAGGGAGCGCTGAATGAGGTCAGCTGGCAACAAAATTAAGTGTCATCATAAGTATGACACATTCACAGCTCTACTTCTAAACACAGAAGTCCCTCTATGCAGCATGTTTCCACTGACCAACTTTCAAAACCAAATTTGGATAAATACAGGTCTCCACAGTTCAGCCATTTCTGTCCTTTTATTTATCTACAGCCCAAAGTCTTAAAAGTTCAACTTTAAAGTCCTGTGAATCGTTTTACAGAGACAAGGAAACACCACACGCTCCTATATGTCCATTCCTCACCATCTACAGGACATTATATCATGGCTTGACCTACATTGTGAAGCAAATGATTTTCTTGTAACCTCTGAGTACTGTGAAGGTGCTACAAAGGCTTTGCAGCAGACGCAGGGAATAAATCTATAAGTTCCTGCAGCAGCCTGGAGTGAACATAATGCTATTAATCATCAGGGCTGCTTCAAAGGGCCATTTGGAGCATAATGAGGTGGTTTGTAGTTTGAGGCACAACTTTTACAAGAAGCTGCATGCAGCCTTTAAAGTGGAGAGTAGGAATTATGTGGGGACGATGTAAGGCTACTCTAACCGAGCTGGTTTAGCAGCAGCAGCAGGACCAGGACGAGTGCTGCTTCACAGGGGTTGCTGTGGCTGGTGTTGCTGCTGCAGCAAAAGCAGCAGGGGGCCGAGGTGAGGAGCCTTAATTTGAACAGGCAGCAGGAAGAAGCTGACGTTTACTACGGCTACAGAGACTTGGCTTTCACTTCCAAGAGGAAAATCATAAATAAAAATCAAGTTTGTCAGAGATGTAAGATTTTCAAAACTATGACGCAATGCTCAAAGTTTTTGTTTGATGAATAAGGGGCCGTTTACACGACAACGGCTTTAGGGTGGAAAAGTTTTGTTGCGTTTCAGCCTCACGCTTACACGGAAATGGCGTTTCAGCGGACCTTAAACTCAAACTTTGTAAAACGGCCTCCAGAGTGGGATTTATCTGAAACTAGGGGTGGGTGTATTGATCTAAATATCGATAGTATCGATACCAAGATGAATATTGGTATCGGATCGATACTAGCATGATGAGATCGATACTGCAGTTTCTCTTATATCGTCCAGCAATTTACTTTACTTTCCTCTATCAGCCGCTTCACTGTGCAAATAAGAGAAAACTTTTTGTTATTTTGCACTTGCAATTTTTTTTTTCCTAAACAATTGTGGTGGAAGAGTAATTATTTTATTACTTTTATTCTGTTTAAATGTTGTGTCTATTGTTGTGTTTAGTTTAAAAAAATATTTTTTTTTGCCTAAAATCTTTATGCTGTGTTTTACCACAATCATAATGATAATTGCAAAATTATTCAATGATCATTATATTTCATGTAAAAAATATTGGTATTGGTATTGGTATTGGTATTGGTATTGGTATCGGCGATACTAGCCCTGTATTTACTTGGTAATGGATCGATACCAAAATTCCCGGTATCGCCCACCCCTAACGCAGAGCTCAAAGTTTGTGTTTGATTAATAAGGGGCCGTTAACACGACAACGGTTTTAGGGTGAAACGCAAAAGTTTTGTTCATTTTCGGCTCAACTCTGCTTCAGTGGAGATCTCCCAAAAGCTGCTTCTGGACAAGACAGTTATAGCGCCGACTGCAGGCCTGGCATGCTCACTACAGCGTTTTCAGCCCATCAGCGTTTCCGTGTAAATGCAGGTTTTTTCACTGCATTTTAGCATTTTCAGATGAGACGCTGTCATGTAAACAGGGCCTCAAGCACCCTAAAATCGTTTGATGTAATAGTTTTTACCCTCTTTATTACTAACCCAAATGTAACATAAATAACATTACTGCTCTCCAGCCTTACACACAGACAAGAGGAGTACATTCTTCTTCATGTACAGCTCTTGTAGTTGCAACTTTATAAATACCCATCAAAGACCCGCCTTTTCCCAAGAAACATTCCTTCTTCTTTGTGTGTAAACCAAGATAGTGAGGAAACAGCTCAGATCTAAGACAAACATTCATTGAACACTAAGCTTTTTCTACCTTCTTGTCCTCAGGCTACATGTTAGTCTTCAAGTGATTTATCTTTGAGGGGAATTAAGTGTTTCATTCTTTCTTCTCGAGCTTTAGGAATCCTGCCACATCACTCAGCAGCCGCCCAAAGGCACAGACCTGGTGCATTGCAGATCAATATAGTCATAAAATGATGAAAAAGTGACTATCAGCAGAAAATGATGGGTTAAAAGGTTGCAGCAGAGCAGGAGAGTGCTATGCCTGGCTTGATCAAACAACAGTTTTTAAGTCTGGAGTGCATGAAGTGGAACTTGGCTTAGCTCCTACCTGGAGAATGTATTCCTGGCATAGTGCATGATACTGTCAAAGTCATAGACTTCTCCCAAAGAGTCCACCTCCCCCGGCTCCATCTTCAGAAAGTTATACTCCTGCCCTGTGAGAGGAAACAGGGACACAAACAGTTGGAACATACGGTTGAGTCATACAGTAAATCGTGTGTATGTGAGTCAAAGGTGAATACAGTTGAATCACACAATGAGGCTATGGATACGGATAAGCCACCTGCATTAGTGGAAGAGAAAGCTGCAGATATTTGCAGCTTTTCAGAATGAGAAAGGTTTGAGTATGTGGCATAAAACCTGGATGCTGACTGTGTCATGATTACGTGTTTGTATGGGGTTGTCTTGCTCTGAGCAGTGATGAGCGTGAACCTGTGCACCGTTCTGTGTGTGCTTTCATTATTTCCTCTGACTTCTTCTTTTCTCTGTTATTGCTGAGAGACCTGAGCACCTACCTGGTTGAATGTTGTCCCTGATAATGCTGACGTGTTCATCACGGTCCGGCCTCGTGTGCTCGTGCCAGAATCCGATCACATGACCCAGCTCATGCACCACGATGCCAAACTTGTCACAGTTTTTCCCGATGGATATGGCCTGGGGGCCTCCTCCTCGACGACCCACATAGGAGCAGCACCTGTGATTCACACAAACAGAGAGAAACATAGTGACGAGATTTACAAGGGGGAGGAAACTGTAGCAGAAGTCATGTTTCACAAGAGAAGAAGAAAAAGAAGAAGGAAGAGAGTGTTTCTGACTCTACAGTGACGACCAGCCTATTTCATCCTGCTCTGTTCGTATGTAAAGGCTCTTCTAATGAGAACAACATTATCTGGTCTGTTTTACAGGAGAGTTTAACGAGGTGACCCATCAGGCACACATACAGCAGTGACATTCATTCATCTGCCTGCCAATGCATATGCTCAGAGTGATGGCAGAGGTTGGCTGGCTGCAGCGATCCATCTCAGCGTGACATGAAAGGGTCAGTGTGGGAGTCTGGAGGACGGGCACACATCACTGCCCTGTGGGCCAGACAGCCGCTCTCTAATTACTGCGAGCTCAGCCAGGCTCTCCTGAGACACGCCTTGAACTTTGCACAGGACAGATGGGGGCCTGCTGAATATGCAGCAGAGTGGAGCATTCCCACTGCTAACCGCTGCCGCCTGCGTGGATAATGTCATCCCTGTTGCTCTGGAGGCCAGGCTAAAAATGGCTATCAACAGTTGGCTAGAAAGTAAAAAGTTTCACGAGCTGCATCCGCTTTCTGTTAGGCTGTTTGTTTTGAATGATGCATATCAGTGGGAGAGGTACATTGTGTGTAATGACATAATGGTTCCAGCTTGTGCTCTAAATCTGTGTGAGGTTAAAACATGGGAACATTTTAGGATTGTGTGTCCCCTGAGAACCTCGGTAATACTGCAGCTAATAGCGCTGGCCTCTTTTTGCTCCAAACCTAAAATTAAAAGGTTGAGCTGGTTTGTGTTCTAAAACAGCAGCAAGTTCTTTTATCTAAAAATATTTTATCATCACATGGAAAACAGCCCTGCATGTACAAACAGATTGTCAATTGTCGCTTAGCAACAACAAGAGCCACAAGCAGAGCTTCCCTTGAGTATGTGTTTGAGAGGAAATGCTGAGTGGACACTGAGCTGAACTTCAGAGGAGGTTAGAGACAGGCTGAGGAAATCTCGCCCTTGGGAGTAGTTTAGTACATCATGCATGACACAAAGTGGTCAGTGACGGATGAAGGTTGATGATGAGGCACAGGAGACATTCCAGGCCACTGAATGGCTGCCTCTCTCAGGATCTGTAGGGGGCTGAAATAACAAGTCACACAGAGACCGTGGACACAGAGGATGAACAATGGTGAAAAGGATGCTGAGCAGGGATTAGGAGGGAGTTGTAGGACGATAAATAATTAGCTGTAGATAGCAGAGGCTCAGCAGAGGACGACCATTGTTCATTTTCTGCATGTGGAAGCCCAAAAGCCCACCGACTCACCCGCATGGTCGGTAGGTGAAGACAATGTAGCTCTCCTCCTGCGTCCTCTCAATGAAGGTCACACAGGTGTGCTTCTCCCAGTGTCGCATGGCCTGGCGGAATATCGCCCGCTGGCTGCCTGAATAAGATAAGACAGAGGGTGAGATCAGTGGAGCTGGTACACACACACACACACACATAGACACACAGAGAGAATAGTAGAGGGAAGATGAATGGGGAGGCAGACTGCTGGAAACACTTTTAAGACATGATTGTTAACTCTCGATTCAATTTGTATGATCATTATGCAGACATATTTTAGAATTATAGTCCCATAATAGGTTATTAGTTATATAACAACTTCTGCCTTTGCTCAATTACCCACAACAACTTTGAGTCAGTATAATTTTCATGGGTATTTCTTTATATGTAGAGTCATTTTTCATTTTAAGGAATAAGAAGAAAGATGAATTTTAAAGAAGATTATGCCTCAGCTTTATTTATTTTCAGCTGAAAGTTCTTCTCTCTGAAGGGAACCATCTAGAGAGTGGTTATTCAGTTACACTATGTTAGATCATACATAATCTCTGAAATAAAAGTAGATTTGATTTTTTTTTTTTGACAAGTAATGGTTTAAGATGTGTGACTTACCACTGAAGTTCCCGCTGATAACATAGGGAATAACACCTTCAGGCCAAACACGCTCTGGTCTGGAGGTAGCGGCTCTTTTCCTGCGGTGTGATCCCTGCCTGTTCTGGACACTCTGATTGGTTGTCCCTGAAGATTTGAAAACCAAGAAGACAAAGTTAACAAGACTCCAAATTTAATATCTCATACACCACAAATGTTTCCCCACCGCTCTCTTAATGAGCAAATAATCTGCACTGTTTCACAGTTCCTCCGGAGACAAAAGACGCGTTTTACCCTAAAACTAAAGTGAGTGAGTCAGAAAGTCTAATTAGTGAGTCTCATTTAGGAAATGACTCCCTGTTTGCACTCATCTGAATAAAAGGTTTTCATTGAAGCTTCTTTCTTTCTTTTGTCAAATTAATTTCATTTTCTTACTGTCACTCAAATGCAAGTTAATATACTGTCACCATGGAGACTAAGCTCCCACCTAAACCTGGTGATTATAATAAGAAATATCCATATTTGAAGCAAATCAGCCTGTTCTTCATTAGGCTGCAGAGCAGTCAGGACTTGGAAGGAAGCAACTGTAACTTAAGTTTAAACTTCTTTATAGGCATGAACCGAGTTTACAGATAAAGGGAAAAGGGAACATCAGATACGTGAACACAAACAGTAGGAATCAGTCTTTGCCTCAGAGCTACGGATAAGAGAGCATAGTGGAAATATGTGTTTTTAGTATTTTACATAAAGCATCTATATGAACCAGACTTTAGCAGGTATCACACACGCGCATGGCCCGCTACGTCATCGTGAAGCATCTGTTTACATGATCTCATCAGAGTCAGCACAATGAGACACAGAGAGCACTGCTACAACTTTAGAGACTTTTGGACTAATGGTAAGTCGTTTTGGCTTGACACAGCCCTCTAACACCCCCGCTTTGTTTAAAATGATTGTCGAGAGATGCGCTCGTGGTGATTATACGCAATAGATGCGACGTCCGCGTGCTTGTGCTCGTGCATGAAGTAAACCGTGCCGAAGCCCACCTCTCCGAAGCGTGCCAAAGCGGAGAAGTGTATCGTGCTCAAGCACGGGACAGTTGCGGTCACACTTGCCATTCGAAACTTGCTTTAGGGCCGAAGGGCTTAAGCAGGCTACGGCACGGTTTGCCAGTGTGACCGCGTCCTAAGACTAACTATTGGCTAACATAAATCTGAGACGTCAAACCGATGTTAACATCTTCATTTTACACCATCTCACAAAGGACTGCACCATATCAACAAAGTGAAGTGATAAACAAGCATGTCGTCTTCTGCAGCAACATCCCTCTTACAAAAAGAGGGATATTAACCGGTTCTCCCACAGTTCTCCAGATTTGTAGTTTCTCTGGATTATCTCCCAATTAACAATGGTGATACGAATTAAAGGCTCAAAGCTTCATTCATAAATACCGTGACATCAAACCTGGCAACCCAACCCTAAAGTTGGCAGGTATGGGCCACATATCTTAACTAACTCTGGTGCAGCTAAATGACTCTTTGTGTGAAGATAAACAATAAAAACATATGAATGTAGGTTCAAATGAAAGGAGTCAGGAATAACATTTTTTACTTTCAAGACTTTCTGACCTTGATCAGATATTGTGAAAAACACATTTTCTCCTTAAAGAGATCAGACTCTTTGAAGAAAACCTCAGCTGCTTTAAAATAAAGTTTTAAATTCAGTTGGCATTATAAGAATGTTATATATGAGTGTTTGGAAATAAGTTAGAAGAGTAATTTCTGTTATACAATGCAATCTCTTTGTAATTTTAACAAACAATATATAAAGGTAAGGGCAACTATTTGTAGAGACAGCTTGGATACTTCAGGATCTTTCTGCAAGAGGACTATTAAGATAACTTTACTCAATTTAAAAATGCTAATAAAAAATGTGATGGTATTTCACTGGAAAGAAAACCTGATACATTGACTGAAAAACTGGCACAGGAGGTTAGTCATTAATTCATGCTGTACCAAGTATGAAAAAAGAAGTACTACTTGACCCCTAACAGAAATCCAATTTATTAAAAATGCTAAAGAAATAGAATCTTAGTTTCTTACATAAATTACTTCAGTGATATATAAACGAGTGAATCAGCCTGAGCAGAATGTTTAAACTCTCAATATAAGGAATGTCTTTATTGTGAAACTTCACCTGGGCGACCCCAATGAAGGCCACATGCTAAAACATGCTGCTTTCACAATAAAGTGGTTCTTTATCCCATAAGTACTGCTGTAGAACCAAAACAAGTACATCTGGTTTCAGTACGTTCTGTTCAAAGGTTGCTGTTCTATAACAACCCTATCAGCCTTCACAACATTTAAAACTAAATTTGTGGCAGGGCTTTTTTTTTATTTGCTTGAACAATGTGTTCTGTTGAATTTTCGCCCGCAGGAATAAATCTTAGCAGCCTGCAGAGATCAATTAGCACGTCCACACTTGTGCATGTGCTGAGACTAAGTCTGATAACAGCCAAATCTCCACAGCTAACTGATAAGACAGGGTGCTAAGGAGGCGAAAACCGGGGAAAATGTGTTAATTACAATAAAGGGATTAAATCTACAGACTACTTCTTATATGGGACAGGAACAATTGTTTCAGTTTTATTACTATCTTAGTGACATTATTTGTAAAAAGCATACAACAGCCTAGAACACAAGAGACGCGATCATGCTGGAGCATCTTTTCCACAACGTGTCAGTAAGCTGTGCATTCAATAAACTGCTCAAGACAACAAACTGTATTCAGAGAAGACTGTGCACACAGTGTGCAGCCTTGAATCTTGTTTTAAATCTCTGTCCCAGAGGTCACTATTTAGTCTGAAATTAACCTCACTCAGTGAATATTTTAGGCACAGCTGAAATGTATTTTTAATCCTCTCAAATCACTCTTTACCTCAACACGCCGGTTAACTCTGGTGAAAAAAACAAAGTGAAACTGCTCAGGCACACACAGCAACATGCACGCTCATGTTGGTTCAGCTCACCTTTGGTTAATAGGATAACACTATTGGTTTCTGTTGACTCACAGCTGTTGCTTAAGTACAGCTTTTGGTTTTAAGAACGTTTTACCCGACAAAGCCGGGCAAATACTCTTAAACATGGGGATGCAGGTGTAAAAACGTGCTGCAATAGCATTACAGTTGTAAGATTTAGAAAGAGCTCATGAAAAACACAGAGTTGCTGTTTGGCAGCTGAACAAGCCTGACTCTTAATTGTAGAGGATACGAGTACTGTGACACATCTGCAAAACACTTTGCTAAGTGACGGGACGGAGGCAAAGTTTGTGATCTTCAAAGAAGTGTCATTACCTGTGTCTGTGTGGTTAACAATGTGGACAGTCCTCTGAGCCAAATCTATGATTCTGTCCACTTTGAATGATCGCAGGTCCTCCTCATCCAGGGCAATGTCTCCCAGAAAGGCAGCTGAAACAGACAGAGACGGCACATGTTAGACGAGTGGAAGGAGAGTGCATGTTATGGAGCATCATGGTGTGACGCTTCAGCTTGTTCAGGCGTTTCCTGCTGCTCAGACTGACTTTGGCTGCATGAAGCCCCAGGCACAGCACTTGGGAGAACCTGGAGTGCCTTACACATGTACTGTATGCACAAAATAATCCTCAGTTCATTTCTTGTATTTATTTGTTTTAGGATTTAGTCACACTAAAGTAGAGGGTTGCAAAAAGAGCAGCGTGTCCGTCATGATCTCAACAACAAAATAAATCCCACCATCAGCACCTCGTAACAGTTTGTGAGAACTCCCCTATATGATGGAGTGGCACACTGACACTGCTTCCATAGAGTAATATAGGGCACCCTGAACAAGTAATAGCTCCTTAATGAGGCCAAGGAGAGGGAAAACAACCAAACGCTTCTCTTTATGAGGAATGTGCTTTATGGGATTCTTCACTGTATGCCCATTTCTATAGAAGCTAGCTCTCACTTTTACAGGCTCTTAGCACCAGCACGTCTATAGAATTTACAGCTCAAATCGTGTGCAGAAGTTGGGGGAGAGGGGACGGGGGGTGATGGGGGAGTTTTGTGGGAAACAGCAGGGTGGATAGAGGGGCATAGGGATAGCACTGTAATCCCTGTCTGCACAGGAGATGACAACAAGACTGGAAGGGAAGAAGAAAGCAGGGAGGCATATCCTCTCTGCCCAAACTCTGGCTTTGAGATGGGAAGGCAGATGTGGAGCAGAAAGAAAATGAGAGCTTTCTGGATGTGTGTTTGGAGGTTAGTGTGGTGGAGGGGAGACGGACCCAGAGGGGTAGGAAGCCAGGGGAACCACTAAACCATAGATTTACAGTAGTTGTCTTTGTCAAACCTTTGAATCTGTAAATCTTTACTGTACTGTCACCCTGACACAAGCTAAGTGCAGATCAACTTATGTTTCATTTCGAAGCAGATCAGTTTTTTCTCTCCTTAAGCATGTGAGAAAAAATGTTCACAGAAGAGCTGTTTTTTAATCTCAAGTACAAGTCGTAAACTTTGACAGAGATCTGAGACGACGGATAAAATGCACAATAGAAACAAAGACAAAGACGAAAAAAACCCCTCTTGGCACACACGCACCCTTATTCACCAGAGGAGTATTATTGAAACAATCTGGAGTCAGCTCTGCTATACACAGACCAGACTTCCACCCTGCAGGTCATGGAGGTTGCACTGCAAAACGACTGTGTTTGGGATTACAGGATAATGACAGCAATAAGAAAAAAGTGTAGATCACTGATGGCAAGACGGGGCACGCACAGAGGACAGGTTTGAATTCCAGAGGTCAGAGGATCCTCTAATTTAAGCTCGCAAAACACACTAATTCCCTGCAACTAAATCCCTGAGACACAGAGCAGAATACTCCCAATCAGCACTCATACTGACAGCCACTGCCAATAACACCGCTGATAAGGGGAAGCTTCCAGATGTCGAGAAGTATAGGACGGATGGGCGGACTACAGGAGGACATTTTTCTCTTTTATCTTCACTCTTTTTTAGGACTGATTCGCAGAACTGCAGAGAGCTGAAAAGAACAGGCAGTCCTTGAAACAATTAAATCCAAGTCGCTGTCATAAACGAGGTAAAGTGCTGCGAGAAGGTTTTCAAAACAATTCTATGAAATTATTTTTAATTCATTCAAACTAAGAGTAAATTACATAACAACTGGACCATGTTTCTTCAAACACGCAGTATCAATTTGCAAGTATTAGCAGTTTTATGCGCAGACTGTGACCAAATAATGAGGTACAGGCTTTCTCCCACCCCCATGAGGTACAGAGAGGGCTGTGCTCTCTGTCCAAATCTCCACCGCTGTGCTGAAGGCAGGCTGCTTAATCCACAGTGTCATTGTTCTCAGACAACAGTGGAGATTGAAGTGAGCAAATGTACGGCCCGGCGGCATTACCACTCATTTCCCCCGGGCACAGCAGTCGTCCTGGAGACGCTGTTGCAGGAGTATGGAAAGACTCGCAGGGATTGTGGATTAATCCCCTTGTCTCCTGGCTTTAATTATCCACAGACACACGGTTTTAGAGAATCTTTTGTACACAACTCCGGGCTGGGATTGAGGGCAAGCTATGGAGAAAGGTGATAAACTCATCTCGATACAGAGTGCTGCGCTGATACGACATCAGGAGACAAGTGTGTTGTACTGTAGATTAAAAACCCAGTGAATGTGGCAGATGGCAAGTGATCATCATCGTCCATAGATGAATCTTGTTCCAAACATTTTTCATTACCTAAATTACAACAGCTGCAGCATGAATATCCACACACACAGCAGAGCTTAGGTACTTATCTGGTTCATATTTCACTTGAAAACAGAGAAGAAGAGGAGAATAAACACAATTAATGGGATTAGACCTGAAGATGGGGCAGATATTTTTGACTATCTGCTAGATTATGAATCCAACCCCCTCGCCTTCATTGAATTTTTTGAGTTAATCTAAACCATTATAATCCTCTTCATCTCAGACTGCCCCATCAATCAGCCTATCCAGTCAGATTACATGAGATCTCAATCAAATTAATCCCATTGATTCGTGTAATGCCCTATCCCCGACCTCTGTGGTGTCAAATACTCCAGGACTATTCCCATAAATCTCCTTCTGTGGATACCAGACCACGACATCTGCCACTGAAACCTGCACAAACATCAATACTAAGCCTACGCAGACACTAACACCAGACTATATTTAGAAGGCCAGCTCTGCTGTGAGGCCTCGATTTACTCCTTGCTGTGCTTATAGAGACGTTTAAAACAAGCTTTCCCCATACAAGACCTAATGACGAGGGATGAGAAAGCCCGGCCAATATGTAAGCCTGGAATGCATCACAATACCCTGGCACCGCCTTTCACAGCCTGTGTTTGGAAACAAACACTGCATTTGAATTCCAATGGAGACCAATGGTGTATTGCATTAAGGTGATTACCATTTGATGACAGTGTAAGCATCACTTTTCTAGCTCAATTCTGTGGCAGCTCTGTATAAAGTCCCTCCAAATGCCGTGAGTTTAAATCTGGGCTGAACAAAGCAGAAAAAATCTTTTTCTTTTTTTTTGGTAAGGAAAAATTTAAACACAATATCCAAACTGAGGGATGATGGACTGCGTTATGCAGGACTCTCACTGTCTAATGAGATACCTCTGTCCTTTGTAAAAACAACACCAGCTGTTATTTCTACAGCAAATGTCTACCTTGACATTACCTAACTCTACAATTACTGTCCAAGGCAGGAGAGGAAAAGAATACTGTTCTCCGCTTATTTCAAAAAGTTAGTGGAGGTATAAATAGAAGAGGGAATCTGCAGAAGCTACAAGCTGAGGTTTAGGTAATTATGCTCCACAAAAAAAGCCCGACGTCTTATCGGGACATTGAGTTACTGTCAACACACAGCAGCTTGTATCTTATTGACAAAATGAGAGCCAGATGTAAAGGGCACACAGCAAGATGCTGCCTCCCCTTTAACATTTCACACTCCATCAAGCCCATTAGCAGATTGGATTTCCCAGCTCATCTGTGCCACTGATTACTGATATATCATACTGCCAGTCAAACCTCCTTTAATGACTCATCGCCCGCCAGCTATTTGTCTCTTTAAATGTCAACTATACACAGCATTTGAGCTCATTATAAAGAGAAATAATCCATCACCTGACTGGAGAGACTGCTATTTTTTTTACCTTTCACAAAACTAAATTTGACCTTCCAGACTTCTTATTTCTACTTTGGACAGCAGAATAACACATCTTTATTTAGCCCGGAACGAGCAAAAAACAGAACAAAAAACAGGTTTTCTCAGTTTGGATGTTCAAAACAAAGTTTAAACAGGGTTATTGATGGGCTAAATCTGAAAGATTTCATCAGATATCACCACTTTCCATAAATAAGAGTTATTTGTTGCTGCAGGGAAAACCTCAGGTATGCACAACAGGTTGGAAAAACAGAAAAACAACTCTTTCTCATGAAAAGATAAGCAGTTAAGATGAAATTTAGAAGCGAAACAATGCGTGAGTAATAAAGACGTGGCTGTTAAACTTCTCATTATTATAGCCTAATTGGGTGCTTATTAGCTTTTTCAATGAGCTCACCCAGAGCATTTGCTTTCCCTTGGACTCTGCACCCAGACTTTGTATTAATGCATTGCAGGATTAGTTATAATGTAGCTCTGACGACTAACATATTCCCCCAACTACAGCAGTAAAATCAGGCCATAGATCGACTCCCTAATCACCTGAACCCCACAGAGAGAGAAGTGGCAGGGGTCCTGTAATGTAAGAAAAACACCCAGTGTGGGGTGGCCTATACAGCCCGTTCCATAAGAAAAGAAAGGCGGCTGCTTAAGTGTTGCTCAAAAGGCCAATCATGAAGTGAAACAGAGAGCCTCGTCACATTAGGCAAAAACAGAGGGTCAGAGGTTGGTGTTGTCAGCTGACATCTTTAAAGAATCACTCAAAGATGGGAATAAAATCACTCATACAGTTGACTAAAGGATGCACAGGGTTAAAAAAAAGTCAATAAATCCTGCTGGTCAGGTTCCACTTAGTGTTGAAAAATACATGTTGATGCTTTTAGGCAGAGAATTGTTTTACATCTCAACATCATGGTTTAAACCTCTCATGCTTTAAAAGTGCCTGTCAGTCAAATGATCCTAACCTAGTCTGCCACAGCGGGTTTTCAGAGGCTGCAAACAGCAAGTGAGTGAGAGAATTAACACCACACTTGTAAGAATATAGAAGCTAAAAAACAAACAGGAGTCTAAAAAAGAATCTATCTTTTGATTTCAATGGCAAAACATAGACGTTTGCATCATAATGCATTTTTCGTCTTTTGTTCTGGTTTCACATTTTTGTTGCTTTAGTTATATTGCCGCCTGAGTAACCTGTTTTTTCATCAAGCTGTTTAAAATAGTTCTCTCAAAGTAAACCTTTCTTCATGATAGAGTGATAACAGGAGTGACATGAGGCAACAAGTTTCCTAAGAAGAAAGTAGATAACCTATGACGCCCCCTTGTGAATGGCCTGCTTTCACTCCACCTGGGCTGGTGTGGCACCATAGACCTGGCATGCCCAGCTGTGATTTCCCCTGGCACAAGGTGAATGACCTACAGTCTATGAGAGAAGTGTGAGCCCGCCGGGGGAGAGAAGAGGGCCGGCTGAGACAAGAAAACCACTTGCACAAGAGAATACGAGAGGAAAGAGGTGTTCAGGTTGACCCGTTGGCGTCCGAGGCTACAGACACTCACTCGCCAACACTCAGAAAATCACAGAGAAACAACGCCAGCACAGGACTCCTCAAAAATGAATGCATTCTTCTTCACCTCAAACCAGTCACTGCTCTCATAATTATTATTTAAGCAGAGCAGACAATGAGCTCGGCTGGTTCTCATCCATTTTTCATTTTAAAATGAGTGGATCTAATCTCAGCGTGCTGTTAAGAGTCCTAAATGACTTCCTGGGATGCTGCCAAGTTTGGAGTAGTGCAAACTCAGGAATTTTCCACTGGTTAAATTCCTAATTAGATGGCATTACTTCAGTGTTATTGCACTGCTCTCTTCAATCATTGCACATTTCTATCATTTCATGTACAGTGATGAGTTTTTAATCCTTTGTGCATGGGATAATTTCAAGGACTGCTTCTGTGCAACCAGGAAATAGCAAACCTGCACTGTGGCAAGACGTTAAGACATTAAGAAATGTACTTGATGACTCATGATCTGCAATTTTAACAATTTCTGAAGTAATCACTATTGCATCCATATGTCATGGTTATGATAAATCATTGATTTATTCATTCATCTTTAACATACACACATGACTTATTTGATTAGCCAAATTCTGACTTTGAAAAGAAGACCAGGCTGAATAATTTCCTGCCTCATAAACTTCACATGGCCATGAGCGGTTTCCCCCAGAGGAAGCAGCATGACATAAAAATGCTGAACTCAGGGCCAAAGAAAGTGATCAAACACACCTGGTGCAGTGATGTGCTTGAAAAAAAAAAAGAGGAAATCCATCATACAAGTATCATCAAGCCCACACTAGCCAAAGATGCAAGATGACAACAGTGAAAGATTCACTCACTGGAGTGTTGCAATGGAGTGAGCAGGAGGAGGAGCAGGGAGTAAAAAGGGAGAGCTCAGACACTTTGCAGAATACTAGGAAGGAGAAAAGCAAGCGGATGCTGGATGAGCTGCAGACTGGGAGGGTGAGCTAAGTGGGAGTTTGTAGTTGTGACCATCTCCCAACCACCTGTCTGCACTTACCTAAAGGAAACTAAAAACAAAGCCAAACACCATTCATTGTTAGTTTGAAAACTTTACTGGTAATGATGAAAGCCCCTTCACTCCAACAAACAACAAATAAGAATGGGGAAAACCCTGAGTGGGTGTTCCTTAGCACCACTTTGTGGTTTAGTATCCAAGATTTCTAGGAAACAAAGTCAGAGATCACTTGAAAGAATAAACACAGCATCATCAACCTTTCGTTAGTTTACCTCTCAGTCACAGTCGCTCAGAACATCTCGTCCATGTCCACTAAATCTACACAACTGACGCCAAACTATCTGCTGTGACCACTTCAATGACTCTAACAGAGCCAAACAAGAAGAAACATCTCATCCAGCTCTTACGTGTGGGACACAGGTCGTCTGTAGTCTGACCTTTGTGATGTTTATGTAAAACCACAACAAACCGGTGACACTTTTACTCAGCCTCTCAGGGGAAAGATGAGGAAAACAGATAGTAGCTGAGAGTCAGAGGATTCAATTGTGTGGGCTTTTTTTCCCCCCGGCTGCCACATCAGAAATTGTCAAATGCCAAATCAGAAAGCACTTTCAGGACTTCCGAGGTCATTTTGACTAAAGCCAACTCTCGGTATCTGTAACCTGAATACTTTCACCAGATGGAAAACACAATCTGTTCAAACTCCCCCAAAGGGATTTGGCAAGACTGTGAGTTCACAGTATACACACACACAAACACACGCAGAAAAGATAATTACAGCAAGGAGTTTGATTCGCTTTTGCCAAATTATTTGAGAATATGCAGACAGTTTTATACCCTGAGCCACATGACACCAGCCAAAGAAATAATGTGTGCATAATTTCTTAGCTCCACTGTACTCTGCTCTCTCCCCTCCTCCACTTTGTTTTAGTGGCTGTGTGAACAGCCGGTGGAAAAAAAAGAGAGACTGAGCAGTGACAGAAAACAACCAGAAAAGGAGCAGAAGTCTTAAAAAAATCAAAGTGTAGATTTCCTTCTTTTCACCAACAACTCCGGCTTATTTATAACTCACAGCGGAGAAAATATGGACACATTTCAAAGAATTAAAGTGGATTTACTCCAAACAGCAGGCTGTAACTTTTCACAAAAACTTGAGCCAAAACTTTTCAAGTCTCGACAAAGGCATTCAGAGTCATCCTTCTTTATTTTCACTCTTACAGTCTTTGCAGCCACTCTTTGTGCTTGGTTATCCTAAGCGACCCAAATGTGTGCTTCAAATGTCTCAAACTATGTCACTCAGTAGAAAACAAATGCACATAATGTTCCTTAAAGCCTTTTAAAAACTACATTTAGGGCTGTCATCCCTCCAGAAAGCGTCTCTCCGGTCGATCTCTGCGAGCTCCACAAACAGATTCGTGGCATGTCTCTACCTCCAAGGTAAATCACTCAGCTTTTAGTGGAGAGAAAATCAGAGGAAAAATCTCACCAGCTTTACAGGGATCCTTGTAGTCGATCACCTCTGATGTGGCAGTGGGGTCCACATAGTAGCCCGGATCAATCGCCTCCAAATCGATCGCCAATATCACGCCGAGACAGGATAGAAGAAGCAAACATCTCGCCGTGAGATCCATTATTGTGGTGGGGGAGACGGCGAAAGACGAAGGATAAAAGGTAAAGGAAGAGAGAGGGACAGAGGGACAGAGGGAAAGAGAGAGAGAGAGAGAGGGAGAGAAAGAAGAGTGAGGGAGAGAGAGAGAAAGAGAGTGAGAAAAAATGGGAGGTTTTTGGGGGAAACGAGATCCCTCCAGAGGGCGGGTTTTAAATCCAGCCTCTCTCCGGTGTCTCGTCTGCTCTGGGGGCAGTGATTTCTCTCCAGCAGCCGGAGCCCCGGGCTCCTGCAGAGGACTGACTGACAAACTTTGATGATACGGCAGACCCTCAGGGACCATGAAAGGAGCTTTATTTGTCTTATTTGTGATGCCCATGCACGTTTTTATTGCTCCTTTGTCGCTCCATCAGGGGTCCTTGAAAGGGAAATGGGAGACTACTATTTGCTTTAGCTCATTATATATCTCACATTAAAGAATTAATGCCGTGGTGGTGTATTCTCCGTTATTTTAGTGATGAAACTTTCAACATATCACATTAAACTCCATGAGACAAAAACTAAACTAAGAGCTAAAATGTTGAAAGTGAGCTCAAGTGATTTGTCTTGACAAACACGTGGCATGATATTTTCCCCAAAAGTTCACTAAAACTCTTTCCTCCAACCATAAATCCACATTCAGGAGATTTCGAGACAACCCAGAATAATCGTGAGCTACTTACGCACGGTTTTACACACGTGCGCACTCAACTTCAACCACCCAGCTGTGATGTCACGCGCACGCAAGCGCGTATATTCAAACGATCCAAACCAATCGATTGAGCTTGACCTTATGCACTGCTCAAGTAGCAGCTCAAGAAGTCACCACCAAACTGGAATGATTGGTGCGCCACCTGTTGGCAATTAGAGAGATAAATGAATGAATCAACTTATTTAAACGGAATCTTGATGCTGGAAACTGGCAAAGACAATTTTATTTGTTTATTAACAAAAAGGATGTTTCTCTGGGAGAGAGGCAGCTAATCACACACTGTCTGCTCATCAGACAAAAAACTCAAATGCCTGATGAAACAATTTGCCTAATTTTATCCATTTCTCTGTTTATCATGATCTGTTTACTTTCAGTCTGTTGGAAAATTTCCACTGTTCAGTTTTGTCTTGAGCTTTCAGACCCTCTAGATCAGCTGCATCTAATTTGGGAACATGGTGAAACAATTTGACATCTTAGAGCAGTCATTCCCAAAGTCTGGGTCCTGACCTACAGGTGGGTCACCAGAGATTTTTTATGGGTCGCCAAATTAGTTTACAGAATATTTGCATGAAATTCTCTTTTTTCTTTTATTTTGTCTTGTCTGTCAC
The DNA here is from genome assembly GCF_033239565.1 of Halichoeres trimaculatus. Lineage (NCBI taxonomy): Eukaryota > Metazoa > Chordata > Actinopteri > Labriformes > Labridae > Halichoeres > Halichoeres trimaculatus. Next base: position 28,269,231 of record NW_027437183.1, read on the forward strand.
GACTGATTGAAACTTTGACCGGCTCATTAAAACAAATACAAATAGGAATGAGAGTTCCCACAAGTATGAAGACAAAATACAGAAGCAGACTGGACGCTGCGCTCAATACGTGTGAGAAAGATGTGAGATAATGCAGAAACATCATTAAAGAACCTTTTATTTATGTATTTATTTTTAATCTGTGTACGTTTATCTGTCAATTGATTTACAGAATACATACATATTTTGGATTGGGTCGCCATGGCTTGTTCCTCCAAAAAATGGGTCGCTGGAAAAATAGTTTGGGAAACACTGTCTTAGAGCATTCAAAGGTTCATCCTTACAAGCTGCCAATAAAAATCTTTAACCTCTAAACTGTGGTCAAAATTTGATTTCAAGAATATATTAGCAAAGAAAATAATAATATGATATAGAAAAGATGTCTTTGGGTGAGACAGATCACCAGGAGCACAGCGAGAGAACATGCAAACTCCAAATGAAAAACACACTTTTCCACTTGGGGAATTTAACCAGGAATCTTTTTGCAGTGAGGTAACGAACCACAGCACCACCTTAAGTATCTATTTAGATAAAAAAGAAATTGAACACAGCAAATACAATCTAAAGCAAACAAATGCTGGTTTATTTTCATTTTATCACGCTATAGCCATGTCCTCTCCACTAGTAAGCGGTGAAGATTTGGTGGTGAGACCTCAGGTGGACTTCACCGTGACTGATGATGATGACTGGAGGTTCTGTCAGCAGATCTGGTCTTGTTTGTGTGACGGGCATCAGTTATCCTGTCTCTGCCTATTATATACAAAGCCTGGTTTATATAAGCAGGAAGAGAACCACTCATCTCTTTATCTCATCTGACCACTGCCTATTTGTGGAATTTAAGACAGGATGTCTGCTGAGATGAGTGGGCTGTATTTATGCTACTTCTGTAAACACTGCAGTATAACACTGATGTGTTGGAGTAAGAACGGTCATCATATTTAGAAGTTTCAGCGCTTGCTTGAACAAGTGCTGAACAAACAGGAACAAATATTTACTTTAACAAACACTTAAGTGTATGGAGACAGATTTTGTTACTTTTATTATTTATTTAACAGGGTGAACAAGTACACATTTGAAGCACTTGTTGTTGTGATTCATAAAGAATAACAAGCACTTGTTTTTGGACCATGGCTTTTTCAGTAATTAGCAGCTTTCTGTTCAAGATTAGCATTAGCACTGCACATTAGCCTAGCATTGCAACTTCAATAGCAGGTTTTACACCACCACTGGCCACTGATTAGTGTTAAAATGAAGCTCTCACTGAAACACGTAATAAGCTACTGTCATCTTTTTATTGGCAAATAACTATCACAAAAAGTTATAATGAAATTCTTTCACAATGTGAAGAGAATACAGCGATAAACAATAATTAAATGACAAACAGTTAAAATAAGTCATCTCACAAACATGAAGACATCCAGCAGTGACATCAAAATGAATCTCTTGTTAATTACACTCATGTAAACCTTTGATTAATGAGATGCAAAGTATCTCATTAGTTGAGGCTTTTGAGAGCTGATCAGTGTAAATTCTCAGTCTGGGGTTGTAGTTTATCCCCACAGGATATGATTTCCTCCCAAGGGAACAACACATTGTTAAAAAAGGATGAAGGTGCGAGTAGAGAGCACAGACTGTAGCATAAAGACCAACAAAGCAGCATTATTAGCGTCTGCACGCAGAGGTTAAGCATCTAAACCGCTCAGCCACAGCCCAGGGAGACTGCGTGGCCTTTTCCAGTCCTCTCTGGAGAGCGGGAGGCAGGTGTTCTGCGTGATGTGGGGTGGTGTGTTCATGATGGCAGGGAGGGGACAGTCTCATCAGCAGGCTGCAGCTCCCAGATGTCTCTGGCAGGGCACCAGCTTATATCAGATATGCCGCCACATTGAAATCATGAGCAGAGATTTTCACTGCTGTAAAAGGGCACAAAGACAGTGATGAACTCACAGTCCAGGAAATTCTGTAACAAACCCATTGTTATGAAAGTCTGGAGTGATGTTTACTTTTTTTTTCCCATTAAAAATGACTTAATCAGAAATGCAGCTTATTCAGAATATTATATTTTCAGACATATTAAGAGAAAATGTTCCCTGACTGCAGCTTTTTTTCTGCACACAGTCTCCTGTTTAGATCTATCAAACAGTTCTTAGCTTAATAAGACATTAAAGTTGTTCAGTCTTGGCAGGTCTTTCTATAAATCTGTAGCAGGCTTGTAAGAAAAAAAAGAATAATCACAGTTTAACTTTTGACTATTATCTACACACTCTGCAAAGTAAAGACACATTTAAATACGTGTATAGAAAGAGGATGTGATGGTTTACAAGACGTTGGCACCCCATATTTAATTGAAAGCAGCTCAAAGACAACTTATTAAATGCTTAAAAAGAAAAACGTAATTATTTTCAGATTCAAGAGATACAAGCAAGATATTTCAAGAATGTGAGGACAGAGTCGTATTTACTTCTCTGAAGTATCACTTGTTCTTTTAGCAACACACTGCAAATGTTTAAAAATGTAGGAGATCAGTTTCTGTCATTTTGAAGTGGATTTTTCCCCTTTAAGCTGAACAACACTTTAGGGTCTGAACGTTTTCTTTGGCATTTCAAGTCTTTTGTCCCAGTTTGATTACAAATGTCAGATTCAAAACACATATATTTGTCCAAATCAGCTCTTAGTTTCAACATTTTAAGGGCTGTCTTTGTGTGAAATATGATTCATCAAAATTTTGAAAGCATTGTTCGGGGGTTGCTAAAAGCAAAACCTTAAAACAGAGCCAACACCAACGCTTAAAACTTCTGTCAAAAGAAGGAACCTCATCAGGGGTTTAACACATTATCAGTGCACTGGTTTGTTAAGGTATGTCCAATAAGCTAAGTAACAAAGAGCTGCTGGTAAATATGACTGCATGTTGACTGCATGAGTAGCTGTTACATAGGTAAATGAGACACACCTTTGGCTCACTTGTTTGAGCTGGCGTCACATCACCAGTTTGGCTGAGGGGTCCCGCTCTACTGGGCTGTGCTCCTCTGAGGGTGACTGTTATCGATGTCGGGGCTTTCTGCCCTACTGACACACAAACGAAACCACTCAGGACTAATTACTACACACCACAACCCCAGAGAGTACACTACAATGTACATTTTCAGCATTAGACTCAGAATTACCTTTTTACTCTGTCAGGTTAGCACGTTTACACATCAGCAGGGTGGCTCACAATGAACACAATGAGGGATGAAATCAAGATTGAAGTTAAAGTAAAGAAAGAAGAGTGAGGAATAAAAAAACTGATGCACAGAAAACAAAAACACAAAACAAAAACAAATAGCAATGAAGACATGAGTTTGATTCCAGTCTTTATTGTTACAAAGAGACCAAAACTTCAGTAATTGCCATGTGCCAATTCTGTGGCCCTTTATTGTTTCTCAGTGAGATGCCAGCACAGATTTGTGGATATTATGAGCAGGTGATCAAGCAAAGGAATTTACAACACAAGGGGGAAAAATTTAAATATGACATGACCAAAGCTAACAAACATGTCTAACATACAAGAAGCAGTTTGGCTTTGACTTCTGGGTTTCTTGATCAGTTTGGTCAGATTTACCCTCAATCCTAATTCTTTTGTATGAAATGTTTCCATATGTACATTTACATTTGCACGCATTCAGTATTAACAGTGATAAGTTTGAACAATAAACTCAAACTGTAAACCTTAAGATTTCTCTATGACGGCTCTATATGAACATGAAAATCAAACATGTCATATGAAGCCCATGGACGTGGGGTAGCTGCTTATCTGACTCAGAGACCTTGCTGCGGCCAATTCTCCCAGGCCAGCCATCTAAATGGGTCGACTGAGCTGCCCTCTGCAGTCCTCTGCTGTGCTAATCCTCCCTGGCCTACGGACATCCTGGACTACTGTTTCCAAAACAAAACATGAATGAACCCTGGGCTTTCAACGTGGCCGTCGTGTTTTGGCAGCTCGAGACATACCAGCGGTCTGATTGGTGATGTGTGCCAAGCCGGGCAAGCTGCTGGCAAGCTTGGCCAGCCCGCCATTGGTGAGCAGCTGGTGGATGGCGGTGGTTTTAGCCACTCCTCCTGTGGTGACCACAGGCACCGCCCGAAGCAGAGTGCTGCCGCTGGAGCCAACCGAGCCCAGAACCTGACCCTGAGGTTTCCCACAGACCGCCTAAAGGAGGAGGAGAGGAGCACAGAGCGTAAAACTCACAAAATAAGCATAAAACACATAAAACAGGCTGATGGCTTATGTCAAGATACAACAAAATGAAGTCTGAATGCTTTACATGTAGCTGATTCCTTTAAATAAAAAAAATGGTTTGAAATAGTGTAACTCACTTCCTGTTTGTTAAACGTTATTCAAGTTATAAAAACCAAAAAAGGCCTCAAATAAATCTTTATAACACAAATGAGAAACGATTTACTTAATTACTGTTGATTTCATATTTCTTATACCAAGTCTAACTTTAATTAGCAAAAAAGTCCTTGTGCTGGATGTCAACAGTGTCCATTAGACACTTTTTCATATAAAAGGTTAAAAAGTATTCAGTTGGAGTCAACAGAGGAACATTACAGTAATCCACTACAGGCATAGCAAATCAAAATAGTTTTTTTTTTTAATCTTAAGCAGTTTACTGGGTAAAATTGTTCAGACTTTGAATGCTGAAGTTAAATGTTTAAAAGCCACAGGAATTAGGTGTTGGGAGTAACTATATATCAGCTTGGAGCCATAAAAGACCTTGTGCAGCAGTAATTGGTTGTAGCACCTATAGAAACTCTGCACCCGCTGAGCCCCCCCCTTCTTGTGGCTTTTTGATGTTTTATGCCAAACAACCCTGTGTGTGAGAGGTACCTGGGTGCTGCCTGTGTTTGCTGCTGTGGAGGACAGGCTAGGAGCTTTGGTAACGATCTCCTGTAGACTGAAACTTAGACCTTGAAGCAGACTGCTGGCGGAAGCTGCTGCACACAAAAATGAAACGACAGGAATCAGTGAGGTAGAAATTCAGGATAAATCAATGATAAATGAACTTCTACTCCCGTTCAGTCCCCCCACAGGTCTAAACTAAATGGACGCACACACAAACACACCATATGAAAGTCATGTCCAAAGGTCAAGGTTTAGGACAGCACAGACAGCGATGGCGCAAGAGGTGATCAATGATGATGTTTGCTTAAATATGTTGTCCTCACACACTGTTCTCATCCAGTGGTGTAACCTTTAGTCTCTCCCTAAATTACGGTTGAAGCGGCTCTCTGTGCTGAAGCGACTGTGCTGAGATTAGCTGCACAGTTGGAGACTGCAAACAGGCTGCTGGGCAGGACAGGACAGAGATACCTTGTGCAGTAGCTGGAGCTTGCACCTGGGCTGGTGTGGAGGACCCTGACACCATGCAAGGCTGCACGCTGCTGCTGAATGAGCTGGAGCCTGGAGACAGGGCACCAGACACCTCTGAGACACTACCAGACCTGCAGTGACACACAATACCACCAATCTACTCAGGAGCTACCCCGGCAAGTGCTGTTTGGCCATCATTCAGCTCCTCTGAGCCCACCACTCATCAATCCCTCTGCACCACACACACTTCATACAAAAGGGTGGGGAGTGGGCATGTGTGTAGGAAGGATTAGGGGTTTAGATGCTCCATACTGATTGTGCCTGTGCATGAAGACACAGGATAGCTTACCGCTGGCCTGTCAGAAGTCCAGAGAGCTCCTTGGCTCCAGCCACGGTCTGTCCTACAGTCACTGTTAAGGGCTTTCCAGAGACACCCACTGCATGGAAAGAGAGTGTTACTATCTGCTATTCAACACATTACATAAAGAAAAGCTCAGTATGTTGTTCATAAAGGCTCTGAAACAATCCACTTTAACACAGAGAGTATTGTATTCATGGTGCAATGCTGTTTTAAAAACATTTTCTTGTAGACATGGGGCCTCCTGGTTTTATTATCAAGCCTTGCAAAGATGAGTTTGTTTACTCTGGTCATTAAAAAAAACAGTTACAATGTAAATACAACAAATCCTTTAAAGTGTCATACCTTCTTGTGCAGCAGGGCTCACGGCACCCCCTGCTGACTCACTTTGGGAAACAATGGTGACCTTAATTTTAGCCCTCTTTGAGGCTTTGCTCGGGACGGGACTGGGTGTCTGCCTTCTCTTGCCATGGGACCGCAGTTCGTCTCTGTCCAGGCTGTCCATCTGGTCACTAGTCACTGGCACTGCACAACACAGACGAACAAAGGACAGATAATCATCAGGCTGCTGAAGTGACTTGAACGAGGCCTGTTTTTATCGTCTCTATGACCTAGATCTGATTCTCAGCTCTTGGTGTTTGTGCAAGTTTTTACCCACTGTTCTCAACAGGCTGCTTTAAAAAGTGCTGAGAAGTAAAGCCTTTCTGACTCTAAGGCCTAGTTTACATTTGGCATGACCATCAGATCTGGGTGATTTGGAGAGTGTACACCTTGTATCAACCGTGGACTATAACCCATCAACTGTAGCATTAACGGATGTAGTCTCCCTGACGTCACCCGTCTGTTTGTGAAACAGATTTTTGCAGCAAATTGGGTATCGCCGCCATATTGGGGGTGACGGGGGCTTCGAGAACAGCTAAAGGGCGCCTTTCGATAACATGAGCTGAGCTGTGCCTCTGATTGGGTGGGCTTGTGATCTTACTATCCTCTACAGCAGTGATTCCCAACCTGTGGGTCGTGAAGGTACTGCAAGTGGGCCGCCAAAGCTTTTCCAAAATAGTTTGATTTTTGTGGGGGTGAGGATGTAATTATGTAAAAATAAAAACGTTGCAACATTATAGATGCTGTGTTAGTGACTGTGGAGCCTCCAACATGTTTCTCTTGTATTCAGTTCAGTCCTTTATGTTCAATCTTTATTTTACAAACCTGTAAACACACAAATTATTACCATTTGTCTTCACTCTCTACTTTAACTATGAGTAACTATGATTGTAGAGCCTTATTTAGCAGTGCTTTTGTGTGAAAGTAACACGCTGAAAATTCTCTAAATAAAGCGTGAATGCAGACTGATATCAGAATTTTTCGGTGGGGGTCCGTTTATTTGTGTTTTTGGTCCAGTAAAATATGGCCCCCAGTAAAATATGGGGTAATTTCTGCCCTAAACCTTGTGATAGGACCCAACTTGTTCCATCCCGGACTATCACTTCAAGGTGTCAGGGATGGAGTATAACAGACAGAGCTGTGTTGTATTTCTTCTTCTCGTTTATGAATCATCCATAATTTCACTGCTCTGTGTAATTACAAACTCTGCTCAGTTAATCCCCGTATGACCCACAGAGATTGTCTGGCATAAATAAATTAAATACAGTCTCCCTCACTGAGTAAGTACTTAAACAGTATTGTTTTTTTACACACTGACCAAATATAACCCAGATCACTCCTGGATGTGGACTTGGGGAAAGGATCCCAGCACGCATTGATGAGCATTCCCACCTGGAGCTAAGACTTGTCATACTGATGCCACACTGATGCAAGGTATAAACAGGCTTTGAGGTGAGGAAATGTAACTCTCTCAGCAGTGGGAGTTCAGTGAGTGCAACATTTCAATCTGTGATAAGAATAAGGGCAGTGGGAAAAAAGAAAAGGAGGAAAAAAGACAAAGCACGAAGGAATGAAGAGAGACAGATACTTACCGAAAATACAAGGAGGGGTGCCAGGAGGAAGATTTTTCCTCACAAGCATGTTTTGTTTCATAAAAGCAGCAAACTGAGCTGAAACGGATTTGGAAAAAAAGTCGGAAGGGAAAGTTGTAGAAGATAAAAGGCAGAATGAGAAGAAGAGTATTTCAGTCACTTTCCATCTCTTCCCACAGATGTTGTGACATGGTAATGGCTGAAAAGTTGAGGTGAATAACTCTTTGTGGAAAGTTACATAAATAGGAGGGGGCAATGTGAGTGCAGTGTGTGCACAGGTATCAAGGATCACTGCGTATGTTTGTGAGTGTGAATTTGTAAGATAAACATTTTATTTACAGGAGCAGGGTTCAGTTGAACTTACCCTGAGCCTGCTTGTGAGTGAGTACTGTGCCTGAGCGCTGCATGTGGGTCTTGAGGAGCTGTGTGGCTGTGATCAGGCTGGACTTCTGTGCTGGAGACAGACCAGATGTCTTAGGTTTGGGACTTGAAGTGGGACTACTGCAGACGCTGGATAAATCCTGAGGACAGAATAATGAGTAATGAATCACAAGAGATAGTGTAAAAAGGTTGTTATGAACATTCATTAGATAAAGCACTTTGATTTGAAAATGGTTTGCATAAACAAATTGTAGTAACTACTAACACAGGCACTTTGTCTTTCTTCCAATCCTTTTTACAGACTCATCAGCCAGTGTTCCTTAAATTCACAAGTGATTTATCTAATGCAGATGAAAAAACGTAATAATGTCTAAATTTCTTACAATTTCTTAATTATTAAATGAAATAATGCAGGTGGGTTATGTTAGACCCAAAGATAGGAGACACAGCACAGGCTTGAAAACTGACCTCTGACCCTGACGGCGAGATGGGAACTCTCAGTGCAGGGGATGAAGGTCGACCTCGCTCCATGTCGAAGGGAAGCTCCCTCCGAGGCCTTTTCTTCTTTTCTGTGTCCATATCTCTCATCTCCCCTGAGCCATGGCTGTGGCCCTCTGCCCGTGTAAGTACACCTGACAGGAAATCAGCAATCTCATCCTGCAGATCCGTGATGAAGGAAGAAATATAGTTTGTTATGGTTTTCACAATCTAAAGCTGTATTCAGACCAGAAAAGTCCTTTGGTCCACTTGTTTGGTCCGGACCAAAAGCGGACTTTATTTTTTTCGTTTGGTGCGGTTCGTATTCAGATTGTACTTTTTGTAAGTGGACTATATTCTGTAAACACATCCACGTGTGTGATGATCAGTGCGCTCATTGGACAGCACTGACGAAGGGCGGCACACAGAATACAGACCAGGAAATGGAGGTAAACATGTGTGTTTGTGCTCTTATTAGAGCTGCAAAATCATTTTCACTTTCAAGAGCAGCTCCTTCAAAGCAGGCTTAACAACACCGTTTCAAATTTTGGAACAGCGAAGACGAATGCACGCAGCGAGGAGGCGCTATGCTCTGCGTGTCCTGACCCACAACATGCTAGCAACAGAGTGGCTAAACAGAAGACAGAGGATCAGGTATGAACCACAGACGGTTAGGTTACGGTGGCTTTATAGGCCCAAAAGGCGCATGTATCCAGTAGTTAGTTTGGATGGACCTTGGTTTGTATTCAGACCTGCACCGAAGAACCACAAACCGCACCAGAGTTTGTTTGGAAGCGGACCGAGACCCACTTTTTGAGGTGGTTCTTTGGTCCGCACCAGGGTTCATTGGTGTCTATTTACACCTGCATGGAAAGTCCGCACCAGCATGGGAAACGAATCCTGGTCCGTTTAAAGTGGACCAAACAGTCCAGGTCTGAACACGCCCTAAAAGATCCTCACAAGGTCAGACAAAACAAATATTTCTGGATAACAAGACCAACCTGAACACAGCGGTCCACCATGGTCTGCGTCAGCCCTTCAGACTTCATTTTCGCAGAGTTTATTCTGTAGAGGAAATTCATCGAGTGTCAAAACTGCTTATGAACAAGAAATCTTGCTTCTGAAGTTTAGAGCTTGAGACTGACCTGAGGTTGTCATCCGCTCCCCCTACCACCACCATGCTGTTATCTGCCCTTAGCCTCTCTCTGAACTCCTCCATGCCTTCAATGCTAGACTGCAGAGCGTTCTGACCAACCACAAACAGGACTGGGGTCTTCATGTCCAGAAGTGGGTCATCCACATCCTGCAAACCAGTGACAGTTTAAACTCCCCGACAAAGACTGAATAGGGCCTTGAGTGAGTCTTATCCTGATGAGGAAAAAAGCATAAACATAAAGAAGAAGAGGCTTTGATTCTTACCCCTCTCGGCCCATTGACTGTTAAAAGAGGAAAGCCAAGACACACCACAGCTGTCAGATACTCCATTAGGGACACCTGAAATGAGTAAGCAACTAAATATTGACTTGGCTTTAAAATCTAAACAAACAGATGTATATTACCTTTGATTCAGTGATTACATCAATATGAAATATGACTTACATGACAAGCAATGAGAGCGCCTGTGTTCCAACCCACCAGGATAATGGGTTTGTGGGGGAAGTGACTGTGTACCTGAAGGGCAAATATATTACACAATGAAATCATCTGCACAGATACAGCATGTACAGAATTAATAACTAAATCGTTGAATTAGTATTCTAAAAGGCTCAGTTTTTCTGTTTTGTCCTTGATCATAAAATGTCTTCAGGCACTGCAAGGCTAATGTGGTTGTGGTCCAATAAGAAAGTACACGCAAGTTAGTAAAATTAGAAAAGACTAAGGGGTGTATGAATTTAATATTTCAATGTACAAGCTACAGCATGACAGGGAAAAAAAGCTCTCTCTTAGAGCTACAGAGTACTTTAAATGAAAAATAATTTACTTTAGGTTAAATGCAATAATGCAAGATATTTTTGTCTACTGGATAATGAAAGACCAAACACCATCACACTGCAGCAAAACAAGTGTTAAAAAAGAACAACAACCATACCTCCATGACCTTCGCCCTGACAGTGCCCAGCATGTGCTCCAAGCACTGTGTGATTCCAATATTTGCTCCGCTGTTCACATGGCTGTGCACTGGGATGACCTAACACAGAAACAGGTGTTATAAGCACTTCTGTAAAACGCACAAGAGTTCAAATTTTAGGGGGGTTAAATTAAACGATACCTTTCCCAAACAAGAGAGCTGTGACTGCCAAAACCTCATTCTTCGGGAAGTAGAGAGGGCCGGGTTGGTGGGGCTTGATGGTGCAATTAGGATGAGCGGGGATCCAGGAAGCTTACTCTGAAACAGAAAGAAGTCAGAAAAGGCTGTGGTCTTTTTGTGCTAAAAAACTTACAAGGTATTTAGAAAATGACTTTACAGGCATGTGCTTCTGAGGAAAATGTTTCAAGTTATGAAGGAAATTAAGCTGAAGTAAAATGATGTCCAGAAACAACAAGATTTTTTTTTTCTGTTCCAAACTGAGTTTTTACCGGTTTGTTCTGGGACAGAACTCCAACAGCGGGGTCCCACGGTCGCTTCAGTAGCAGTGACAGGGCCTCTGCACTTGGGGTGCCTGTCTTGGCTGATGTTAGCAACATTCTGTCAATCAGCAAAGGCAGCTTCAAAGAAACAAAGAAGTAAAGTGGTGAATCTCGAGTCCTGGATGATGTAACTCACTGTTACAAAATGCATTCTCAAACACATCATACCTTGCTTTTGAGAGTCTGCAGCACGTCCAGGTAAGCAGCTAGCATGGCCAGGCTCAATGACTCAATCATGGTTGTGTGTAACCACTGTGTCAGTTTAATGTCCCAGTTCACACTGGCCAATGCATGGCGCACCTTCCTGGCACATTTGTCCACAGCTATCCGCCGCAGTATTGGTTCATTAGAGGCCTAAAGGAAAACAAGATCAAATAAGCAACTTAAAATTAATTAAATCATTCACTCCCCACCTAATTAAAAGTGACTCATAGCTGAGCAGGGATTTAATCTTCCAAACTCAGAATCAGGTTTCGTCATGCTAATTCAGATGGCTTTGGTACTTATACATAACATAGTCAAGTTTTACTGTTTCTCTAAAAATGCGAAATTAAAAGACAGTTAAATATATTCGATGCATAAACTGTACAAGTTCTGGAGTTCATCTCAAGTTGAAACAAAGAAACAAAGGGTGGCACACAAAGCAATAACAGGTGATTTCTGAGAGCAATAAATGTGGTTACAGTTTCATTTCAGCTTTCACAAATGGTTTTGGAATAACATCCACAAAACTTTCAATCTTACAGCTCTTGAGACTGGAAAAATAGAAAAAGGAACACTTACATGTTCATTGGCCAAGCGAGCTAGTCTTTCAGCTTGCAGAGCTTTAAGGACTTTATTGAACAGTTTGTTCTGAGCCACTGACCATCCAGTCCTGAAACAAAATAATTACTATGTCAAAACAAAGCACTCCAAAGGAAATCTCACTTTCTTTTCTTATGAAGTATGACAAGTGATACAGCAAGGGAAAGAGGTGGATGATAAAAAGATGCTTTCAGGTGTTTTATTACTTGTTTATATGTTCCTCCCAGTCGTCAGGAGGTGGAGGGCTCTCAGCAACTGTGCGGGCAAAAAGGACGTGACGCTCACACTCCTTCATTACACTGAGAGCTTTGTGGTTATCATACAAGGGAACAGGTGTTGGAGTGACGGTTTCCACATCTATAACAGAATCAGAGTCTCTGCAGACAAAGAAAGAAGAACAAGTTACTCTTAAGTAAATAATTGTTCAGTGTTAAAACTTGTGTCCATAGAACTCCTTTTAAATCTGAGTGAAAAGCTAATGGTAGTGATAGTATGATATGATGAAGTCTGACTCACGATAAGGCTTCAGGCTGGCGACGAGGGGTAACAAACAGCGTCCTTGTAGGCCGGGCGCTGCTGGCATCTGGATGAGCGTTCCAGGGTTTGGCATAGCTGTGATCAAGAAACACCAAATCCAACTCTCTTTCATGAGCCGACAGCTGGAAAAGCAAGGACGTCCCCATCTTCCGTGCTGATATCTGGAACTCCTTATCCCCTCCTCGATGCATTCTCTTCCTGGGCCCCAAAGGGCCCCGAGGAGGGCTCAAACACTTGTTTCAGATGCAGATCGACTGACTGACAGGAAAAGAAAGTTTCTCTGTTAACGATGTACTTGACATTACACCAAAAAGTATCAAACACACAAAAAGGCTCTCCCATTTTACAAGACATCAAAATCAAAAGCATTTTTTAACACACACACACACACACACACACACACACACACACACACACACACACACACATATTGAATTATATTGCAATTATCTAAATGTGAACATGTAATTGAATATTTGGCACAGTAATTATAAAATTAATGTCGCTGAGATTACGACCGCTGGTCAAAAGAAACCTTTCTTTGCTAAAGGGTGCAGCCATATAATATTCCTACACTGATGCTTCGTCCACAGTCAGCACCATCCATTACTGCTATAAGATACAGTTTGCATAAAATACTATTTACTGCATATACGTTAACTTTAGAATAACAGTTTAGAAGAACCATTTCTATATGCGTACATACAGGCCAAATAACAAAAATATCTCCATTATACTATAAAATTTACCGGTCTACTTACCCAGTATTTATTAATAACTAACCCAGTGTAAAAAGGCTGGCGGTGTTCTGCCGACCTGCGCTGCTTTAACTAAACTGCTACTATAGGAAAAGGAGCCTATTTACTTCAAGACAATGATTATCTGGATGTGGTATTCGCTAAAGATAATTGTAAATGCATTGAAGGAAAAACGCGAAAATGTTTTGTTACACCACTTGAGAAAAATAGTGTACCATACAAGGGGAAACAATCCATCTTATCCACTTCAAGACAAGTGCCCACAATTTGTGACTGTACGCTTGCGCATAGCCGTTTAATTACATAAAGCCATAGGAAGCAAAATTAGATATAACACCTTCCGTGGGCTGGCCTTGCATGCTAACATTAGCATAGCAGGCCAAAAGCTGACTGAACAGCTTTCTGTGGTAAGGCTTACCTTTTTGCTTCGTCACTGTATGCTTGCACTGAGGTATAAATTCATCTTTCAAAACCAATAAGACCAAATAAGATAAAATTCCTCGGTTTCTTTATAGAGTTAGGCTGAGCACAGAGAGTGGGAGCTTGTTTCCTTTTGTTTTGAGATCGTGTGCCGTGTTTGTCTCTGCACCCTTTCTTTACAGAGCCACAAAACAAGTACGGTAGTTGAGGCGTAATTCCAACAAAACTGGCAACCCAGTTTGTGGCGCGTCAGTATGTGACGCAAGATATAAAGAGGAAGTGACGGCCTCCGTCTTGTTCTACGGTGGATGACATCCATCATATTGTTGCATTCCCGCCACCATCTGTTGAGGAGTGTTGGCACTGACAATGGATTTAATGTCCTAACGTACTAATGAAACAAAGAACAAAACCCATTAGGCCACCATTATTGAACTTACCAGAAATCCCTTTTCCCCCTGTCACTTCTTTTGTGTTTTGGTTCCCCTGACTAGTAAAAAATGTCTCTGACAATCACATTTTTCTTTCATCACTACTGCAACACTTCTTTTGTTGGGTGATCATCTCAATTTCCCTGTAATTCCATATCAATTGTATTTTCCTGAGCTTCATTAGCATTTCCTCCATCAGCCTACAGCTGCAGAAATAAGTGCTGATCTCCATTCCTAAGATAAATGACACACAAAATTTATTTATTTTTTCTTCAGTTTTGTGGATAAGGCCTGCAAAAAGGGATCTTCCCCTAAATTCAGGTTAAAAAAAAAAAAAAGAATTAGGAAAAGCAGAATTTGTTCGACGTATGATGACTGATTCCAAGTTATTTGGCACTAAAGTTGAACAGCAGTGTCCCAGTCAAAGCTGCCAGTTTTAAAAAAGATATGTACACATTTCTGTTGCAAAATATAACCACTTTTTCCAGTAATAGTAGTGACCAGGGTAACAATCTTTCTCAACAATTACCCATGTGATATTTCAACATTTACTCAGTTGCTACCCTTCCAGTAAACAGATGACCCCTCCCCTTATTTGGCTTCAAAGGTCCCCGCACAAATCAGTTAAAAGAGAGCACTTACTGAGAGAAACAGAATTGTTTTCATCCTGTTCCATAAACAAGATTTGAAAGGAAGCATTTCAAGTTTTCTGCCACAATGGTGAGTTTTTAGCCTGCTTCAGTGGGAAACTGTTGTTTAAAGCAGTCTTTGTCTTTTGATGCACTGAAGTGAATCATAGAGGTGAACCACTGAGAAATGATAAGCCCATTATTTAGTTGTTTTTCATGTAGTTTTTATTTAATTGGTGACAGGACTCTTAAACCATACTTGTCAAAATGAACAAAATAACATATATGTGTGTCAGGAATAGATTGCTCAGTTTAAAAGTGTATAAATTTATATTTGTATTCATTATTATTATTATCATTATTATAATAATAATAATTATTATTATTATAAAAATAAAAATAAAAATGAAAATAAGAATAATTAAGACTGATTTGTTTTTGTTTTCCTGTTAAGAAATACCTGGCTCTGTCTTTGGTGTTGTGTGCACTCTACTCCATGTCACATGGACAATGCTTCTTTAAGCAGGTGCCACCAGGTAAAACAAAGGAACACACACATGTTTCATTCTAAACATAAAACTGTATTTGCAAGTTTTCTACAGGAAACAATGTTGAAAAAAACACCATGATACCGCATTAGAATAATAAAAAAAAAGGTTAACCTTTTGTTCTTCCTCCTATAGATGCAACCTTCTGCAAGGATGATGTGGATGACACATGGCATCCAGTTGGCTCCAATTGGAGGAACAGCCAGTGTATGGACTGTAGCTGTGGTGGATGTTGTGCAGCGTAAGGATAAAAAACAAAGAAACCTTTTCTTAATTAAATGAATAATTTATCATTTCACGCTTTGCACAACTGACAGTCTAAATTGTGTGATTGCAGGTATTCAACCCCAAGATCTTTCCCTGAAGACTGTGTATCAGTATTTGATCAACAGGCGTGTGAATACATTGTGCATAAAAGGAATAACCCATCCATAAGATGTGAGATTTATGCTGCAGTAGGAAAATGAGAGAGTTGCCTCAAGCTGTATTTCTAAAGAGAAAACCTGCTTCAATAAAATGCTGAATCAACAAAAAACAAAAAACATGCATTATTATTGTGCTTTTTAAAAGCATGGATTTTCAAAATAAGAAACGTGAAGAATTGTCTCAGCATAATTTTTTGAAACCCTTAATTAAAAACTGCAGTGCTGGGTTTAAATAAAATCTTCATATTCAGGAAGTTGGGGTTAGAACAGCATCTTCTAGATTGTTTTTAACTATTTTTAAAATAAGTTGCCATGACAGGCCATTGTATCAAATGTGATTAAAAAATATATTATTTTCAAAAAGATTTAGCTATTTTGTGGATTTTGATAACTTTTTATAGATACAATATTGGTACTATGTTTTTTTAAAAGCAAATTTGGTTGCTTTTTGATCCTTTAATATTGTTTAAATTTTAGTGCATTAGTCAGCAATGGCTCTCGATGGTATTGGCCAAAGAGTATTGGTGTAATGCACTTACCGGCTGTAAGAGCAGCAACATTGACTACAGTTAAATAAAAGACAAAAATCTACAGTCTTTTCCAAATTCATTCTCTAGTCCTAATGGTATAACATGAGGCTGACTGAGTCATAACTTTACACCAACAGGCTAGAAATTGCCAAACTTGCCAAACATGTTTTTTAAAGACAGGGCATCTAACAATTACAAAACAACATAAACTGGCAATATTTGATAATATTCCTCCCCAAAGACGGATCTAAAATAAGAAAATAAAAAAATAAAGAAAAAAAGTTTGAGGTGGGCCTGCCAGAATGTGGGTGGGCCTGGGACCCTTGGGCCCACTCATGATGTTGCCCCTGACTTAGAGTGAGAAAAGTGCTTTGGATCAGAGTCCATCAACGTTAGCCATGCTAACTGGCCCTGTCTGCAGAGAACAGTAGCCTAGCTTGTGTGCAGTTTCTCAGTAGCTTCCCATTTTAAGGGCCAAGGCAGCTGGTGTTGTTGTTAATATAATTACTAGTGATATATGTAACTCATGCAACCATAGTTAAAAGAAAGAAAGAAATACCCCTCCAAGTTTTAGTTATACTTTCAGAACACCTGGGAAGAGTTCTTAGTGTCAAGATTTGCATTAGATTGCCTTTCTTTCAAATGCAATGAAAACTGCTCTGTCTATTCATTTCTTTGTGTACAGCTTGTAAATACTGCCATTAAAATGTAAAATTACTTTGAGCTCAAATAATGAATAGAAAAAGACTACCTGGCCAAGACAGGTCATGAACCCCAAGCCAACACAGAAAGTTGTGAAGAACTGTCACCTCCTTTAATGTCGCAGTTGAATAATTCTTTCTCTTTTATGACAGATTATCTGATGACTCAGAAACAGATATTAGAGAGCTGTCAGTGAAGCTACATTAAACAGAGTGATAAAAGCTCTGATATCACACTTTATTGGAGGTTGGAAAACTTTATTTTATTTAAATCTATTTTTCTTGCCAAAAAGATATGAAAAAAATGCCCAAATTGTTAAAGTACTTTGAGCCTTATGTCAATTTACTACTATATCTGTTTTGTCTTGATGCTTTTATATTCCACATATTAATCCATTTTCCTGATGAAACAAATAAACAAACAAAAACAAACCCTTTTTGTTTGGGATCTGCTTTACCTCATGAAGATTACTTCTGAACTCTTTTTGTGAAGACTTTTAAGTGCACTACCTCTGCATTTCATTAATTTACAAACTGTACTATTACTATTAATTTGGATCCCATCTTCCATGTAACAGGATGTAAAATTATACTTTTACACATCGCAGATACATGCAAATCCGGCCTCCCTCACCTTGCTTATAAATCAATGCCCATTAAGAGGGATTTTAGTTATTTCAAATGTAATATCAGTACACAGCCACTAGGGAGAGTAGTGAGTCATGCCCAGAATCAGGCAGTTCACACAATGTGGCGAATCAAATGTTTGTTACTCTTTTGCCGACTTTTCAAACATTTACAACAGGAAGGTATTTTAAGTAAAGAATGAAATTTTTGATAATGAATGAATTTTTCATAGCCTGCATCTTCTCAAAAATGCAACTGTGAGTCAAAACCAGATTACAAACCTTGTGATTGGTCTGCTGAGTGGGACTGTGTTTTCTGTACTTATAACATTTCCTGAATCTTTGTATGAAAGCTGTACATTGATAAATGGCAACACAGAAAGAAGTATAAAGTGCAGTTTGTGTAAAATGTTTGTCGAGCTAAAAAGAAGTGGTATACAATGCAAACATTTCATGGACAAAGAGTCAAATCAAATTCTTTTAACGTGTGTAACTAGATTACATAGAGTGAGATTAATTTCACCAGAGTATTTAGATCCCATGTAGTATGATAAATTCCCAGAGCAATGGAGGAAATTCATCGAGTGTCAAAACTGCTTATGAACAAGAAATCTTGCTTCTGAAGTTTAGAGCTTGAGACTGACCTGAGGTTGTCATCCGCTCCCCCTACCACCACCACGCTGTTGTCTGCCCTTAGCCTCTCTCTGAACTCCTCCATGCCTTCAATGCTAGACTGCTGAGTGTTCTGACCAACCACAAACAGGACTGGGGTCTTCATGTCCACAGGTGGGTTATCCACATTCTGCAAACCAGTGACAGCTTTAACTCCCAGCAGAATAGAGCCTAGAGTGAGTCTTACCCTGATGAGGAAAAAAGCATAAACATGAATAAGAAGAAAATACTTTAATTCTTTCTCCTCTTGGCCCATTGACTGTTAGAAGAGGAAAGCAGAGACACACCACAGCTGTCAGATACTCCATTAGGGACACCTGAAATGAGCACATAATTATATATTGACTCAGCTTTAAAATCTAAACGAACAGATGTATATTACCTTTTATTCAATGATTACATCAATATGATATATGATTTACATGACAAGCAATGAGAGCACCTGTGTTCCAACCAACCAGGATAATGGGTTTGTGGGGGAAGTGACTGTGTACCTGAAGGGCAAATATATTACACAATGAAATCATCTGCACAGATACAGCATGTACAGAATTAATAACTAAATCGTTGAATTAGTATTCTAAAAGGCTCAGTTTTTCTGTTTTGTCCTTGATCATAAAATGTCTTCAGGCACTGCAAGGCTAATGTGGTTGTGGTCCAATAAGAAAGTACATGCAAGTTAGTAAAAATAGTAGTATAAAAGACTAAGGGGTGCATGGATTTAATATTTCACTGCACAAACTACAGCTTGACAGGGAAAAAAGCTCTCTCTTAGCTTAACTGATATCTAACTAATTTATTAGTTAGATATCAATTATTTAGTTATAAGTTATTTGGCACTAAAGTTGTACAGCATGTCCCAGTTAAGGCTGCCAGTTTAAAAAATGATTAACACATTTCTATTGCAAAACATAACCACTTTTTCCAGTTTTATTAATGACCACAGTAACTATCTTTCTCAACAATTACCCACATGATTTTGTAACATTTACACAGTTGCAAATCTTTCCAGTAAATCTGGAAGGTAATATGACCCCTCCCCTTATTTGGCTTCAAAGGTCCCTGCACAAATCAGTTAAAAGAGAGCACTTACTGAGAGAAACAGGATTGTTTCCATCCTGTTCCACAAACAAGATTTGAAAGGAAGCGTTTCAAGTTTTCAGCCACAATGGTGAGTTTTTAGCCTGCTTCAGTGTGAAACTGTTGTTAAAAGCAGTCTTTGTCTTTTGATGCATTGAAGTGAATCATAGAGGTGAACCACTGAAAATGATAAGAGCTATATTTAGTTTTCGATGTAGTTTTTATTTTTTATTTTGTTGACAGGACTCTCAAACCATACTTGTCAAAATTAACAAAATGACATATATGTGTGTCAGGAATAGAATGCCAAGTTTAAATGTGTATAAATTTATATTTGTATTTTTTATTATCATTATTATTGCTTTTATTATTATTATTATTATTATTATTATTATTATTATTATTATTATTATTATTATTATTAATAATAATAATAATAATAATAATAATAATAATAATAATGTTAATAATAATAATAATGTTAATAATAATAATAATAATAATAATGTTAATAATAATAATAATAATAATAATAATAATAATAATAATAATAATAATAATAATAATAATAAAAAAAAAATAATAATATTAATATTATCATTATTATAAAAATGAAATAATTAAGACTGATTTGTTTTTGTTTTCCTGTTAAGAAATACCTGGCTCTGTCTTTGGTGTTGTGTGCACTGTACTCCATGTCAAACGGATCATGCTTCTATAAGCGGGTGCCACCAGGTAAAACAAAGAAACATGCAAATGTTTCATTCTAAATATAAAACTGTATTTGCAAGTTTTCTACGTGAAACAATGTTGAAAAAAAACCCCCACAATGATGCCGCATTAGAATAATGAAAAAAAAAGGTTAACCTTTTGTTCTTCCTCCTATAGATGCGACCTTCTGCAAGGATGATGTGGATGACACATGGCATCCAGTTGGCTCTACATGGAGGAACAGCCAGTGTATGGACTGTAGCTGTGGTGGATGTTGTACAGCGTAAGGAGAAAAAACAAATATATATATATATTTACATTTACATTAAATGAATAATTTATCATTTTAAGCTTTACACTACTGACAGTTTAAATTGTGTGGTTGCAGGTTTTCAACCCCAACATCTTTCCCTGAAGACTGTGTGTCAGTATTTGATCAACAGGCGTGTCAATATATTGTGCACAAAAGGAATAACCCATCCATAAGATGTCCTCATGCTGGAGTGGGAAAATAAGAGATTTGCCTCAAGCTGTATTTCTAAAGAGTAAAGCTGCTTCAAAAAAATGTTGAGTTAACAACAATGATAAAAAATGCATTATTATTGTGCTTTTCAAAAGAATGGATTTTCAAAATGAGAAACACGTAAAGAATTGTCTCAGCATAATTTTTTAGAAACCCTTAATTAAAAACTGCAATGCTGGGTTTAAATAAAATCTTCATTTTCAGGAAGTTGGGGTAAGGAAAGCATCTTCTAGATTGTTTTTCCACTATTTTTCAAATAAGTTGCCATGACAGGCCATTGTGTCAAATGTGATTAAAAAATATATTATTTTCAAAAAGATTTAGCTATTTGGTGGATTTTGCCAAAAGAGTTAATCAGTCTCATTCTTTTTTAAAAAAATGAATTTTCTGGCTATTTTTTGATGGGTCAGGCTTTACAAGGTCAAAGGGAATTTTTAGGTTCACTTAAAGCAGGGACGGAGCCAGGATTTCAGTTTCAGAAGGGCTAAACCAATTTGGATTCCATCTTCCATGTAACGGGATGTGAAATTATACTTTTACACTTAGCAGATACATGCAAATCCAGCCTCCCTCACCTTGCTTATAAATAAATGCCCATTAAGAGGGATTTTAGTTATTTCAAATGTAATATCAGTACACAGCCACTAGGGAGAGTAGTGAGTCATGCCCAGAATCAGGCAGTTCACACAATGTGGTGAATGAAGTGTTTGTTACTCTTTTGCTGACTTTTCAAACATTTACAACAGGAAGGTATTTTAAGTAAAGAATGAAATTTTTGATAATGAATGAATTTTTCATAGCCTGCATCTTCTCAAAAATGCAACTGTGAGTCAAAACCAGATTACAAACCTTGTGATTGGTCTGCTGAGTGGGACTGTGTTTTCTGTACTTATAACATTTCCTGAATCTTTGCATGAAAGCTGTACATTGATAAATGGCAACACAGAAAGAATTATAAAGTGCAGTTTGTGTAAAACATTTGTCGAGCTAAAAAGAAGTGGTATACAATGCAAACATTTCATGGAAAAAGAGTCAAATCAAATTCTTTTAATGTGTGTAACTAGATTACATAGAGTGAGATTACTTTCACCACAGTATTTAGATCCCATGTAGTATGATAACTTCCCAGAGTAATCAGTTAATGTGTAATCTAATTACTCTCATGTGAAAGTCATTTGATAAGATAAAGAAAAACTTCCACCTGCACATGCAATCCATGCATGTGTAATCTGATTACATGTAATAAGCAGACTTTCACCTGGATATTCAGTTTACATGCAGTCAGATTAATTTTTTACCCTGTTGGAAAGATGGTTTAAACAGAAATGCCATGTGTTGGTAATTATTCAAAAGTTAAAGCATTTACTCTTCATGATATTAAACCATCATTACTGCTTCAACAATCTCAGTTTGTCCCAATTAGTTGTACATTTTTCTGACGGCACTTACGACAGATCTTGGAAGGGAAAAGGCCATGGCACAAACCTATCCTGCCTTATTCAGTAAAATGGTTTGCAGGATTAGTAAGGCTTACTTCAGTCTGGAAGGATCAGACTGGTTAGACGTTCATACATGAACTCTTCTCAGTATAAACTAACTTCTATGTTTGTCTTACTGGAGTCACCTACAAGTGAAATTATCAAACTGGATGTGACAAGAAAATATCTATTATTTCATTCATCCTTCTTGGATTTTTTTCTCTTTTTTTTTCCACCTTTTTTTTTTATCAAGAAAGGTTCATACATTGTTCTTTGATGTCTATGTTTTAACTAGAGTACAAGACAAAGGTTTAAAAAAAACGCTCTTCGCCATAAAGGGGGACAGTTTAGACCTGAAAAGGGTCCATTACATTTGCAGCCTCTGTATATTTCTTCTATTATAAAAAAAGGCCCACAAATAATGCTATTCAGGCCACAGCTGTTGTATTCAAGCTTGACCTTAACTATACACTAGAGAGATTGAAAACCCTCCATGTGACCCTCCATGTCTTATGTATGTATGTGTGTGTGTGTGTGTGTGTGTGTGTGTGTGTGTGTGTGTGTGTGTGTGTGTGTGTGTATGTGTGTGTGTGTGAGTGTGTGTGTGTGTGTGTGTGTGTGTGTGTGTGTGTGTGTGTGTGTGTGTGTGTGTGTGTGTGTGCTTAAATTTGTGTGTGTGCGTGTGTGGGTGTGTGACCAGCTGGTAGAATTGGGGGTGGGGGTGGGGGGCAAGTGATCCCCTTTTACACATGAAGATGATGCATTAAATGTCATCAGAGAGGCAGATTATCATGCTGTGAAGGGGTGGAGCTCTGTTTGTGTGTGTGTGTGTGTGTGAGTGTGTGTGTGTGTCTGTGTGTGTGTTTGGCTGCAGGCTGCTAAGCTGTGATCATTAAGCATGTGTAGAGGTGAGCATATGGGGACTGGAATAGACCATTTGACCAAACAAAAGACTGGCAGGCTGTCTGGGGTTTCCTGCTACCGCACACCCTCCATTGTTTGTGTTTGATATCATAATCCTGGCCCACAAATTTCCTTTGTTCTCTGGTTTTTGGCCTTTGGTCACTCTTGACAATGAAAAACAATCAATCAGATGTCTTTAGAAAGTGAAATATGTCTGTGGGGCCCATAAGAGAGTTCATAATCCAGAAACTGTATCTCCATGGGACTGGAACCAGTATGCTTGTAGCATGGCTGTTGTATTTTTGAGATCTTTGATTTTTTTTTCATTGTGTACTTTATAACTACTTCAAGGTAGGGTCTGCAGGATTTTCCTGAACAAACAAAAACAAAAACAATTTTCACAGGAATAATCCTGTTCAATCGTCCCTTTTGGGCCTCTATGCATGTGTCTCAGTGTCTGCCTCAACTCCCTCCTCAGCCTGTATGATTTTTGATGTTTAGGTTGTATCCATAGACCGTGTAAAACATGGACATAGTTTGACATCTATGACATCTGTTCCTGAAACCGTAAAATGAAGTCAATCCGTGGATGCATCCACATTGGATATGAACACACACTTCTTGTCTAACAGCTGAGCTGAGCCGTGTCTCTGATTGGACAATCAAACAATCCTAATATCTTCTTAACCACCAAGGTAGAAAAAAAATACACCCCCCAGACATTGTGCGCTGATAGCAAAATTAGCATTTCAGACCCATGCTGAGTTTTCAAATCCAGGCTGTAACTGTCCATTAAATGCCGTAAAAGTCTGTTTTTTTGGTTGGGTGTCTGTGTGTGACTTCTGGTCTTTCTGCAACCAGCCTCAAGGGGATCCGCGATAAACAGCAACTTTGAGAATTTCTACATAGGCTTCATTTTTCGGAACTGGATGTTGCTGATTGGTTGTATCGAGATGTTTCTGGACAAAAATAGGAGTGATTGCATCAGCCAATCACAGCACCCCTAGCTTTCAAGTGACTTTGTGTGTTGATTACTGAGTGGAAGAAGCTATCCCGAAGAGCTATGATCGTGGATGTAACACGGAGGAAGAAAAACACAACCAAAGTGAAACAAAAAGCCAAGCAGATAAAAATCTTTTACTAAAATAGGGTAAAGCCTGACTTGACATTTTCTTGCTTACGAACACTTGGAGAGCAGCCTCGTGCTAAAATCTGTTTTTTTTTCAAGTGTCCGCTTGAGGCTGGCTACAGAAGTGTTGGAAGTCACAGACACACCAAGCCAAAAGCTGTTTTCACAGCAGAAATTGACCTATTTACTGCCTGGTTCAAAGAAAGTGTCCTGTCCGAATCGCTAATTTCACTATGGGCACACACTGTAGAGGGGTACATTTTTTTTTAACTCAGCAGTTTAGACGATATTAGGATTGTGGGCCTACCTAAGCAGAGGCAAAGCTCTGTCACTTCCAATAAAGCCGCGATATCCGATCTGCTTCAAAAGTCTGTTTCAGAAACAGACGGGTGACGTCGGGGAGACTACGTCCATTAATTACACAGCCCATGTTAGAAACGCAATGCCTCAGGTGGTTGCTAAGCTAGTGAGTATGTTTGTAGGCAGTGGACTTGCGCTGCCGCTCATACTGAGCCAAGGAGGAGGAGCCCAGTATAAATACTGTGTTTACTAACAAATAACGACGATCCCTGCAGACTCTTCCTTTAAGCTTTGGTTTGCTACTTTGAAGATTGTTTCCTTTGTGTAGACACATTTACTCAAGCCTTTAACGGAAATGTGTTCTCTGTCGTATCTTCTGAATGATCATTTAAGCTCTATTTCAGGGGAAATGCTTTGGAAAAGTTTCATCCTTAAAGATAGCATCATCTGCAGTGCCACTTCAACTCATTACTTTCATACCTAACTTTTTTATCCTCTCTCTGTCTTTTCGGTCTCACTCTGTCACTCAACATCAAGCTGCAACCTCTTAAAATATGAAGCCTGTAAGTGTTATAAGGACTGCACTTCTGAAGCAACTTCTAAGTGTCACTTGGCTTTCCTCATGGTGCAAATGTCAAATAACAGCTTTCTTCTTTCCCCCTCCATCTCAGTCCCATGAGTATTTTTTTTGTGTGCCACTCTCACTGTGCACAGAGTTTAATACATTATCAAGGTGTACAGTGTTTGTGATTAGAGCCAAGAAAGCACTGCCATGAGAGTTTAACTCATGCACAACAATATCACCCTATATGCAGAGTAAATATTGAGCTGTCTGGTATGACAGGAGGGGTGTGTGTGTGAAAGAAATCCAGGTTTCTGAACCTAAATGATAAAGGAACTCATACGATAGCAAGATGGAGATGATAATTTTATATTTCAAATCATGACATTGGTTTAAAAAAGGGTTTGAATAAGGTGATCTTATGTATCCCATGACCATCACTCCAGCGTGTGACTCCTGTGAGGCCCTTTGGGAAAGTGTTCCCAGATCATGATCTGGTTCCACCTTAAATCAAGAGCCTATAGCATTGAGTCCATGTTCCTAAAATATCCTGATGAAAGATAAACCGTCCCCTCCCTCCTCTTGTCATTTTCTCTGTGTGCACTGCTCCCACACTCTTTCCCTTAATCCCCCCCAGTCACCCCCCTTTCCTCTCAGCCCCCTTTCCTCTTTTTTTTTTTTTCTGAGGGATCACTCCTCCCATCCCGTAGTCTCCCCCTTCATATCATCCTGTTGATTTCTCGTCTGTGTTCCCCTCACTCCACCCATCTGCCATTCCCCTCCTCTTCCTCCTCCCTCTCTCCCCTAAAACTAACCTCTCCTCAGTCCCCCTCTCGCCTCTCTCTCTTACTCTTTCCCTTCCTCCACCTTGCCCCTCCCCTCTGTCATTAGCTGATATATAAGAGCGTTGCATCCCTCTGCGGCGCTCTCACACACACTGTGTGTTGACTGGTAAGGGGATAGTCCAGGGGATTACATTGTCTACCTGCTTGTGAAGGAATTATTCTGCTCACTGGAATAAACTCTGAAGAGGTACAGCTTTTCCTTTTACACAATAGGAGCTTTAAATAAGAAACATTTATAAATTAATGTTAGCTTTGCTCTTTAGCTGGTGGTATTGTAACTCATTCATGCTGTTGAAATGCTGATATATAGCTGGAGAGAAATACTTCTTTCATATTGTCTCATTAGTGAAGGTTTTGTTATAGGGTGTTCAATTTTTTTCATAATGTAGTGTCATCATTTCTTTAATTTTCAACCATAAAATTGAATATGGGACATTTTCAATATGTCTTTTATCTTGCAACTTTTCATCATCTCCCTTGTCATCGTTCTCTCCCCTTGTGTGTAGCATCAACACCTCAAGCTGGTCACTGCAGTTTTCCAATCGCTCCCTTTGTCTTATGTAACAATGTAAAGACAAATCTAACGTATGCTTTTCTTTCTTATCTTCCCTCAGATCTTGAAACATCTCAGAGGTAGCCACAGCACTTTGGACTGAACCATCAGCAACACCACTGACTTCATCAGTATCACTTGACCTGCTGCAGGATTTCCATCACTCTTCTGTGACATCAAAACCAAGAGCGTGTTTTACACCATCAGGAAGACCATGAGCAGCAACTACAGCGTCACTCTGTTAGGACCCGCCCCCTGGGGCTTCAGACTGCAGGGGGGGAAGGACTTCAACATGCCCCTCACCATCTCTAGGGTAAGACACAAGCACATGATAGACTTTCTCTTACACCTGCTTAATGTGAAAACCTCTCACACATTCATTACCACACAATCACACTATACAGGATGGCGTCACAACAATCCCGTATAGCTGTTCAGTCATTTAACTGATTTCCATGCTTCGTTCATTTCCCTCTGTCTTCACCCTCCTCTCTGTGGTGGTCTTTTCACCACCTCTCCCTTCTCCCAGTGTCTCCCTGATTCAACCCCCACCACTCCCAGCGATAGCTCTACTTAATCATACACCATCTGTCATGTATTGACCACGCAGGAAACCTTTCCCCGCTCTCTGCAGGCATTCCATTTTACTGTCTGTGATGATGGTGCAGCAATCAAAGTTTTGGCACACAAATCTTGGCTTTGGTTTGTTTTTGCGTGAGCAAGGAACTTGATGGTCCCTTGGTTTCGCCGCCTTCAATTGTAACCTTTTGTTGCCCTCAAAGTCTGATGTTCATTCACACGTTGAAGTTGACACAAACAAAGCTTTTCTCATCACTTCAACCAAAGGCTGATCCTGGCACAAGATGATCTGTGTTTAAGTTTGCTCAAGCTTCTGTCGTATACGCCCACATTTGCACTTGCAGTATATTCACATGCACTTACAAAGGCACAGATTACAAACACAGGCGGTGTACAGGCACACAGCAACATGAGATGGATGGCTCGCCAGGTCCTGTGCCAGTCCCCCTAGGGGCTGCTTTGGGTTGCCATATTTGTGTTATTACTTTGGATGTGATACTTTTCCCACTAACTGAGGCCATGTGTATTTTTACCACAGTTGTGCATGTGTGTGTGTGTGTGTGTGTGTGTGTGTGTGTGTGTGTGTGTGTGTGTGTGTGTGTGTGTGTGTGTGTGTGTGTGTGTGTGTGTGTGTGTGTGTGTGGCACACAGAGAATCAAAATGACTTGAGATGCCTTCTTGGTAACAGAGAAAACAAATGATGAACAGACGGCAGAGCAGGAAAAAAAAATCAGGAGATAACGATGAATTTCTTCATGAGTTGTGTCACACCTGAAATGAAATAAAGAAAAAACTTGATGTTATCGCAAGAAATCATGTAAACCTGTATTGATGGTGATACTTAGGAGCAGATGCTATTCTTGGTAAAGTTTTTCTTACAAGGACGATATATAACCTTAAACTTCCAAGCGTCTCTCCCATGAACTTTATCGCATTATTACACTGAAAGTGATATAGTTTAAGCTTTCAGAAAGTCTGCAGGGTTATGAATAAGTACTTGTCCTGAAATACATTAAGCTTATTTTGAATTAATCACATGGCTTATTATACTTTGAATAATTGCAGCCTTGTGTCACATCAAAGAAAAAACACAATATCAGTCCAGTTTTCATAATGTCATTGCTTCAAAGTTTGATGAATAAAAATAATGTTCTTGAAAATGAACTCTAATTTAAAGCTCCTGTGAGGGACTTTCTGTTTGTGATGATTTTGTTGTCCCCTGTGGACAAAGTAATATCTCAGCTGGTCTAGTCTTGTTCATGTGTCAGACAAAAAAGTTGCTTTCCTTTATCTTAATGACCAAAGTTTTAATCCATTGGTCATATTCAAGCGCCTCAAATCACCTTGTCTCTCACTCAAAGTGGTTTAACCTCTTAATACCTGAGCTTTTGTCTGGTGTGCATTTTTAACTCAATTTGCTATAAGGGATACGTAAGACCTGATAAGTAAAATAACTAAACTTGGTCATTGTACGAGAAGTTTGATTATTTGTGCTAAGAGTTCTCTATTAGCTGTTTGTAAGTAGTTTTATTTAACTTAAATATGTTGTTTTTTTCAGTAAATGGGTGTAATGTTCTGATTTCAACAAAAGATGATGTGGGAAGTGTCCCCAAATTTGGGGAATCGCTCAAAATTTAAAAAAAAAAAAAAAAGTATCATGGATTTTAGACGCAGAAATGAAATGTCCACATATGTAGACGCTGGGTCTCAAGAGGTTAAGGCAATGGAAATAACATTACAGAATTTTTTTTTACATAGTTGTCTGGCTTTTACTTTCTGTAACATTTTTTTATACTGTAATTTTATAAAACAGACAAACAGTGATTCAGGTTTGAAATTACCTAACAGAGTAGGCACTGAGTTTGCACTCATGATGTCTTGTTCCTACCAATCATAATTTTTCTCTATCTATTGTTATGAGCTCTGCTATGACCTGTCTGGGACTAGAACAGAACAGAATAGAATAGACAAAAAATGTCCATCAGAGACAACAGCTTATTTGCAATCCTCCTGTCAAGCACCACCTCCACAGGGTGCAGGACTGAGCTGGCCTTCTTAACCAGTCTGATCAGTCTCACTCTCCTGTATCCTATCTGCTCACAGCAGGTGAAATCCTTCCAATGTGGAATACATGTCTGGTGTTAGCTCTGTTAGCTCTGTTAGCTGTGTCTGTGTATAGCATGATGGTACTCTGCCGGTGTTCACTTAGGAGCTGGGTTGGCACTGCTAGCTCATTCGTCGTATTAGAAGTAGATCTTGCACTCCGCGTAATGATTAATGAAAGTACAGGTTGATGTCCTCTCCTCTTAGTGCACCTCAGTACCAGCACGTCAACCTAGCCTCCTTTTCCCCAGCGAACCCAGCACTGGTTAGCATCGACATGAAACGGGTTGCTAATAGCAGATGAAAATTAGTGTAATGGTCAACTCTGATCAAACTGTTTATTTATTGTCAATTTCAATAGATCAGTACATACATACCAGTGGCGATTGCTCTAAGACTGCAAGGGAAGCTCAGCTTCCCCTAAAATGTACCCAAAAAAGTGGTGATATGTTCTGCTGTGTGTACATTTCATTGACAAAATATGTCCTAGAATTCCTTCATCTTTTGTTCAGAATCAGCTCCTATCACAGGTAACTGGCTCCACTTCCTTCTTATTCATCTCCGCAGCGTCTCAGCGCTTTAACACAGTTGGATGCTCAGCGTCTTCTGACTTCAGCGGAGAACCTTAGAGTGGGTTGTTCCACTGTGGAAACTGGACGGTCATTGGATAAACGCTGGGCTTTGTCCCGCCCATCGGACGCTCAGCGTCTCTGGGGGTCTATGAGGCAGTGGACTGGCCTGGACGCTGGGCTTCTGTGTGATGATTGGATGACCTGTCTGAGGCCGAATCCCTTTTTGATTGACAGTGAAATGAGCCAGTCAGCGATCAAATAACCCTTCACCAGAGCATCGTCTCAGTTGTTCTGGACTGATCCAGAGGCTTCATCGATCCCCAGCGAGTTTACCTTTCTTAAAAACGAGCGTTGAGAGAATGCTGGTAAAATCCCTGGGAAAAACACCTGGTTCGTACGACAGGGTCACAGATCATTTTCTTGAAAATGAATGGAGGGTAAAATTTACGCTTAAATAAATTTATTATGTAGGCCAGAAAAAAAAACAAGCTTCCCCTCCTTGACTGACCAGCAGCCACCACTGGTACATACACAAATAAAAAGTGAATACAAAAATATATATATGTATATATCATACCTTCACCTTCTCCCTCAGTCTGAATTGTTTGAACCCATGTCTCTTTCACTGCATTTATTCAATGGCAATGAAAGGCAGGACTTCTGACCACTAAGCACCAACCATCTGCCCATGTACACTGGCACATAGAAACAGACTCAGATCGCTCAGTGCCAGCTCCCACAAGGCTGGTACTCAAAAGGTATAGACCAGAGGTTATTAGAGAACAAGCCACTGCTGCCAAACCACACTCACACCAACAGCTGCTGTTGCTAAGCTCTACACAAATGTGAACATACTGAGGGTTTTGACATGACAGACACTGAATCATATGGGGTCACGCTTCCAAAACCCAAAACTGCACACCCTGAACTCTCAGCACAGTGACTTGATGTTTCACAACTTTTTTTTTTCTTCTTTTCTCCCCACTGTTTAGAAAAAAAAACAGTTTTAGGAACAAGCCAAGATTGACAGTGTTACTTCTCAAAGTGCCTATAAAATGTTTTACAACAGCATTCCAGTCAAACATTGTCCATAAAAGGAGATATTTACAGGCAAAAGGAAAATATTGTCGTAAAGGTAACATGCCTGCTGATGGTCTTTTTAAGAATGGATTCAGTAAAAGCTCAAACAGGAGTTTTCAGTTTCACTTACAAGAGGCTGTTGACTTTGAGAGAGAATGGCTGTTTGGTAACGTGGCTGCTCCAGAGGCACTATGCCACCTTATTACCTTGTCTTTCACTGAAGCAACCATTGAACTGATACACTGCAGGAAAAAACTGAGCTGAAAGCAACTTCCTCCTGCTCCTCAGTAAAAAAAACATTGTGATATCAGAGATCTGAAGCTTTTTAGGCTTTTCTCCCATGTGTATAGACAGGAAAGGTTGTTTACTATTCACAGTTATATTTACAACACGGAATCAATACTTAAAGCTTGTTTGAGGGCAGCCCACTTACAGGTTCTCCTGCTAAAATAATTTAAGAGCAGGCAGCCCGGGGGGAGCCTGTGCATTAGGCTTCTAAGAATAGACGAATGATTTCACAGGTCGCCTCTCATGACCGCACCCACTCCTGACAAACTGATCTCAGATCTGTTGACAGGTTTTAAAAGCTGGTAGAATGGGGTTCAAGATTAATGAGAGTGCATCTTGAGTATTGCAGATTTTTGTATCTTTTGGGCTCTTATGTCTTTATTGGGGAAGAATGTCATGACAGGAAAGTTTAAGGGTGGGTGTAAAACTACCTCCTACCTTTTCAAGGACTGCTTCTTACGATTTCACCAAGATAAACTGGTCTCCAGAAATGTCTAAATCAAGGGTTAGTGTCAACAAACTTTTACAAGAAAGGGTAATTTGTCGGGAGTCTTTTTTGAGTTCTTAATGTTGTTTGAAATATCTTAACAAGTAGAGAAGACTGAATTGTAGATCTATAAAGAATTTCAGTCTCCTACATGGTGTTTTTAGCTCAGACCACCAATGAGTCCAATACTATTGATCAAACCCTTCCCAGGAGCTCTGAGCTGAAAGATAAAAACAGGTTTTGAAGAACTGGCAGTCAAGCTGGATGCTGCTTTGCTTTGACCAAAGCAAGTTGACCGGACAGCTAATCTATACTAAAACCTTTTCAAGGAAGAACGCAGTTCCTGGAACAGCATCAGAGATGGCCTGCCTCCCCTCTGATGCTTTTCAGCAGGCGATGACAACTGACCACAGTGACGGCTCTGTTTGAAATATAGCCTCTGTCTTTGCGCCTCACTCTACTCACCTCCTCTTTCTTGTGTTGCAGTTCTTCCTCTCACAACACTGGTCTGAGACCATGGGTCTCATACCAGTGCTGCTGCAAACTTAACGCCTTAACCTTTCATACCAGACTGCTGGAGCCACTTGACAGCTCTTTCATCTGAGTCAATAGTACTTAATTCTGTCTTAATCTAACAAGTCCCATATCTCCCTGTGAGTATCTCTCTGTCTTAGGAAAACAGCCCTGCTGCCAGAATCAACATCTATCATTTCCTCCCCACAAATCAATCCGTCAGTGCTTGTGTGCATGTTGGGGTAGACTTGTATTATTCTGACAGCGCAACAGGCTACACTTTTCTGAGTTCACACAGAGCTCAACAATTTATCAGTCCTGAAAATGTGGATTTAAATTCATTGTTTTTTCAACTTGCATAGTTTGGCATTCAGTTATTCTGGCTTTTAATGATGTAATTTTTCTTTTCTTAACCTCGGATCTTTGATCTATGATACCTGAGTGATTCATGGGAAGAGAAGAACGGGTAGCATATTTTTTGGAAACATTCTTATCTGGCCATTATGTATGCTGATAGTCATCTGTTCTTACTGGTAACATCACAAAGGCGTCCATACCAAGACATTGCAATGATAAAAGTATTCATAAAGAGATATACAACACAATTTATCAGCACAACTTGAATACTAAGTGGCAATAACCTAAAATTTCAATGACTGTGCTTTAAGAGATCAGAAGAAGGGAATAAATCTCTATAGCAGTTCCTATCCTCTATGTTTTTTGACTCTTTGATGAGGCTCTGTTTCGATATGAAGCACTGGACTCCAGACCCTGAAGACTGATTCCTACAATTACATAAGGCAACTTTTTCTAATGGTTTAGATGCCAGAAGTTTTTGTGTTAACTGGTGAAGTACCAAATCCAATTCAATTTTTCTCTGAGCATCAGCTCTTGTTCTCCTGTACAGGCAGTTTTTAAGCCCATCACCCCTGGATAAATGTTCCCCCACTGACATGTAGCTTATTCAGGCTTTCAGACAAGTTAGCATACCAGTAGCTTTTAACAGTTAAACCAGACATACCCAATAACTTCAAACCCACATTTAGGATCACTTACAGCTTCTGTAAGTGTGTGTCACTGATGACGTACAAATGTCCCCCTGTGTGTTCATATGGAATAAGAACAATCCAGTCTTGTGTTCCTATGGCTCTGCTCCTGGACGTGTGTTTCCCAGCTCTGCCAATGCTGGGTCCCCCGGCACCATGACAATCACATCATTGAGACTGGCTGTGAATACTGGCTTGTTCACGTTGGGGTTAGCAAAGAGCAGTTTTCTTGCACAACACAACATGATTTTGTAGATACTGATGTTATATTGACTTATTTATCTTATACGAGTCTATTGCTTCAGTTCACATCATGCAAATAGTCATGTAGAGGTTAAGTACACCTTGATGTAAATGAATGGTTGATGCTCTCCAGCTTTATTTGTGTCTTTTTCTAGTGAACTACTAAACACTTTTTTGTAAAGAACCTTTTTTTAACTCATGGGTGAAAGTTATTTTGGGTGGT
The DNA here is from genome assembly GCF_033239565.1 of Halichoeres trimaculatus. Lineage (NCBI taxonomy): Eukaryota > Metazoa > Chordata > Actinopteri > Labriformes > Labridae > Halichoeres > Halichoeres trimaculatus. The sequence continues at coordinate 28,302,736 of NW_027437183.1, forward strand.
GTGCTGCTGCAAATGAGCTCAAAACTATCAAAGATATCAGCTTGGCTTGACAACAAAAGCTGTAATGCTGTTTTCCTGAGCCCTTGATATTTTGGTACCTCTTAAAACAGAGTGGCAGACCTACATTCTGTCTCTTTTGTCTTTCCATTTGAAAGGGAAATACTTAGTTGGGTTTTCTTAAGCATTTTTCACCAAGATCAAATTTCTGCCTGTGATTCAAATTAAAAAACCTGAACATTTATCCTGAAATATGTGTAAATATATACATTTTTTCTCAAGGTTGTGAATGTTTTTTTGTTGCTAGACTTGCCGGTATCAATCTCCAGTCCATGTCTACTACTTCCAGGGTTTTCACTGCTAGCGTGATGTGAACCATCTGCCTGTCATCTCTGTCAGTCCACTCGCTGAAAGCAGCCTTTGTCAAAAGCACTTAGGCTGGTCAATGTATCTTCAAACCAGACACTGTTTCAGCACTCCAGCATGGTGTCTTTTCTAAGTGTTGGAAACTTTGTTTATTTTCTTTCTTTTATTTTTTTTTACAGCAATTAAATCAGGCAGAAAATGTGTTGAAAAGTGATGTTACTGGAAACACAACTGTGAATTCATCTGCAAAGGTTTTACCACAGCACATCTGTTTTTCTCTTTCTTTTGAACAAGGGTCTTTTCTTCCACTTTTGCATAAATAGTGAGCTTAGTTGTTTTTTTGTACCTAAATTTTTACCAACCTAGGGTGCGGAAAACAACAGCCTGCAACCTCTGGAACGAGGCTGATAACAATTTGAAGATAAGTCTCTGTGAGGTTGTTATTGTCAGGGGTCAAAGTAAAATTGCGCTTGTCATTTAAAGGAGCCGCACAGCAGCATCTGCTTGCTGTTGTTCAACTTCAGCACAACTTTTATAGCATAGCATGAACATAATGTAAAATCACCATCTAATCAGTCATGAGCGGAGCAAGTAAAATCCAGGTCACCGGCGTCCGTTCAGATCCTGGCGCACAGTTGGGTACAAAGCCATCCACAGAAGGATCCAGCAGGAGACTGTTTGAGAATTAAAGTATCCTGCGCCCCCCCAGCATAAACCTCAGATGGTTGCTGAAAAAATTTAGTCTGGAGTTCTGGTGTCATCTCAATCAGATGAAGCAACAAATGCTTACATGCTAGGCTAGGCTAGGTCTTTGCCACAGACTACACTTAACTCCGCTATTTTCTGCTGTTACTACACATTTTTTTTAACTCACCAGAGCAACCTACCATCTCTGCAACATGATCCCAGGCAACATTTTTTTGTTGTTGGTCACGGTAGCCAAAAAGGTGGACATTAAACAGAATAGGACGAGCCCAAACACTATTTATGAGCTTTTTGGTATCCATGATGGAACTAGGAAGTTACATGCATTCTTCTTTAGGGCCCGCTTGGTCAAAGGACATCTCTACTCTGATTGGTGGCCACCGTTTGCCGCTGAACTGTGTCATAGCTAGTTACCATAAGGCTGACCAAGGCTCATCTTCTCATCTGGTGCCGCTTTTGATGCTTTTGACACTTTTGACGCTTTAGCCACTTTAGCTGCTCAGGACTCCGGACTCTCATTGAAAATGGATTAACTTCCAGCGTGCTTGTCGCTTTTGCCCCTTTTGCCTCTTTTGGTGTGAACGCACAGTTACAAAGGTTTTTTATGTATTGTTGTTGAAAGTCTGACTTTAAGATTAACTGTAGGCATTTTGTGTTCATTTACTTAATGGGACAGTATATATATATATATATATATATATATATATATATATATATATATATATATTAGTGTTGTTGATTTAAATCTCACTGCCATAAAAACATTGTTTCTTTTTCTCTTACATCAATACCAACTCAAAATGTGATTTAATCTGCTTTCCTCCCTGACTCTGCATTCTCAGTGTCAGGATGATAGTGTTAGGATTTTTTTTTTTAGATTCCAGCAAGGTTATTCATTTCAGTCTTATCTAACTGTCAGCAAATGTCCATGCATATAAAGAGCCAGGCTCAGCCACAGCTAGAGACAGTGCTTCGTAAAGCAGCATGAAGTCACACATACGTAATATGTGCAAAGTGTTGAAGCTGCTGTTTTTTTTGCCTGAGCCAAAGCAGCACAGCCATTAATCAAACTCTGGGAAACTCGGCTTGTTGAAACAACAAATTATTCAGATTTCTGCATTTGATTTTCTCAAAGATTTGTTTCATCTTCTTTGATATGTAAATTGAAACTACTTGGAGTCTTTTTAATCACAGGGATTGAAAACAAATGTTTGTTATATTGAAACACAATCCAGATACAGTAACTGACATGCGATTTATTTTCCATTTGTTTTATGGTCTTCTTTTTGTCACTTGATGCATGGACAGCAGAGAAATGTTTTGTTGGCCTGTGTCTGTTTGACTGAGTGTGTGTACAAAGCAGGAAGAGAGCAATAACTGAGGGGAGAACTTAAAATTAAACATTCCTTGGTGGTGATTGTTCATGACAGTGCCAGAGTGGTTAGCATGCTGCTTAAAAAAGGTCAAGATGTTAGAGAGGAACAGGCCACATATCCAGAGAGCCCTGTAATAGTTTCTCTTCCCTTTCCTTTTGTTTCTTTGCTCTTTTCCATCCATGCAATTTTAATCAGTGTCAAGTCGAGCCCTTGTTACTCCCTCTTCTTCCTACCCTATGTGGTTTTGAGGGTGGTGAGTGATGTTGCGTGTGTTGGGCTAATATGACTATAAAAGGTTGGGGCTGCAGAGCCTCAGAGCTAATCCGGGTGCAGAGCCACTTTTATTAGCCCTGCCTGTGTCTGTCTGTCTGTCTGTCTTTGTGTTTGTGTGAGTGAGTGAGTGGGTGAGTGAGAGACAAAGATAGAGGCAAACACACACACATGCACACACGCAGAAAGGATGAAACATGCCAAAGACAGCTAAACCCACATCACACCCTTTCATCCTTGGCTGTCACTTCTCATTCAGTAGGAACATGTTTTTCTTTCAAATTCAATCGCTGCTCTGGAAGTGATATGTGGCAGCTAAGAGTCACTGCAAAGCTAGGGCGAGCACAGGAGTGGTATGTGTGTGTTCAGTGAAGTGGCCTGTGTGGTCCTTTTTCATAGTGTCAAAAGAAACAGATGACCTCACTCCCCCATCGGACATACGCAGACCTTATGTGTGACCAAGAATGGTCAGAACCACAGCTGCCGACGGCCTGCTCTTTGCAAACTTTGAATAAAGAAATATATTAATCCAGTTTTATTTAAACACACAGAACTGCCCCTTCATCTGATTGCTCTGATGTTATTACTGCATTTAAAAAAAAATGCCAATACCGCAGAGTATTATATCACTGACTGATGTAGTGATACGTCACGTTGGTCTAAATGAAGATACAAAGCTTAGGCGTCATGGGAAAGAGACAAGAGACACAATGTGTAACATCCTGCACACACTTCCAAATTTGTCACTGTCCTCCCTCAACCTGCTGATAAGAGGTACTCTGGTTTAAATGACACGAGCTGCCACAGTGAGTTACTCTGTCTCTGTCTGTCGGCAAAGCAGTCTATGAGTTCAGAGCATTTAATAAAACAACTACTTTGATTAACGCTCTCTTCTGTTTTATAAGAGACATCAGATTGTTAGATTAATGAAAACGTGAAAAAACAACTTTTTTTCCAATACTTGTTTACAAAATATGTCAAGCATTGCTCACAGATAGATAGTAAACAACACCAGTTAAGGGTATGAAAAAAGCCAAATACCTGTTGTTATCTATGAAAGAGGAACCACCAAGCACAGAATTGATAAAGTACAACATAAAAGCACAATGAAGCCATGTTCAGACACAAGACTGGAATAAAATTGTACTGAAGCAGTTTAATGTGAGTTGTATTATGTAGCCCCAACGTGTTTCAAATTAACCAGCTTCCCGCACAGTGGAAGTGCAGCAATTAAACTCAGTTTGGAAACAGATATATAAACCATGAGTTAACTGAAAAACAGTGAGAAAAGAAACTGAAAGTCTGCATAATTTATGATGTGCAACAATGCTGATTCCCCCAAAACAATAAAACTGCTAAGTGTGTACACCATGTCGTGTCCCATTAGCTATTTGACACCTTTTTAATTGTGTTTGTTGAGAAGTGTAATGGGAAAATTGCTTTTTACTGGACCTTTACACACCTCGTCTTTACTGAAACAGTAAATTGTTTCGTAAGATCGTGTTATTTATTTATTTATTTTTTTCAACCTCATCATCCTTAAGTCATGTTAAATGTTGAAAACTAGCTCAAACTGTTCAAATAGAGCCCCACATTATCTGCTTGTTTTTTTTTCTTTACCTGGCAGCTACAAGCAGTAGTGTTCTCATACAGACAGCAGAGCCCTTGATAAAAATCTAGCACCTTGTTTCTATTGCTGAGTCCTTTGTGATCTGATTAAATCTTGCCTGATCTGGTACTGGCACCATCATTTAAAGTTGACTTCTCTTGGCCTCTGAGATTTTCCAGAGCACTGATCAAACTGACTCACTTGATCAAATTCTTCTTCGTTTGCTCAACTGAAATAACATTACAGTAATACAAAACTGTCAAAGTAGAGAAACTCAAAACAGTCTTCTAAAGGAATTGGTGAGTGAACACTGGACTAACAAACATTCCCCTGCAGGGTGCCCAAGAATGGAAATTTCAAGAGTCTGATCGAACATTTATTTCATGGACTTTTACAGTCGAAAGACTGGTATCTAAGGGTGGGTGCTAGTTGGTGCTGCTGGGAAGTGATGCACTGCAGCTTCTACAGCTACAAGCTAACCTGCCCTTGAATAACCAAAGTAAGAGTTGTGTTGGCACTCTGCTGGACTAAACCCATGTTGGTGGTGGTGTTTTTTTCTCTGGCATGATTTTAAGTTGCAACTGTGTGAAGAATGTTTCCAGATCACATATCTGCTTGTTGTGTGTGATATGATTTTATTAGGTTCTTCTAACTGTGACCATCAACAGTAACTGCAATGAAAAGTACACAAATTCAAGATTCATTTTTGTTTTGTTTTTGTTGTTAGTTTTGAGGGTTAAATTGAATCCTGAGGTGAGATAGTAAATACTACCTGCTGAATTGATGAAGACAGGGGAGAGCTGCACAATGGTGCAGTGGTTAGTGCTGTTGCCTCAGCTTGTTTCAGCTAGTTGGTGTACCCCTGAATCCTATGCGGGTACGGTGCGGCTTGTGCATGTAATCCGTATCATTAAAATCACAGTTGTAGGCTCACATTAGCCCCACATGGTGCGAGTCTGCTTGCGGGAGCCGTAGGGCACAATAGGAAGAATCCATAAGAAGTCAATTTTTCCTGGACACCAGAGAGGGTCTGCATCAAGCTGAATGAAATATGACGAGCTACACAAGAAGTAAATTGCCAGGTGGAATGAAGATCCGTTGTTTTTCCAAATAAAATCAGTGTAAAAAAAATGTAACTTGAGTCTTCTTTGACAGCACAGTCGCGCTAGTAGTAAATGTAAACATTACATCACACCCGGTGACACGAGGTCGCAAAAAGTGAGCAGCACAGCATCTCCTCACTCAGTTTGACGACAACAATGGACGAGAGACTCATCCTTGAAGTGGAAAGTCATTCCATTTTATATGACACATCCCATCCTTGTTATAAGGATAATACAAGAAAAGAAAAAAGTAAAGTTATTTAAAATAATAAAAAAATTAAGGAATAAAGGTTTATGTAATTACTCATTGTAGAGGGAAATAATTCCAAATGCACTTGACAGCGTGCAGTGTTACAGGCAAATACATTTAGCTTGTTCTCACGCGAAGTCCAGACAAGAACGTGAACCCATGTGAACTTGTAATATCCCGAGTGCCCTTTCTGTACCCGGTACCGGAGCCAGCCACAGCCTCTATCTGGAGCTGATGTGAGTGGCAGCTTGTGGAAAATCCGCACAGAATCTGGACTGAAACCGTTCTGGAGCCAATGTGAGCGAGGTGTGTGCATAATGGTTGTCTGTGTCCACATGATAGCCCTGTAATTGGCTGGAGAACAGTCCAGGAGGCACCCTACCTTGCGCCAGTGACAGCTGGGATAGGCTCCAGATAATAGATGGATGGATATGGATGGATGGACTGCAACTTTACACTCTACACTTAAGGTTTTACATCCAACTTGGGGACGAGCGGGGTAGTCTAAGAACTTGCTCCACATTTTGAAACTTCATAAAGGGAAGGGGGTACCAAACCTGGCCTGGGAATGCTCTGAAACCCCTCAGGGTAGACTAAGCTAAACCTTTTCTTTTGAGAGAACTGTCTTGGCTTGCTTCCTTAGCTTCCTGCCACCAAAGAAAATGCATTATGACTGCTCCGTCTTTTCTTCCACATGCTGTGGTTAAACGTTTTGAACTTTCTCTTCCCTCGCCCATGTTGTAAGCCCAGTTTGACAGCAGGTCGTAAAGAAGAAACGAAGGTAACTCAGAGTAAAAGCTTCAGCTATTAGACACACATCAGTGAATGAACACCAGACCCTCCATCATGTGGTAAAGGATGAGGTCTTTCATTAGCTTTGGCTAAATGCTAAAATAAAGGGAATACTTATTTTCACATCAACTTAAATCAGTCTTCTGTTTCATAAGTCTGACTTTGGTCTTACTGGTTTTGTGTTTTGCAGCTGACAGATGCTGGGAAGGCAACTAAAGGTGGAATTGCTGTTGGAGATCTGGTTCTGTCTATCGATGGCATCGCGACGGAGGGCATGAACCACTTGGAGGCCCAGAATAAAATCAAGAGCTGCTCTGGCAACCTCAGCCTCACTCTGCAGAAGTAAGCCATGATCACACACTCCGTATACATGTGTGCAATGATAAAGCAGAAGAACACAGCCGCTTCTTCTACAATGATTTAATGTGTGAATGTGAGTGGGAAGCCATTTATCTCCTGGTGGACAGAGAGTCCATGCACTCACTTATAAACACTTCCAAACAACCCATCTCTGCGCCAAATTTAGAGCCCATGGTTCCCCTTGCAACCCCAGACATCCTGCATAAAAGCAGATGTTCACTGTTGTTGTAGGAGTTAATCTTCTCTCTAACTTGCAGCCTCACCATTAGTTCTGCCTGATATTCACTCCCTGAAGGACAGAGGGATAACTTAAATGACTGCAAGAACATCACACTCGAGGACCAACTCCTTTTCCCTAAAGCCCACTCCTCACCGTTTGGTGGAATCCTGTTGTAGAGTTTAACTGATTTATGGCAAACATTTGTCTTATATTGTGTGTGTGTGTGTGTGTGTGTGTGTGTGTGTGTGTGTGTGTGTGTGTGTGTGTGTGTGTGTGTGTGAATGTGTGTGTGTGTGTTTAAATTGGTTCTCATATGGTTTGAATTATCAGTTTCTTTGAAATAACTTGTAGCTGTACACATGCACGTGTTTTTATTTTAAAACTGCGAGATAACAAAGGTGCAGATTAGCAATTTAAAGGACTGGTGTAAAAATGAACACATGTTGCTTTGAAGCAACTCCAAGTTGGTTGATATAATCATAAGCTCAGAGCTATACCCCCGCTGTGCTTTGCTGTTTCTCTGTGTAGGCATGTCTTGATTTCACTTTCTGTCCTCTGTGGAGTGTTTTTTTTTTTAATTTTTCCTATAAGCCTGCCCTCATTTGAGGCTAACTGTGCATGTCCTCTAAACCAGTGGTTCTCAAAGTGGGGTCCCAGGACCCCCAGAGATCCACAAACCATAGCTTAGGGATCTGCAGAATAATTAAAAAAATGATTGTAAAAGCGTGCTATATCACCGAAAAAGCATATCAACAAACCAGCAAAGTCAGCTATTTTATTTTTTTCCAATACCCCTGCCCAATTTAGTTTATATGCCATGAGATTAATTCTGATATTATTGTGAAATGTCTATCTCTCTATAGTACGCAACAATAGTAACAAAAAAAATAAATAAATAAAAAATAAAACAAAATAAAAAAACACTGGAGCCAACATTTTTTTCAAAGTTTACATAACAAATAACTTGGAAGGTATGAATGTAGCCTGATACTATGGTTGGAAAGTACTACATTGTTCATCATTACGCGCTGCACGGTAGCGCAATGGTAAGCGCTGCAGCCTCACAGTAAGAAGGTCACCAGTCTGATTCCCAGCTTGGCCGGTGGGCCTTTCTGTGTGGAGTTTGCATGTTCTCTCCGTGCATACGTGGGTTACCTCCAGGTACACCAGCTTCCTTCCAAAAACATTCTCGTCAGGTTAATTGGTCACTCTAAATTGTCCCTAGGTGTGAGTGTGTGAATGGTTGTTTGTCTCTATGTGTCAGCCCTGGGATTGGCTGGCTACCAGTCCAGGGTTTACCCCGCCTCTCGCCCAATGACAGCTGGGATAGGCTCCAGCCACCCGCGACCCTGAACAGGATAAGCAGTTAAGAAAATGAATGAATGAATGTTCATCATTACATCGTGCTAATCAGTGTTATGATAATGAGAGGGTCCTTGGAAAGATGTCACACCTAAAAGGGGTCCACGGTCTAAAAAGGTTTGCGAACCCCTGCTCTAAACTGTGTCCAAATAATGATAGAGTGGAGATGTTTGGCCAAGTGTTATAGATCAAATACTATAATACCACAGCATTTATGACAACCACGTGGGCCTGTATTTCACAGGAACCAACGCCAGGGTGTTGGTTCCTGTGAAATACAGGGCCACATTAAAAATGCATCCTTAACAAGTGAAACCAGACAATGAAAATGATCATGGGTCATCAACCAATAGAAAAACTGCAAAAAATAGATTTTTTTTGTGGCCCTTGAAGGAGAGATTGGCAAACTACAGCAAAGTACCTAACCATCTGAGACCCGAGCCTTTGTCTGGTGTGCAGTAAAGAATGAAGTATCAAAGGTCTGAGAGGTAGAGAAGTACTGTCTTCATTTGAACATGCAGAATTCAGTGGGTTAATATCTGTCCCACCACACCAAGTTTCTCTCTCTTGACTGGTAAACATGCTTGCTAATGGCCCTCTGCTAGATGGCAAGAGAAAAAAATATGCGTAGTTTTTGTTTTTGTACTGAGATGTAAACACATTTTGAAGCTAGTGGGACACTGGTTCTATAGCTGCAGGTAATTTGGCCACGGCTTCATGCTTTGTTTTGGCGTGTAAGTATAAAACTGTGTCATCAGCGTATAACTGTTCGTTAATGTCTGGACAAACATTTAAGATACATCCAGATAGTGCTGGTCCCAGTATAGAGCCATATGATACTCCAGCTGGACAGCTGAGGTTTATTATTGTACGCTTCCATTCTATACACATTTTTTTCCCTATTCTCTTTCCAGTTAATTCCCTTTTCACATTAAACCACCTAAAGAGCTGCCAGGTACCTGCATAACTGTATGACTCTGTGAAGCTGTGCTTGTTTGGGCGAGCCAGTTAAAGGATTATCTGTTCTGCTTGCTGTTTCCGTAGCCAACATCAGCCCTTAAAGGCTCGACGCATGGCCTATCAGAAACACATGGAACAGCTTGTTTCATTAAGTGGCAGCATTATATAATTAAGGCTGTGCGAGTAAGCAGCCATGTTGGGGACAGCTGGCTCCAGCTTCTGAGTTACTTGAATACTTTTAGGTCTAAAGATTTACAGTAATCCCTTAATTCTCCAGACTGAATTTACTCTGAGAAATAATAGTTTTAAGGCCCCATTCTGTTGGTTTCCTGGCATTCACTGGCACTGTGAGATAGAAATTCTGTATATTTGGAGAATGTCATGCCGAGGTCAACATCTGGACTTTAATAAGTTTAATTGCGTAATGGAAAGAACCAATCTACTCCCTTATTTCTTTCCAGTTTTTATAGGTGTCACTTGCTTCACTTTTAATTCATCCGTGCTGTCGGCTCATTTCATTGGGTTTGCCACTGCTGCAGATAGCAAAAGGAATGATAACAGAGAGGAGACACGGAGAGATGTTTATAAGCATGTGGTGCAAAGGAGACATGTTGTAGTCACTTTTCAAATAAAGAGGTGATGGAGAGAAGAGATGGACAGCAGATGTTTGACAGAGTAAAGGAAAATCTTTTATTTTTTTTTAAAGAATAATTTTGACCTGGCATAGAGATTAAATCATCTTAACTATAATAAAGTTTAAGAAGAAGAAGTTTTACTGTTTTGATCTTAGTGGGGGAAATTCAGTTTTTAAAAAGGACAAAGCTAATGTAAGTTATTACACTGTCTCAGACATATCTTTCCCACTTGTTAAAAAACAAAAAAGGTAGGCTAGACTAAAACCTTAATGCAAATATCATTGTAAAACAACCAAAATGGATCTTTTTTATGTCAAAGGCTGTTAATATCAGTGTCTTTCATCCTCTATCAAACTCTTTAATTCTTATACTGAAGACAAAGTTGCACCTGTCTTTCACCACATACTTTCAGGAAGACCAGAGACCATTCAGACCAATAACTCTGAGTATGTCAAAGCTATACATAGCTGTGGTACATATGTCTGGCAATGAGGTATGTAAATTGAATTACATGATTGGGAGTCTGAGTTTTTTTTATAACACTGCATGACCAAAAGGCTGGTTAAGGGGCTTCAAAAAGTATGCATGCCACTTTTCACATGGCCTAAGCCATACGTTTTGTCAACAGGAGCCTGTGTTAGACATGGTTTATTCAACTGCATTACTGGTAAACAAAATAAACTGTTTGGAACTCTATCTTTTCAGTCTTTGCTTCAGATTTTGTCTTGTCAAGGAATGCTCTTTGTATTGTTAGGTTAAAAATAGTTCTTTGAAAGAATGCTCTTTGACCTTTGGAGCTTTTACAGATTTTGGCAGTCATTGTGTTTGTAAATGCAGCTTTCCGGCAATGGGACTCAGTTTGTTGAAAGAAGCAGAAGCAGGAAAGGATGGATGGAAAAGAATCTTTAAGAGGCCACGGATGGCGAATGGAACGGCATAAATGATTCTCCAAAACTTTTTTTTGTTGTTGTTGTTTTTTTTTATCAACGTGCTTGACATCTGCAAGCCCTGTTTCTGTAAACCATGGATCAGCCTGCTGGATGGCACCAGACAAGAACGTTAAAACATCACAGCTCCATGTTTAGATTCATTGATATCCATAAAATTTTACTCAAATTCCTTATGCACAGCTGCTGAAAAAATGCTGTAAAGTTCTCAGGGATCTTTTTTCCAACAATGATTTTTCCGTTTTAATCTTCTGTGTCAAACTGTATTTGGTTTGATGAGACTGAGAAAAACGTCTCATATCTTCTCCTATAGACTGGCTGTGTGGGAGATTAGACATATGTGCAGCACATGTGTTAGTAACTTACACACACAATGAGCACACAGAGAAACACGTCAAAGGGCTGGTTGGCACTGTAACATTTTCACATATACATTGAACGTCTTCAGTTTTCCAAGCAGGAACAGATGGATGAGAGTAGACAACCCTGTCTGTTTATCAGAAACTTATTCTTCTTTTTAAGAAAAAAAAAGAAAAAAGAATAATATACATCTACTTTATTCAAAACAGATAACATATCTCTTTTTTCAACTTTAAACAGAACCTAATCAAACACACAGTAGTGATTCACTTAGGTTCGGTGATTCTAAACCAATTGTCATCTTTGAGCCTGCCAACAGAAGTGCATCTCTTACCCCTTAATTCCACAACACGCGCCGCGCAGCGCCCTTGAAACGTAATGCGGATCACTTAGCTTCCATTGTAATCTATCAGGCAAATTCCACCGCACCCGCTGCTGAAATGCCAGCGCGCCCAGGCACGAGAAATACGCTTTAGGTCTATTTTCTGCACGGCCGCTTCCAAACCTCGTAACTTCACTGTTGATAAGAAAGAACTAGCTGGGGAAGTCACTGGTGAAGTTCCCGGAAGATTAAAAAAAAAAACCACAATGCATGAACTCTCGACCGTAAATTTCCCAAACATGTTATAAATATGTCACATCAGGAGGCACATGAATCAGGTAAACAGTCGGTCAGAGGGTCCCAGACGCAACACGACCCCATGGATGAAGAGAAGCTGATCTTGGAAGTGGAGAAGTTTAATATTCTGTATGATCCCAAAAATCCTTTTAATAAGGATACAGGCAGAAAGGATAAGATGCGGACTGACATATCAAAAGTTATGGGAGTGAATGGCGATCGTGTAATATCGCTATTCAAATGAGAGCCTGTGACTCTCCGAGGACCAGCCCTCCAGCCCTCCCCCTCTTAAATGAGGGGCGTGGTGCGGCGCAGTGCGCTGCTTCCAGTAGGGTTTGACAATCGGAGCAAGACCGCAGTGCCCCGCTGCACTACGTGGCGAGTGCGGTGGAATTTTGGGGTAGCTCGTTACAGCTTAAAGACTGACCCTAAAAACCAGAGACCTTAAGCTCAAAGTGTTTGTGGTTATCAACTTTACATTTCTTTTCTCCATCTGTCAATGAATTGATCGGCATAATCTCCATGGCACTTCAGGCCTTGGTGAAAACTTAGACAACAGGCTATAGGTCCCCAATCATTAGAGGTACTAGTGGTTCTAGGTACTTAATGTTCAGATGAAAAACACGTTATGTGCTTTTGTTGCATTATTAAATCACTTGAAGGGTACAGAACCAAAGTTTCTTGTTCACAAACTCCCATCCCATTCAACACAAACAAGTGGCAAGCAGCATTATGGTTTCAACTCTAGTTCCCATAATAGCAGTTGATTTGTTTTTGTTTATTTGATAGGCCACAGGGGGAGATATAACACTGAAAATAAGGTGGAAAAACAGAACTGAAGTCAGGTCAAAGAGAGTGAAGTGAGAGCTCAAGAGAACAAAAACGGGTTAACATGTAGAAGTTTTCTAAAAGACTACAAACCCACAGTGACCTTTCCTCATTGCCTAGTTTTTCAATTCCAAGTAATCCCACTAGTTAAGTTGAATCCCAACGTTCTAACCCTTAAATTAGCCTCTTCAGCAGAATAATTATTCTCTTCAGAGCGAGACAAAAGTATTACACAGTTCATTTCGACCAATCATCCTATGCCTCAACAAAACCACCTTTGTGTTTCAGAGTTACATTTCAATTGCCTGTGTCTGGCTAAATGCTTATTCCCCACAGTAAAGTCTTTAAGAAGCCCATTTGGCTCTTTAATGAGCCTGTGTAAGCAGTGTTTTCTCTCTTATGGTCTTATGGTTTTGTTGTGTTCGAGGAAGTAAAAAAGACACAATGAAAAACAGTTCACCCAGTGCACTCACATACATATACGCATGAGCAAATGAAGGCACGATAGAGTAAACAAGAAGTCACACAGCACAGAAAGCTTTCAAGGCAGCTTTTGTGTACGACGGAGTTAATGGGTTCCACATTTCTTTATCAAAGTGTGGATCTGGCCCTGCTGAAAAGACCTCAAAAAAGATAATGAAAGTGGTTTAAAGGCTGCTCTCCATGGCTCAGGGCTTCAGTGGAGATGTCACATTTATAAGAGTGGCTGTAATGTGTCATTAGTAAAAAGAACTGCGGTGCTGCCAAACTGCTGCACTGGAGTGGTGTCTTTTTTCAGTTACGCTGATTTTTGGATGGCTCTCCTCATAAACAAATGCACACATTAGGGAAAACAGGCATAACTCATCACAACATTGTCTCTCACAAATCTGACATGCAAAGCACATTTCAGAAACTATACAACAAACGCTGCAAACTCAGACACACACATGTAAGCACACACTCACAGTTCTGATGGCAGCTGCCTGAGTTATTTTGAGTCTGGAAGTTGGCCCTTGGTTGGATGACTCTAGGGGTTGGATGAGGGAAGTTTATGAAAGGTTGGGGTATATGTTTTCATTTTGTTTACACTACCTCCTCCAAATAGAGACAACAAGATCCCTTTGGTTGTACGTGCGAATGCTGATCGCCGTGCACGGCCATGTGCCCAATGAACAGCCACAAACACACGTCCACACGCAATCAGAAGGTTGATTTTCTTCTGCCTGCTGTCCCAGAGTGCCCCTGTGGTGTGTTTGCAGGGAAACTTTTGCTTCTCAGAGGTCCACGCCGTTTCACTTTCAAATATTTGGATGCAAATTCACAAACCGATTCACAGCTGTCATATTATTGAACTTTAGTTTGTAATGTAACTATTCTAACAGAAATATGCACACTACATGCTTAGTGAGCATCTGAAATATGTAAAAGTATCTCCAGCCCCACATCTTATTAATGAGTGGAGGAAGCCGGCCCTCCTTCCCCGGCTTATTTGGAAGTGACAAATAAGTGATAAAAATGGTCTGTTTGAACAAGCCTGGCTCTGAAGGAAAGAAATAACTACATCATCTATTCCTGAGAGGCTGATGGGAATTTGCTTCAATTGAATAATTTTCTTAATATCTATGATGTAAGCTATTAAGTACACTCACTTGATAATGTATTTCATGAATAGTATTTCACATTAGTTTTTTCCAGTTGGTGTATCTTGCACATTACTCCTGGATATCCTGTAGAAAGGACTTATCTTTTTATGCCCCCAAAAAAGTTGTAAGTGAAATTAAAGGCAAATCATTGTTTTTACAGATTGCTAATGGAATCAGGAATTGCACCTTATTTGTTCCCACGATCCACTCTGTCTCAATGTTTAATTCCAAATGAAAATTGCTGTGTATTTAAACCATAGACTGTATATAACATGGATGTAGTCTCCTCAACATCACCCATCTGTTTCTGAAATTGAAAATGAAGCACATCAGCTATAGCGGCCATATTGCTAGTGGCAAGGGCTTTGCGTGCAGCTATAGGGCGCCTGTCGGTCACGTGACCTGGGCTGTGCCTCTTATTGGGGGAGCTCGGGATCATAATTTCCTCTGAACTGCAGTTAGAAAAAATTCACCCCCTGTAAAATTAACGGCTCAGACAGGAGACGTTTTTTGAACCAGGCTGTAAATAGGTTAATTTCTGCTTCGAAAACAGCTCTTTTTTCGCTTGTGTATGTGACTTCTGGTACTTCCGGAGCCAGCCTCAAGGGGACGCTCAAGAAAAAGCAGATTTTAGCACTGTCTCATATTCTTAGCTCTGCAGGTTTGTGCAGCTTGCTTTAGCTTTGCATCTCATTGTGACTGAGATGAGCAGACACATCTCCAAAGTGGCTGCTGATGTCGTCTATCATCCTCATGGAACTAAATGTGATCCATGTATACGATGAGCTGAATGATGAGCCAAAGTCCTTACCATTTGTGGAGTGGAGTTACAGCAAATGTGACACATATTTGATTGTTTACATCCAGCTCACTTAATAAAATGAGCCAGCACAAGGAATTCATTTGAATGTGAAGAATAAACATATTGATAAAAGACTCTGTTGTACAAAATAAGAGGTTTCACCTCAGACAGCTCCAGATTCATTCAGCTAACAGTAACGTAAGAGCACTTTTTCCAGACTTTATTTACAAACAGTATTTGGTCATTTTGTCATCTGAAGGTGGACTAGATGCTCTGATCATACACTTATCTTAGCAGACAATCAGTATTTTTCACTGTGCGGGGCTGTTAGCGCAAGAGTCAGTAAGTGGGGTGCTAATCACAATGAGGCTAATTTGAACAGAAAAGTTCATGTTTTGCTCCAAATAAAGGTTTAAAGGATCATTTATATATATTCAAACCACAGTGGTGGGCTGTCATATTATTTTCTCTGCAGCAGAATGAATCAGGCTCAGCTTCCTGAAGAGGATAACTACAAACCCTGGTGCTGATTTGATAAATGTCCTGGTGGTCCCCAATGGGGTACTTAATACAGGACCAACTTATGAATATTTTATATATCCTTAACTATATATCAGCACAGCTATGTATGTACATGACTGTATGGACAGAGGCCCAATTATTGAAGTTAATTACTGTATTTTTTCCACTATTATGTAAGTAAAGTTATATTTACAGGATTAGTCTGGACTCATGAGACTTGAACTGTAGCTGCAGAAATCCTCTGCCCTATGAAAAGCCTCTGAAGTCATAGGCCCTCTCCACCAGCTGCCATTGTCACTTACTCCGCTCTAATGTTTGCCAAAGATGTTCCAAAGCCAAGAGCGCTAAACTGGGCTCACCTGTCTCTGTCTTTCACTGGTCTGTCGTATTTGCCAAAGATCATCTAAAACTACCAGCCATCATCTTTGGCCAGGCTTGTCCAGTTATATCCTAACACTAGGAGAATGTAGTTACAACGAGACACACCTGTCTCCGCCTGTCTGTCGCTAGTCTGTTGTTTTTGCCAATTAAAATACAAATAAGAAGAACCTTAGAGGTCTGAGAAGGTGGACCACGCATATCCAGAGGCCAAGAACAGAGTGTCGAGCTCATCTGTCTCTGCTTTTTTAATTCATTTTTTTGCCAAATATATCTTTTTGTAAGCCAAGAGCACTCATCTTCAGGCCAGCCTGCATTGTTGAATGATACCCAAAGGGGCAGGTGAAAGTGTGTGAGAAAATCATCTGGACCTATTAGAAGAGAAAAACAACAAGTCACATTTCATAAGCACTGAGTGAACGTCATGAATGAGTTACAGGGCGTAAGGAGCAGACAGAAAATAAACTGTACACTCAGCAGCTTTGTTCCAAACAAAATAAGCTTCTCATTATAGTAAAAAATGACCCTCTAATAAAATACAATCATCATGTTGTCAAACACATTACACATGGGTCTCAGGCACATTTGCCATCTTCTCTCGCAGTTCTCACATGAAATCTGCTCTGTTATCAGTCCAGATTGGCTGGGATCTTTTTTGAAATCAGCCAAATGAAGCTATCAGTCTTTTAGCTCTGCTTTAATTTCATAAAGGAATGACTCCATCTTCAACCCAGGCAAGGAGTTTAAACCTACAGACTTTGCCTCTTTTGGGAACAGAAAAATGTCTGTGTTGCTTTGTTCCTTGTGTGTACCTCTGTCCTCTCAGTTTCCCTGACTTTTTCCCACTGTTATCCTCTTCAAATTAACCTCATGAAAATACAGCGGTTTTATAGTGGAAACAAAGAAGCAGGAGGAATCCCAAAACTTCAGGCATTTGTTCGTAGTTATTGCCAGGATCATTTTATGATCTCTGTCATATCAGTGTTGCTTTAGTTTATGGGACACGTGACTCTTGATGTCATTCAAATAACAGAGGTTTGATTCAGACGGTGTGTGTGTGTGTGTGTGTGTGTGTGTGTGTGTGTGTGTGTGTATGAAGGAGTGATAAGAACACAAGGAAAAACAGAAAAACACAGCTGAACTCTGAACAAAGACTAACTATTATCAGTAAATATCACATCCCTGTTGGTAAATCGCTGCAAGTGATATCGACACACTTTGATATCCGAAACACTCTTAACAGTTCTAAGACCAGATGTCCAATATGGAAAACACTTCCTGGTCCAGCTGTGGATCATTTTGACAGGCAGGCTGTCCCAGAGCTTAGTGCTGGACCAAGCCTAAGGGTTGTTTCTCTTCTGTTTGATGTCCTTTTATTCCTCTTTCTGCTGCCTTTAAAAAGAACCTGAAAGCTGCCAGACAGAAAGAAAAAAGCTTTTATCTAAAAAGCAGTAAGCTTGGGTTAAATAAACATCTCAGCAAGTGTTGTGTCTGTCATCATTTAGGGTTTATTCAGATGCTGAAGAAGAGTGTTGATGTAATAAGTGCATGAGTACATGTTTTGAGACCATAACTCTGTGTTGCATGGGTGGATCTCACAAAGTGTGGCCTTTAATCTTGGATCTCCGCTCTAATTTATCCTGTTTGAGGCTCCCAAGAATTATGTAGCTGTCCTCACTTTGGACCTCCTCTCCCATTAATTTCCCTTATGGAGCCCCAGCTTGTACTGGCTTTGCCTTCAGGCAGAGATTCTTAAAGCCCTTCTACCCAGAGCCCACTCCTGAAACAATGCAGCCTCCATCTTAGTCTCATGAAATCACACCAGGGCTTTGGCTGGTTGAACCTGTATTGTGTTAGTTTTAGGGAACAACTTCAGGATGAACACTGAAAAGGTCTGACAGCCCAGACATTACTTGATAAACTCAGATTTGCTCTGGGGATCAGTCTGGTGTTTGTCTACTTCTCTTACTGAGTGGTTGGAACCAAGATTGTTGCTTTTCAGAAATGCCAACTACTTGTAAGATTTCACAAACTAGCTGTGGCTCAAACATTGATTCTGTGAACTGTAAAGTCATTTTGTTACTCAGTTTACAGTGGGGAAAATAAGTATTGAATGCGTCAACTTTTTTTCTCATCACATTTATTTCCAAAGATGCAATTCAAACACAATTTCTACCAGACATTGGTATTAACTCAAGTAATCCACACATGAAAAGAAATCACAACGTTCAGGTCCATAAATAATGATTATGTGGAATTAAGTACAAAAACACGGGAAAAAAGTATTGAACACGCTAACTGAGACTCATCTAATACTTAGTGGAGAAGCCTTTGTTTGCAATGACAGCTTCCAGACGCTTCTTGTATGTTTTAACTAATCGCCCACACTGCTCAGGTGTGATTTTGGCCCATTCCTCTGCATAGATTGTCTTTAAATCTTGAATATTCTTTGGTGCCCTCTGGTGAACCCTTTTCTTTAGTTCTTTCCACAAATGTTTAATTGGATTTAAGTCAAGTGATTAACTAGGCCATTCTAACAGATTGATTTCCTTTTTATGAAACCATTTGAGAGTCAAATTTGCCGTGTTCTTTGGATGGTTGTCCTGCTGGAAGGTCCAGCCACGTCTCATCTTCATCATCCTGGTGGATGGCAGCAGATTCATATCAAGAATTTCCCCATACATGACTCCATTCTTTGCTCCGTCAGTTACATGAAGTTTATCAACACCATGAGATGAGAAACAACCCCATGCCATGATGCTTCCACCTCCAAACTTCACTGTTGGTTTAGTGTTTTTGGGTGATGTGTAGTGCCATTTCTCCTCCAAACATGGTATGTAGTATGACAACCAAAAAGTTCAATTTTGGTCTCATCTGGCCAGAGGACATTCTCCCAGTATTCTACAGGCTTGTCAAGATGTTGTTTAGTAAACTTTAAACCAGCTTCAACATGCCTTTTCTTGAGGAATCGAGTCTTGCGGGCTGAGCGTCCATAGAGGCCATGGCGGTGGAGTGCATTGCCTATTGTTTTCTCTGTAACAATTGTACCTGCTGCTTCCAAGTCTTTCTGGAGCACTTTCAGGGTGGTCCTTGGCTCGTTGAGTACTCTTCTGACTTTATTTCTGACTCCCTGGTCAGAAATCTTGCAAGGAGCTCCTGTGCGTGGCCTGTTGATGGTAAGGTGGTGCTTCTTCCACTTGTGAATAATGGCCCCAACGGTGCTGACTGGAATATTCAGGTGCTTTGATATAAGTCTGTAACCAGTTCTATTCTGATGCTGAGCAACAATCAGGTTGTGAATGTCTCCAGAGAGCTCTTTGTCTTTACCCATCATGAGGTGTGTCGTATTTAACTGCTTGTGAAAAAAAAACAACCTTGTTTATAGGACCATCAATTTGCTCTAGCCCAGCTGATGTTGGTTTGCACTACTTCAAGTAATAACTACTGACAGATTTCAGGTGGTATGGTGCATTTCCTTACCAAAGTATACAGCCTTTTCATGGTGTGTTATCGTACTTCATTCCACATAATTATTATTTATGGACCTGAACATTGTGATTTCTTTTCATGTGTGGATTATTTGAGTTGATTCCAATGTCTGGTAGAAATATTGTTTAAATTGCAGCTTTGGAAATAAATGTGATGAGAAAAAAGTTGACGCGTTCAGTACTTATTTACCCCACTTTAACTTAATTTTTTTGCTAAAGGAGGTAGGGCAATGTTTTTGTAGCTGAACGTGATCATGATGACTTAATCATGCTTTGAATTAGCCAGGTTGAACCATCTCTGTGCGTCCTCCTGAGCGCCTCTCTTCCTCTTCTTTCTGCGGAGAAACAGAGCCGTAAAAGCTTAAATTAGATTTCAAAAGACAACATAGCTCTCCAGCTCTCCCATCTGCCGTTTTACTGCCTTGTGACTCTGGAGACAGTAAGGGCAGTCACACTCACCCACTCCTGTAGACACTACCGTTAAATCAAGCTGTTGCATTGTCACTGCACATGAAAAAGAAATGTCTGCCTTACCTCTCTAACAGTATGTCTACATAAATATCATTTATTGTCTTTGGAAACATACAGGATGAATAAGATGCTGTAAAATTAAAAGACTTCTCATTCATTTTATTACCTTGAATTTTATGAAATTGTGTTATAGCAGTAACTCTTCTTCTGTAGTGCCATACAATGGCTGTGCATTGCTCAAATGTGCTCAAGGTTTTACAGATGCATACTCAAATGAATGCCTTCTGTTGGGGTTGGTGCACTTCTGGAGACACTGTTTCTTTTCTCCTGCCCTCAACCTAATGGGCCCGTTTCCTCCCATGGTCTGCTTTTAATACTCCTTGGGGTGCCACTGCATTGCTGTGTGTTTCTGTTAAAAAGTGAGCTACTATAAAATGTTCTTGTTTGTTGCTACGTTACCACAGGAAACACACTGGCTCAAGGCAAGAAAAGAGGAACATTGATGATGATATCAACTCATATATCCACAGATCTGCACAGATTAAGATAAAGCCAAATGTGTTTTTTGTTTGTTTGTTTGTTTGTTTGTTGGTATGTAAGTGAAAGAGAAGCTGTTTTAAGAGCTTCCATAAAGATCTAGGTCATGTTAGGTCAGCATTTAACACAATGTTTGTTCCACATGAAACAACCAGACAACAGGCAGCTTTACATGCTCCAGCTTCTTTCAAGAAAACCACAGTTGATTTATGCCCTCCGGCTTTTTGTCCCGCCGTATTGATCTGAGGCAACAATGAAAGATAGAGAGCATTGACAGCATGTATGTAACATAAACCTTCATGTGTAATGTGGCCTACATCTTGTGAGCTTTGCCTTGAAAGAGGAAAAAATATCAACATTGAAACAATAGCTTCAAATTTGACTATGGAGGTTTTTCCTGTTTTCTGTGCTTTTGTCAAATAATCTGTCCTGAGAAAACCGAGTCTTGTTTCTGAAGAGAAACAGCTCCACTTTTGACGTATTTTGTTCATTTGGTCTGGTCAGTATCAAAGTACTTTTTAAGGATAAAATGTGACGTCATTGTCAGCTGAAAGGCCTGTGAAGGTCCCGGTGGAGATAGTGGTGGGAGGTAAAGGATAGGAGGAGATAACACGCAAACACACACACACACACACACACACACAGACTCATTTATGTTACATCATAAGGACGTTTTTCAGGATGGTACCAATGGGGACTCTTTTTTCTAAATGGAACAATGGGATGGTTTTACCCTTCAGGTTTTTTTCATGTGGTTCCAGGACTCAAAAAACTCTCCCACACACAAACACAGACTAACAAAAGTATGTAAGAACTGATAAAGATAAGCACACCCAGCCTCCAGGTCTATTTCAAGGGCTGCTGAAAATAAACTCACATTTTGATCTTAAAGTGACAAAGTAGCAACACATTTGGTTTTGGATTCAACAACAACAACAACAGAAAATGAATGTTGCAGATCAATAATAATTATTTTCAAAAAGTCATATTCAGAATACCAGAGGATAGGTTCTGTTCCCTCATCATCTTTAAGTACAGGGCTTGTGGCGATCCCTATGGCAGTCAGTGTTTCCTTACTGGGTTCCCTGGTTTCCTCTGAGACAAGTTGGTCAGTCTGCCTCAGTTTAAATTCTTATTAGTATTAAACCACTCTGTCTTTCTCCTGTCTCCTAATAAGGCACCAGAAAAAAGACGTGTTACAATGATAGAGAGAGTGTCCCCCTACATGAATGATGACAGCATACATTTTTATAGGGCTTTCAAAAGTCATTGTCACCTTTGTGTAAAAAAAAAACACTTACCTCATTTCTAATAGAATGAACAAAACTGGCAGCAGAGGTGGGAAGAAAGTCAAAAGGGGAGGGGGAAAGGAGAAGAGAAAGGAAGACAAAACACAAATAAAAAATAGAAACATAAAAAAAGACATGTATTATATTTGTACAGTTGTTGGAGTTTCTGATTTTAAAATCTCATATACAAAGTGTTTTGTGCTCAAATCTGTCCCTGCATCATTTGGAAAGTCAACTTTAATCTTACCCAGTAGCTTGACAGATGCATGTGGGTTCACAAAGACACACTGAGATGTTACATCATTATTTTGTCCTGTAAACTACACTTTTCACCATAAGGCTGCCATACAGCTTGTACAACAAGGAGTCAAAAAGAATTATTTTTACTTATTTCAGAACTGACAGCTTTCAGAAACACCTTTAAAAGCCTTGCATTGATATGTTCAACATTGACTTCAAGTGTATTGGCTTCAGATGTAACAGATCATTCTCCTCTGTCCTTGGCAGGGTTGGAAATGTTACCACAAAAAGCATGAAGAGGCTGCCAAAAATGTCTCTACAAGACAAATTAGGTGCAAATCTCAGATAAGTGCAGGGCTCATAAAAACACCAAACTGGACCCGAGGCCAGCAGGACCACAGTACAGCTCTGCTAAAGAAAACTAAGCGGTCTCAGAACGGACCAATCAGGTTGAGGTTTTTCACACATACAGTATTTGGAAACGTCCAGGGCTTAGCTGATCTAAAAATAGATACACTCACTGTGTTTAGTCCTTTTTCATATAAATGACAACACACCTTATTTAAAACCTCCTCCATGATGACATGGAAAAGATTTGTGCGTAGCTTTTAAAACAAGATAGTGTTTGACATTTTGACTACTAAGTATGCAGCCATGAGTGTGTGTGTGTAAGCTTTCAGATTTTGTTGTAGCTGAACAGCTGTGAAAAAGTAAAAACACGTTCATGTTAGGAGGGGTGAAACACACATGAAGGGATTGTTTGACAGACTTACCTTTGCTCATAAAATCCCTTAAAGCGTGTTTTTCTTGTATAGGTGTGTTTAGATTTTATTGGTGTTACTAACAAACCCCAGCCTGTGTCAACTTCATCTGAACCTTTCCTGCTTCTCACACACACACACACACACACTGACGGACACAACAATCTCTCGTTGATTCAGTGTTGCTGGTTGCTAGCTAGTGAAGCTGTCAGCTAGTCCAGGCACAGCCCTGGAAACATTCGTCACTGATCTCACTCAAGTAAGAATAGACAAGAGATTAAACACAAAGGCACCAGTGAGAACGTGAAACAGCCGCATGAGTATGGTTGATCTAAGAGGAGACATAAAAGTGATCCACTCTTATTGTGACAGGGCAATTTATTAAGGTTTGTTAATGTGGAAGGCGTTATGAGTGACTCAAAGCAGTGGAAAAAGTGACAAATGACGGCAAAGTCAAACAAAATACCACTGGGAAGATTAAATGAAACGATTATTTAATTTTATTGATGTTTAGCTCTTGTCATCTTTTCCTGTACTTGAACATTAGTCATAGAAACTAGAATAGAATAGAATAGAATAGAATAGAATAGAATAGAATAGAATAGAATAGAATAGAATAGAACTTTATTGTCATTGTAACAATTACAATAAAATTGAAGTCACAACAGCAATCAAGAAAACAAAAGTAAGAAAGTGTATAGAAAGTGCATAAAGGTCCATAAGAAAATATATGATGACAGCTTGTCCATCATTGTCCAGTTCAGCCAGCCTCCACCTCCACAGGGTCCAGGACTGAGCTTCTTCAGTCATGCTTCCTCTCTGTCTCCTGTATCCTGTCTGCTCACAGCAGATGAAGTTCTTCCAATGTGGCGTTGGTGTCTGATGTTAGCTCCGTTAGCCATGTCTGTGAATAGCATGATGCTACTCTGCCCTCTGGTATTCCCTCTGTTGCTGGGTTAGCACAGCTAGCTCGTCCATCTTATTGGAGATAGATCTGACGTTCCCAATAACGATGGATGGAAGGACAGGTCCATGTCGTCACTTCTTAGCTCACACCTGAGAACCAGCACGTCGTCCTCACCTCCTGCTCCTCACCGTGTGGGAAGACATCAGGCCTTACATCAGTTAGCATTGACATGTTACAGGCTGCTAACAGCTGAGTTCACATGTAAACAATGTGGCCATGGTTACATGTAGGATCTCCAGACAAACACAGGAGAAAAAGTAGTAAAAATATCATTGAAGCCACAAAAAGTTTGGTGTACATGAACAACAAATTAGAAACGGACAAAGAAGAGAGAGCTGCTGCAAAAGGCAGCCGTAGCCAACAAGTCGGCCTCGAGTGCAAAGCCAAAATAAAATGCCATACCATAAGTAACAGGCTCAAATATGAGTTGGTATAATTTCTTGTTTAATTCAGTTCAGTTGTATTATTGGAGTTCAGTAGTTTTGATGATTCACAGTAAATTTAAATACCAAAACTCCATGGAGCGTATGAACAAAGCAGAGAAAAAACAATGCTCATGAAAGCATGTTACCAGTTTTTTGTACAAGTTTGTGTAGAAAAACTCAAACTTAACATAAGGAAGTAAAGTAAATATGTAAAATGTCTGTGTCAATGCAGACTCTATGACCAGCTTTCAAAGAGGAGTAAGACAGTATAAATGATTTTACACAGTATGGAAAAGTGTTTAAGCACACCACTGTAACCACAGCATGCACAGGGATGTGGTAAGGTATCAAAGCAAAACCAAAATGGGTGTCACCACAAAGAAGACCTGGGGAATATCCAACTCACAGTCCCATGAATAGACCAATCACCGGATTATATAAAACTTCCATGAATATGAAACAGAGTAGAGGAAACAGCCACATCGAGTCCTGACAGCTTACATGAAGCATGCGGAGTATCAGATTCTGAGTACAGGAACACCAGCTGCTCTTAAACTCTGAACCCAATCAAAATCTTGCTGGGTCACCACTTAGATGAAGAACGCACACATGGACGAGCAGCTCAGCAACGGTGTGGTGTGACATGTCATGTTTGTCATTGTCACACCGTCGATGTCTGTTTTGCATCCACTTACTCTTTGACCCTGACACATATGAGCTATGGAGAAACATTCCTGCCGCAAAGTGTTTGGTACAGTTAGAAGGACAACGATGCTAAACGGAACGCTCTTATTCTGGTGACACATCGTCTGGCAGTGATTGAACTACAACTGCCACAGCATAAACACATTTTCAAGGCTCAGGTGACGCTAAGAGAGTTGTGGAGTTAAGACTCTCTTGAGAGGTCCCAAGATCACACAAGGTCCTGGTAACTTAAGCTGTAGCTTAACTAATAAGAAATGAGAGCGCTTAAAAACAAATCAGGCTTGTACTAAAGAATGATATTTGGTCCAAGTGAAGCAAATGGTTGAAAAATAGGAGAGCAGGGTCCCATGATGATGGATACACAAGTGCTGAGGTTATGCTGATAGTCCTGCCAGTGAATTTACTACCAGTTATAGAGGTGAGGTTCCCATATTAAAAGCTAAAACCAGATGACACTACCAATGAAGAAGTATTACTGAGGTCTTAAAGAGCAATAACTAAGGAATGACTAAAACAAGCTTCTACAAGAGGATCATTGGTCCTCTTTAAAGAGCAGATTTAGTGTTGTTCAAAATCCTGATTCTTAAAAATGCTATATTTATAAAGTGTTTCCGGAGCTTGAAACTACCCCTGACTCTTTAAATCCCCAGAGAAAGGGTTTAAAAGCCTAAGAGTAAAATTAAACTCTGATTCTCATTTACTTCAAAGTCCAAAGACCCCCGTCACCACCACCGATGCAGTTCCATGTTGGTGTTTCCAGTTATAGCTTCTGTGTAATCACACACGTGAATGCCGATGGAGTATTTGAAATGCCTGCTTGTTGCCCTCCCTACTCTATGTGCCTCTCACAGTCCATGCCATGGAGGTGCAAGTGAGATCATTGCTTCCATCTGAACTGTCAATGAAAACACTGGTGCTGCCCTGATACAGCATAGTATGTCCAAGGAAAGCCAGGGCAGGCAAACAGCTCACATTGACTTTACAACACCTAAAACAGGTGAGAAGCAAAGTTAGAAGTAATATTAAGAATATCTTGACACATTAAGAGTTATGAGTAAAAGTGTCATCAAAGCAGGCTCACTTTAGGGTCATTTAATTGAGCTGTTCAGGTCAGAGGAGTTGCAGATTAATTTAATAGAACCATATCCTTCTGCATCTGGTGTTAATATCTTTTTAGATCCTCACATCTCATGTTGAGGAAACATGATGACCATCACAGGATACTAATGGCAAACAAAAAAACGACTGAGAAACAAGAGACAGAGAGGAAAAGGCCAAACGTCTGAGTAGCTGTGTCTGTAGCCTGATGTGATTCTAGCTACCACAAGCCTGTCGGCTCACATTTAAAGTGAAGGACATGAACCTCCCTCAGGAAGTTTCTAGAAGGCTGCTCTTAGAGGAATGCTGGGGCTGCTGACAGTCAAACGTCTTCAGTTACAACAAGGTTTACCTAACCTTTAATTTATGTGAACTAATGTTTTTCTTTCTTTTATTTTTACCTTCATGGACAATGAATATTTGATGCAGTAAATTACGTTTATTTGTTCCATGTGTGTGACTGTTCCTCACTGTAGTTTGTCTTTGAATGCTTGATACTGTTTATTTTGAGGTTGCAGAAGACAAACTGTTGATGCAGCTATGACCAATTTTAAACAGATTGGTCAGTCTTAACTCAATAAAAGTGATCATCAGGATAAAGTGCTGAGCTGGTAGACCTCTGGAGTCAATTGATCAGTGTAGGCAAAAACCTGTAGTTGACCTTTGGGCATCATGAGTAAATGCAGTATCATGAGTATCAAACAGCAGGAGTATCAGGTTGGTTTAAGCTCCTGTAAAACAAAATCAGACATCTACATCTTGTTGTTATGTGTCATTTGTGATGCAAGCAGACTTAACTCATGTACTCTTTCTTTTTCCTTCCATCCTCCAGGGCCCCCAGTGTTCCCAAACCTCCTCCCGTGGCACCAAAGGTACTTTCACTTTGCATGTCACTGAAATGGCAGGAAGTTGTACGCAATAAGTGCACAGCATGTGTGTTAATGAATATGAAAAAATCAAAAATAGATCTCAGAAAAAAGCACATAGGTTGAAAATATTGTGTAGCTGAAGTACATACAATTTAATATCATTTTTTAAAATCTAAAGTTTTAACCTCTGTGGAATAGTATGCTTGTAAAGTTTGAATTGTAATCAAACATTTAGCTGCTACTTATTGATAAAACAAGTACACAGTGGTACAACCCACCTTAATAATAACTTGTGAGGTTTTCATCAATGGTCTTGAAAAGTTAAGAAGTTTCTTTTGAGCATTTATTACTGACTTATCATGTAACAACATTCAAATTAGTGACAGTATTTTGTCTAAAATTGTATCATAAAGACATTAAAATAACTAAGCTGGATAAGAATCTTGTAACCAGTAACTAGACCTTATTTGTGAACCCATAAAATTTTATTGCATTTTTGGGAAGGATTATCATTAACTCATGTTTTTCACACAAATAGTAAATTTAGTTTATATTTAAAACAATAACCTTTGTGTGTGACTGACAGTGGAGTTACAGTGGAGCAGGAAAAATAAAAATTTTAAACTGATTAAAATTCAGACATTAAATAAAACAAGGTACTTACCTCAGGTATCATAGTTTGCTGTATGACCCTGCATGCAAATCACTGTCTCATAATTTCTGTTGAAATCACATCATTTTCTTTAATTTTGTGTTGTTTTTTTTCAGTTACAATAACAGTTTAGTATACTGATGCTTCAGGTCACATTTTATATAAGTGCACGGTGTCTATGTGCTTTTTTATACTTGAAATTAAATGTTGTCAAGTCTAATTACCCCATCTTTGAATGATAACCTGAGAAGCATCAGTATATGTGTGTGCTGTGCTGTGTGGTGATTTGTTTTATTTTGTTTTGTTTGTATCTGCATGCTCTTTTTTTTTTTAATGCCGATAGGACGAAAGAACAGACATCATAAAACCAGTTGCCCTCACCCATCCACCACCACCACCCCATCCTCACCCGCACTCCTTCAGCCCATCCAACCCTCCCACCATCCCCTGCAGCAAAAACCCAAGGCCTTTTGGTGTCTGTGGTAAAGACATGGAGTACCATCCTTCACAGGCCCCTTTTACTCCCTTTATTCCATCCCCGTCCTCTGCCTTTACTCCTGCCTCCTCCCAGTCGTGCAGTCTTCCCTTCCCTCCTCCCCCACCTCCTGTCTCCTATCCATCCTCATCCTCTCCCCCATCCCCACCTGTCCTCGTTCCGCCCCAGCCATCAGTGTATAACACGCCAATCAACCTCTACTCAACTGAGAACGCATGTGAAGTGGCCATGGGGCAAAGGCGGGGTCTGTTGGAGAGTCAGGGCGGAGCCTTGCCTTTGCAGTTTAATGGGTGAGTGGCATTTACTCCAGTCAATCAAAACAAGAAGTCAAGCTCTACATTTTTCCAACTCTGGCTTTTGGCATCCCCATCCCTTAAAGCTGTGTAATAAATTAAATTTCTTTTAAACTGTCAACTGTCCCCTAATGTTTGTGCACAGGTAATGCCACTTTGTACGTTCCTGTGTTGTCCCCAGTATTTGCCTAATGACATTTTTTAGCTGTTGAAACTCAAAGACTGGAAAATTTAAATTCTACACCGTCCTGGAGTAAGCTATCAGCATTGGTATAAAGATGGGTATTGTACATTTTTTGTTTCATACTGAGCTTCTGGTACCCGTGTTGCAGCTTTACATGGCATACAGCAAAAAATAATCCATATTTTTCTGGTGTTTTAGAATATTATTAGTAAATACTTACATAGTCTGCAAAAAAAGAAAAAGAATGTGTGATTAAAAAGTTGCTGTAAATACTACTTTTATAAAGGGAGACTCACTTTTATGTTAATATTTTTTAAAAGTAAAAACAATGACAGATGCTGTCACACTTTAGAAGAAAAAAATATAGTACGTCACTGACTTCACTGGTTTCAGTTAGCAAGCTTAGGCTAATTTCAAAGCCTATGTTTGTTTATAAACGTTGTTTATAATACTACTGCTTGCCAATGTAATGCTGATGATTTTGTTGTTGTCTTTGTTTGAACAGTTCTTAAACAGTATCAGAGTCAGATGTTGCTTTACTGTGTTGTATTAGTAACAAAATCAGATGAACTAACCTTTTGTTTATAGTAATTATTTGAGAAGGAGGGCGTAAGAGACATTTAATAGCTTTGTACACGTGATGGAAAACTGGAGGATAAGAGATTTTACATGAGCTTATGAAATCATGTTAAATAACCAAATGTAATTACACATAAAGTTGCATTCAGTGGTTCAAATTGTTATACACTGTGAAATACAGTTAACGTTTAGGATTGGCAAATAAAATGAAAACCAACAGAATAAATAACAGTTTAAATCTAATCTAAGAGCATTGGCAAGGAGAAATATCCCTGCACTGACGGCTGCATGAGTTTAGAGTGGAATTTAGAAGCTTTTCGTCTCCACTTGATCTTAAATATTTTATCATGTTCTATAAAAAGCCTCTCTTTGCTTTTTCAGGGGTGTATGAACCTCTTGAGGTTGTGTTACATTCTAAATTCATTTGGGATAAAGATAGAAGTCTGTCCCTTCTGCCTTTAAGTTCACAAATTTGTCCTCATCAGCTTTAGATTTTTTGTTACGCCTAATTTACCATTCTCATCTTTTTAGTCAATCATTCTTTTCTCAACATATTTTCAGACTTATCTCATTTTTTTTATCCCCAATGGCCCATCTCCACAGGCACAGTGAGTGTGCCTTTACCATGATGTCATGACCATAGTCTACTTTTTTTTTTTTTTTTTTATAAGATTTACACCTAAATGGTGTTTCTTCACATATTGACACACTGTTTTTTTCACCAAATTTGGAATAATTTTTGTAATTTGCCTTAAAAAAAACAGGACATCTTTGAATGGCTACTGCTGTGACGTCCGGTTGTTTTTCTGTCAGTGACAAACAGCAGACACCAGTTGTCTGCACACCATAATCTTTCACCATGCAGCAATGTGCACAGACACACAGACAAGCTACATTTCAATTAAAGGCTTCTCCTGCTGTTGACATTTAATAGAAAAACCTTTTGGAAGCAATTTTTAGATCACTTTGTTTTGTTTGTAAGGCTTTTAAATGTTTTTTTTTAACACAAAAAAAAAACTTTTTCAATTTTTGTTTCTTTTAAAAAACAAAATTTCACACACTCACAATAACCTTTCTGCTTGTCAAAAAACTAACCTTTATTTTTAGCATGAAACGTGAAGAAGCATGTGTGCCTATCCTTACATCTTGCTTGCATGCTATTTTGAAATACGTGGTCTGTTCAAAATGAATAATTAAATGGCAGCTTTCAGATTTTTTTTTTCATTCTTGTATATTGGTGTTCTTTTTCTTCCTCTCTCTCTTTCAATCCTTTTTCTTCTACTTTACAGACTGGCGCACCTCCCAAAGTCACAAAGTTAGTCTCTGAAGCACGTGTTGGACTTATTTTCTGTCGTTTTGGTCACCTGCCTCTTTGTTTAGCTCTCTATATGTCTAATTTATCATTATATTTGCATGCAGCTGACTTTTGATGTCCAAGCTTTGCACAACTCTCATACTTATTTGAAGTTTATTCATCTGTTTTTCAACATTATGTTGGACCTTTAGCACAGATGCTTGCAGCTTATTAAAATGCACCTCAGATTATATGAGAAGCTTAGCCTTAAGTCTATCTTTTACCTCAACTATAAATCACAACTGTCAATATTAACACACATTTACACACAGTATTGTCACACACCACCAGTGAAACTGTAAGTGTGTGATCAGACTCACACAGAGCTGTCAACGCTCCCACACCCACATAGTTGTTGCTGTGACAGGAACGTGTTGAGAGACCCTCATAAATCACTCTATTCAACGTGCTAGGTGAGTGTGTTGGAGGGTCGGTGTATTTATAGGTGATTTATAGACGGCAGAGCCTGAAAAGGATTCAGTATCCCTCTGTGTTTATATGAGTGTATTTGTCCTCAGCTGGTTTGCTGATGGCTAATTACTGAAGGGCCTGTCAGCACCATGCTGTTAAAAAAGCAGGCGGATACACACGAGTAAAATATATGTGGTCAGAATTAGCACACTTTAGACCAGACTTATATCCCTTGCCTATAAAACATGTTTTCCTAAACACAATTTCTACCAATTCTGATAATATCTCCAAATACTTCCTGTCAAAATAATCAACATTGTACAGAAACACTCAGATTGATATCATAACCCAGCAGCTCCACCCTGTGGTGATGTTTATCTAATGATTTGTGTTGAGAAATGGCTTTTTGTTTTGCATGCAATACGTTTTGCGGTCCACATTTTCTTTAACTTTCCTCCATTCCTTTTGCCACTTTATGCGTGTTCAATTTTCTCTCAAGTTATGAAACTTTTTTTCTAATACTTCATCTTCTCCTTTACTTTACTTCCCTAAAAGTGGACCTCAAAGTATTTTGAAGTAAGTGTTTTGCTTTTATGTTGTTGATATGCTGCTCTGTCCTTTTTGTATTTCTCACTAACTCTGTCCTGTTTTTCTCTGACGTTGATTTTTTTAAAGAAAACCTCCACCACCAAGGTATCAGACTGATTAACACCCAGAGCTAAATTAAATTAACAAAGTGTGGCGTGAAACCATCTTTTCATCACTTTTCTTGTCTAATCAGCTCTAAAATATGGATTATTGTTTACTGCCATGAGCATCTCTATTTCATGTAACCTGCTGTTCAATACAACTTCTCTAACTAAAAACATGCTCAGTATACAGTAACAACCATGCCACATTAGTCACTTTAATCGCCTTTCTTCTCCATTCTGAAGCTTGGTTTGAACTTCAGCAGGTCCTCTACACCATGTCTACATGCCTAAATGCATTGAGTTGCTGCCATGTGATTGGTTGATTAGATATTAGTACTGACGAGTAGTTTTAAATCATTGGTTATCGTCAACCTTTAAAAAGTCCTTTGAGCCTTTATTTTGATAGATCATAAAATTCCAGAGGAAATGAAAGCAGTAGTCTTTTGTGTTACTTAAATTAACAATGAAAGGGAAAGTGAAATCAGACGGTTTTTGCTGATTTCATCACTTCTGTTCCTCCAGAGTTCCCAGGAAACACATCGTAGACACAGACATCCATTTTTACCATGTGCCCACTCATGCTGATGCCAGCAGGAAGCGCATAATGGAGGACACAGAGGACTGGCGCCCTCGCACTGGCACCACCCAGTCCAGATCCTTCAGGATCCTGGCTCAGATCACTGGCACTGAAAACCGTGAGTCAGACTTTGAGTGGGGGGTTCAAAGTGGCAATGTGTACATGGTTAATTCCATACAGAACACAGAGCAAGGAAACACACTCCATGATGTTTGAGGCCAATGAAAATCCTGTGGTCCGTACATGAAATTCTCATTTTGTTTTTGTTTTTTCCCTGTTATGTATAGAGGGATTATCAGTCTATGTCATCATAAAGATGCGCACGCATCTCGACCATAGAAGCAGCATTTAGCTCCATTCATTTAAACTAGTAAGCGTTTTTTTAAATACTAAATTCAACCTTTTAGAAGCATCAAAATGTACGGTTGTTCTGTGGACAGCTGTCAAAAACAATACTACACA
This sequence comes from Halichoeres trimaculatus, assembly GCF_033239565.1. Classification (NCBI taxonomy): domain Eukaryota; kingdom Metazoa; phylum Chordata; class Actinopteri; order Labriformes; family Labridae; genus Halichoeres; species Halichoeres trimaculatus. The sequence continues at coordinate 28,335,372 of NW_027437183.1, forward strand.
ATAGAGGCAACTTCTGTCAAGTTTTGACCATCACAGCGTAACCGGTGTTTCAGCGTTAATAGCAACCATGCTAACTGGAGACTCTCAGCGACGGCAGCCGTGATTAACCATAGACTGAAAAAAAAATGAACGTCCACTTGCTCGGCTCGAAGTGAGGTCTCCACAAAAACTGCTCCTCCTGGTGACTGGCTGCAGTATAAGTTTAAAAAATCCAGCTTTCCAGTCATGCCAGATGGGCTGTGGTCAAACCTAAAAATAATTATTACACCTCTAGAAATGTTTCTCGCATCCGATTGTTGTGGTGATTTGAAGATATACTTTAGCTGTCTTGTATTCAAGTCCTCTTTTTTCCGAAAAATTTCGTTTTCATTAGTTATAATAAGAGGTTAAAAACAAGGCTTTGTGTAACATTAAACGATGATTGACAGCTGCCGTTCTCGTGTAGTTTTTTCGGGAAATGTAAGATATGTCGGGAGGTAGAGTCAGGAAGTGATTAGACTCTCGAAAGAAAAAATAATAACTAGAAAAGCAATTCCTGAAGAAATTGCGCTGTGAATGCAGAATGCTGAAGCAGCTTGCGCTGAACTGCTAATGCAGAATGCTGAACATGAATGACTGAAGATATGTCTGAAAATGGCTGAATGAAGTCTTAGATAACTCGCGCTGAAATGCTAATGTAGAATGCTGATCATGAATGACTGAGGATATGTCTGAAAATTGTTTTAAAAACTCCTGTAAAAGCTTGCGCTCAACTGCTAATGCAGAATGCTGAACATGAATGAATGAGGATATGTCTGAAAATTGTTTTAAGAACTCCTGGAAAGCTTGCACTGAAATGCTAATGCAGAATGCTGAATTAGCCTGCCATGAACTCTTGGATGAAAGGAAATAAATGGTCGAATAAATGGAATGGATAAAGGAATTTAAAGTTGAAATTGTTGCGTCTATTCAAAAATTAAAGGGATGTATGAAATTTTAAAGAACATTGATGGAAATAATGACCTGACTGAGGGGAAAAGTAAGTCGGCTTTCTTAAACCCTGTTAAAATGTAATCCTGTGTGTCCTGTGTGTGAGTTTTTTAACCATGTAAGCCTGTAGGCTGAGGCCCATCTGAAGCCAGATGTTGCCATGGTGATCATTGTTTACCAACTGCCATCAGAGAGCTGGTGGAGTCTGTTGATTCCCAACACATTCCCTTTGAAATCAGGGTGTAAAGGTGCTTGCAATTCTGACAAAAAGAATGATGATGAAGCATGAATCAGTGTAATCTAAAATAGGATTTAAAAGTTTGAATGGCTGAATCAATTCAGGAATTAAAGGAAGGAATTTAAATTTAAAGAAAAAAATCTGGGAAAATAAGGAGCTGACTCAGGGAAATGGAAGTCAAATGCTGTTAAAGTGTGATACTTTCTGCCCTGTGTGTGTGTGTGTGTGTGTGTGTGTGTGTGTGTGTGTGTGTGTGTGTGTGTGTGTGTGTGTGTGTGTGTGTGTGTGTGTGTGTGTGTGTGTGTTCAATCATGTAAACCTGTCTGCTGAGGCTTATCTGAAGCCAGATTTTACATTGGTGATCACTGATAAATTAACAGACACATGCTTGTCTTTGTTCCTGGATGTTTTGATGAGTTACTATAAACAGCTGCATGAGATGAAAGGTTTCCACGGTGACCAGCTCGTCAAGGGCAGCAGGTGCAGGTGCACAACTTTGCCCTTGTTACAGTAATGTTATGAAGATTTTGTGGCAAAGCAAGAGTCCGAATCTCCTGTCACCTTGCCAAAACCGTGAGGGCTAGCATAAAAATGAACACACCGTAGGAATCCTGAGACCCAGAGGAAGCTGTCAAACTAAATTTCATGCATGAAGGTCAAGAAACAAACCCACGAGAGCGATAGATAGATGAGGGAAAATTTACTGATCTCTGAGAAAACCCCTCAGGAATTAACATGGAGGTATATGGGGATTTTTTTGAACTTCTCATGACAGTTGGCCATTTTGTGAAAAAGTGCTCCATCCTTTTGTTTTAAAAACCACTTTTTCAGAAGCAGGACAAGACTACTTACATGCTGAGGGCTTATTTGTGTTGATAGCTCAAAAAATGTGGCCAAGAGAGCAGTTTACCCAGAAGTTTCTCAGGTCTTGTTTCCCCCTCTCCGTGCTCTGTCGTTTGAATCTCCCACTCTGAGCCAAAACATTCCGTCCAATACACACCAATGTTAAATGGCTTGAAGAGCTGAAATGCATCATTACCTTTGAAGGGTCATTGTGAAGAAACTATGAATGCTAGGAAACATTTGAAACCCACTGAATGAAGCCAAAAGATAGCTGAATATTTAAAAGTTTGAATGGAGTTTGTAGCTGAATGTATGACTGAATGAGAAGGGTTTGAAGCAGGCTGAAAAAATGTCCTGAAGGGAGGAAATTTTGAAAATTCCTCATTCATCTCTATGAGACCAAAAAACGCACAAATTCTGAAATATCTCGAAAAGTATTTGTGAAAAGTGTCTGAAGAGTCATAGCCCCCTTGTCCCAACTGAAACACACATTTTGAAGTTTGAACGGTGAAAATCGGTTGAAGTTTGTCGGAGTTTTAGCGGTCCAAAAAAGCGGGCGGAAGAATGAAGAAGAAAAAAAAAAAGAATAAATTTTTTTGTCACAGAAGAACATATGCCGTGAATGCATTGCTGCATTCACAGCAATTAACAGACACATGCTTGTCTTTGTTCCTGGATGTTTTGATGAGTTACTATAAACAGCTGCATGAGATCAAAGGTTTCCACGGAGACCAGCTCGTTAAAGGCAGCAGGTGCAGGTGCACAACTTTGCCCTTGTTACTGTAATCTTCTGAAGATTTTGTGGCAAAGCAAGAGTCCGAATCTTCTGTCACCTTGCCAAAACCGTGAGGGCTAGAATAAAAATGAACACACCGTAGGAATCCTGAGACCCAGAGGAAGCTGTCCGTCTAAATTTCATGCATGAAGGTCAAGAAACAAACCCACGAGAGCGATAGATAGATGAGGGAAAATTTACTGATATCTGAGAAAACCCCTCAGGAAATAACATGGAGGTATATGGGGATTTTTTTGAACTTCTCATGACAGTTGGCCATTTTGTGAAAAAGTGCTCCGTCCTTTTGCTTTAAAAACCACTTTGTCAGAAGCAGGACAAGCCCTCCTCCATTTTGATATATAAAATGCCTATGTGGAGCGAACATTGTGACCAAAAGAGCAGTTTACCCAGAAATTTTTCAGGTCTTGTTTCCCCCTCTCTGTGCTCTGTCGTTTGAATCTCCCACTCTGAGCCAAAACATTCCGTCCAATACACACCAATGTTAAACGGCTCAAAGAGCTGAAATGCATCATGACCTTTGAAGGGTCATTGTGAAGAAACTATGAATGCTAGGAAACATTTGAAACCAACTGAATGAAGCCAAAAGGTAGCTTAATATTTTAAAGTTTGAATGGAGTTTGTAGCTGAATGTATGACTGAATGAGGAGCGTTTGAAGCAGGCTGAAAAAATGTCCTGAAAGGAGAAAATTTTGAAAATTCCTCATTCATCTCTATGAGACCAAAAAACGCACAAATTCTGAAATATCTCGAAAAGTATTTGTGAAAAGTGTCTGAAGAGTCATAGCCCCCTTGTCCCAACTGAAACACATGTTTTGAAGTTTGAACGGTGAAAATCGGTTGAAGTTTGCCTGAGTTTTAGCGGTCCAAAAAAGCGGGCGGAAGAATGAAGAAGAAGAAGAAGAAGAAGAAGAAGAACTAGAAAAGCAATTTCTGAAGAAATTGCGCTGTGAATGCAGAACGCTGAAGCAGCTTGCGCTGAGCTGCTAATGCAACATAAGCTGAACCTGAATGACTGAAGATATGTCTGAAAATGGTTGAATAAGTCTTGAAAAGCTTGCGCTCAACTGCTAATGCAGAATGCTGAACATGAATGACTGAAGGTTTGTCTGAAAATGGCTGAATGAAGTCTCAAAATGCTTGCGCTGAACTGCTAAAGCAGAATTCTGAACAAGAATGACTAAAGTTATGTCTGAAATCATTTGAATTAAGTCTTGAAATGCTTTTGCTCAACAGCTAAAGCAGAAAGCTAAACATGAATGGCTGTAGGTATGTCTGAAAATGGCTGAATGAAGTCGTAAAAAGCTAGTGCTGAACTGCTAAAGCAGAATACTGAACATGAATGACTGAAGTTATGTCTAAAAATATTTAAATTAAGTCTTGAAAAGCTTGTGCTCAACTGCTAATGCAGAATGCTAAATAAACCTGCCATTAACTCTTGGATGAAAGGAAATTAATGGATGAATCAATTAAATGGATAAATGAATTTAAAGTTGAAATGGCTGCATCTTTTCAAAATTTGAAACAATTATTTAAATTTTAAAGAACATTTATGGAAATAATGACCTGACTGAGGGAAAATGCAAGTCTCATCTCTGAAACACTGTTAAAATGAAATTCTGTGTGTCCTGTGAGTGAGTTTTTAATCATGTAAGCCTGTCAGCTGAGGCTCATCTGAAGCCAGATGTTGCCATGGTGATCATTGTTTACCAACTGCCATCAGAGAGCTGGTGGAGTCTGTTGATTCCCAACACATTTCCACTGAAATCAGGGTGTCAAACTGCCTAAAACTGTGACTAAACCAAAGGGCCGATAAGAAAAATGATCACACCGTAGGAATCCTGAGACCCAGAGGAAGCTGTCGATCTAAATTTCATGCATGAAGGTCAAGAAACGAACCCACCAGAGCGATAGATAGATGAAGGAAATTTGACTGATCTCTGAGAAAACCCCTCAGGAATTAACATTGGAGTACATGGGTGCCGGAGCTGACGTTGCCCGACAGTTGGGCATTTTGTGAAAAAGGGCTCCATCCTTTTGCTTTAAAAAACACTTTGTCAGAAGCAGGACAAGACTACTTACATGCTGAGGGCTTATTTGTGTTGATAGCTCAAAAAATGTGGCCAAGAGAGCAGTTTACCCAGAAGTTTCTCAGGTCTTGTTTCCCCCTCTCCCTGCTCTGTCGTTTGAATCTCCCACTCTGAGCTGAAACATTCCGTCCAATACACACCAATGTTAAATGGCTTGAAGAGCTGAAATGCATCATGACCTTTGAAGGGTCATTGTGAAGAAACTATGAATGCTAGGAAACATTTGAAACCCACTGAATGAAGCCAAAAGATAGCTGAATATTTTGAAGTTTGAATGGAGTTTGTAGCTGAATTTATGACTGAATGAGAAGGGTTTGAAGAAGGCTGAAAAAATGACCTGAAGGGAGAAAATTTTGAAAATTCCGCATTCATCTCTATGGGACTGAGATCTCGTAAAACGTTGAATATCTCGGAGACTATTTGTGAAAAGTTTCTGAAGAGTCATAGCCCCCTTGTCCCCACTGAAACACACGTTTTGAAGTTTGAACGGTGAAAATCGGTTGAAGTTTGCAGAAGTTTTAGCGGTCCAAAAAAGCGGGCGGAAGAAGAAGAAGAAGAAGAAGAATAAATTTTTTTGACACAGAAGAACATATGCTGTGAATGCATTACTGCATTCACAGCAATAAATTTTTTTGTCACAGAAGAACATATACTGTGAATGCATTGCTGCATTCACAGCAATAATCATTTTTGTCACCCAGCTCCATTCAGATTCTCCCAGAATCCCTCATCGTCTCTACTGCACAGACTCTGGCTCCAAACGGCTACAATGGTGGCGCCTGAGACGGCGGTATTTTGGCTTCAAAACCGGACAATGATAAATGGCGGAGCCACGCTGTCCACTCTATATACAGTCTATGTGATTAACGGCTGACAGTCACCAGTTAACAGGGTCACACTTTACACTGTTACACCAGAGACGTCTGCGTGTGTGTTATTAAATGTGTATTCTTTATCCAACCTCAGTTAACCAGGTTTGACTGCAAACAAACAATAATAACTGCTGATACTCTAAATACAGATTTGACTTTGTTTATTTAATGAAAAGTTGGTTTGGGGCTGAGGCTCTGACCAAACATGGGCTCAATGTGGACAGTAAATAACAGTGGCGTGGCGTGGAGATTTTTTTGAGGAAGCCAAGTGAGACAAAGCCTGTTATCTGTATTTTTTATTAGGGAGTGGGGTACATAAAAGGCTTTGTTGCAGTTTGTATCGCTATTTCATGTAACGGACCTGTTAGAGTGCCCAGAGAGCGCTCGTTTTACTTACTTCAAACACCGACACACGCCCTTTAGCTCTTCCACCCTCAATCACTCATTCACACACGTACATTGTCCTCTTGACTTAGCTTAAACATCGTATTAATTAATTCAACCGCCCACTTAGACGCACAACCGGCCGCTTCATGAACACTGCTAATGTGCTAACCTCCCTGATTTCATTCAGTGGCTCGAGGATGACGATACTGTGATTTGATTGGTTTGAGGCCAAAGACGGGGTGGCTTCCCTTGGCACAGTCTTGGTCAATCACAGATGAGCAGTGTCATGACCACGGCCTCATCTGATTGGTCAATCATTCTTGTTTTTTTTCACCAAGGGATGCCAACTCTGCTTGGCTTCCTTGCGGACAGCAACGTGCAGTATCGTATTTTCACCACGCATTCGCCACAGAACATTTACGAGGGCGCTGTTTTACACATTGTAAAATGCTCAATAACTAGAGGAGAGAAATAAGGAGGAGATGGCGGTGACAAAACACAGAAGAAGTATCGAAACTGTTAAAAAGGAATATTTTCATTAAATCACAGCTACAGTCTAAAAAAAGAGAGGAAGCATGGCTTCCCTTGGCCCCCGGGAGAAAACGACACTGGTAAATAATGAGTGAACCTATAAATTATGATCAACAGAAACAGATTTTATGACCAAAGTAAAATTAGGGAATATTATGAAACGATGTTTACATCCTGGTCTGTCACAGTCTGATAAGTGTCCACGGATAATGCAGTCATGAGCATCGAGTGAGAGCTGTGTTTTCTCTCTGGGTACACGCTAGGTTTCTCTGCTAAAACGTGTGTCCACCTAATATCTGTCCACGTGTTGACCTCTTCTGTCCACTCACTGCTATTTCACAAACCTGGGAGCATTTTACCGTCCCTCAAAGTGATGACATTAAGTTAAAATATGTGTTTTTCGGTGGTTAACTCCTCCACATCGGTTGACAAACCATTATACTCTGCAGTGCTTCTGCACCCAAGTTGCGCGCGCATCCGTCGTTGATAAACAAATAATAATATAATAATCCCTCTATATGCTCTCAAAGTCTTTTAATTCAGGGAATTTTCTTATTGATTATTCATGATTCGTACAAGAATGGATGTTAATTGTATTTATGTCGAAAGCCCAACAATACACCACAACAATTAATGTAAAAGGGAGGGCATATCGTGTAGAGTGACTCATAGTTATTTCTATTCTTTCTTTTGCAGCTCAAGCAGAAGAAGCTGACGCAGCCAAAAAGACAAAGTAAGTGCACAGCAATCAAGACTTAGTTTTAATAACCTTAGAATATTTGCATCATGGAATAACACAACAAAGCTAAAATGAAATCATTAGACGCTGTGTTTCATATTGCTTTTAATGCCATTGTTTGATGTATGTCACTTAACCAGTGGCTCAAACACATAATGACACCCTAGCATGTAAAGGCAATCATGGAGCTTTTGGAAATCTGGCCCCAGAGCTCTGTGGCACAGATCTGGCAGTTATATTGATGGTGTATTGGTTTCCTGCTTCCTGGCGTTAGGGAAGAAATCATGTTTGAGTTCTCTAGTCAGAAGCCAGACCTCTGTGGACTACGAAGTATGTCCGTTCCCAATAACTTTTAAAGCTCCAAAAAGTAGTTTCAATTCAACCGTCCTCTCTAATTGCTTGAAGTATTTTGTTTTGTGGTCAAGGGGTTGCTTGATGGGATGTATTTTGTGCTCCTAATGGTTTTTGGTTGTGTGCATTAGGAGGATGGTGTGACAGTCTTTGCGTGCTGCATGTTGTACAACCTGTTGTTGTGTTGTTGACAACCATGGCTGGACTGTGTGAGTGTTCTCAGTGTGATGTGATCCAGTGGCTGTTGGTTGCTCACTTGGTTTGTGGCCAAACATCTGATTGCTGTGTCTCTGTGACCATTCGAGCTGACATGACATGTTGACATTTCTGCTGTCTGTTTGTGTTGGTTTGTGGCTTCATGGCTGAATTAAATCATCATTTCAGTCACTGCAGACAATGAGTCATGGGCTGAATTTGGACCCCGAGTTAACCACTTGTACTTTTTCTTTCTGTGTGTTGATTTCTGTCATTTTTTGATGATGACAGCTAAACAGCCCATGTCAACCACACCACAAACCTCTCTGTGGATCATCAGCCCCATCTTTGTGCAAGCAGCTTTTCATGTGGCATGGCTTACAGTGTGTCTCATTAGTGGAGAAGCTCTCTACTTTTCCTAAACCTCTCTTTTTGGTGTGTTTTTGTCTTTTTCTCTCCCTGTGATGGCAGAGCAACCAAGACCACCACTCGGTTGGTGATTGGCCCCAAGTACGGCGAGCTGAGAGACTGGCACCATGGAGTGTCTGCTCGCACCCTCAATGTTCAGTAGTGTGTCAGTGTGTATGTGTATGTGTATGTGTGTGTATGTGTGTGTGGGCATCTTGTAGGTGTGGTCGTCTGGTTCTGAATATGTATATCATATCACATTAGTTTGATTCAGCAGGTGGTCATTTGTTTGACTGTTGAGGGTTAAAGTCTGTGGACTCATAGAATAAAGGAACTAAAGCCCGGATCAATGGAGTGAACACATCCAAAGAAACTGTTGAAGTTCTCCGTGTCAGCTTGTGTCCATGTGTGTCTGTATGAGTGTGAGCATTTGTGGGTGTGTGTGAGTCAGCTTGTCCATTACTGTTATTTAAAGTGCCTGTACTGGCTTTGCTCAGACATGTTGCCCTGTTGCTTTGATACTCCACTTATTCCGTCACTAAAGGTGTTTGTCAGATGCTTGAATAATCTGTGTTATTAGTGTGTGTCCCCATTCATTTATACACAAGACGATGATTCATTAAATCATAAATATGATTTGTCAAAAAAGGGGGAAATTTTTCCAAAAACTGATGAATGGATACTTAAGTTTATCTGGCTCATTTATTTAGCTTCCATAACTGGCCAACTATTAAATGTCAGACTATGATATAAACAAATTTGTTTTGATGTCTCCCATTATGTTTTTCATCCTCATTTGGGCCAATGTAGAGAGGTGCTAAAGAGTAGTGACTTTCTGTCATGGGAATACACTAAAAGGCCAACAGACAAAAACCAACAGAAAAATGCCAAAGATTCTTAATTCAGTTGAAAACAGATTAAAACTGTTCTGTTAGCATAGTTTTAGCTTGATTGTTGAAATATGCAATTGTACATAGTTTTGATTTTGTAAAGCATTTTGCAACCCTGCCATCAAGTGTTTCACAACCCTCATGAGCAGGGGTCCCCAAACTTTTTCCCGTCAGAGCCAAACAACTTTCCCTTCTCTGACGGTGGGCCAGGGTCAGTTTGTAAAAAAAAGTGTGAGGATCGCAGAGGTGTCCAAACGTAAATATTTATTGTTTCCCAGAAAGCCACACATAACCAAATATTAATAACCCTTTCTGGGATCTTGACAGGAAAAAACAGGAAACAAATAATAATATTATTAATGAAATTTATAACACTATTTATGAAATAAATGATAATTAAATAACCCTTTTCAGGTTTATCTCAGAAAAAAGACCATGAAATATCAACTTTCTTGTAGACACCACTGTTTGCAGCTCTCTCTCATTAACTTCACTGTGAAAACCAGAAAGCAAGCAGGCTAAGAAACCAAACTAAGTGATTCAACACCTACCAGCTCAATACATTTCTCTACCAGTATGGTTGTGTAACAGGATTTTTTTTTTTTTTTTTTTTTATTTTATTTTTTTTAAATGGAGGGGTTTCGGAAAGGGCACAAACTGCAGAAGGGTGGAAAGAAAGTTAGGTTTTATGCATGTATAAGTTTTGATCATGTGGCCAGACTGGAGAAAAAAAAAAAAATCATATATATATATATAATGCACCTCTGGTATTGTTCAGGGGGCCGGGCAAAATGTGGAGGCGGGCCGTATCCGGCCCCCCGGGCCATAGTTTGGGGACCTGCTCAAGAGGGTCCTGGCCCCACTTGTTTGAAGTAAAAGTAAAATTAACTTGACATAGAGCAGGTCAACCTGCACCATCTACTGGTGAGAGCGTGAAACAAAGTCTGAGCAGAGGTGGGAATAAAGGATATGTAGCTCCGGCAATTTGCACCCTGAGTACACCCCTTTCTGTTTACGCAACTGGATTTTCACTTTCATACAACACAACAAAATGTGGGGCAGTACCATACAATTCAGTCTAGTATGAAACAATGTATTAATAGACAAACCCTCAACAATATCTAGTGAGTCTTGATACTGCTGCTAAAAAGAAGGCAACAAAAAATGGGTCGGTCAAACCTGCTGCCCTGAGCATTAGCTAGTGCATCACATTTCTACATCCTCATTGTTTTCTGTACCTCGGTTATGTAGATATGAAAAAATGACAAAGAAGATTTGTGACAAGCTTCTGGCTAGGCTTTGAGTGAACTCTGAAGGCTTGTTTACATCAATTTTATCTGCTATGGGCACTGTTTTAGAGAAAAACTGGCTTGAGATATCACCGCACCTCGAAAATAGAAAGTGTTTTCATCTTGTTATGCATGTACTGTATGTACTGTATATTTAAACTAAGGGCTTGAATATCATGCTGCCGTGACAGAATGTTCCAGATTGCTGCTTTAAGACATTTGTATGGATAAGATTAATGTAAGTGAGGAGGGATCTCTGCGCTGAGCAGGTTGGGTAGCTTTCAAGGTTGGAAAGTGTGTGTATAAATGCTATAAATGGCTTGTAATGCTAAGATTTATTACTTTGAAGCTCTTGCTTTGTAAAATGTTCATCAAGTGCCTTTACATTTATTTCATCCTTATGTTTGTTTACAGTGGATAATGCAGAATTTTATCTCTAATAGTCTCATTTCTTCAGATTGAAGTTGTGTGGGAATTTTAAAAAAGCTGGAGTTTGAGTGCTTGTATTTCTTCAGTGTGTTGAGTTTGCAAAAATATTAGTCTATATATTCTAATAAAGCCTTCACCTTTTTCTTGTTCCCTTTCTTTCTGACTCTCTTTTCTTCCTGTATTCATGTGCTCTCTTGTTCCGGTCCTACTTCACTCTTTCCTTTTACAGTTGTCTTACTGAGTCCCAGACAAACACTGTGGAGTTCAGGTACAAATCAGCTAAAGAAGTGACACTTATTTTTACTCCAAACTTGTAATACTGAATAGCTGCACATTAAAGAAGTCACTTTTAAACAAAACAACTCCCAATTTATTTTTTTCTGTTAAATCACAGAAACTAATCGACTACTGTGTTCAGTGTTTGCACCATTAACAAGTACTGAGTGATGCAGCACTACAGTGGATGATTCACACACTTTTTTTCAGCCCCTCATTAATGAATGCTGTCCCAAATCTTGTTTTGAAATTTTTTAAAATCTAAATTAAATTATTTTAGTTTTGTGTAATGCTCTTTTGTCTGCCAGAATCAGATATCCAGCTGATCAACACTCCAGCCAAGACATCAGTGAGCTGTATAATGTTGAAGCTACACCCACCTCTGATCACATGGTGCATCAAATAAACCCACAGCTGTCTGGCTCGTCGGCTAGACAGAAACAGCCAGAGGAGGAAACTACAAAGCCCTTGTTGAAAAATCAACACCAAGACAACAACGCATCACCTGTAGCACCTCTGCAGCTGGTCACTTTCCCCATTCCATATTCCACTTCAATGGACGTGTTATGTCAAATACATCAAACTCATTTTTCAAATATGAACCACTCACTGGCTCCTGTGCTGGTACCTTTACCATTCTCTGGTTCAACACTGAGTCAAAAGACATCATGTCAAACCCAGGGTACATGTAATACTTCTCTTGATGCTGTGTTTTTACCAGCAAACTTCCCACAGTTTTTAAGACAAGGTTCTTTTGGTGCCCACACTCCAGCATGTGGATTTCCTGTATTTCATGCATTGCCAGCTCAGGGACAATACTTGACAAATGGAAGTGACTCCTCTATAGTGGCACCAGAGGTTTCTTCTGATGATACGGTCTCTGTCCAAAGACTGCTTACTCCTCATAGTTCAGACTCAGGGCCAACAGCTAGAAGGTACTGTGAGGCTTTGATGTTTCATTAAAAAAAATCACAGTATCTCTCTAAATCTCTTCATGGCTACAATAGTTTGATGAATAATACTCATTTCTTTGACTTACAAGCAACACTCCTTTGGCACCGCTAGAGGGCAGCACAGACTCAGGGATGCTCAAGCCCATCAACCTCTTGACTGATCTCGGTGGTGGCGACAGCAAGTTGTACAGACAAACTCAGACGGAGTCCTTTAAGGCAACACAAAGTCAGCTTGGCCTTTCTTCTCACTGCAGGTGCTGCACAACACTTCCAACTTTTAAGTGAACTTTTCAGTGATGGGTTATGAAATTGCTTTTCATCTTTCCAATCTGTAATGTCTGTCCTCCATCTGTCCTCACAGCTCTCCAGTCCAAGTCAATAATCATCTGTCTCGTTATGCATCTGCACATAATTGTGCAATTTCCACCAAACCTGTCAGGTCAGACTAACAAGAGTTTTACCATAACCTTGAAAAACAGTCAGTAGGTTCACATCTAGTGAGCACAATGCCAAGCTGTAGTTCATACTAATTACTCGACTGTTTCTTTCTGTAATCTCTGGGGGAAAAACAAAAACAAAAACAAAAAAACTATCACAAATTCCAGAAAAGAAGTGCACTGTGTAAAATGTTAATACAGCTTTAAATGACCATGACCTGGATGACTGATAACCTTAACATTCATTTAAAACCCATATTTGATTTAAAACAGTACAAAGACAACATATCAAATGTTGCAAATGCACCACCTTTTCTTTTAACACCATTATCTTATCGTATGGGAACCAGGGAGACCAGCTTCAGGAGTGAAGAAAGCGAAATGTTGACCTGCTCTTCCCTGACATAAGATTTAAGCGGCTGCTCAGTTCAGGGTCTCCCTTGTCATATTTTTTTCATTTCATGATGCTTGAAATGTTTTCAGTAGCTGACAAGTTGGGACTGCAGGCAGAGCAGTTTAGCACCCAGACTCTTTCCCCTGAGCCATGCTGTTGTAATACATGCAGTAATACTTCTTGTGCATTGTCTTGTTGAAATATTCAAGGTCTCCCCTGAACAAGGCATCGTCAGAAAGGCTGTATATGCTATTCCAAAACCTGTGTATATGATGTGTAAGCAATACCTGCCATACCTCCCACACCATGGGTACCTCTGAATCTTTGTACTGTCACACTTGCTGGCTTTGAACTGTACACTGATGTCATGCCACATACTAGAGTAGGCAGCATCCATGATACCCAGAAAGGACGTCCAATTTTTTCCCAACAGACCACAGGCAAACTTTGCTACTTACCCTTAGTCTATCCAGAGAGCCCAGAGAAATTCCTGGCACTTATGAATCATGTTCAAACAGTAGGTTTCCTCTTTGCAAGGTACAGGTAGTGGTTTTAGAAGTGGTTTAGAACCCATGTAGTGATTTCCACTACAGAGCCATGTCTGTTTGCCGTACCTCCTAAAGCCTTAAAGGCAGGGTTGGCAGTCCTGAAAAAACTAGCATGAATTTGAATGTAGCATCTCGTCAGGACTCCGTCTAGCCCTTCCTCCCCCTCCCCTTGGAGCTCCTCCAAAGAAACACCCCCGCTCTCATGCACGAGTGCCGCTGATTCGCAACTATGATTGTGAATGACTGAAAGATAGACTCAGCACGTCATTTTATGGTTTGCACTACGTCGAGTCATGTCTCATTTAGAGGTAATGAAACACCAAAATGTTACAAGGTAAAGCTAAAAAACAAATAAACAAACATGACTTTTGTTAGTACTCGCAACTGTCATGCTAGCATTATCCGAGGACTAGTTACCAGTAATCGGGTTATGGGTAGTTTCTCTGCTATTTTTCTGCAGAGTGTGAACCTGTACACCCCTAAACAGGAACACGCATTGAGTCAGTGCACGCTGGTGAAATGTACGCTCAGGAGGAGGGCAAAACAGCAGGACGGGATTTGATTGGTTTAACAGATTGGCTCCTAATCGATGTGATTGGCTGATGTTTTCCTGGGTTTTCTCCTGCTGTAGATAGCAGATATTGCCATCGGGACATAAAGATCATTTTAACCAGTATAACAAAAAAATCTAAATCAAGCTACCAATTATACCTTTAAGATCAGGGTATTGGTTTTTCCTGAATTTGTTTCCGTTGTGAGTATTATTCTGAAATGGTTGACCTCTGCCCATGAAGTCTCTCACACCTTTTTCCATCTTTGTTCGAGAAAACTCAGCCTCTCTGGGATGCCATTTTTTATACCCAGGCAGGTCACAAACCTGTTACAAACAACCAAAAGTATTCTGAAAATATTTAATGCTGCTAGCATCAAATCTAAAGTAAGCATGATGGTTTTTTTTTTTCTTAAAGAAACCAGTTAATTTTTTTTCAGTTTCAACATTTGATATGTTGTCCCCAAAGTAACTTTAAATAGATGTGGGCTTTAAATCATTTGCCAACCACAAAAACCTTTTTGAAACTTGGGTTACATTTTGATCATGAGTTTGGTCATTCTATCCTAATTTCGCCACAGTTCACTGTTTCGATGCGTAAGTCACTGGATCAATATTGCCCAAGTATTGAAGTCTAAATGATCAAACGCCTGTTGTACAGTATATTTAGGTAAATATGTTGGTATTTATGAACTCAAACACAGGAGAGAGCTCTTTTCAAATCCTCTGGACTTCCTGCCCAGGGCTGCTCCCTGCCCTCCTCCTCTCACCTCCAGCGCCCCCAAACAGCCCACACAAAACCCACATGCTGTGCATCATAGTGCAGAGCAGGAGAGGTAAAAGTGCTTCTATCCTTATAAAGCCTTTCCTCTTTCTTATTGTATTGTTTGATGATGTTATCACCTCTCTCTTAACATGTCATCACTGTGTCAGGAAAACTTATCAGAGCAGTCCCCTGGCAACGTCTCAGTCTTTACTGGACGCTCTGCTCATCACTCCAATCGTTCAAGCTCATCCTCTCCCCTTGAGGAAGAAGAAGAAGAAGAAGCGGCATAGCATCAGTGAGCTGCACCTGCCCAAGAACAAGAGGTAGACAGGGCAGACTTGGACAAAACTGGATTTTACTTTGTTGCTGATAAAAAATAATCTTTTTACTGAAGGTTCTTATTTGACTCAAGGACAGATTCTTCAAAATGCAGCTTTTTTGCAGTCATAGATTTTGTATTCAGTTTTGTCCAGGACTTAGCCCCAGAAAGAGTGTTTTCATAAAAACAACAACACAAACTTGAATATAACATTTAGACAATTATTAAATCAGTGTATCAGTGTGATGGGATGCATGTAGCTTAACAAAACTAGAAGTAATTGCTTGAAATCCAAGAAAACTAACAGGTGGGAGCACAGTTTTTGGATGAGAAGTTGTTGAGTTTTATTTTGGAATGTATAGCATACTATCAGTGTTTGACACCATTTAGTAACTGTAACTTTCCTCAGTGAATTTACAAAATTGAGAGGAACATTAAGCCTATTTTAATCCCTTTAGTTTATACAATACTGTTCACTACAGTGAAAGTCATGTCAGGCCTTTCCATGCCAACACCAAAAGACACGCTCCATATGTCTCTGTGGAGACATCTCACAACAACTATGACATTCTGTGGTCACTGTGAAATGACTTGGCAGCATCTCACACGGATCACTCATTGGCTAGTGGGCACAACTGTACACATTTAGACCATGAAGAATGAAAAAAGTGTGTGAGAGAGTTTGAGTGGGTGTCTGGATGGATAGATGTCTTTGTCACTGTGAGTGTGTGTGTGAATGCACATGGTGGCATGGGTGGTATAATGTGTGAGCGTTGAATTTGATCCAAAGAATATCACAGGGGTAGAATTATAGACCATCTGTTGTGTGGTGGAGAGAGCTGCTGGACAGCAGTCAGCTATGTTAATGGACCATTTGTTCAATGCTCAGTATAACCAACGCATTTAGGAGACGCACAATACAAGTTCATGTTGGAGCTACAGCACACATGGGGTTGTTTTACATATGTAAACGTTTGAGGGAGTCAAACGTACTCTTTCTGCCTCATTATCACTCAATACTAGCGAACAAGTACGGTCATTTATTGGCTGAACACAATGCTAATAATACAGGGCAGATAAGGAAAAGCAAAGACAAACTGCAAAAGAAATTCACCATTGTGCTGCATTAATGAGGAAGTCGAAAACATTGAAACAAACAAGTGAAGACAGAGACAAATGAGAAGAGTCTAAAAATGTCTCTGCTGCTCGACCCTCCAGCCCCTCTTACACAATGCCATGAGTCAACAAGGTTTATATGTGGCACAGTGTGTCCAGATGGTCAGCATGCTAACCGGCAACTATTGAATCAAAGCAGCAGCTCCCCCATCAATCAACCAATCACAGCCTTACAGAATACAATTACGCCGCTGTGTAATTGTCCTGATTGGTGGAGAATATTAACGAGCTGTGCTGTAATTGGCTCTAATAAATGAAGGACTGGGGAGTATCTTATTTCCTGCTCTACTTGTCACCTGTTGTTATCCAGTTAGTATGGCTAATGTGAATGCATGTTGTTAGCTTCTTGTTCTCCCTGATCATTTTAATGGATGGCACTGTTGCCTAAGTTTTAATGGCAGTGAACGGGGGACATTTCTTCTATTCTTTACAGAGCAGTTTTTTTCTCCTTAATAAGTTTAAGGACTTAATTTCCTTTATAACTTATATTTTTGTTTTCAAGCTTTGGGTTGAAGAGGTTCTAATATGAATGTGAGAAGGCAGCTTGATTAAAAGTATAAAACAGAACCTTCTCTTGGATTAAGGTTCATTTTCAAAATAATGTTTAGCTCTTCCCCTGTAAATACAGAGAGAGTTAGAAGCTACTGTGAGAAGTTTTTATCTGTACATAAAGCCATCCATAAACGATACTGATCCCTCACAAATGCAAACACCACCACCAACATGTATCCTATTTTTGAATGATCATTACCATTATTATTACGAAACCAGTAAATAACCAGAAATAGAATAGAATAGAATAGAATAGAATAGAATAGAATAGAATAGAACTTTATTGTCAATGAAATTGAAGTCACAGCAGCAATCAAGAAAGCAAAAGTAAGAAAGTGTATAGAAAGTGCAAGAAAATGGATGATGACAGCTTGTTCATCATTCTCCAGTTCAGCCAGCCTCCACCTCCACAGGGTCCAGGACTGAGCTTCTTCAGTCATGCTCCATCTCTGTCTCCTGGATCCTGTCTGTTCACAGCAGGTGAAGCTCTTCCAATGTGACGTTGGTGTCTGGTGTTAGCTCCGTTAGCCATGTCTGTGGATAGCATGATGCTATTCTGCCCTCTGGTATTCCCTCTGTTGCTGGGTTAGCACAGCTAGCTTGTCCATCTTATTGTAGATAGATCTTATGTTCCCAATAACGATGGATGGAAGGACAGGTCCATGTCATCACTTCTTAGCTCACATCTGAGAACCAGCACGTCGTCCTCACCTCCTTCTTCTCACCTTGTGGGAAGACATCAGGCCTTACACCAGTTAGCATTGACATGCTACAGGCAGCTAACAGCGAGTTCACATGTAAACAATGCAGCCATGGTTACATGTAGGATCTCCAGACAAACACAGGAGAAAAAGTAGTAAAAATATCACTGAAGCCACAAAACCATTTTGGTGTCCATGACCAACAAATGAGCCATACAAAGTAATGATGCACTCCAAATACAAAGATTACGAAAAAGAGACAAAAATATACACAATTTTACACTTTTAATGTAAATTAGATCTTTTGGTGACTCTTCAAATGTAACATACACTAGTTGACACTTTGAACTGACATTATAGTTGTTAACTTCTCTCTTCTGGTGTCTTGGTGTAGGTTTAGTTAGTTACTGTCCTCCTGTCAGACTCCTGGGATATGAAATGATAAGCAGATGATGAGAACGAAGACTGATGCTGAGCAGCCTGACAGTCTCTTTCCTATACAGAGTACTTAGAATACAGGCTGATTAGCGGAAATCAATGCTAACACAACAATCCACTGAGTGCATTCATCACAATCTTTGTCAAAGCACGGTAGATTGTGTGTTTATTGTTTAACAGTTTGAATATCAATCACGTAGCCTCAAAGCGTTTCTTGTTGTTCTGATTTTCAAAGTCTTTGTACCTGACATTCACAACTACTACATGGTTTCCTCAGTCATTTAACCATTAATCTCTGATGTTTTCTCTGTGTTCAAATCATGCCTTATTCATCTTACTTTTTCTTCCCCTGCAAAGGGTGTCTTGGCACCAGTCGGCCACAGAGGAAGGAGACCCCCTCTTCTCCTCTCCCGTCAATGCAGTCTACGTCTTTAGGTAACAGACTGTTGCCAAATAATTCACAGCTATGATACACCCAATGCAAGTTTTGCCTTTGGAAAGCAACCTCCAGCCAGGCACAAACTGTTTTTCAACTTAACTGACTGTTTAGACTGTTTTTTAACACAAAATTTTTGGATCACACACTAAATGATTCTGTAGGACCACTTGACCACACACTTAATACTTGAGAATATTTCACAGACATAAGATTTTAGAAGTTTGTGGGATCAAACACCTAATCTGCCTGCTGCCTTGGTGTGTATTGCAGTAGCAAACAACCAATAAGAGTATTTGCTTCAATCATACCTGGGTGCAGTTTTGTTCATGTTTGCTGCCTTACGTGTGAGCTGTGACATCTGGTTGGTTGCAGTCTGCTCCTCTCATTGGTTGTTGCACGTTTTCTGTTTGAGGGACTCTGACCTTTCCAGAAAGAACAGGCTCAGATGGGATCAGAGCAGTAAAACAGTCACATTTACACCACTCACTTGAGGACAATTTGGACAAAGAATCAGTTATGACAAGCCCTGAAGCAGGTCCAGTTGTTGGACCATCCATTTGTTGAGTGATGCAAAGCGGGCCCTAAATCCGTCATAAAATACTCCAGCCATGAACCATTTGATGTGGTTCAAAGTAAAGTGTTTGCACAGGTAACATCACAGCAGAGGCACGGTGAACAGCTATAACAGAGCATCTCTTGAGGTGAATTCAGCACATATACAAGTGTGACATTCTTCCTCTATCGGTCTCCATGCCTGTCACTTCCGTCCTCTTGATGTCTGTCACTCTGACGCGACCTCCCTCTTCCTATTCTTTCTCAATCACACTAAACATCCAAACACTACTCATTGTAACTATGGTTGCAGTTGCCATAACACGTGTCTCCCATGGGTCCCCTAACAGCCAGGCACAAGGGGAGGACAGCAGTGATCCAACTGTTGGCGGTGGCTACAAAAATGCATTATGGGTGGAATACGTCTGGGGAGAGATTGTTGGCCCACCCAAGCTCCTCAGCTGGTGTTCATACTTGAAACACACACACACACACACACACACACACACACACACACACACACACACACACACACACACACAGAAGAGAGTTTGTGTTGCTCATAAAGAGGTTATTCATTTAACATCATCTCAGAATGCAGTGGAGAGTTTGAAACCCTTGGGCCACTTTGACTGAAGAGCAAAGATATTTCACTTCTGTTAACCAGGAGAGCTGACATACTTTGTGTCTTCTATAGGAACGAGAAAATAACTTTTATTGGCACAATTCAAACCATATTTTTTCTTTTAACGTAGTTTTGAAGTAATACTTATAATACCTCCTTATAACAAGAAAAGAAAGACAGGCAATTAGAGGATTTGGAGGAATATAGCTGTGCCTTAATTCAGGGGCTGCAGCTTTCAAAGGCTGCATTTGGTGATGAAATGTGCCAGTGTTGTGTTGAAGGCTGTTCCATTTTGAAGGCTCTTCCAAACTGGGCAAAACATGTGTCCTGCTTTTCCCGGGCTGAGGAGGACACAACTACAGGCCTTCCTTCATGGATGCCCAGCATATCCCTCGATTCTTCTAGCAGCATTTCAAACAAAATAGTGATCAATTATTATAAAAAAATATTTAATTTCTGCATAATAATAAGCTGTACAAATGTTAGAAAAAAGGCCTTAACCCTTTACTGCTACTGATAATGCATGCTTCTATTCCCGAAGAGCCAGAACAGGGTTTTTTTGCACCCCCAATGAAAATATAGCAGAGTAAAGTGTAGACAGCTGAAGAATACCTCTGGATGTGTGAGGTCATTCCCTAAATGTCGTCACTCAAACTAGTGTTTTGGCACCATTTGACGAAATCACCACTAAATTTTACTGCTGTGTGTTTTAAAATTACTCAGCCCCTGACCTAAAATTTTGTTTTTATTTCTTGGAGCCAATGCTGCTATGGGCATTAAATCCACTGGTCTCTTCACACGGTAAATGGAGTGTTTAAAGCTCATACTCGGTGATCTCAAGGGGGACATTTAGTGCATCAATTAAAGTGGCAATATGTTTCACCTATTCGAGAAATACTGTTTTTAATGAATGCATAACCCCATGAACAATGTGAAATTAAAGTTGTTGGACTAAACAGGAAGAAAAATCTTGTGGCCTGTCCATCATTATTAGTCTGGCGTCTGTCTAGAGTTCATCTGGAACTTTTGTTCATTGCTCCATGCTGTATTACTCTCCTGTGGTCTCACTCACTTTCTCTTGAGTCATTTAAATTGATATTCTGGCATTGCTTTTGAATGGCTGTGCTGTATATTAGCGCTGTGTGGACCTACTCGTCTCCTATCCATCATCAGCCTGGTGGCCTGGACTCTGTTCTGCTATGACAGAGCCACCAGGGCAACATTTCTGTGCTCACAAGTAGAAAGGCCAGCATGAAGTTGAGTGCTGTAGTGTTTTGGCCGTAGCCGCAGGCTGTGTTTTGGTTGGTACCATATTTGTCTCAGCTCTGTCAGCAGGTAGGTGGTCTGGAGTCTGTCATACTGTATTTTGACAGGAACTTGAAAAATTACTCTGTGCTTTTTTCCCTCTTTCGTTCTTGTCTTTTTTTCCCCCTCGTGGCTATTAGTACATTGAGCTGTAAGAGGACTGTCACTACATAGGACAACTTTAAAGATAACAAAGTGCCTATATCAGCCAGTCTCTGCCTTTGTATGACCCATCACTCAAAGTGAACAGGAATGATCTGTTGCAGTTGTAGCATTTTTTATACATTTTTTTCTCTTACAGTGAAGAAGAAGAGGAAGAGCCAGAACTCAACAGCCATGAGACAGCAGTTATCAAGACAATGATCAAAGGACCAGCTGCGACTCAGGGTAAATGTTGTGTTTGTCTCCTGAACTTTAGTGTTTGTGTCCTTTTAGGAACCTTTTCTGTGGGAACAATACAGTAAGTCTTGTAAGGATAGGATCCAAACTAGAGGGCTCAATACATTTTCTCCTTCTGGAAAATTCTGTTACGTTTAGCCAAAGACTGGGGCTATACACAAAACACATTTACATGAACTGATTTGCTTGTCTCTTTATGGCTGACTCACTAACAATCCTGCCTTTGTTGAGTCGTGAATGAATACAGCATCATACATGAGTTTCATGGACAGAATTACATTTCTATTCCTAGGACAAATTGCTGCATGAAATCTGTGAAATATATTGCTACCAAATCCAACAAACATACATCTGTTTTGCTGTGAGGCTGTGTGTGTGTGCTTTAACCTTAGGTATGTTGTGGATTTTCTTTTTTTTTTCATTAAATTAACTATTGGAGTATAATCAGACTAAGGTGCCTCAACTGTTTTCTTAGCATAAGTCACGGCGTGCACACACATGCCTAGAACGTAGACTCCCCAAAATAGATTCCTTAAATAAACTCTCATTCAGGATTTGAACCAAATCTTTTTTGAAGTCTGAATTTTGAGTGATTAATACATCCCCCACACAGTTAATAAGTGCTTTTTCTCCTTCATAAAATGTTCCAAATCATGGCAAAGTGTAAAACTGATTTACTGCTGTTGGACTTGATGTTGTTGCAGCCAGTCAGGAAGGAAAGGAGCCTTATTTTCCATGGGAAGCGTGACATATGTTGTGAAATAGGTCATTGCAGACTCTTTTTCTTTTCTGGTATTTTTCCTCTGTGGAAGCCCGTTAGCCAGGTGAGAAGGCCCTGCTTTGCCGGTAACACTTCAATGAGTCACACATGCAAGAGTTCTACTCTGAAAGTGGTATTTACTAGAGATAATTGTTGATCAATCTAGTTTTAAAGGCTAGCCACAGAGATGTTTATCACCTCTAACCTGATTTAAACACAATAGTCTCCCAGTCATGTCCGTATAACAAACCTTGTTCATCTCTTCTATACTTGTCCACATTAGCAGGGCTTCACTAATCACAGTATTAAATCGTGAGCAAAAACCCTTTTCTTTTTTTCAAAGCTTTCGAAAGAGAGGAAACCACTACTGCACATAAATTGCAAATGTAGTGATTTACCCAGGGACCTTGGCTTATGAAGATATACTACTACCAGCAGTGTAGTGCTCAAGCCTGAGTGAGCAGCTAACTTATTTTGAATCCAGTCAAAGAAATGTAGGCCTTCACAAAAACCACTCATAAAACAAGCACACACCAAGCTCGTCAGTATTACTGATGAGTTGAAATTTAAACTGAATGTGCCAGATATCTGACTGTAAAAAAAACACTTGTCTTTGAATAAAGCAGAAAATTATGATCTAATGAAATCACATCTCTGGCAGGTGTTGTTTTAGCCTCATTCGAGATTGATGCAGATTTACTGTTTTGAAAGAAAAAGGTCACTCATTGATAGCTTCTGTGACAAAGTTAGCAGCTACAGCTGGTAAAAAAAACACTGCAAATACTGGAATCTGAGGAGTATTTACGTCTTATTTTTTAAAACAATTGTCTTGTTACACATACTAGTACTCATATTAACCTGTGTGGGGAAAAAAGTAATATATCGAGACGTTTAACAAACAAAAATGACACACAAATTTCTTGTTTTGAGTAAAAAAAACTGCCAATGGGGTAGTGACACATTTTTTTCTGCTTATTTGCAATAAGAATAATGTTTTAATAAAAGAAACTAAACAACAACATTTTTCTTACCCCATTGGCTTTTTTGAATTTTTGCATTTATTTTTTTAATGCAGACATTTTCAGCATTTGTCAGGTGACTTTGGATCATATTAAGTCTAACATACAATTCTATACTTAAATGAGACATAAATGTTTTCTTGGTTTTAAGTTTCTACAGCACATGTAGCAATAAGCAGTTGAATGAAAGGTACCTAACAAAAAAAAATGGAGAGTTTTAATTTCTCATTTTACCAAGTGGCTGGAAGCAAAGCTCTAATGCTTCAATGTTTCTCTGTAAGTGAGTGATGCACTATTCATTTTCAAGTTGATGTTATAGCTTAAGAAGAGATGCATCGATGCATATTTAGACTTTCTAAATTAACTTCTTAGCTCTCCCATTGAATAAAACCCTAACTCTGTTTTTTGCTTTAGCACACACACTCCAACATGACATGTTATGGTTAAGTCCCAGTACCGCACCATTCACACACTAACCTAAACACACCTCCGTACACAGTGTGGAGATCAAAGGCCAGGCTACACGTGTTTAACCAGGTGTCTGGTCTTGAGGTGAAGGAATGTGTTGGTGGTCCAGGATTGTGTATATGTGTGTTTGGTCATGTTTGCATGCACATATGTCATAGTAATGTTAAAATAAATAAATAAATAAATAAATAAATAAATAAAAAGATGTGAGGGAGACTGGTGTAGAGAATCTATAGCCATGATACCAGCTGTATATTCCACCATGACACCTGCTGGGAGTGTGACAGAGAGGTCAAAGGTCAAATAACTTACACACCAGGAAAGAAAACATACACACGCATGCACACAGACTCTTTATCTATGCATCTGCTGGTATTTGCTTTTACTGTCTCAGCTTCTTAACCAACACAGCTTTTCATCCATCTGCTCAAGGTTACAGTCCAAAGACTGGACTGATCACACCCTCTTTTGGAATGAAGGGTAACGGAGGTCCTAATGTCCCAAGGGGGCCTGTCCCTGCCCGACCTAAACCTCAGCCCCACCCTAAAGATGAGGACACTCTGGTCCAGATGGCAGAACACATCCCTGCGGGAACTCGAACACCCATGTGTGCCCACTGCAACATAGTTATCAGGTGATGGTCAAATGTTAAATAAAGTGAACTTGAGAACTACAGCAGGTAAGAGCTGTCTGCTAGATGTGATCATACTGTAGTTTCACTGGGAGGCTGAGTTAACAGGAAATCCTCTAAGGATAATAAACCTTTAGATCAGCATTCTACAGAACAAAGATAATTAGGAGGATAACTCCATTGTCCCTGTCATCAAGAAAAAGAGGCTGTCGTGATAGTTTCATGTCAGAAAGTCCACATGCAAGGTGTTGAGTTCCATCACATCATGATGATGTACTGCTCACACAGGAATAATCAAAAAGGACACAAGCCTGGCTGCACAGACAGGCTTTTCTACTCAGGGGAATTAAACTGGGAAAGGAAAATATGTCCATGTCTCAATTATTCAGTATCACAGGAGCCACTTGGGATAATTAAATCCATTACAAGTTTATAATCTGCGTATGAAACAGAAGAACTATGAATCTGACAGTTGATAAGGGGGTTTAGTTTCACCTACAGTTGATCAAACTGTATGCATCAGATACAAACTACTAACTAATGACTCTCTGTGTCCTGTTGCTGACTGTTTATCTTTCAAACAGTGTAACCTTACATTACACTTGAGGTAGATTAGCTTACATGCTAATGATTACCAAGCCTGGACCTCTGTCAAAGGAAGCTCAGATAAACACAGCTCTTGTGTTGAGGTAATACGTCTCTGTTGTTTTCCCACTTAGCCTAATCACTGGGAAGACGGTGCCAAGATGCTGTGTGAGGGGAGGCAGAGTCCTGCAGTCACAACTCTAAATAACCAATGTGTAGTCGGCCGGCACCCATTTTGGGTTGTTGTCATTAGATTGAACTGGTGTTATCAGGGATCATCAGACTCATAGACAGTATCTGGTGATAGCAGTTTGTGGTTTTCCTCTTTGCCATTCAGTGACTGTGATGTTGATCCTCTTCTTTAATGTCTTTATTTCTCAGGGGGCCATTTTTGGTAGCAATGGGGAAATCATGGCATAAGGAGGAATTTAACTGTGCCCACTGCCGTACATCTCTGGCAGATACAGGCTTTGTGGAAGAACAGGGATCTGTCTATTGTGAACACTGCTACGAAGAGTTCTTTGCTCCAACATGCAGCCGCTGCCAGACCAAGATACTGGGGGTGAGTTGATGTGAAGAGAAATGAAGCAGCTTTGTATATCTGTATTATGATCACTGTTAAGCAAACAGCTTCCAGCAATGAGTAGTTTTAGCCGCAGCTTTAAGACCAAACCATAAAAGTGAATAAAATGTTCCAAACATATTTTAAAAATTGAAGCATCTCAGCTTCACTCCCAAACATGCAGCTTCAGAGGGCTAGCGAAGGAAAGTTTAGGTTTAGTGAATATCTGTTGTGACCACCCCTTAACATCAGGAATGTGGGACATGTTTGGGTGTTAAGAAAATTAGGCTTAGATGCCTAAGGGACTGCAGGTGTAGTATGAACCCAGAGTGACAGGAAGCAGAGATCTCTGCGCTCGCCACAGCTCTGACATTCATCCCTCACGTGTTCTAACCTCTTTAGCCTCAATCCCTTTCAACCCTCTACTTCTCACACATCTTCAACCAGATTACTGCTTCTTATTAACCTGTTTTCTCACTCCCTCTCCTCTAATCCTTCATTGACTCCGGCCCACCAACTTTCCATTGATTCCCTGTCCTGCCTTGTTCTCACAGTTCAAGGGTGGGAAAGAAAGCAGTTTGTCTTTTTTAAGCTGGGTCATGTGGCCTCCAAGGAAAAAAAGAGATTTAAATATGGCATGAGAAAAGGTCAGACTGTAGGAAGAGCTACGCGTTTCTGTAAAACAGGTCTAAGCTTGAAAAATACAAAAACATTTTAACCACTTATAATTGGGGTTCCACAAAGATCAGATCTGGGCTCTGTCTCATTTACAGTTAACATGATTAATACTATCTCTTTAGCCACTACTCCCCTTTCACCTTCTGGTGTAGAGAAAACTTTCTAGACACTGTAATCAAAACACAAATAAAGTTGGTTTACCCATAGTTTGTCTGACAAGTCCAAGTAACGGCACTGCTTGCATTTTGCACCCAGGAGGTGATAAATGCCCTCAAGCAGACATGGCACGTCTACTGCTTTCTGTGCGCTTCCTGTCAGCAGCCCATAAGGAACAACACCTTCCACCTGGAGGATGGAGAACCATTCTGTGAACAAGGTAAGTAAGAAACAAAGACCTGAGAACTAAAGACACATGATAGGGTCTGGTGATCAGAATCTATGGGTTGGTCAGTTCATCTGTGCCCTCTCATTTTGTCCCTCAAAAAGACTTCTACACCTTGTTTGGGACCGGCTGCCATGGTTGTGAGTTCCCTATTGAGGCTGGGGACAAGTTTCTGGAGGCCCTTGGTTACACCTGGCATGACACCTGCTTTGTCTGTGCAGTAAGTGGAGGCTCTACAGTGTATTTGCAGTAAAACCTAGATCAAGGGTCTGCAACCTGTGGCCTCATGCGGCTCTTTGACTCCTTTGCAGTGGCTCCTTGTAACTTAAAAAAAATAGTGAAATAAGGAATTTTAGTTTTTCTTTCAAAGGGATAATGATGATGATTAAAGTCATTGGCAATGTCAATGACTTCCACTGTCAATAAAGCCTACCATGGCTCTACTTCACCCCCTACAACATCAACAGTCCACCAACTTTCCATGCACCTGTGGCTAACCTCAAGTTTTACACCCAAAGTAAGATAAATAAATTAACAAAAAGACAAACAAAAATACAGATTATAATTCTGAGTGGATGCATTCATTTAACTGCCAATGTTATATACATGCTTGATACATAGAAACATTGGCAGACAACTGTAAAATGTTGAGTTGAGAGATACTAGCAATATATGCTATCAAATCCAAGTTTTGTTTCAAAAATGTTGAATTTTTTATTTATTTTAAAAACTGTTTAAATATTTGGAATACTCTGTACATTTTTTTTTTTGTAAATTTTGAATTCTTTTGATTTTTGCAACTTTTTGAATGTTCAAAAATGTTAGAAATCTCCACAAATTTACTAACGTCAAAAAATATTGAAATTTTTGATTACTTTTTATTGTTTTATCTTCAAAAACATTTGAAAGGTTTGCAAACTTGTTAAAAACAAAAAAAACTAAGACATCACATTTTTCAATTTAGCTAATTCAAAAAACTTTTAGTTTAGATAATAATTCACTGGATTTTAACTCTTTATAGAATTCATACACTATGTAGTTTTACAGTATTGTGAAGGTAAGTAGATTGTGTGGCTCTTGAATGACTTTAATCCAGGTTAGCTGAGGCAAAATGGCTCCTATTAAAGTAAGGGATGCAGACCCCTGACCTAGATGCTCATATCTGTTGGGCCTGCATGGCTGGAAAGTAAGGGACTCAGTGAGTCAGTTTCTCAGTGTGACTTTTATGATTTTCTCCTAAAGAAGAGTAATTTATATCAGGGTGGAGTTACAATATGACTTCAAGAGCTCTCTTTGTAACCTTTCTGTGCTTCTGTGTCTGTTGTTCTCAGGTGTGCTGCACCACTCTGGAGGGCCAAACCTTCTTCTCCAAGAGAGACAAACCTCTTTGCAAGAAACATGCACACACAATAAAAATATAAACCTTAAGGCCATTCTTCAGCTTTCTAGCTTTACAGTTACAGTTGGTGATGTAGAGCTGCCTCCTGACTGTTCATACAACCATAAAACTCAAACAAAGCTCAAACGGGTAGAGGTAAATCTTGCAGGTCAGGATCAGTGGGACATGCTATGTATGCATAAATGTCATGTTTATGTCTAAGGATGCTGATCTATCATTGAACATAAATTCAGTCATAAGTCATCTGCTTTTTACACTCAACAAGTCTTTTTTTTTAAATCATGAATGAAAATGTGCAAGTGTATAACCACCAAATGGTGCAGTTTGTGTGTACTATAATGACAGAAATTCCTCCAAAATAAACATTTTTTGACTTCATTAATTCTTCATTGAGAGCTCACCAAGAGCAATATGAGTTGACCCACAATACTGTGTCAAATCTCAATTCAACAGGATGCAATATCAAAAACAGAGAGAGGGAGATATTTGACTATAAGTTTTTCAGCAGGCTTCTATTTCTGTCTTTGTTGATCCAAATTAAACAAATATGACAACCCGCCTCCAAGACAGGTTCAGAATGACATTATCCTTAAAAAAACAACTTTTGGTTGAAAAATCATTTGATATCTTAAAAGACTAAACAGCACAATAATCTGCCATGAAGAAATGGCAAATTTGTTCTTTTAAAGACCTAGGCATTAATTTGGGTTAATGATGAAAGCTGCAGTCTTTCATTATTGCTTGAAGTTATTCTTTTTTTGGCTGATAATATATTTTTGATTTCCATCTGTCACATAAAATGGCACTGTGAAAATATTTCTTATCTTAAAAACATATATGTCAGTGAGGCACTTAATAAAAACAGATATATGTATTTTACTTTTTCTATTCAACATGCTCTCAAAAACTGATAAACATGTAACAAAATATAAAGCCAAAATTAATAAGTACAAATTTCTTGCTCATTTGAGTATTATAGAGTTTAATTCATTAGATACATGATACATTTTTTCCTCATTTTTATATGAATTTATTTTGAATATAATCTTTCTTTTATTGTTATTTCTGCACCTTCTGACCACAGTACAAACTAGTTTCATAAAGATAACTAGCTTTTTCTGGCCTGCCCTGTTGTAAGGCAGCTCAAACATGGGTATTACAATTCTTTAAGTTAACTGTATATTTCTGTTTGTTTATAGAGAGGACTAATGTCTTATCTGGTTTTATTGTTAATTGTTGGATAACTGGGATTTTATTTTCAGGGAAGTCAGCTTTTTTTTTTTCACTTGACCTCTAACCATCCCAAAATATTTCTTGGGAGATATTTACTTTTAATTTTAGCTGAGGACACAGCTGATCTTATTTTCCAAACACAGGAACACATGAACTCAAAACTCCCTCTTTTTGTTGTCTCACAAAATTATAATGAAAGAAAGCTTCGTTTCTACTGTGTGATATGTTTGTGGGTTTTGTATTGTGCTCAATGGCAAACATGGAACATAATGATCAATTCTCACCTTGTAACACTATCTCAAGTGATATAAGCTGACTAATAAATGATGCGCTTTCAACCTCTCAGAGAAATATCCTGTTTCTTTGTTTGCTTTCTCTTCTTCCAGTGTAAAACTATCTTAGCATACTAAACTTCCTGTATTATTACTTGAGAGAGCACATGGCAGCACAGACGAGCCCACTTAAGCAGTGTGAAATGCTGATTGCAACGCGTGTCTCCACCATGCTGAGAAAGGTCAGAGGAGTCAGAGATAGAAAGAGAGGTGACGGGGATTCTGAGACAGAGAGAAGCTGGAGGAAAGAGCAGATTTTAGTTTAAGAAATGGAATCAGTATTCAATAGACAAAGCAACTAAGCAAAACGCTCATGAGCATTAAAATTGCATATACTCCAAAGGAAAAGGAAGTTGAAAAAGCAAAGAATGGAATGTCTTCGCTGTATTTTTTGTTCTATTGCAGTTTCAAGCAAGCATTTGAGAGATGGGAAGATGTTTTCAGTAATTTGTCAGAGCAATGTAGTCAAAAAAAAAGTGAAATGTCTTAAAGTTGCAGCTGGATGTATGTAGTTAAAGCACTGTTTGGACTGAATAGTTCCCAGTGTTTCGTGACATTCCTTAAGTTTTACAATGTGCTATTTTTTCACGATTTTAACAACTGCTAGCTCATAAGAAAAGATTAGACTGACTACAAACTGATTTCATATGGTTGAATACAGAGGACTTTCTTTTTAAAATATTTTTTCAGTCAATGTCCACACGCAGTTGAACAAAACATTGAATAATTTGCAAAAGAGTTGGAATAGACTTCATTTTTCCACTTTGAAGTTGAGACCGCTGTAATATCTGAACAATGCATTAGTCAATTAAAAACACGATAGTCCTCTTTTTTGACTAACACATAATGGAAACTTCCACGGTTTTAAGGTGAATTGTTTTGAGTGCTCAAGAAAAGGCAGTCAGGTATTGTCAGTTCATTATTCATTAGACACTTTAAAGACACTTAGTAGCCTTATGATCCTTTTAGAGGATGTGTCTTCATTCACTTCTCTAGCTAATGCACTCCGTGGCACTTAGCACCCTTCATGTTGCTGAGCGAGTTTTAGAGGTGCGGAGACACGGAGCGTGCGCGCGCGTGTCTGAGCGCGTGAGTTGGAGAAAAAGGAGAGGGGGAGAGAGCAGTGGAATGGGAGAGGAGCTACAACTCTAGCGAGGAAGCAGACTGATTAGCATCTGAACCGGGAGTACAGAGAACAACTCTTCCTCCTCATCGAAACAAGACAGCACCTAAAGGTGAGTAATGTTACAGTAGACGCGTGGGACGAATTCAAACTGTTTTTTGGGGGGGGTTTGTGGACTTTTACGTTTCACGTTTGTTTCCTTTTGCAAAAATGTGAGGCATCACCTTGACAAGTTTGACAGACGTTACCCCGTTTTGTTAGCTAAGTGTTGACAGTGTGCTGCACGTGCGGGCGACTTGTTTACTTTTGGTTGCGCGCGACGGAATCAGTTCAGCTCGCTGCGTGGATGCTACGTTTCGGTGTAGCCTCAAGAGTAAAGTTACAACGAAGGAACTTAGGCCAGACTTTTTTTTTAGATATATATTTATCTACGATGTTTGGCTCTGCGTTGTTGCAGGATTGGCCATTCATTTCTGCCTTGAAGACTGTGTTTACCTGACTGTCGTGACTATCGTGAAGGTAACCTAAAAGTATACCGAAATGCACAAAATAGAGCAGTTTTTACCCGAGTCCAATGTATCCTTTACACGGATGGAAACATGATGCTGTTGTCCGATTGAGAAATACCTCCTTGATGATGCTGCGTTGCTCTTACTAAAGTTTGTTGTCATGAAGTGTTTGAATAGTGAGGGACGAGATGTGGAATTAGTCTTATTTTTCCCTGTGTGGTTATTTTCACAAGGACACCAACTAGGAAATTGCAGTTGTATCTACCAAAAGTAACGGACAGAAGTTGTTTTACATCAGGCACAAAACTGTGATCATACATTCCCAGAGATGATCAGTTTTGAAGTTTTTGCTAGTATCCACAATCATCTTAGTATCTCACAGCTTGGATGCAAGACTCTGAAGTAAACTTTGAAATGTACAGATACCAACACCAGCAGTGTTAATGCAGATGTGACATACAGGATGAGGCATGATGCCTTTAACTGTTTCAAATTCATGAACAAACTAAGATTCTTCCTGAGAACCTTGTTTTGGCAAAAAAAGAAAAGAAAAAAAAAAGAGTAGATCCTGTGACCCAGGGCTTAGGTTTTGCGACCTGGTGAAGTGAGCTGCCCTTTTCAGGGACCCAGAAATCATTGAAAAGTTAAATTGAGCCTCAACACAGCCTCAAGCGCTGACTAACCTACAGCCCAGTATTCCCTACGCACCCCACTTATACACACAGGCATGCACAGGGTATTCAACTCTCCCTCAGAGTCCAGTAACCAGGTCCAGGTGTTTGTCAGTGTGGGTTATGACAAGAGTATATCTGTATGCGTGTATATGTGTGCATGTGAGGGGCGTGCATGTGTGAATGTATAACCAGATGGCATAATACTGTGGCTCCAAATCTTACCTCACCTCATCTGAGGGGTCCGGGGGCAGGAACACCAGGGACCCATGCAGGAAAACACTCAGCAAATATGAATGAGAGAAGCAGAGATCCAGATGTGTGTGTGTATGTGTGTGTGTGTGTGTGTGCGTGTGTGTGTGTGTGTGTGTGTGTGTGTGTGTGTGTGTGTGTGTGTGTGTGTGTGTGTGTGTGTGTGAGAGAGAGTGCATGGGTTTGTGTTTGTGTACCGTTTTTCTTGTTTGTCAATCTCCTAAGTGAAAGCAGTTGTTGAAGCTTTGCTGGGAACAGCAGTCTTTTTATAGTTGGGGACCATATCACGCAAATCTGAGAGACAGCCACATTCTCAATTGGCTGTGTAATTGAGTTTCACAAAGCAACTGTAAACAAAATTTCCTTCATCTGCTCTTCTTGTGATTGTTTGTGTGCTTGTGTGTGTGAGTGTGAGTGTGTGTGTGTACGTGTGTGTGGAGAAGAGGGAGAAAGGCTAAGTGAAACACTTAACAGCTTCAGACACCTCGTGATGTGAGGCAAAGTGTCTGACTCTGAAATTCACATCACTCTGCTTGAGCTTAATCTGCAGGCCAGGAGTGGCACGTTTACAAAGACTGAGGAAATTTTTGTCAATCTGAGGAGAAGATGAGCATAAAACAAGAAACCTTCAAACAGAAAATGTGAAGAGATGTTTTTTTTCAAGTTATAGTATATTGACTCACTGCCTCAAGTGTGTCGTTACTGGAGCTGGAATCCAACTTAAAAACTGTTAATACCTCAACTTCATCTTGGTAGAGTCTTTATTTCAGTGCAGGTAAAAAATAACATCAAAGCAAAATGAATCCAGCATCAAAAGCAATTTTTCATGTGAACCTCATGACACCTCACCAGGGTTGTGATTCTCTAATATCCAATCTCCTCAGGTTAGAGATGGAGCTGATAACAACCACAAAAGATAACAGCCGTCACCCTGAGGTCTCCTTCCACAAGATTTACCACTCTTTCTTAATAACATTGTCAGTGTGATTTACAGAAAAACGTCACCATAAATCTTCACCTGAGTTCTGAAACATGCGTGAAAAATTCTTTAAAATCTTTAAGAGTTGCCAAAGTGAAGAACCCAAAAAGATCAGCAGGCCTTAAATTATTTTCTCTTTATCTTGTTGCCAACATTTTGTTTACGTAGATAGTTGTGTCTCAATCCCCTGTTGCTCTGGACAGAAATACTTAGCTAAAATAGCACAGATACAAAAAACAGAACATGAACATTTTCCACTGGACCAAACAAGCTACAATTTGTGACTTTTCTTTTACTCTCACTTCAGGAACCTCTAAATAATACTTAATATGAAACAATGTGACCAGTACTTTGCTGTTCTTCTCATCTCATTTCAGTGCTTTATTCCCAAGATCTTAGTCCCAAACATGTCTTGACCAGCAAGACTCAAGAGACCAAAAATGTCCAAGTATCTTAATTTGTTCCATCTGGACCCGGCTGAGGCCCATGCAAATTAGTAAACACACTGATTATTGTGATATCTAGGAAATGTAAGCACTGGTTGATTTACAAGTGACAACCTTTTAGGCATTCCCTGAAGTTGCCATCAGCACAGCACAAATGAGTGTATCTAGGCCTGTCACGATAACAAATTTTGCTAGACGATAATTTTACAAAATATTATTGCTGATAAACAATACTATTGTCAATATTATTTTGATTTTTTCCCCCATTTTTTCATTGATGTAATTATGATAAATGAGATGAGTGAGTACACCATATCGAAAGCAAGAAACTTTAATTTCTAGAGTATTTAACTGTAATTAAAAGGTCAGGATCTTTTAAATAAAATAAATTAAACAAAATATAATAAATTTAACAAACAAGAAAGAGAAAAAAATACAATGAAAATGAAATGGACTCTCTTTTAGAAAAAAATACATGTCCATGAAAATAATTAATACTAATCAAAAACAATACAACATAGTCCCTGTCTCTAAAGAAAAAACGAAACTCCAAAAAAACCCCCCAACAATAAAAACTATAGCCTAAATAAAAGGAAGTTTATACAGTTCCTGAATTGTTTGTGACATGTGCTTTTTCCCAGTCAATGGCTACTGTCTGTCAAACATTTTGAACATTTCTGGCTTTCAACCGTATTGAAGGGCTGCATTTCTTTGGCAATGTAGCTGTCTTTGAGCGCCCACCATTTGGGGCTTTTATTTCTATTTACTTTGCCGACCAAAAGCCTCAGTAAGAGCGGATTGTCAAAGAACAAGGCTCCGCTGCACCTCCCCTTCTTCTTCTTCGTCGCCACTATTTTCAAACATATGCGACATATCAGCTCATTGGTGTTCATGAGCTCACACTTTGTTCATTCTGATAAAAAACAAAATATTCCCACACTGGGACTGTGGCAGGCGGCTTAAGAACCGTATCTTTGTGCCATCACTCATATTAGCATGTGTTTCCTCCTTACCTTTCAGGACGCTTGCTTCAGCCCTCTCTGTGTGTACGCGCGAGCAGCCCAATCGCAAAAGATGCCAAAGATCGCATTTTTGACAGATGCTCACTCCGCTATAAATCCGCTAAATCCGCTATAGAACCTATGCACCCCGATGTTAGGAAAGATAGATGTCGTCAGCCATCTCTCATTCAGCCTCTTCGGTTGAAAGAGAGGAGGAAAACAAACATGCATGCACGTGTCAGTTTATCGAGGCTGGAATACTTACCGAGGACATTTTTATTTATCGTTGGGTTAATCGATTCATTGATTATCGTAACAGGTCTAGGTGTATCCCATTGTGCTGGACAGGCAGGCTCTCTGGCTCTCACATATCAAACAGCAGAAATCAAGCAGGATTTGTTCAGTTATGGAAGGCAGATGTAGAGGGATGAATTATTGCTTCTCTTACTAACGTTTTCCCCAGGGTGATGCTATTCCTCACAATCTCTCATTGTAGTAAGGTTTGGGGCTATTGTGCGCTTCATCCTGACCAAATCTGACTCTCAGCTGTCAGAGGCTCAAAAATTTAAACAAATGCATCCTTTGATATTCCCTCGATCATATATTTATGTGTGAGAGGAATCTTTGTCTTCACACACATGGATCCCATCAGGTCTTCCTCTGTTGTCTTCTGAAACTGGGATGAGTTAAAAGTTTGACCTTTTTTTTGAAAATGGGAGTCATGATCTTGTGTGTGCTGCTTTTGACATGATCAAACAAGTATGTACTGGGACATGCTTGGGCTCAGAGCCCAAATGTAGTTTTGGTTGTACATCAAACACAATATTCAAACTGTTTTTATGATAAGCAGCTATTTATCTTTCAACCTTTATTCAACCATACCAAAGTATCATCTGCTTTATGAATCTATTCATGTATAGACAATAAATACACTTTTTAACAGTGGGCCAGGTCCAACAAGGAGCAGCTCACAACTTACATTACACAGCTTTAGACAAACCATGAAATGAGTCTGGTAGAATCAGTTCCCATCGGTTCTTTTCTGGTGATTTCAAACAGAGAGAGAAGTAAAATGCAACTACCTTTAATTCACAGGATTAGAATTAGTCCTGGAACATGAGAAACCCAGGAATGGATTAGATATAGTGAGAAGGTGTTGGGGTCTTGCTCACCTCGTCCTGCACTACAGACCTTTGCTCTTTTAGTCCTAGGGCTGGGTATTGCTAAGAACCTCATGACTTGATTCAATTTTGATTCTTTAGGTTGCGATTTGATATCGATTCAATTTGATATTGATTTAAATGCCTTGTTTGTTGATTTTCATGTCCTATGTGAACATATGTTGTATGTCACCTCCTCTTTCGGAGCAATAAAACAACCCAAATGTCAGACTTCAAATCTGAGGGATCTGGCTTTATGCTACTGCTGCGGCTTTGGCTGCCTTTTTTTGTTGTTTGGTCTCTCGTGGCCCTCGTCCACACATCGGGAACAACACGCACACACACACACACACACCCCATTTGCCAGGAGATGAATCGACTCAGAGGATTTGCTGAATCGATATTGAATTGGGCGAGGAAATATTTCGATGCATCGGCTCATCAATATTTTTACCCACCCCTACTTAGTCCCTATTTCCTCTCAGATTAATGCCTGCCAGGAATGAGATGCAATGGTTATAGATTAATTTTCTGAAAAATGATGCTAACATGGCAATGTGCAAAGTCTGCTGATGTTCAGTTTGAAGCAAGAGTACAAAAATTCACCCCCCGTACAGTGGGTACCGGTAGTGAAATTTAGCGACTCAGACAGGAGACATTTTATGAACCAGGCTGTAAATAGGTTAATTTCTTCTTTGAAAATGGCTTTTTTTGGCTTGGTGTTCATATGACTTCCGCTACTTCCGGAGCCAGTCTCAAACGGACACTCGAGAAACAGCAGATTTTAATCACTTCCGCATTGTCTCATATTCTCATACCAGAGGTTGCTGCTTGGTACAAACACCTGCGACACGCCAAAACATTTCTCAATGTAGCAAAGCGTTGAATACCTGGAGAGCCATTTGCTTGACACTCTCTGCTGATGATTTTCCGGTTTTAAGAGTGACTCCGTTATCCGGCGACTTTTAGTTGAATGTTTTTAGCCAATCACAATCAGGTATGCTAAATGGCTGAACTAGCTTGAAATGATTTCAAAGCATGTAGATCTGTTGGTCAAACAGACCAAGAACAGTTAGTGTACCGTTAGCCACTCATTTGCCAACATTTGGATTTGTAGACTTGATGAGTTGATGGGTATGATGAATATAAATGGCTCCACGACTGATCCCTGTGGCACACCTTTGACCACAGTATGGAATGTAAGAGTCATCCCTTGCATCTGCGTAGATCCTGATTTACTTTTTTAGATAAAACCCATTTTTTTTGTTCAAAGTCCACGGTTATTTAAATGAAAAGAGAGAGAAGGGTGTTAAAGGAAGAAAGTATTTGAACTGCAGCTGAGGCACAGTTATGTTCTAAATTTGTATGTTAGTGTTATTTTTCAGGCTAGTTGTTCATGTGAGGTGATGTTTGATGTGATACGTGTGGAGTGCATTTGCTTAAAGCTAATCTACAGTTAAAAACAGATGATGAAGGAAAAGAGCAGCAGGATCCTAGCCGACTGGAACATTTGCTTACTGGGTTGATGCTGGTGATATCAGTGATATTTACCTGTTCAAGTTTAAACTGATGATGTGAATTAAGTGATGTGAATTTCAGTGCACAGCATTACGGTGGAAGGGTGACCAGGATTTAAAACTTAGTGCAGTTTGTAGATGAGACATGTATGTATCTTCAGGTCTGTGCTTTCAGTCTTATCATTTCATTACCACGTCATGCTGCCTCAGAGTCCCATTATTCTAATCTCCAGCTCCATTACAGTCCTGCCTCCCCTCAGGGTGGACATCTAAACACACAGCCTCTCCTGATCTCATGATGGAGTTATTCTGTCCCTGTGCTCTATAATTCACGCAGGGTGCACAGTTCAGACGCTCCTCCCTCGGTGTTCCCCTTCTTCTTTCTTTTGAATGATGTGACAGAGTTGGCATCAGCACCTAGAGAAACAATACTTGAAAAGTCCCAGCCCTCTGACAAGCAGATCATAGTAATCAAGAGATCACTATGACTGGATGATGTGGCTCAGAGTGAAGCTGCTGGCTACAAGACTGCAGAGAGCAGCGTGGGTCGATAATGTAAAATATGTTTAAATTATGATTTATAAGCCTGGCTGGAAGCCCACAGCTTCAGTTTAGGCCTCTGTCCCACAGGGCGGATGTTAAAACATACTACCAGCCAGCTTCTGAGCTCATTATTGGGCTGTTTTTTCTCACTTCCCTCTAACTCACACAGGTCACACAGCCTGCACACCCCTCCATAGACTCAGTTGTCCTAACCTTGGCACACTTTGGAACTGTTCACATCAGCCAATTTATTAGAATTACTTATCAGTTAGTGCTGATTTTTAATAAACCTATAAATCACTTTTTTCATGTTCCAAAGAATGAAACTGAACAGTCCTGATCACAAACATAAAGCAGTTGAGCCCTGAGGTTGCTCCTACCAGTGTATGTTTAGCTTTGAACTGTGTTGCTGTTCTTTATTTGGTCGACCCTGACTCTGTCTCCTTGTGTTTGGTTTGGCTCAGCCCTCCCTCAAGTAATCACTGGGCCTGCTGTTCACTCCGAGGAAAAAGAAGAAATGATGGAGTGATGAGTGTGCTACTTAAGGAAAAGAGAGGGCGGAATAGGGAAAGATAACATCTGGATCCACTTTGGGACAATTTCATCCCTCCTGCCCTCCAAACCCGAGACCCCCAATTTTCACGGTGCCTCCTTTTGAGGTGCCATTCCATCAACAAAGGGAGAAATATTTGCCTACGAGCGAGTGTCAATGTTAAGTTTCAGGAAGTACCCTCATCTCTCGGTCTAGACATCCCCTCATGAGTGAAACTTTTTGAACTGTGACTACATACAGACCTGCTGGCCTGGAAATCAGTCTTATAGGAATGTTTAAAGAGAATATGGAAAGACTTTGTAACAGAGTCAGTTTTTGATGAAGCAGCATCACAGGTCAGTTTCCAGGTGTTTTTCAAAATACAAAGAGAAAGAGACAGATGGAGAGAAATGGCTTCAAGTCGTAACCGTGCCAATTTTTAAATCTCGGAGAATGTCTGAGGCAAGGTTATAATAGTTTTAGATTTGTCATTATAGTTTAGTTTTAGTTAGTTTTTTTTTTTCCTTTACAGTTTAGTTTAAAATTGGTTTTAGAGCAGGCATTCTAGTTTTTATTTAGTTTTGATTTTTGCAACAAGGCTTAGTTTTAGTTTTTTCATACCTATTAACCAGGTGCAGGATTCAAAAAGGTCAGAGTAAATATTTTGTCATACTGTTTATTTTCAAGTCCAACATAGTGCTCACTGCTAAGTCAATGCTGCTGCCTTAAACACAAGAAAATAATATAAACTTAATATAAAAAATATAAACATAAATTATATAAAAATAATGTTAACCTAAATTACATAAATTAATATAAACTAAAACTATATAAAACAATATAATATGAGCTTAAATATTTAGAAACTTGGACTCTAACAAGAAAGACAGACTTAAATACAATTAAAGTCAGACTCACATGCAATTAAACTATTACAGATGCAAACAAGCACATCCCAGTATGTCCCTGTGATGGTGCCGTGCGGCGCTGACAACTGCCGAAAACTGTCGTAAAATTGGTTGGGAAAATGTGTCAGATTAATTTAAATCCTAAAGGCTATTAATATTGTCAAAAACTATATCTAAGGGCATTTTTTCTATAATTTTAGTTAGTTTCAGTTAGTTTTGTGAACACAAGATACAGTTTTAGTTTACTTATCGTTTTTGTTTTCTTTTCTAGTTTTTATTAGTTTGAGTTAACTGCAATGTATTTTAAATTTTCATTTTTGTTTTTAGTTTCGATTTAGTTAACTATTGTAACCTTGGTCTGAGGTCAAAGGTCAGATCCAGTGATGGAAAACCCTGACTTCCTGGTTTTAACGATGGGCTTTATAAAATCTATAGTTCTGTGCTTTGATTCATTTTTGAAATGTTTGAAATCTCAGCTCTCTTTCATTTTGAGCAAATATTCCAGCATCCAGTGTGAAGGTAGCAAAGAGACACGTCAGGTGTCCCAAAGCTGATCAGTTAAAGTGTCAGAAGCAGGCTCTGAAAGAAGTATAATTAGGGGGGAAATATACTGCTGTTAAGTAGTTCAAGGTATTTTTCTGCACCTCTCTGTGATGTGTAGTTAGTTCTTTGTCTCGTGTCTCTTTGACCTTCATCCTTTTTGCTGACATGTCATTCACAGGCATGCATTTATGTTAGCGTGATGAACGACTCTCTTTGATTTGTGCAGATGTTGCTTTGGCTCAGGATGGCGTGTAATGTGCGTAATCAAACTCAGAAGCAACCAGTTGTGATTGTTCTCTATCTATCTGTCTGTCTGTCTGTCTGTCTGTCTGTCTGTCTGTCTGTCTGTCTATCCACTGCTGCACATGAACTCCTCTGTCACATCACTGCTGCTCTGCTGGCTGTTATTTTGTCCACATTGCCCAAGCAGACACCACCTCTCCATGAGGCATAAATTCATGATGGCCCTGTCAATGTGTTTTCCAAAGTCATTATTCCACATTAATGAAATCTGAATGCAGCCAAATCAAATTTGGCCCCTGACATACTCAATCTGATGCACGTGAAATCAAATCTCAGGGGGGTCTGTATCTTCACTTACCCGTCCTGTGGATTTATACATTTCCATCTCACAAAGCAATTACAGTGTGAAGCAGGCCTCTGGGAGTCTTTGTGCTGTGTCCTGTGCAACCCTGTAATGATTACTGAATCAGTTTATCGAGAAATGCAGCAAGAAGTAAACCTGTTGAACACGGACATCTGCTGACAAGGGGATTATTTAAGAATTTTATTAAGGTATAGTTTCTTTACACAGAGATGAGTAACATAGAGTTGGAGGCAGAAATTTGAAGATCAGGATGTTAAACTTAACAATGTCATCATGGTGGAAACTGTAGAGAGATGGTTTCTACTTGCAGATGTTCTTATGTAATATAAAAATGAAAACAAGACAA
The DNA here is from genome assembly GCF_033239565.1 of Halichoeres trimaculatus. Lineage (NCBI taxonomy): Eukaryota > Metazoa > Chordata > Actinopteri > Labriformes > Labridae > Halichoeres > Halichoeres trimaculatus. The sequence continues at coordinate 28,376,012 of NW_027437183.1, forward strand.
AAATAAATAGATGACAGTGACCTAATGACATACAGAAAATCAACTCTACCAGATCAGGGGAACTTTGAAATGCTAATGAAAAAACTGGACAGAGACCCACATACCAGATGACCCTTGTGAGCCCAGTGTAGCACTGGTACATTCAAAGCCAGATAAGACAGATTAATCATTCTTTGTACATATAAAATCTGGGGAGTTACACTTTGATGTCGTGTTTCTAACATGTCTCAGAGCCCTGTTTCCTCCCACTAATGTGATTGCAGAAATCCAGTATAAAGACTAAACAACAAAAACATCATGATCCAGACTGCAGTTGTTCACATTAGAGCCCGACCGATATGGGATATTTGGGGCCGATGCTGATACTGGGGGCATAAAAAAGCTGATATCTAATATATCAGCCGATATCCGATATATCAACTAATATCTGATATATCGGCTGATATAATAAATTAATTGATAGACACAAAATATATACTGTATGTAATCACAAATCATTGTAATACCCATATGATTCAAGACAGAGACAGAACACTATTGAATTAAAACAAGGTACTTAAATTATAAAATTGTCAACATAAGAACTGTAGTGTAAACCAATGATAAATGAAAACAAGCTGTAAACACAATGATAAATAAAGAAGTCAAACTGTAAACACCTTTAATAAATAAGTCAAACTTTAAACACAGTAAGTATAGAAAAAATTAAAAATGTGAACACACAATGAGCAATTTACACGACGTTAAAACACCGTATTATAGTCTTACATTAGATAATGGTGGACGTGTGAAATAACAGTAGCATTTATCTCTGTTTATCTCACAAAAAAGCAACTAACACGACGTTAAAACGTCACTCTATAGTCTTACATTAGATAATGGTGGATGGAGGGAGCGGGCACTTGGGCAGTGTGCAGCCCAACACACAGACACAGGAACAGGAGTGACAGAATCTCCGCGGAGAAATTTTTTTTATAATCCGCTACATTTTGGCCGATGTTGATAAATCGGTGACAGGCATAATTGACTGGCCCGATTAATCGGTCAGGCTCTAGTTCACATCCCTTCCTACGTTGAATACATGTCATCATGTTTTTTACATTTACATTTTTGAGCAATACAGCCATTACATTTCTGTATTTAGAATTTTCATTTTTTATGGTTTGTTGCACTTTTTTTTTTTAGCAATTTGTTTCGTTAGTCTGGACATAAGTCCAAACGTATTTGAGTTTGGATATCAGGACTGTACTGATGTATCAAAAGTTTTATGCAAAAAATGACCATAGAGCATGTAAAAATGTAAAGATATACTCTGGCAGACTTGGTATGGTAAGTCATAAAGGGTTAACAGGCCCCCCAGATCCCCAATCAACTCCATTATGCAGATGACTCAATGTCACCAAATTATGACTTCATGCGGGGCACATCACTCTGATAAAGTTGGTTTTCCCATGATGAAGTACTGAATTTAAGCTCATTTAAATTCAATCACAACATTTCTCAATCTTTTTTTTCTTCTTTGACTTCCTCTGTCCATTTTATCCGCTTACCAGTATTCTTCTGCACGCACAATTCTCCCTCACGTGTGCTCTTACCAGCACCTCTCTCAGGTTTTTGACCAAACAGGTGTGTGAGTGTGTGTGAGTGTGTGTGAGTGAACCCACAAACTTGCACCACATGCTCGCTGGTTTTATATTCAATATGATATGCCAGGAGCAAGGATTTTACAAGTCGAAACCCTTGAACCATGTCCACTCAGCTTCCTGCCAAATGAAAAAAAAAGAATACCCTGCAGGCCTCCGTACCTGCTATGAATTATGTACCAAGGCGGGCAGTTGGTACCTTTTATACTATGAATACTTCTGGGGTTGACAGGAAGGGGACATGGCAGAATGGGATTGATGTAGTCCATCAAGTGAACTCTGAAAGCTAGCACCAAGTGCTGACTAAGAATGGTGATTTTTTATTTTCGGATTTAACCATCTATTTGTATATAAGGTCAGTGCTGCTAGCTTCATTCAATCTGTGTTACATCTTGACTTTATTTGTGGTGTACGTGGCACCTTTAGAGAATTCTTTAAAAAAATATTACACAGTATTGTTCCTGTGAGACTTTCTAAGAGATTTTTTAAAAACCCTTAGATCAAAATATATATATATATGCCTGGTTTTAATCCACAATTTAAAATGAAAGTTTCTGTGCCAACAAAATTAACAAAAAAGTTCAAATTATTTCTCAATGCTATTTCTCAGCTTCCCAATCTAGTCGTCCAGGACTGGATTGATGTATGGCACGTCGAAGTTCCCGTGACAGCACCATGCCAACCAGAAAAGTATGGCAGTGATCTGACCTTTTCTTGAAGACAATGTTATTTTGCATTAATTTTGTAGTAATGGCGGACACTGGAGCTGGACTAGCGAAGAGAATAGCAGTAAACTACGATTCATATATACATTACTTCTGCTTTTCAAGACAAAAAGCTGCTTTGAACAAAGAAAAGCTGTGTTACAAAAGAAAAGTAGTTTTTTTTGCATCAAAACAAATGCACACCCTGGTAAGAGTCACATCCTCAGGATGGTGGAAGCAAGTACTCATGGGAAATGGTGTCTTTATCCCAGAAAAAAACTTGCTTTTCTGGATAGTCCTTGCAGCCCTTTTAACATAAATGTGCAGTGTGTGTGTGAGTGTTGCAAGAACCTCATGATATGATATGCATCAAGATACTTGGGTCATGATATCACAATATTGTGATATATTGCAATATTCTCCACAGTGAACCATTGGATTGAAATACAACTTTTCTCTTTTATTGTGTTCAAAATAAAGACAAGAGCAGTGGTCCATACTTAGATGCATTCCGATACGATACCGATATTTGTTTTTTTGCTGATATCGGACCGATACCCGATATCAATATCGGACTGGGACACCTCTATCTACTACACTTAACAAATTGAACTTAAAATGATTTTAAACTAACCAACCCAAGAATAGAGAGAGAAAACTGGTGTAAATGGCATCAAAATCTGCATATATACAGGTATAAAATATTTTGAATGTACTGTGTAGTGCTGCACGATTTGGGGAAAAGGTGCGATTTGCGATTGGGTGGACAATATTGCGATTGTGATTGTGCTTGCGATTTAATAAAAAAAGTTGTGTCATGATGAGTCGACAGACTTGCTTGGTTATCATGGAGAAAAATATGAATTGCATGTGCTGACATTGCGATTGCGGTTGCAATAATCATGCAGCCCTAGTACTGTACTATTATATTTATTCTACAGTTTACTGCAGTGGAGGCATGGATAACGTAATGTACTTCCAACCCACCTAAAATATGAATTTTTCTTCGCGCAAAAATATTGATACTAAGAGTTAAAATATAGATATTTTATCACAGGTCAAAATATCGTGATACATTGCCATATCAGTGCTGCACGATTTGGGGAAAAGGTGTGATTTGCGATTAGGTGGACAATATTGCGATTGCGATTGTGCTTGCGATTTAATAAAAAAGTTGTGTCATGATGAGTCTACAGACTTGCTTGGTTATCATGGAGAAAAATATGAATTGCATGTGCTGACATTGCGATTGCGATTGCGATATCCTCTTTTGTGATTACGTAATTGCATGTGCTGACATTGCGATTGCGATAATCGTGCAGCCCTATGCCATATCAATATTTTACCACACCTCTAGTGCAGTGTTGGTCACTAACAGACTGTCCAAAGAGTCTGTTTCCATTCTAAAAAGTGAAATTGAAATTTTGTTTAATTTATTTTGTGTTTGCAAGAAGCCATGTCTGCACACTACCTGACTTTGCAGCTTGTTCTGTGTTTGTTATCTAGTGATTTTAATGGCCAGTACCTTCGCTTTGGAGCCAGAATCGCTTTCTATTCACCCAATGCTGCCAAGTGTCCAACGTTTTTTCCAAAAAACAAGATGGCTGCAGGCAATGTCAGTTAAACCAGTTTCTGTTGGTAAGACTTTATGGTCATTAAATTTGAGCTTAATTTATTCATTAACTCTCCTATCTTTTGAACACAGCAGTAATTTGCTTTTTTTTTTCTACAGCTGCCAAGTTTTATGCAGTGTTTTGTGCATCAGTTCTACTAACACAAGAAAACATGTAGTAAGCTCAGGGTTAATAGGTTGCACAAAGTTTGTTATTGGATTCATTGTGTAGCTGCCAGCTAGCTTACGTGTATCAGCCGCAGACAGAGAAGCAGACAGTGATCAGGAGGTAAGATTTGTTGTGTATTTCCCCGTGTGGATTCAGAGAAGCTGACTATTCAAAGATTCCATTAAGCCACATAAAAATGTTAGGATTTATCACGAACACCACAAAACATCCCACAGTATATTTCTGAAAGCTTACTGACCGACAAGGGCAAATAATTCTCTGTCTGTCCTCTAAATCTTGTTTCTGTGAAGCTCTCGTGTTCCAACATGAGCGGCTGCAGCAGGCTCAGGGATTAATAGTAATGATAGCAGTGCGATGTGATTTCTGCTGCATGTGTCTGCCAATTCCCCTCAGAGGCATCTGTTGCAGGTTTCAGGCACATGTTGTGGTATTAAGGAATTAGCCATAACAAATAACTTCATGCATACACAAACCCTGGTCTGCATACAGTCAAGTTCACCACACAACATGCCACAATAACAACCCCAGGCCACCGTACACATTCACACATGCTTTCTCTTCAGTGTTTGGATCGTGTGAGCTTCAGACAAGTTCTTCTCCTCTTTCTTTCTTTTTCTTTACTCGCTTTGTCTCCTCTGTCCTTTATTGAATCCTAGTGACAGTTGTGTTAAAGAAAGAGCATCCAGGTCACAAAGAGAGTTACCTAAACGTCAGGTTTACATTAGTAAAAGATAAGGTAATAGGACGGGGAACTCCAAGTTGTCAGCGGCTCCCTTTCTCTCGTGAGGAAACACAATAAGGAACACTGAGCTTTCCACTGTTGCCACTGGGTTCAGGTTCTAGCTAATCAACGGTGCACACAACCGTGACTGTTCTGTTCCAGGGGACTGCAGATGGAAGGAGGGAGGGGGTGGACAGGATGAGGGTCCTGCCTGAAAAGAGCACATAGCTGGATGGAGGGAGAAAGAGCACACGAGGTGTGTTTGTACGGCTGTCAGTTAGCCTGCCTCGATCTCACAGGACTTTCATTTGTGCGTGTGTCGGTTAATTCTACGTGCAGATGAACAAATTATGTCAGTGGGACCAAGTCACTTAATAGAGGAGAGTTAAGTGAGCTGTGTTTCTGAGGCTGAGCTTATAATCACTATCAGATGTTCAGGGGGAGAGAGGAGAAAATGACCGAGTGTGAGACAGAAGAAAGAAAGACAGGAAAAGAGTGGAGGGAAGACAGATGGACAGGGAAATGTAGAAGGCTGCTGATTGCACATGATGAGGAATTCCTATACTCCACTAACAATACATATAAGCCTATGGTGGCCAAACAAACTCATTAATAAAGTTACAGCTCAGTTTTTGTCAACTTGTTCTGTTGAAACCTATTCTTAATTCTACAACATTAAAAATGTACTTTCTCTCTCTCTCTCTCTCTCTGACATTACAGAAAAAGCAAGATGTGATTTTCTGCTTCAATAAAATGTTTGCCATATTTTTACAAATTTCCTGCTTTTCTTTTTCTCATCTGCTCACTGTGCCAGTGAAGAAACTTGTGGGTGGCACTAAGTTTTAGAGCTGAAACGATTCCTCGAATGATTCGAGGTACTCGATTACAAAAAATACTCGAGTAATTTTCACCGCCTCGAGGAATCGTTTAATTTTTAAAAAGATCAAAGAGCAGTATTTCAAATAGAGCTGAGGCCATATTAAGAGAGTTTTCAGACCCTTCAAGCTACCTCATATACAAAATAGCAACTAGCAACAAATCTAGCTTCTTTTCTGGAGTTTGGAGACTAATGGGTCATTCTACGAAACGGTGCCATTTGGGTCCGCAACATTTGATGAGATGTACAAGGCACAAAAAATGTGTCAAAGTGTGTTTACAAATTTTGGTGCTACCAAATAAAGTGCTCTTATTGACATGCTGTATCAGAAAATTCTATTTCTTAAAGAGAAAAATTTTCATTTGAAAAATAACTGCTCTTAAACTAAACAAAAATGTATTTTATCCGATTACTCGATTAATCGATGGGATGGGATGGGATTTCCAGTAGAATACTCGAATACTAAAATATTCGATAGCTGCAGCCCTACTTAGTTTATATATATATATGTGTATATATAAAGGTGTGTTGCAGCAATTGAGTGAGCAGGCTTTACTCGTATCCAGCAAGGCCATGTCCTAATCATTGTCAGATGGCGGACAGAGTCCTCACGTCTGGAGCCATTTACGAGGCCTGCGGCGGCCTGGAGGGGAAAAGAAGGAGGGAAAAATCCAACCAGCGAGGCTGTCCTTTGTTGTCTGAGAACGTGTGAGAAGGGAAACTAGGGAGCAAATGAAGGAGAATTAGTGGTCAGCCAAATGGACTTTATATGTCAAGTATGTGTTTTGTTGAGGCCTGAGATATGTTTGTTTTGGGATGGTTCTTGACTTTAAATTGGCTCATGATTTGCGTGGTTATTGAATGAAAAATACGTTTTATTTCACTTGTAACCCACTGATGTACCTTCATCCAAGTGTAAACAGTTTTACCTATAAATAAAGTCCGTCATGAGGCTCTGTGTGAATGGATCTTGGTGTTGGGGAGCATGTTTTGAACCTCAGCCTTTTGCTAAAAAAGAAAAATTACACTTTCAGTTTCTCTGATCACTCACTCCAAATTATACTTGGCTCCTTCAGTGGGAAAAATGTCCGTCTGCCCAAGATGTTATGGCTGTAGAGCTGTAAAATGCCTGGTGCCAGGAGCTTGACTCAGCTACATATGCTGTTTGACATCTTGTCATTTTAAAATCATGAGAAAAAGAGGCTGAGAAATTAAACATGCACACATAAAACAGTGAAACAATCAGGTTTGTATTCAGTTGTAGGACTCTTTCAGCTGACACAGTCACATATGTGGGTCTCTGCTGGGCGATGTTAAACTCAACAGAAGTGGGTGAAGATTGTCAAATAAAATAAGTGTGATAATCAAAATGCAGCTGGTGAATACCTCAGCAGATTGGCTAAAATAGCCCATGTGGAATCACTCATTTTAAAGACATTTCTATATATTTTATTCTGCCTCGGGGGAGAGTAAATAGTTACAAAAGATTCAACTGTTTCTGCGTCTTACCTTTATTTACTTCTTTTTCCCATCTCTACTTCTACATAAAGGTTGCACTGTTTACTTAGATAGATACTAACAGTGTTTCAGGGTGACTTCTATCTTCCCCGGATCTATGTCAGCACAACTCCCTCTGTGATTCCAAACCTTTTCCTGACCTGAAGCAAATATATATAATTAAGCAATGAAAACTTGTTTGAGCTGTGCCATAGCCGGGCCTTCAGCTGCAGGAAATTAAGGATAATCTGGAGGCTGTGGATGTTTTTGTTGCCACAAGGCGTTCTCAAGGTGAAGTGGCTCTCCTACAAGATTGGTTTTCATCCCGAATGAATTAGTTTTGCATGTTTCTGTCTTCACTGCGCCTTTCTTGTTATCCCTCTCTCTCTGCTGTTCCAAGTCTTTTTCTCTCTCCTGTCTGTGTTCTACCCATCCAAACATCCATCATGTCACATTTTTCATCCAAATACTAATTTGGATGTTTAGACTTCAGTATCAGACAATATTATGTAACTCTCAGATTAAAAAGCAATCAAAAGATTTTACATTATTAAAACAATAAAACAAACTCTGTTGACATGTTGCTACCTTTGTCTAACATTGCACTCTTGAATGATGATGTATTTTTTGTTGGTGTTGCATACATGGTTGCATACCGTTCATTTTGTTGGGTGAAGCTCATTGCCTCAGGTGTAGGGCCGAATCACTGGCTTATACTGAGACCTGTATGTGTAACATATCTGATCATAGACCACAGCTGTCCTTGCATGATTAGGACCTAATGTGCAGAAAAGCTGTAAAATGTGGCACTACTAGCTTGGTCCAGGTTGACCATGCTTTGCTTGGTCAAGCAGCTGCTGGAAATTTTACAATCGATGGGATTGAGTCAAATCGTGTGTAGTTGGTGATGATGACTGTTATGACTGTGCATGCCAATCAATAAATCTTAATTCGTAATTTGTCATTTCACCATAAACATTACATCCATTTGCTTTCCAAAAGCATTAACAGGTCTTGACCATAGACTGTTGAAAACATGGACAAAGGAGGCAGCCACATTTGCTATGACGCTGGCTGTGAGTCTTTCTTCGAGCAGCTACAGGGCGCCCAGTGGTCACGTGACCTGAGCAGTGCCTCTGATTGGAAAATCAAACGACCCTAATAACTTCTGAACCGCAGAGTAAGAAAAAAAATTCACTCACGATACAGTGTGTGTTCCGATAGTGAAATCAGCGTTTTAGACCCAAGACATTTTTTGAACCAGGCTGTAAATATGCTTTTTTAAGGCCATAAGTCTGTTTTTGGGTGGCTGGGTGTGTACGTGACTTTCGGTCTTTCTGCAGCCGGTGTCAAGCGGATCCTCTACAAACAGTGACTTTTAGCGCTTTCGCATAGGCTTCATTTTTACTTGCTGGATGTTGCCCCTTGATCTCGACTTGACAATGTTGTATTAATAACAAAGAGCCAATCTCAAAACAACATGAAGAGACAAACTAGGATATCTACAAAAAAGCTTGGGCAGGAATAGTACCATTGTCTGGGTTGACTGTGAAACCGGACTCGCACCAGATCTGTGTCTATTCCATCTCCACTTCGTTGCCTTCTGAATGTGTGCCTTCTCATGTCATTTGTGCCCCCTCGTCAGCTTACACTGGCTGTGTGAGTCCCCAGAAACCTCAAACCTGTGGACACTGGCCCTGCTTATTATGCTATTTTTGTTGTTGATGTCTTAAAGGTAAATACAATCTGGCAGGAGCACATGATTACCTCTGCCAAGGAGGCTATGTTTTGGGAGTTTGTTTGTCTGTGAAAAACATAACACAAAAAGTAACAAACAGATCTTGATGAAATTTTCAGGAAATGATCAAAATGGGATAAGGAAGAAGTAATTAAATTTTGGAGGTAATTCGGATCACTGTCTGGATCCAGAGATTTTTTTAAGGATTCTTTATCATTGTCAGATAGGGACGGTTTTACCATATGTGATTGTAACTCCACTATAAATGGTCGGATTGCTTTGCAAAACCGTACAAGACAAGGTCACCATGATTTTTGACAGATGTAAAAGTACGATCCAGATCCTGGCAATATTCTTGATACTAAGATCCAGAATAGAGGTCAACCGATATGGGTTTTTTGGGGGCCGATGCCGATGCTTTCCAAATTTGGGCAGCCGATGCCGATATGCATAGCCGATTTTTCCAATTTGATATTAAGGCCAATTGTTAAATAAATATATATTTATCACATTTTTGTGAAACGCAGCAATTTCTGAGCAACTAAAAGAAATCTTTTACAACAAGTCGTGTCCAGTCCTCTGAACATTTATTCAGCTTTCAAAACAATGAAATATTTTGTCTTATTAAACACACAATGTAACAGTGTAAACACATGTAGCAGTAGTAAACATTCACACTCTTCTTAAAATGTCAAAAAAGAAATTTAAACTTATTAATATAATTTGAACAAAAGTATGTAATGTATCCAAGTGGTTCCACAAGTTTGAGGTGCTCATCTTTTTTGTGCCTGATCAAAAATTGTGTCATTTTATACAACGGATCAAAAATCAGCTTTTTAAAAGAAAATACGGCCGATGGCAGATAGAGACAAATGTCCAAATATTGGCCTGATATATCGGCCGGCCGATATATCGGTCTACCTCTAATCCAGAATATAAAATATGTACTGGGTCATCATAATTTTCAACACTGTCAAGTAACAAATTGTCGTACAAACCTGCAACTAACACCAAATTGTAGCAGACAGTCTGCTGAAAGGGAGTATAACATTAAAGTAGGACTAAAGTGTTGTGTGACAATCACAATATGCTTGTTGGAGGTCTGCGCACTCTGAGTGCTTTTCTAGTGTTTTACTTTGAAAGTCAACTCAATGTTTTAATTTTGTTTCAGTGCGCGGCTTCCACTTGCTGCACAAACTGTTGTTTCACTGCTCAGGCATCTGGCAAAAATAGAAATCTTGCCCATCTTATTCAGAGGGCTTTGACCTGTTGGATCCGACACGCAGCCAGAACACTACACAACATATCGACATGAATTGGAACCTATTAGATTCGGCGCTATGACTGAGCAGGTATGAATCTGGTTTGATTTTGCCATTAGACAATAAAATACCTCTCTCTGCAGTTTGTACTATTGGTGGAACTGTTGTGTAGACTACTTTTTAAATGTTTTTAAAATGCACCTTGTGCTCTTCCTTTTACAGTTTTTTGGTTATTCAAGCAAACAATGCGGCTGATACTGAAACATAGCTTACCAGTAAATGTGGCTTTATGGAAGACTTGGTAGTCTCTCCTTTGGTGCGCTGGGGTTTGTTCCTGTGCAAAATTTCTATGCCATAGAGGGACAGCTATCTGATGGCCTGTACAGTTTCAAGTCTAACTCAAGCACTGAAAGAAACAGTGTCGGACTTTCCCCAAACCATGTAAACTAATTAATTGGAGTTAGGCCTCACTTCGTTATCGGCCATAATTACATAAGAAGGAACTTCTAAACATAGCTCCTGTTTAGCTGCTCAGTTACAGAGCAGCCACAAGATCACACTGGTCAACATGATTCTCAGATTCGTTGTTGTGATTTCTTGTAATTCCAAATTCAGGGTATCAGATAACTTAATTTTCCTTGTCCCTCTCCTCTCTCCTTGTGCACATTCTTTAGGATTTAGTCAGACCGAGGGGCAGGTAAGAGGGCCTCACATATTGAATGTTCTAGAGGAGGAGTGAGTGGGTCCACTGTATGGAAAGGCTTTACACAGGCAGCTGGGAGCTATGCTTGATATGAAACCAAAGGAGCAAGTTTAAAAGTTAACATGCTTATACTGAGAGGATCAGGGCCCTGATCTTCTTTTTTCACTTATGTTGATGTTTTGAGATGTGTTTAGTCAAATATCCTCTGACAAACTGTTGGCTGCTGAAGTGTGAACAAAGTCAGAGGGGACATCTTGACCTTATACAACTGTGTGAACTCGAGTTCCCTTGGGTGCAACTCAAAGTTAAAAACATTTCACTTTGTCCCTGACTTCAGACACGAGGGCCTAATTTTCTAGATCCACTCAGGAGGAGCATGTGATTTCACTAAGAGCCCACCGTGCTGTGGTGTTGGGTTCATCTGTTTGATGTTTTTTGTGTTAATAAAATGTGAAAAAAAAACATGTCAGAAGGAGGAAGGATACCTGATTAAAGGAGGGCTCAGAAAACAGTTGGTGTGCTTCAGGTTTCAGCCATCTTTGATCTTCCAAAGGCGCAGGTCCATCCATCAACCTTCTCTTGCAAGCAAAGGCGCAGTTTCACAGCTCATTTAACATGAGAGGACACCTCAGAATCCAAGAAGCACATTTTTACTGACCTTTTGTGTGCAGTTGCATTTTTGTTCAGAAATGCTCCAAAGGAACAAAGAAAAAGGAAAAGAAAACAGCCACTGACTGTGTTTATTTTCTGTGCTACATCACATTTAACCTGCTAAACGACGCGCGTTTCAGCTTCGCAGTATGGAGGTGAAAAAAGGTTCCAGAGCGAACAGGCGGAAAAGATTCAGTAACCTGGCAGGTAAATAGATTTGTTCCTTGTTTTAAGGCTACAGGTAGTGAAGGTGCACACAGAGAAGTCTATAAGGCCAGTAATGAGTCATGTCCTTAAAAAGGCTGCTCTGGATCTCAGACACCTCCTAAAGTTCACACAGCAGTGACCATAACACACATACACACACTCACAGGCACAGCTCTAACCTGTTCATGACTCCATACTGTACTTCACACCTCTGGGGGTGTTTTCAGGGGAAACACATCGCACCAAGCACCGACGTCAGAGTGTCAGTCAAACTTGTGCAAACACAGTCAACTTCTTCTGGCAGGTGTAGCCTGCAGGGGTGGTCTGTACACACTTTGACTGACAGGATGCACATTTGGTGGGCCTTTTTGCGGACTGTCATCAGGTAGCAGAATCAGCAGGAATGTTTTCAGAAACAACATCTACTAGAGAGCTCAAAGCTGCAAACGGACCGTTCATCCAACAACTGCAGGGACATTAAAACGGGAAACAGAAGTTAAATCTGAAAGTTTGCCTTTCAGAGATAACATCTTCCATCTGTGCTGGAAACCTCGTATCTAAATTCCATCAAAAATCTTAGAGCAGAGGGGAAAAGTTCAGCTGAGGTCAGGCATAATGCAAAGTATAGTTGCCTGGATTTTATCGGTGTTGGCAAGGGTTCATCTGAGAGAATGAAGCTCCCTGTTTTGTGCTGCTGGCGCTGATATTGCCATTGTCTCAAAAGTAGACCACTGGAGTGTTTTTCATTAAAGAAACATAAAATAAAGAGAAGAACAGCCTTTACTCCGGGTTTGACTCCTGACTTTGTAAATCTTGAATCAGACTCGTTGGAGTACATGTTTGCACTTAAAGCAGTATGTATTCTGCCCTCTTGGTATAATTTCCCCTCAGGGATCAACAAAGTATATCTGATTCTGATTCTGATAATGCCCTACTACCTCGATACAAACAGGCACAGATGACAGGTGGCATCTCATAGCATGGTGCAGCTATAAGTACTTTGCATACAGTACATTTCCTGTCATCGATAATTAACTTATACTGTTTCTGCTATCGTCATCTCTTAAGTATAATAATGTTCAGCTGTTAAATTGAATTAACCATCCTGGCAGTAGGAAGTGATGGGGTAGACTATGGTCTGAGTAGGATAGTTTTCATTGTAATGTAATCCAGCAGAGTCAATGTAAATACAGTTACAGAGCTGCTGCTGGCTGTGAAATATAAACCTCACGTATCGTGTACTCAGAGGAACAAAGAAAAAAAAAACATAGAAAGAATATACATTACACTGTCGACAAAAAACAACTTGTGGTAACTCAAAATTTAAAGCTACCTGTTTCTTCTTGTATGCCACACTCGGCCTCCTTTTGAGTCCTGTTTATTTGAGTTTAGATTAGTTTTGGTTTAGGTTCGTGATCTCTGTGTGGTTTCTCATTGGAGGGCATCAGGCACTCTGCCAGGCAAATGTATATTTTAAAAAGATTGCTGCTGAGCACTTTTTTTTATATCATGTGGGTGGGGTGCATGTGTGTGTTCCTGTCTGTGTGTGAACATGTGTGAGTAGTGTCCAACAGCAGTGCCTCAGAGCCATATACTGTGTGAGTGTGTCAGCTAAAAGGCCAAGCTCACTGAGTGATTGCCACATTACCGGTAAGTATGAATCAATCTTCTGTTCAGACATTTGGCTATTTACGGGCTCACATGAATTTGATCATGTGTTTTCTTTTAATGGTTTTCTAGGATTAAGTCAAACATCTATAGCAGTACTGTTTGAGTGGACAGCAGTGGAGAAGGGAAGGCTGAGAGGTATGGGAGCTTGTAGAGCAGCAAGACATTAGGATAGAGCTCTTAAAACATTCCTTATTGGACGATTATTGATCACATCATGTTAAATTCTGTTACCCTGAGGTGGAGTGAGCAGAAAAGTTTTTTAAAGGTTATCCCTCCACATAGGAAATTCTTTTGTCAACAGGACCAATAATCTTCATAGACCTGCACACAAAGAGGATGGGAAAATGTTCATTAGAATTCTGGCTACTCGCATACAACATGTACTTGTGGAAAGACCTCAGTTAAAGTTTTTTATTTTCCTCAACTGGAATTAGGACTTGATACATTACTGCAGTTGGTTACCTCTTTTTGAAAACTTTAAGGGGGCACTGTAATACTGCGGCCAGACAGGACGCAAATTTAAATGCGTAGGCCTGTAACGCGCTGCGAGAACACCCGAGGCTGGGTGCTGGACTATTTTGCCAAGCTGAGGGGCTGACGCGTGTCACTGTGCAGGTGGAGTAGAGAGCCCGCTCATTTACCCGAAAGCCCGAAAGAGCATCTGAAAATCAATGAGCTATGGTTTCAAAATCATGACAGGAGAGTGTGTGAGAGCCTTGGAGGTCACGATCAAGGCCTGCAGCCTCTCCCTGGTAATCCACCTCCACCGGCCCTGCCTGGCTGTTCCCTGCGATCTCATCCTCGACCACCCTGACCCATGTTTAGGTCTCCCTGGGGATTATAAAGGGGTCGCGGAAAGAGAGGACCGCAGGGAACTTCCATCTTTTCCCTGGCTCTGCCCCTGCCCCGCTCCTTCCTCCTCTCTATCTGGCTCCTCCATCTTTTACGACAAAACCCCACTGTTGAAAACACTGTCGGACTCAGTGATGACCCGTGCAGGCAAATCCAGGTGGAAATGGATATTTACAGAACTTACCTTCAAAACCTGTCTCCTCAGCGACTTTCAAGCCTGCTCTTTTTTTTCCGGTCTCTGTACACGTCATATCGTATAACTCTGGATGATGACACCCCACACAGATTATTTTCTCCTACATCTTCCAGCAGGGTTGGAGCAGGTGGTGGTTCCCCCCCAATGTCATCAAATCAATGACATCATGGGGGAATGTCATCTCTGATTGGCTGCCGCATCACATCCTCAAGCTAATTCGTGTTGAAAGTTCAATTTTCAACTCAAGCAAAGAGGCGTCTTTCTCAAACGCGCCGGAGTGAATCAGCGTCTAAACGCGTCTTTGCATTGACTTTGTATGCAATCTCAACGTAAATTTGCTTCCGGCATGGCCGTACCATAAAACAACACAAGGCCCACAGAGTATAAAAAGTTTCTACCAGGACTGAGACGTATGCTACATTTGGTGACTAAATTTGAGATTCATTAACATTCTAATTGTTTTTTGAACTTCAAGGATCCTTGCTTCTTGCACAACAGTGTACGTAGACCTACCAGAATTCATTGCCTTCAGCATCACCACCTGTCAACACCATCTGTCATAAAAAGTTCCCACAGTGAAAAGAATAAATGTCTCTATAAAATATGTGCTATCCTGAAAGAGAAAAACACTTTGATAGACCCAAAGTAAAACGCTTTCCTGGGTCCATCTGTGTCTACTTGTGTTCCCACTGCAGGCTGGCTCTCACTTGGAGTCATCCTACCTGTCAGTGTTTTTATTGGCTTTTTGTGGGGCATAGAGAGAAATGACAGTTTGTAGGAACTCAGTGAAAGAAGGGATTTAGGCAGTAATCCGCCTCACTGATCCTTTTTACAAACAACCAACTGTCTGGCACACCGCCTGGCTCTCGCCACGACACGCCTGCTTTTGATACCTGAGGGCTGTAAAGTAAACTGACACCTGCAGTGGCATTTTCAGCTTGCTGCATACCTGAGATCAGACGGGAGGTAGATCGAGGATATTTCACTCAGTTGCTAAAATCTCTTTTTTTCTTTTTTTCAGGTGAGCTGGGGTGGTTACCTCAAGGCTTAATGCACACCATACTGTAGCCTTTAGGTTTCTAATATTAATGAGATGCTTGTGATGGGCTTTCTCTTTGTCTTTTCGGTGCCACTGTTGGACGAAGTACTTAACTTGAAACACGCCATCTTGCCTCTGCAGCATTTATTATGTTAGATAAACAAAGAGTGATTCCTGTGGTTCTCATTAGATTGGAACCCTGTTGATGTCATCTGCATAGAACATTATTTCTATTCATGCTTACATTTACTTTTTATTTATTTATTTATTTATTTTTTACCAGTGTTAGTGAAGTCTGTCGTGAAACAAATACTCTTGGTGTCAATAGTAAAGGAACTGTCTAAAGATGTGTTTACAAAATAAATCATGCTCTATAAAACTCCCATTACTCTTACACTCAAGCATATTCGATAGTAGGGATGCACGATATTGGATTTTTGCCGATATCCGATATGCTGATATATCAAAACCCCTTTTGGCTGATACCGATAATCACAAGTTTGTTTGTTTTTTTCACTGTAAAGAAAGCTAAGTCTAGCCTGTACTGGAATTTATATGTTACTCTTATTGTGACGGTCTTATTTGTTTAAGAAACACACATAAAACAAGACAAAAAACATTTGATTTTACCATAAATAAGAAATGTATTATTTTTTCAAGACATTCATTATTGAAATACAGAAAAATAATTTCTTTAGATCACATGAACTTTAAATGTACAATGCATTTTTTAACATAACTAAGTTGCATTTGATTATTTTAGAGCTACTGTAACAACCTGGTGACAGACACAGAGCTCTGCAGTGCAAATAAATGAAGTGCTACATTTTATTTAAGGAGCTTATTTTTCAGATGGAAAATAATAATAATCCTAACTGAATAGCACCTAATCGGCTGTGCCTATCGGCTGATACCGATAAACGTGTTTTTAAGCTTTTATCAGCCGATACTGATATTGTGCTGATAATATCGTGCTTCCCTATTCAATTGTAAATATAATGTCAGTCTTGTTCATCATCTTTAATTTTAAGATAAAGCAATCACCAAGTTGGTCTATAGTTTTTATAAATCTGTGCCTTTTTCAAAAGGTTCACTGAATTTTAAACATTTGTGCCCAGTTGTGGTTATTCAGGCATGGAGAATGTTGGTTTGCTGTGGTGCTGTTAGCTGAAAAACATGTGATTCTGGGATTTTTTTCACCCTCTGCCACTACCACAAGGCAATGTCGTTCTCTTTGTCAGTTACTGAATGGCACCTTTTATATGGATAAAATGTGGCACGTTTAATTTCTTTTTCCACAAGTTGTGGTTTGTGGGACGTATTAAAGTTGGTAAAGCTTTGATTTATGGACAATCTGGCCTTTTTAACACCTAATATGAATCAACCTCTTTGTTTAACATTGGTTCTGACTATGGGGGATAAAGCATGCAGAAAAGGCCACAGAAAGACACACAAAGTCAGCTGGACACACACATAACCACACACATCCATACATGCATGAGGCTAGAGTGGTTTATTGGGTGGCAATAAAAAGAAACGCTGTGTGAAATGAATCCAGAGTGAGTTACAGTGTTTTGGACGGCATGTTTTCTTAGAGATGAAGAAATAGACCCGCCTAGAGTGTCATGTTTGTATAAAGACTTTTTATTTGACTTTAATTTTCCAGCTCTACAGGTGGGAATCCAAACGACCTGACCCTCAAATCACAAGTTCTGTTTAAGTGTCCTCGGCATACAATAAATCTATGGCCTCTTTTTAACGACTTAATCTATGCATCAGAAAAAGTTTTAACAAACACAAAAAGGAGTAATGACCTTCTAGCTGAAAGATATGCTTTAGCTGAGGATCTTCTATGAATTTGTTGAAACAAGACACCATTGTGGCATCTCTTACTGTTAGTCTGAAACACAACAGGTGTTCATGGTAACCCAAACTGGGGTACACAGTCTGTACTCAGGGAATAATGCTCAGTGTTTATATGAAATTCTTGAGTTCACAACCCTGATATCTTTACATTTAATGTCCCCCAGAGTCTTTTTATACCTCCTGACTGTGTTTTCTTGTGTGTGCACACAGGGACTGAAAAGCTGTGTGGCCAGCACCATCTGTAAAAGCTGAACTTTGCTTGGAACAACACTCATTTAAAGGTGAGAGTCAATGTAATCATTCTATCAACCAGTCCCGTCAGCGTGATGCATATCAGCGGGATTAGATAAAGTAACTGTGTAGGATCAGTCCAGCTAACCCTTAAACTTGAGGATAAATCAAGTGAAAACTGTTGCACTTAAAATATCTCACTACTTTCTCAGCAAGTCCTTGATTTTATGGCCGATGAAGCAAACCAAAATATCTTACAGTGTGAAGATTGAGTGTGTTTGAGAAGAAGACAGCAGTGAAAAGAGTCAGTTTCATGTTTTGTGTTTCTCTGAAATCCAAACTTTCTATGAGCTACATAAACAGAGAAACTGTATACTTCATAAATTACTGTATATTTGACTCGTCCAAAATACTTAACTCATGCTGTAAAGGAGGCTTTGTCATCAGAGTGTTTTGCTGCATAGTCATGGTCCAGTCATGTAAACACGAGGCATATGTTGATAAAATGTTGGATAAGTACTTTTCTTTGGTGTACATCTTTTTAAGAGTGCAGTTTTGTAAACTTTTGTGAATGGAAACTGAAGCCTCTCTTTTTTAAAATAGTTGCATTGACAGCTGCCTGGGGGCTTTGCAGTGAGTACAAACATGTTTAATGATTATCAAATGACAACACATCAAGTGCATAAACCCTGCAGAAATTGCTGATGTTGAAATATTCATCAAAGGACTAGTGCGAAAGCCTGCAGCTCTCAGAGTATCCTGGAGTGAGGCTGTCTGCAAAAACCAATAAATCTCTTCAGGTTCCATGTCAGTTACATCCAGTATGTTGCATTTTTCACGGTAAAGTTAACATTTTTCCTGTCTGATTCAAAAATTGTTTCCACCACAATGTATATCAAATTTCCTCACCAATGCCAATGGAGAAATATATATTTTTTCGTTTTTGTATTTTAGGAAATAGCTGTGCAATAGTGTTTTGCTTTTGGCCTAAACTTTTTTTTGCTGTTAACATGAAGTTTAGCTTTTATTAGAAGTCAGCTTTGCTACAACTCACAGCAAGATACCCTCTTGGTTTTATTTCTTAAACAGAGCTGAGAAATGTCTGTGCATAAATGGCAGGAAATAGCTCCACAGCTCAGCTGATGTCTGCATAAGTAAACATATTTTTTTATCAGTGCATATTTTCTCTATTGAAATCATGGATCCCATTAAGCAAAAGGAAGCAGGTGCTGTTCACATTCACATTTGGATGTTTTAAATAAGGACCACACCTCAGCTAGCAGCTTAGAAAACTTATGTGAAGGAGATGGCGCCTTGGTAGCAGAGTGAGGTTCTTAGAGATCAACACATCAGTGAGAAGTGTTTTGGCTGATCATGTTTTGTGTCACATCATGTGTTACCCAATAAGATTATGAAGACTTACTTACGGTACTTACTTTCTTATTCTATACAGTTATAAATGCTTTTCTTCATCAATAATTCTAAATAAAGTTACTCAGCAGTGGAACAAATGTATATGTAATGTATGAAAAAAAACAAGCAGAAGTAAGAGAAAAATAAGAAGCTGGGTTAGTGTAAAAAGTAGGGCTGGGACAATATGCTATTTTCACGATTCGATTCTGTTACGATGCTTGGGGTGCCAATTCGATTTGAATTGCGATTCTTCAACATTTACAATTTTTGCGATTTTTAGTTTGCTCTTTTAACACCAGACCATGCAAAAAAGTTAAATGATGACGATAATGTCTACAGACTATGTCAGGAGCCATATTTTCCCATAAAATGCACATCACATGAGTTAGAGAGAAACATTTCACCCTCTGCTGGTGAAAACTGGTAACTCTTTTCCAATCCAGTTTATACACAAAGACTGAAATTGAGAATTTGAATTTGGAAAAAAAAAGGCAATGTTTTGACGAAGAATCCCAATTTTGATATTGTCAAACAAAAAATAACGATACATTGATTTTCAATTTTTTCTACCACCTTTAGTAAAAAGTAGTTTGGGCAATGAGACTGATTATAGAGACAATGACATTGAGAGACAGCAAAAAATGTGTATTGCTACAGAAAACAAATATAACTGTGAAGTTGTTTTTTTACATGAAAGTAAGAGCAGCACTGTACAAAATTAGTATGCATCTTGGGTCAGTAACATTGTGCATAATGCTTGAAAGTGCTGTAGATAGATACCTGGTATAATAATTAGAGATGGGAATTGGAAACAGGTTCCTGTTGAGAATCGATAAGAAATGTTTCAATTCATCGATATCATTAGCCTTTGTGCTTAACGATTCCCTTATCAATTCTTTACTTTGTGCCGGAGCTGCCGGGCTTTACGTCGACTAGTCTGCTGCAGCTGTCTTGGCTTAGCAGTTAGAAAACGTTTCCCAAGAAAACTGATTCAGGATTTTCAGCTTGAAGTTTTACTGAAGACCTGACTTCATAAAGAAATGTACATTACTCTCTCAGGAGATTCATATTCAGAACATTCAAAATAGTAGAAATCACCTTATTTATCAAAATAACAAAATAGCGCAAGCTTGATGCTAACGAATATGGGGAACTACAGTGATATGCTGGCAGTTAGCATACATCAGTATAACTTCAGCTTCAGAATAGAATTTTAACTTTCATCACAGAAACATATCACATCAATTCTGTAAAAAAATACTGAGAATTTCAAATGTCAAAAGCTATCAGGCAATAAAAGGCTCATGGCTGACTTCATAACTACAGAAAGCTTCCGAACAACTTAAACCATTGCTATAACCACTTTGAAACACTAGATGGCCTACTTAAATTATTCACACATTACAACACAGTGCATAAACGTCACATTGTGTGCAATTTAAACCTGTTTCTGTATAATTATGCCCAGAAACATCTAGACTCAGGGACCAATTACATTTTATTCACTTATAGTATAAACTCAATTAAATGTTGTTGACACAGAAAACCTGTAAAGCTACTTTTTTTACCAAGAAAATTCACAACAGGAATTGATAAAGGAATCGATAAAGAATCAGATCGATAAGCAGAATTGATAAGAGCATCAGTATTGACAAAATCGTATCAATTCCCATCCTTTATAATAAAGATTAGTGCATACAGCATACCTTATAAAGTGATGATTCATTTGTATGGTGATTAAAAGTCAGTAGTTCACAGAATAAAATCTAACAATCTAACACTCTAACATTCAATAAAACGTCTTAAGGTGGTAAAACCCCCGTACTCTTCAGGGCAGGTGACCCATCCTGGCTTCTTGTAGCTGTTAAGAAAAACCCTCCTGTGTGGTGTCTGCATTAAATGGCAACCTGGAACCTTTGAGTGGGAGACACATGTTTCAGCAGGGCCATTACTGCTGAAACATGAGAACATGTTTTTCACACACACACACACACACACACACACACACACACACACACACACACACACACACACACACACACACACACACACACACACACACACACACGCACACACGCACACACGCAGCAATGCACATACAAACTCTCGTGCACCCACGCAGGTGTGCTGGCAACAGCATCTTTCAACATGACTGCGCTCTACCCTAAGGTACACACTGCAGAGTGGAGAGGTTGTGCGTGTTGTGTGTGTGTGAACAAGTGTGTGAGTGTAAATGAAGAGGAAAGTAGACTTTGCGAGGTCATGAACTTATAAATGAAAGAAAAAAACAGCTTCCCCCTGCCTTTCCATTACAACTCTCTCCAAGGCCTTCTGTTATGAATTTGTTGTAGATACAAACCAAACTTCACATAAATAGTCTCTTCAATGGACAAATGCTCTTTAATAAAATAGGTGGATTTCCATTACAGGGTTTGGCTTTATCACAGGAGGGTTTTCCATTGCATGGGAGAAGTCGGTTTAACCAGATCAGATGGATGTGAACACTGAGGCCTCAATCTCCAACAATAATCAAAGTGGTGTGGGAGTGCCGTGAACCACCAGTTATCTTGGGAGACTTGTTTGTCCCCAAGAGGGCACTATACCAAAACTTATCTTTTGCCTCGTGCATTTAAATAAATGTTTACAGAAATTATAAATTTGGGCAAATATTATTGTCGATACAGAGCTGATTGTTTCAAGTTTTTTTCTCCTGTGTGTGAAAGCAGGGCTGCAGTCACTCAGTCACAGTATGCGTTAACACATCATAGGGTTCCACTCAGCTGCTGGAGCCAAGGTTTTATCAGACAGATCTTAAGTGCCGTTTATTCACTGCCGTGTGTGAGCTGCTGTGATGACACGTTTCTGTAAGCACAGCTTCTCTCAGTGCAAAACGATTTCTTACACTTTCTCTGTTGCTTTGTCTTCCATACACACAGACAGCTGCCTGTATGCTTCAGCGGCCGACTCGCCTTCAGTGGCAGCAGCAGCAAAAAGTACTTAGTGGTCTAAAAGTGGGAGCTGCAGGCTTTGTTGTAATCCCTGTTTGGGTTAGAACAGACTCCTAAATAAACCACTGCAACGGGACACCACTGTTTACCAGCAATGCGAGGATTGTGTTCAAAGTGTAGCAGTGTTGTCCCTGAAGTCATTCAGCTATGTTGAGGCTGAACAGACAGAAAACTGTCTGTGATGAAATGAGTGGTGACTGTACACAAATTGGCTTTGGTTCGACAGATTTTCTTGTCAGACAGCAAGTTTTACCAAGACCTAATGTGACAAAAAACTAATTTTTTTTGTGTGGTAATAAGAAGAGACGTTATTGTAGAGCTTTGCAGAAGATTTTAGCTGTAAGAAATGCTGACCTGACTTGAAAATAACTGTTCAGTCACTTTTCTTCATCTAGATTATGTACTGAAAGGATTTTGAACACTGATGGATATATAGCTGGAAAAAAAAAGATAATTGCTGCCACTTGATTTTTCTTGATAGGAATATAAGAAATATTTGATACAAATTTGATATATTCAAACCTGTCTTTACCTGTCTAAACACTGAAAAGTGAGGAGGAACTAGTGCTCCTTCAATGCTAGTTTAAACAAAATAGAGAGGACAACAGCAAACAGAAAATCATGTTGCTTATTGGGAAGTTAGCTGACAAAAAATAAAAACAGCAACCATGCATTCAGCCCATTTCATGCAGCCTGATTTGCGTCTTTTATGCTTCTAACATGAACTTGCATCTTTCCCTTCATCTATATTGTGACTTCACATGTAGAATCTGACAAATAACAGAGCAGTGTAATTTTGAGACTGTGAAGAATTGTGGCTGACTCCTTGGGTCTGGGTTTAACACTTTACTACAAACTTTCAAAGTATTTTTGCCTTGTCTTGATTTCAGTACAAGGAAGGAGCAATCAAAACAGGGTTGCACGAAGGGATGGGTACTGAATTAGGTACTCTTATATGTACCAACATTATTCTGTCTGTAGTACTGAGTACTGATTCAATTAAAATCAAAAGGTACCATGTTTCAGCACCTAAACACATCCTTGTGACTGTGAGGGAGCAAAAGAGTAGATGGTTTCCATGCTGGACATGAACACAGCATTGTAAGTTTATATATTGACAAATAAATATGTTAAATTGAAAAAGCTTTTATTATTAAACAATTAATATTTATTAACATATAAACACAAAAGTACCGAAAATGGGTACCATTGAGTACAGATACCAATTACCAGATACTGGGCATCGGTACCGTAATGTTTCAGATGTGAAAGGTCTGCAAAGAAGCCCAACAAGGGTCAGTCCCTCGCTTACTTATAGGATCATACAGCTCATCTCAGGGTCAATGGAAAGACAAGTTTCACAGGTTTATGTCTCTATTTCGTGCTGAATACGGTCATTATCACTTTAATTCTTAGAAAACTTAAAGCGTAGAGCGCTATACACAGTAGTACTTAACTAAACTGATAGTAGAGTGATAAAGATGAACACACGTGTTACCTTTAAATCATGCCAAGTATTTTAGATCAACTTATGAGAGATGAGAATCTTCACATTAAAATTTCAACAAGATTAATCTTACAGAAAAATTTACAGAAAAAAATCATGACCTATTAGCGCGGATTATTAGCAAGAAGCCTACCAGAGTACTGAACCCTTTAAACAAGCTAATCCACTCTGTGGTTTCATCAAACCTTCTCAGGAGCAAAAATCTGTTTTGATATTTGGAAGAAATTCAATAATTTCTTCCAAATATTCCAAATTGTCTGTATTTAATGATATGAACATTTTTTGACAAGTGATACAATAATGCCCAGTAAGGATGGGTACCTTTCACATTTGAAACTATACCTGGTACCTGGCAAATGGTATTGGTACTTAATGGTACCAATTAGCGGTACCTTTGTGTGTTTATGTAGTACTATATATTAATTTGTTTGAATAAAAAAAACTCAGTTCATCAATTTGACATATTTAGTCTTCAATGTATAACCTTTCAATGCTGTGTTCATGTTTAACATGAAAAAACACCTACTCTTCCACTCACAAGGATGTGTTTAGATACCCAAACATGGTACCTTTTGATTTTAAGTGAATTTGTACTTGGTATAACAGATGGTCGGTATTATGGAATTCGGTCAGTGCTTGTAAAATTACCCAATCTGGTACCCATTCCAAATGCCCAGTGATAAGCCACGTTTCCACCAAGCAGTCCGGTTTGGTTCAGTACGGTTTGGTGCGGTTAGGGACAGTTAAGCCTGATCCCGTTTGTGTTTCCACAGCAAACTGTGCCCTCTCGTGGTAGGCGGCGTGTAAACTGGATGCCGAAAGCTGCAGCCGTTATACAATAGCGTGACACTGTAACAATGCGACACAATGTACCCCGCTAAAAAATCCAACGAAGAAAAACGCGACACAGTAAACAAAGAGCATAGATGGAAGACATGCAGCATTTCGTCCACTCTGTGATTGTCATGTAGCTCTTTGATACAAAGTGCAATCCAGCTTTGTTTCAGAGAAGTCTGTGTGCCTCCAGGAGAAACCGGTCTGTTGGTTATCTGGGGATCTGTCCCAGGATAAGTCAGTGGAAATGCCACAAAATGTGTGCCGTACTGAGATTAACCGAACCGGTCTGCTTGGTGGAAACGCAGCTTTAGATGAACGGTCAAACATCATGTAAAAATAAGTCGGCAGTAGAGGAAATCGTTTCTTCATTTGCTGCACCCTCTCATCAAAAATTGGCACTGATATTAATCAGGATGTTTATGGTTGTTTACAGCCTGTCATCAACAGGAAAACAGAAACAAAACATGCTCTAAAATGCCCAAATATTCCGCTTAGCCCAGTAAGAAGGTTAAATTCATCTTTCACTAGTTTGCACTGTGGTTTAACATAGTCTGGATTTGACAATTTTATGATTTAGAGCTGAAAATAAATTTAAACAACTGTGAACTGAGGTATTTTAAAAAAGCACCACTAGTAAAGAACCAGTTGAAATCCCCCTACATTAAGGGTAAAGTATTAAAATAAATGATTCCCGTTTTACCCATTCCTTATGTTTGGGGCAAACATCATCTCAGTGTACAAACACATTACACATGTACACACAAAAATTTAGACCAACACACTGTTAGACACACATCCCCCTACACACACACACACACACACACTCACACACACCCACACACACAGTGACCTTGAGGGTGTTAGCTCTGTTGACGTTTGTTTGGATGGTGCTTCAATTCCTCAGACTGCTGCGAGGTCACATGGCTTGACATCAAAGTAAAGAATTTCTTCCTAGGCGACTCTGAGAGCTTGGGTGTTTATTCTAAAAGTCTGTCTGTCTGTGACCATGGCTGCCGGCCTGCCTGTCTGTCTTTCTGTGTATCTGTCTGTCTGTCTGTTTGACTACCTGTGTGTCTTTCTACCATATCTTTACAACTCTTTCTTCTTATTTCTTTCCATCTTGGCGTCTTACAGTCTGATGTCTCTGTATGTCAACTGGTTAAATGTTCAATATTTTGTAATGCATTGGCAATAAAAAATCACTCTGCTCTTCCACTGCAGAGAAAGATGAACTGTGGGCTATGATGGAAAGCACTCATTTGTTGCTATGTGAAGGATGTGCTCCACATCTTCTTGTTAATGTAGAGTGACTGGAGATGGCCAAATCATGATGCTTTCCACTTGAAAGCTATTTAGCAAGACTTGGTAATTGCTCCATTTCTCTCCTTTTAAACAAACACTGTTTTGTTTAGCAGCACTTCCTTAAACCACAGCCACCCTCAGTATTGTTAGAAATACATATTTATTTTTCTTTTTGTGGCTGTCAGGTCCCCCTCCCCCCCAAGCCCTATCCTTTAATTTATTGCAACTGTCACCACATTGAAGTCTGGTCAGGATGAAGTGATTTGCTCTTTGGTTTCTGGCTGCAGGTCAAACAGAAAAACACTCTCAAGTTGAGATGGGAAGCAGAACAAAAGGGTTATGTGAACTGAGGTCAGCGTGTGCAGCTTCCCGATGAAGTATTTGATGACAACAAAGATGCAGCAGGAATACTAATCCAGTTTCCTGAGCAAGAGCACCCTGTACTCGATTAAATTTCATTCTTTGTGATGGACATTTAGCAGTGTGATTGTCTTCTCTCATCATGCTGTGTATTCACCGTGGAGTGATTCATGTGCATATTTAGCTCTGAGCGTTTCCCCCTGGAGTTGTGTTTTGTTTTGATGTCCTCCTCCGCAGCCAGATGAATAGCCTCATGCAGAGCCTGGAGGAGGGGTGGGGGAACCTTTGGACATGTTAAAGGACACCTGTGGGGCTCTGGGGGGCCTCCTCATGATGGACAGGGTTCCGCTTCAGGTGGCAGTAATTTCTCCAAGCCATGGGGAGGGGCAGTGGGGTCAGATTTTGTCTTTGGGTGTGTGTGTGTGTGTGTGTGGATACTGAGTATGTGCATTCAGTTTGCAACAGCTAATGTTACAGTTATCAGGTATAGGACACAATTTGAAAGTTTGCTTTAAAGTTGAAAAATTCTTTATTTTAATTTCTGTGTCTTTAACATTAAGCTTTAGCTGGTTTTATCTTTCCAAGTTTTTTTTTTTTGCACTCGCAGAGATATACACACTTGCCCTGTACACACACTAGTTCTGTGTGTGCACATAGGCTTATCTCTCAACAGTAATTGCCTCTAATACCAGCAGGAACAGCACACAGATCGTGACGGAGTCTCATCCACAACTAATGATTATGTAAATACGATAACCATCTGAAGACAAGACTGTGTGTGTGTGTGTGTGTGTGTGTGTGTGTGTGTGTGTGTGTGTCTGTGTGTGTGTGTGTGTGTGTGGGTGGGTGTCCCGCCTAATATACTTTTATCTCTATCATATGGAGATCAGCTGTTGGACAAATGTGGCATTGTTGAAGGCTGAGGCTGAGCTGAATGGGTGTGTGCATACTTGTGTGTTTGTGTATGTGTTGCTGTGTTTTATTAGTTCAGAGCCTCATCTGTTCTCTGCACCTGATACTGAGCTGGACCAACGTACCTGGAGAGCTGCGGGCATTTGAGATTAGAAGACGGGGGCTTCTTATTAAATGTCACAGGGCGATCTTCTAGAATAACCAATAATGTTCCCAAGATACCTCGGCCTGGTCTGTACACACACAAACATCCCGCCGCGCGCACACACACACACACACACACACACACACACACACACACACACACACACACACACACACACACACACACACACACACACACACACACACACACACACACACACACTAGCTGTCCATGAATACTAAAACAGGAGGAATAAGACAGAAGAATTGAGATTAAAATTAAATTAAAAAAAAAAAAAAACATCACACATTGAACTGCAGCCCAACAGTAAAAGATACATGTTACTGACGGCCTTAAAGAGACGGCAGCTTTAACTGTTTAAGACAAAGACTGAAATAAGAGTAAATATTAATTATTTTTAGATATGAACTAGAAAAGCACTCAGAGCGCAGACCTCCACCAAGCATATTGTGGTTGTCACGCACATTTTAGTCCTACTTTAATGTTATACTCCCTTTCAGCAGACTGTCTGCTACAATTTGGTGTTAGTTTCAGGTTTGTAAGATAACTTGTTTCCTGACAGTGTTGAAAATTATGATGACCCAGTACATATTTCATATTCTGGATCTTAGTATCCAGAATATTGCCAGGATCCGGATCGTACTTTTACATCTGTCAAAAGTTATCGTGACCTTGTCTTGTGTTGTTCTGCAAAGCACTCTGACCATTTATTGTTGAGTTATATACTCATATGGTGAAAACTATCTCACAATGATAAAGAATCCTTTAAAAGAATCCTGGATCCAGACAGTGATCCGGATCACCTCCAAAATTCAATCAGTTTTCCTTTATTTTGTTTTGAATATGTCCTGAAAATCTCATTAAGATCCATTGGTTACTTTCTGAGTTATGTTCCTAGACAAACCAACAAACAGACAGACAAACAAACTCTCCCGAAAACATAACCTCCTTGGTGGAGGTAACCATGTAAGGCCACTACCGGGGCACCAGAGGGACAGTATTTTGCATAAAAAAATGCAAAATACCCCCTTTTTAAGGAGTAAAATATACAGAACGAAAACTAAAAATTGAGTAATTTTAAAATATGATCATGTCTTAAATTTGCTCAATTTTTAATATAATTGAAGGATCAGAAGTTTGAATCTAAGATACATCCATTTGACTTCTAAGACTCCTATCCCCATGCTGTGACAGAAGTCACACACACATACACATTCATATCAGCGGTCTTCTCGTGCTTCTCGTGGAGTAATGACTAGATTGAGTTACACTAAAAGATTTGAGGCGTTGTTGATACTTTAAACAAATTGGGCTGCATGATCCTTCAGCCCACCCTTGAACTTGATGTCCTTAAAGTGATACTCCGGGATGGAACAAGTTGGGTCCTGTCACAAGGTTTAGGGCAGAAATTACCCCTACAGCAGTGATTTTGTGCAGCAGAAGCCCAGGGCGCTTGCACCAAACACCCCACCCTGCTCCTCTGCCAGTTTCCTCTGCACTCAGACGGGGCCATATTTTACTTGACCAAAAACACAAATAAACGGACTCCCACCGAAAAAATCTGATATCGGTCTGCATTCACGCTTTATTTAGAGAATTTTCAGCGCGTTACTTTCACACAAAAACACAGCTAAATAAGGCTCTAGTTCTCATCGTGTCTCTTTGTCCTGGCAGACTACCTGTGTTTGTTCATATCTGGCACACCGCGCGCGCAGACTGATAAACTAAGCGGCAAAGCGCCTTGTAGCCAGCTGTGGCTCTGCAGCGGAGGTAGCGCCGTTTTATGACACAATGAGAACTAGAGCCTTATTTAGCGGTGTTTTTGTGTGAAAGTGACACGCTGAAAATTCTCTAAATAAAGCGTGAATGCAGACTGATATCAGATTTTTTCGGTGAGAGTCTGTTTATTTGTGTTTTTGGTCAAGTAAAAAATGGCCCCGTCTGAGTGCAGAGGAAACCGGCAGAGGAGCAGGGAGGGGGTGTTTGGTGTGAGCGCCCTGGGCTTCTGCTGCACAAAAACACTGCTGTAGGGGTAATTTCTGCCCTAAACCTTGTGATAGACCCATCCCGGTATCACTTTAAACTTCTATGTAGCCAAGAAGTTATGTGTTAAGTGATGTGTTAACGAGACTTTTTGGTAAAAGAATAGTTTGATTATCTATCGCATCATGGTTCCTTATTAGCTTTGCTTTGTTGTTGATACGATAAAAGCACAGCAATGACTGAGAAAACTATTCAGCAGCAGAAATATAAACAAGACAAACAAGATCATGAGTTAAGGTAACGAGGTGCACAGAGGTAGGGACAGTTTTGACAAAATCAGAATAGTTTAAAGAAACTTGACAACTGAAACTCCATATCAGCATTAATGTTGGAGTTCTTTAGTTGTACACTGACAAAGTTGAATTAAGACATACATCAGAATTACATTTAATGAATAATGGATTGGTCTTTATGTCTTTGACAAACAGTGCTGTGTGTACATTCCTGAAGTCATACACAAATTATCTTTTGCAAAGGCATGTGTTTCCAGTCAGAGGGACACTGATTTGCTTTTAGCGCTGGCTGTGTGTGTGTGTGTGTGTGTGTGTGTGTGTGTGTGTGTGTGTGTGTGTGTGTGTGTGTGTGTGTGTGTGTGTGTGTGTGTGTGTGTGTGTGTGAGTGTTTGACATGCTGCCTATAATCTCATTTGTAAAAAAGAAGTAAGAGACTAAACCTTGTGGTTTTTCCGCGTTTTCCTTAAACCCAGCACATTTCCTGTTTTTTTTTTTTTTTAATGAAAGGAAGTACACTGCACTAAACCGTTTTTTTAATAAGTGTGTTTTTTTCAGTGATATTGGCCAGTGGCTTAAAACATGTTGTGCTAATTAAGAGCTGCAGAGCTCAGAGAATGTTTTTCATAAGCACGACTTAAAAAGCTGTCTCTACATTTGTTAAGCAGACGTGCACTTAAGTTAAGATCAGATACCTCTTTGCAGTCATTTGTTCCTCATTAAGACTGCTTGTTTGTATGTGATCCGTCTTTGACCCCTTAACACTATGAGTTTGCAGCAGCATGTTTTAAATATTACTGATAATAGCTCATGATCCTGTTCTCCACTTGTGCAGCAGCAGTACTACAAAGATTCACATTATGTCTGATTGGCATGAGTAACACCGGCTCATTACCTTAATATAACCTCTTGGGCCGACTCAGTAAACAAACAGCAGAATGTCTCTTGGTAGTAAGCAGCACAGATATTATGTAGTTACACTGCAAGAGGGGGTAAAGAGGATCAGTTTGCTACCATGCACAACAAATGGGCGCACACACACATGTGTATTGGCATGTTTGTACGTGTCAGAGCCGTTAG
This sequence comes from Halichoeres trimaculatus, assembly GCF_033239565.1. Classification (NCBI taxonomy): domain Eukaryota; kingdom Metazoa; phylum Chordata; class Actinopteri; order Labriformes; family Labridae; genus Halichoeres; species Halichoeres trimaculatus. The sequence goes on from NW_027437183.1 coordinate 28,406,530, forward strand.
CTTGAAGTGCAAAGGTCATCCTGGGGGGTCAGAGTGTCAGTCTTAGGTTTCAGCTACAGAAGAGGTCCTCTGTTACACACTGAATGGACACTGTGAGTAGTAACATAAGAGAGAGAGAGGGGGATATGTTCAGAGTCAGGGAAGACGGAGAAACTGAGAAAGAGGAACATGAAAAAAGTTGGTATGGGTGACAGGTTAGGGGGCTGGGAGAGAGGAAATGAGCATTTGTTTTCAAATAGCAGGCTGATAGAGATCTTAATGATGTACTGGGCCTGAGTATGTGTGTTCGTGTGGACATGTGAGAATGTGCTCTACTACACACACCATGACATACATGTGCGCAATACATTAGTGTGAATAGTTGCACTTGAGTATGTCAGTTCGTGTGAGTGTGTGGTGTCCGTGTAAGTGTATGCATGCATGAATGTATGTTTTGTGTGTTTGGTATGTGTGTCTCTCTCTGCACATAAAGGGTTCATGATGGTCATACGAGAACCTGCAGTGAACGTAAGGGTCTCTGTATAGAGGATGCTCTATATTTGGGAGCTGAACCATGGCCACTGACCCTAACACTGACCCCACACCTGCCCTGTGTGTGTACATGAGTGACTGTGGACATGGTAAGGTTTGATGAAGTGGTTGCACACAAACGTGTGTTTGCCTTGTGGATCATGGTGCACTTTGATTATTCCTTAAGAGGCATGGGTTGCTGAACATTTAAAACCAATGAAGACAATGTGCTACATAAATATCAACTGCCATATTTACCTTTCTTTTGTTTCACTGCTGTTGCTGAACTCTTCTCATATGTGCCATACTTAGCAAGAGTGCTGTATGGTTTCCTTCTCTGTGGCTTTTGTGTGTTTGTGTGTCTGCATGAGCAATCATGGCATCAAATGCGTGACCAGTCTTTTGGTTCTAGTTCCGTATTTAGATCCCAGGGATCAGGGGTCACAGGGGTGGGGAGAACGTATGAATGACTGCCTGTTATCAGGTGGCAAACAAGAAGATGTGTGTGTGTGTTTGTGCATGTATACAAAAGCAGAAATAGGAAAAACAGATTAGATGAACTACAGAGGGAAAGAATAGGTCAGATAGAATCATGGACTTTCACTTGATTTTGAAAAAATACTTATCTCTATTTACGGAGTTCACATTAAAATGGTGAATTTGTACTCAGTAGTGTTCATTTCTATTTCTAATAAATCCAAGTAACACTCACCAGCAACGCCAGGTTGGATGCTGGAAAAACCATGCCTATAAAGCAAAAGCAATTGACCTTAATGACATCCTAGTGTCCACACAATCCATTTTCAATCAGAAAATTTAGTCGTAGCCACACAGCTGCTTAAAGCACTCTTCACACCACCACACAGTAACCGCCCCGAAAAACGCTTCTCTGCCGGCGGAGGCCCCTGAAATGCAGAGCGTTTTGCGGCTCCTGCTGCAGCGGCAGGAGCATGGGGTAACAAGCGGCAGTGACGTAGAGGTGATTCGGCAAACGTCACAGCAGAGCCCGCCCAAAAGTCCTTCACAACACTCCCTCCTCAAAAACACCTACCCCCGAGTAGTACCTTATAGTTTATGTTTACTGTATAATGTGCATAAGACTATGAAAGACACGATTCTGTCATCAAGAGAATCCCCCCTCGGAATAAATTTTAATGGCTGATTCTAGGATTTAACATTACTACAGACTAAAAGACGGAGGGGAAACTAAGGCTCCGTCATCCAAAGAATTCCCTTGAGAAATACGTTTCAATGGTTGGTTCCACAATATGGGGAGTGGCAACCGCTTCTGGGTCTTACTGCCGCGGCCAAAACTGCTTGCGGTCTGCCGCCCGTCCCTCTTTAAAATGACTGGAGGCGGCACGTTGCTGCGCGGCGGTGTGAAGCCCCCTTAACAGGGATTTAAAAAAGCCTATACAATTTTTGGAAAATTCAGGGAAATTTTTTTTTTTTTGCTATCAGCTTTAACAATGTTTTCAGAAATGATCTTGATTAAAACAACCTGACTGGATACAAATTCATCTGTGCAAACAATTCCAAGCACCTTTGATCATAAATCACTGCTTCACTAGCTGACAGCCTTTCCACTGAGACCACAGTTCTGGATTTTGAGTCTAGAAGTCCTGTCGAGGTAAGTTTTTATGATAGTACTGATGTAAATATATTCAATGATATGGTTTGACTTTAAGTAATAGACACGTTTAAGTTAAACCAACAAACACTCATGAAAATTGTGTATCGTTTCTAGAGGCTATCTACATCAAATGCTTATTATTGTCATAGTCATGACAGACTCGGTGAGGAAAAATTACCAAATTATTTCCCTGAAAATTATAGTCTCTTTTAAAATATTGTATTTGAAATCTTTGCATACATATCTGTGTATAATAAACCAAAATGTTAAATATTTGAGTATATGACCAGGTCCATGCAGTCCATAGAAATTCCCCTAATTCCTAAAAAAATGTTTACGTTTTTTTCTGACATTCCCATGGAAAGTTTTCAACTATAATTTCGCAGAATTTTGCGACCCTACCCACCAGTAACTAAAACATAAAAGTGTACTACCACTCTCAGCGACAGAGTACATTGCCAAGCAGCTGACACAAAATACGCCAACCTTACATCGGAATAAACCAAAATAGCTAAATTAAATCAGTGAAAGCAATGAACTCGGTAACACTCGGTAACACTCAGTAACACTCGGTATCGATATCTTTGTCATGGGACACCAGCAGGGTGTCTGCGGGGTCTTAAAAAGTATTGAAAGTTGATAAATCAGTTGTGGGAAATTTAAGGCCTTTAAAAAGTATTAAAAAGTCTTAATCCTGATGTTATGAGGTATTAAATTTTATTGGTATTCAAGCTCTGACTCCAAACGTATCCATGAATATTTATTTTCCTCCTTGCGACTGTTACAAACTAACCTAACACACCAGACAGACAGTTCCATAAATCGCTACGGAAGAAGTCCATCTGGTTGGAAAATGTTTTCAGGGTCTGAATCTTCAAAAATAACCACACCTGGTGATTGGGCGATCATTCTGCTCGTCACACTCATCACAGACCAGCGTGAGGATCTGGAAAAAGCTTTAGCAGCTCAAAATATTTCACTCCAGATCATAAGAGTTTCTCAAGCCTCCCGAGAAAATTTCTCAGACTTTTGATGACCTGGGATCTTGGATTCTTACAATTTAGAGAAAGCTTCCCCTGATCTCAGTTGTTTTGGATCAAATTTTCTTTGTTCAATTCACCTTTTTACTGGATGCAACGCAATGAGATAAGGTATTTTTTAATACAGTTATGTAGTGCTGTTGTTTGAGACGCGACAACAAGCAGAGTTGTAATTTTGTGAGGCGTGGGCTAAATGTAGCGCTAGCAGCCCAACATATCCGTTGGCTAATGTGACAACAAACTCTGTTTGTACAGTTCTTCAGTAGCCATCTGTATGTAGCGCTGACAGAAAGCAAATAACACAATTTCAAGCATATGTCTTAAATTTTGCCAATGATGACATAAATTCTTGTTTTTTTTGTCTGCAAGTTGGCCTTGAATAACTGCTGTTACTTGTGGGAATGGGAATGTCAATTAACCTGCCTTTAGTTTCATTTATTCTTTCAAGCTTTATTTCTTCTCAGTTTACCTAATTAATGTTAAAATGCAAACTACAACTGTCAAAGATCGGTTGCTAACAACCGCTTGAAGTCGCGATAAGGTCTTAAGACTTTTTGAAAGGTTTTTAAAAGTCTTAATAAGGTATTAAGTTTAACCTCAGGATTTCAGCATATATCCTGACCAGTTAAACGCCATTGTAGAGTTAAATGTGAAACTACAAAGACGTGGCCATGGTGGGACTTTGTATAGTCTCTGTTGGGTATAAGCACTCACATGCTTGTCCAAACAATTCTTTGGATTGAAAAAAAATATACTTCTAAAGTTGTTCTGGTTCACGCCTTCATAGAAAGTTGAGGTATTTTGAACCTCAAAGATGATTTTTGGATGCATATAATCTTTCTGTTGTTTGAGACTCTAACCAAATTAATTTTCTGTCACTGTGTGCAGTTTCCCCAACCTTGTTCAATTTTAGACTATAATTCATTGTTTTCTACTTCCTCTATTTTCTCGAGCGACTCTTTCTTTCCCTCCCTTTTCCCCTCTTATTCATCTCTCTCTCTTCTCATAAACCCTCTTCCCCCCTCCTGTTGCTTTTTTCTCCCTCATTTCATGACTCCCCCTTTCTTTCCCTGCTAATTGCCACCTCGTTGTAGCATCCCGGGAGCCGGGAGCTCATTAATTGCTGAAGAGGAGACAGGTGGCGCCACTATGTTGTGATGCTTCTTGTTATCTGTGTGTGTCAGTTTATTGTGTTCATGTACTGTTTGGATGTGCACATGTTTTATTCTGGTGTGTGTGTGCGTTAATGTTCTTATATGCTTGTTTTGTGTGTGAGTGTGTGTATGATTCCTACATGAATGTGACTGTGTCTGTGTCTGTGTGTGTGTGTGGTGCCCCTGCTTGTTAGCGGCAGAGCCCCTTCTCACTGTAATCTCTTTGTTTATGCAGTGCGAAAAGGGCCTGGCGGGGGCATGAACTCCCCACGCTCTTATCCCACTGTGCCACTCACCCCTAGCAGACCCTCATGCTCCCCCGCCACCCTTCCGACACCCCACTTTGCTCCCACCACCTCCCCCCATCCGACTCAACTCCTGCCCAGGGCTGTCCTCCCTCCCAGTGTCTCGCTGTCCCTCCTTCCTGTCCGGTTTGGTTATCATCAGAAACTTGGGCTGTACATTCTGTAAGGGTTTGGAAAAAGATGCAACAAACTGAACTGTTGGACACCACGTCCCCCAGTTACCAACAGTAACACAAGAAAGCAATTATCTGTTGTTATTAATGCTTACTTAGCTTTTATAGTTTATAGCTCAGCATCATGCTGCAAGACCAAGTGCTACAATGAACTTTGAGGACAAGCTGTCCTCGAAAGCTCCAGAGTTATCAGCCACAGGCCAACATTAACATTAACGTTAAAACAAATGCCTGACCGTAAGAAAAACACGCATAAAAAGGTCTAAATGAAGCACAATTCATTGTACACAGTTAAAAAAGGATCTCCAAGTCTGGGGGTCATGTCAACTTGGTTTGCTGAATCTGGCTAACTTTGGCAGAGCTGAGACCAGTCACCTTTAGTCCGGCTTACATGATAATGTCCACCTTCCTGTGCTGGCTGCAAATCGCTTGGGTTTCAGAAATAGGATGATAAGGCCAATGCAAGGCCATATCTGAACCCCACCACCCAGGATCTTGTGGGACACGGATGTGGCCTAGCAGTTTAGGTCACGCCCCATCCAATTTATCCCCGAGTTCCAATCTAGCCTGCAGCCTTTTTCCCGCATGTCTTTCCCTACTCTCGTCCTGTTTCCTGCTCAATCCACTGTCCTTTCCTCTGGTTAAAAGCATAAAATACCACAAAAATAAAAAGATGACAGAAATGTATTGTCACTTTCAGAATCAACTGGATAGGCAAAATAATACAAAAAATCAGTTTTGTCATCAGATTAAGAACTTAGTAGGCCAAAAAAAAGGCAAATAAATAAAAATGTGTCCTAAGGGGCCATTTACAAGACAACGGTTTTAGGGTAAAACACAAAAGTTTTGTTGCGTTTCAGCCTCGCGTTTACACGATAACAGCGTTTCAGCCGACCTAAAACACAAACTTTTGAAAACGGCCTCCAGAGTGGGATTTTTCTGAAACCCTGCCGACAACATTGCCGTGTATACAGTAAAGCTGGCATTTTCAGTGGAAACGCCGACGTCACACTCCACTTCGCTGGAGCGCATACAACAGTACCGTTGTTACGATGGTCTCAAACTACCGTGTTGTGCTGCTCAATCAGCTGAATTTGCTGACTGTCTTTCAACAAAATGTGCATCTGTTACTCCACTTTTGCACTTAGTTTTTACCAAAACACCAGATGATCAGCTCAACTCTACTTCAGTGAAGATCTCCAAAAGTGGCTTCTGGACAAGACAGTTATAGCACCACCTACAGGCCTGGCATGCTTACTACAGCGTTTTCAGTCCATCATTGTTTCCGTGTAATTGCAGATTTTTTTTCCTGCATCTTCAGATGAAACATTGTTGTGTAAACGGGGCCTGAGTCTTACAGTACACCCCCTCTGCCCTACCACTATCTCTAGCAGCTAACGCTAATGCTAACGTTAGTTTGTTGTTTTCAAATGGGGTGACGATTTAATACAAAGACAAAACAAGTCTTAAAAGACATACCATGCATTTCACTACAGGAGTGTATGTGGGATTTTGTAGCTCCTCACCTGGCTGTCGAGGTTGCCGGTTCGTCATCGTTGGGCCCAACGTGTTTGCGTTTTAAGTGCTGCATCATTGCGGTCGTACTGCTGTGCCATGTGAGGTCATTTTTGCAGATGTTGCAGTTAACAAGCTGTGTGCTTTTACTCAGTGTGAAATACTTCCAAACTCCGAAATCAAATAGGTGGTGGTAATGCACCTTTAGCTAGTTGCCAACCGCAACAGAAAGGAAGGAGACAAATAAACTGAAGAGAAACTAAAATAGAAATGGCGCAGCACAGTGCATCGATTATAGAAAAATGCTGTTGACTCTTTTACCAATCGATTGATTTTTATCGATTCGTTGTTGCATTTCTACAGGGATGTAAAGCCTCAAAAAGTTGACAGTTATATAAAATGCAAAAAAATATGGCACCAAAGAAACGTAAAGAAATTTCAGTTTCAACTCATCATTGTTGGAAACAATAGATAGCTTTATTTTCAATTCTTGCACTTTTTCTTCTTTTTTGCCTCCTCTTTGCTCCAGAGTGCCTGCTTTAATTAAATCACATACATCCCCCCCTCTACTCCGGCCCTCGCCTCTAACCTCTCTCACATAGCTCTCCTTTGAAAAGTCCTGCGAAACACTGTTTTATCCCTGGCAATATGTATCTGGTTGTTTAGTAAAGTCTATGAAGAGAGCACTTACAAAGCACCAGTGTTTTTCCTAACAGATGGTATTATCTGGCGGTCAAATGGCGGCCCTTTTGGCAGGTTTTGAGGAGCTGGTGTTGTGGGCAATGATGTGTGAATAAGTTAGTGTGTGTGAAAGTGTGCCTGTGTGTCTGGTTCAGTGTGTGTGTCCATGTGTTCATGCAGGTGTGGGGGTTATGGACGGTTTGTAGGTCAGCCCCTTGCCCCTGGTGTCACCTTGCTCTGTTTGGCCCTAAACAGCCACCATAACAGGGCCTCCTCTTTTCTTTTCTTCTCTTCTCTTCTGCTTTCTTGTCCTCCTTTTTCTTCATTTCTCGTCTTGTGCTTGCTCCTCTTCGTTTTTCCTTTTCTCTCAGTACTGTTGTGATTTTTGTATCTCTCTGTTTCTGATTCCAGTTTCATTACTTCAACTTGTTTAAAGCAGTCAATTCTATTACTCGTGCTTCTCATCATATTTCTTAATATATCTTTGAAATGTTTTGGATCTTTCTTTCTTTACAATGTCACTTTATCATTTTTAATTCTGGACTGTTCTCTTTTTAGAGCTAAGAAAAACTCAAGTGATGCAGTTTGTAATTCCAAAACACCTGATATTCAGCACATCCAGCATGTATGTGTAAGAATTGTAAATCAAATGAATGAAGCATTGTGTTGGCAGCCGTGAGTGTGTGTGTGTGTGTGTGAGGAGAAAGCAGTGAATAGAGACAGAAAGGTTTTATTGGGCTTTGCTATTCCTGGCTGTAGAACAGTTGTCATTGGCCATGGGAACATGTGTAGCTCTTTTATTAGCGTAAGCTCTCACTTTAGGTGGTCCTCTCCTCTTATTCAGGAAAAGAAAATAATATTTGTAAATGGAAATTAGCAGAACCAGAACCCCATGCTTACATATTAGCATCATTTGGCCTCACTCATCAAAGATAGAAGAGATATCAAAAACACATATTTGTCCATTTATTGTAATGCCATTTGAAAGAATCTTTGAGAGATGTTACCAAATATAGTTTGAGTAATGACTCAGTAACAACACTAGACTTGTGCAACAGTTCATCCTCGTGACAGGCATTTGCTCTGCCGCATCTAATTTGAACTTCTGCTGAACTCTTTGATTTGGCGGCTTCAGAAATCTTAAGCTTCCTCTTATTGTCTGATAGCACTCAGTAGAGTGTTGTGTTGTCACATTTCTAAAAACGAGCTCCCCGGTTATCCGGATCAATATAGGATCCAAGATTTTCAATCTAAAAATATGACTCGCTGAATCCTGCAAATCCCCAAAAGACATTTAGTGAGAGGTAGAGCTGAGGGGGGCAGAAAAAACAGTCTGAGGAAATCACAGAGATATTCCTGCTTTGCTGATCTCCATCAATGGCTTGTTTTTATAAATACTTTAACGATAATGGTCCTGTTCATGTTATAAGTACTTGATTCGGATTGGTGATTACGTAGCAAGAGTTTTTGAAAGTGGATTGTTATATCTGGTAGCAGACTGATGCAATAAAGAATCCACTTTTACAGGACTTTTAGCTCTACTCACAGGCCCTGGAGGACCAGTCGTTGTCAGTATGATTCTTGAAGAGTTGATGTTGGTTTATTTGTTGCTGGTAAACTAAGAAAGACATAAAACAGAATTTAAAAACAAAAACAGTTTACATCAGAGAAATGTACAGAATAGAAGATTGTGCTTTAACACAGGTTGTGAGTAAACACATATGGGAAATTGCACTGCAAAAAGTGTTTCTGGCTTGTTTTTAGAAAAAATGATCTTATTAGGGTGTATTCACACCTGGCACACTTGGAGCAGTTCTTCTGAAATAGTGATCCCCCTCCCCAAAAATCTGGTTTGTTTGAGCATATATGAATACAGCAATCGCACTAGGATGCGGGACAAACAAAGGGGTCAAGAGTACGCCAAGACAGGATGGTCTCTTTGCACTTAAACAATAGAAGAAGAAGAAGTAGTAGAAGAGCCCACCTATCGCTCTGTGAGGTGGCACGTATTTGTAACAGGTGCATCAGCACATTACTTTCCAGATGCAGTCTGTGCTCTTAAAAAAAAAGTGCATGTTTTGATAATGAAGCGAACACTGGTATATTAGCCACACACGCTGCTGATGCTCCATGGCTGTTTTGCTTCCCTGTGAAAAATGGTTGAGAACATAAATGAATGAATTAATGAATAAAGATAGGCAAAGTTTCTCTGCCTTCCAGGTAAGGTCTCTAGCCAGTGAGAGTAAAAACGTGCCATTTGTTTACAACTCTGGACTGCAAGAGATTTTTGCAGTGTGAACACAACTACAACAATTGTGTCAGTTTTGCCCCTGAATTGGAACAAAGCAAACAAGTCACAGGTGTAAAAACACCCTTCGGCTTAATATGTCGAGAATATGTAATTCAGCACATTACAAGACAAAATGATGCCTGAGTTTCCTGTAAAGAGTAAAAATATCTAACACTGGGCTAAAAAAAGGTAAGCTTTAGAGTTGATCATTGCTATGGATGCTATCTGTACTACAAGTAAGCTCCAAACGGAGAAAACACCTTCATGGGATTTTCTTCTGCTGCATTTTTGTCCAACTGAATCACTCAAGCAAAGCAAAAACTGTGTTTTTCATCCCGTAGATTTTTGTTTGTAACTTAAAGTTTGAACATTTCATTATCGACCCCTTGATGGCGGTTGTTGCAAATTTGCGACATATATCTTCAGGTCTTGATGCAGCTGGCCTTTGCGCCTTACAAAGGCTTATGCATTATGCATTTCCGCATACCAAGGACTGTGTTAAATACACTGTCACAATATATTGATCATAGGGTGGACTTATTATATCCATAAACTTAACAAAACCTATTTATTACTGTTGTATGTGCTATTAAGATTTAAAATTGCCACACTAAAGCATCTGTAAGAATGCAAAAACACTTTTTATGATACTCGTAAATTAATTTAGGCAGTGAGGGGTAAATAAGATGCCAAGTGACCTGCTCCCTGGGTTGTTTTTCTCTATTTTTTGTCAAAAATAAAGCATTTGTTCAGTAAAATAGTAAATTAATTTTAAAGGAGGGCATCAACATTCCAGACTGAAGAGTATTTCACATTTTAGTTTACCCTTCATAAACAGATTTTCAGTAGAATGTGTTAGAAATCTGACCATGACACATCCCAGCTGTACACCATTCCTCAAACTCACAGAAACTCCAACCAGAGCTGTCTCTGACTTTTTTATATGTATGTGTGACAGATGGAAACCCAGGCGGGGGTGTTTGAAATTGCGTGGATTCAGATCGTGATCCTCACTTATCCTGTGAGCTGTTTCAGATTTATGAATCAGAGAAGTGAACAGGAATCCCACAGAGCAGGTGGGACAGCTCTGCTCTCTCTTTGAGCTCCCACTCAAGAAGAAGCTGCCTCTGACTCCTCCATCTTCTGCAGACGGTCTTTTTTACATCACATTAAACGCTTTCCAGCCTGTTGGAGAATTACTCGCCCCTCAAACAACCCTCACCTTCACGGGGGGCTTCTTTCAGTGACTCAAGGATAAACTGTTTTCCTTATTATTGTCTCATTAATCAACAGCAAATCTCTTGAGAAGTCTGCATTTCATTTCATATAGGCCAACTTGTAATTTTCTTAAATGACAGTTCAGATACTCAAATTTAATACGAGCCTTTTATTTTTGGATCTCCTTCTCATCTGAATGCCTCAGAGCACAGTAACAGGATAGCAGCCCCATTGAAATCTTAAAGAAAACACTGTTCCTGCCAGATGGCTGGAGGAGAAACTCAGTCTTATATTTTAAATGTATGGCAAAGCAGTTAGGAATAATTGGCATATTTATGATATCATGATTACAGAGGGAGCTTCTGATATTCTCTCTCAGTTTTGTCGTACCTCGCCCAAACCACACCCATCCCTGTCAATGATTTTATAGCAGCTGTAAAGTGATACAGTGAGTGGTTTAACACTGACAATAACAGGCTGTAAAAGCAGTTCTCGGTCTGTCATTAGGCCTTCATTAAGTTTAAATGGTTTGACACCTACCTCAGGGTGTGTGTGTGTGTGTGTGTGTGTGTTTGTGGGGGAGTGTGTTAGAGATACTTGTCCCAATAACTTCAAATAGCTCACGTTTCATTGGCACAGTTGGTTTTTTTGTAACCAGTTGAAAAGGGATGTTTGCTTCAAGAAAATGGTGTATGCTCTGTTCAGATGTATGAACACCAATGCAGAGGTGGATCAAAACTTTCTTTTGTAATTTTTTTGAAAAAATGATTAATACTTTCATTAAACTTATTTTAATACTTTAAAAACATACAGGCAACCAATGCATACATATAAATGGATAACACATTTATCAGGCTGATTATATCTTTGTCTTTTACTCCATTTTATGTGAGATAGCTAAAGTAATTTTTGTTTTTTGTTCGTTATTAATAAAAAAATATATCATTATTGGATGTGTTACAAATTACTGAGTTGCTACTCTCAGTTTTAGCTTCATTTTAGATTAGTGACATGAACAGGTTCTTTTTAGGGCGGTTATAGTAACTTTACAGTCTTACAACAACACATCTCTGAGGGGTGAGGAACTTTTTTGATTGCACAGCATACCTTCATGCCAGGAACTATTTTGCTTGAAAATGTTTCTTTTTTTTTTTTTTTTTGAGTTGTGGTTGCATTTTTTAAAATGTTAGAGCGAGAAGAAATTAGTCTTTCTGCGTCTTACTGGACTCATTGTTTTTCCAGTGATGTCCATCCTGACTTGTCTCTGTGAGAGGACTCTCTCTCTCGCAGTCGTCAGGAGGGATTTTCTTCAAAGGTGAAAGGTCAATGAAGGACAAATCAGTGTTAGGGTCAGAGGTTGATCTGACCGACTTCTTCGCTTTCACTGCTTCATCATCCGGCCTCCGTTGACTGTGCATGTTTTCTGATCACTCCTCATACTGGGGAAACTCAGTTCTTAAGTAAGGTTTGAGGGTGTGTGTTTGAAAGGAATATTTTTAGTTTAAAGCTGAAATTGATGTGTTACAACTCAGAATGAGTAAGGTTAAAAGTGTTTGTATGGAGTTACTTTATTCTCTTCCATCCACTCATTCATCTCCCTTTAAAAGTACTGTTTTTCATGCACTCTCTATCAACCCCCTCCATAGGTTTTCTGCACCAACTCCTCATAGCTCTCTGAAAACCATTGTCTCCTGTTTCTTTTCAACGGGAGCTATACTCTCACACACAACTCCTCTACCATGCATAAGTTTTCTCCCTCCCACTTCGTGTCTCTCTCTCCACAGATCATTCATGCAGAAAGGATTGCTATGTAAATGCACCAGTGAATAGGAGTGAATGGACAGGCTTAAGGCAGATTATGTTAAACTGCTTGTTAGTTTAAAGACACTGGAATGAATGGATAGGGATTAGGAGATGTGGTGCTGTGCCACAGAGGTGTTTCTCTAAAATATACTTAATCTTCAGTCTGTTAGTCAGTTCACGTGTCAAATGAAGGGATAAATGCTTCTAAAAGTGAACCAGGAAAGGGTAGGGTGGTCTTTTAATCCTGCAGCACTGATGGAAATCCTTAAGTGGAGATGATGTATTTGAAAAAACATGTATGTCTGAATGGTAAGCCATAGAAATATCCTGAACATTCACATGCACTCACATGAATGTGTGTGTGTGTGTGTGTGTGTGTGTGTGTGTGTGTGTGTGTGTGTGTGTGTGCTTGTAATATTTTACTGATAGAGAATAAGTGCCTTAGAAAGTAAAAAAAAAAAAAAAAAAAAAGGTTGTCAGTTCACCGTTCTTTTACTCAACTGAGCAAACACCCCTCATGTGGTAGCAGTTCAAACACTTGGATAATTATATGGATAGGGATGGGTACCGAATTAGGTACTTTTATAGGTCTCGGTCTGAAGTATCAAGTACCAGTTCACGTAAAATCAGATGGTACCATGTTTTGGTTAGGGATGTCTCGATATTACATTTTCACTTCCGATACGATACCGATACTGCAGCATTGAGTATTGGCCGATACCGATATTAATCTGATACGATATTAGTAGTAAACATGCATACTTTTATTACTTATTTTGTAGTATGTCTGTCATGTTAGAAAAGGCTTGATTAAGTGATATTATACAAACAAAGAACAGTAGTCAGCAACAGTAGGTATGAGGAAAAACTGACCCATTTATTATTAACCAATGGGTAACAGAAATTTTAACATTAAACATAAAAAATACTAGTAATTGAATAAAATAAAGAATAAATTAGAAGACCCAGAAAATAACCTAAATAAATCAAATAAAAACAGCAGGAGCGGAGTCTGGAATGGACTGCTTATATCGGAGGTTTTAGATGCATTCCGATAAGATACCGATATTTGTTTGTTTGCTGAAATCGGACCAATATCCGATATCAATATCGTATTGGGACACCTCTAGTTTTGGTACCTAAACACATCCTTGTGACTGTAGGAGGTGAAATAGTAGGCTGTTTTCCATGCTGGACATGAACACAGCATTACAAGTTTATATATTGAGAAGTTGATATGTTAATTTGAAAAACTTTCAATTTTATATGTGTATTATCAAACAAATTAATATTTAATCCCACATAAACACACAAAAGTACCCAAAATTGGTACTACTGAGTACCAATGGCGGTTGCCAGGTACCAGGCATCAATACAGTATCATTTCAAATATGAAAGGTATCATCCCTATAAATGGAAAAAGCCAATGTACAAACAAGTCATGTTAAGTTTTTTTTTTTTTTTATCAGAAAAATGTCTTATTTTGATTTGACAAAATGATAGTGATAAAAGGTGATAATGACATTTTTTTCATGCTGCTCTGTTTTATTGTTGTACCATTAAAAAAGGTGCTAGAAACAGCTCCAGTTAACATCATTACAGTTAGAAACTAGAAATTCATGCAGGTGTCTCTTAAGCCTAACTCTTTTTAAACCTTTTAGAAAAAAAATCCCCATTTTGTCAAACACAGATACCTTGGACTGTGGGAACTCTCTGCACCAATTTTAGTCTCATTTCACACATTTAAGATATATATACATATATTGTATTTCTAGCTACACATTTTCTTCACACATCAGCCTGAAAGCAATCTTTCTTCCTCATGGCGATACTGCGAGAACCAACCTGTGAAGGTTGTTGACAGATTTTCAAAAGTGATGAGTGGAGAGCAAATTAACCCCAAGCACAGACTGAGAAGCATCATGTCAATTTGTTAAGGGAGCACGAGAACACTAACAAATAAAAGTGGAGTTTTCAAACCAACTTTTAATTTTTGCTTCTTTTAAATGAAAGTTTATTAATGTCTGAAAAGCATTTTTTTCACACACCTTTTCTTTCCCTCAGCTTATTCAGTTCCTTCTCATGCGTCACCCTCCTCCATTAATAAGTATGATTCTTTAGAAAACTTTCCTCTACAGCGCCTGGGACCAACATCATTCTTCTCTGATCTTTCCTTTGTTTTTCCTGTCAGCAGCTTTTCTTCACTCTTCTTGCTCTTTCAACTTGTTGCTCATCCTTCGCTTTTGACAGCCTCGGCCATTTATCACAGACCCAGCATGAGGGTGACACTGCAAATGAATGGCAAGTGTGTGTGTGCGTGTGTGAGTGTGTCTGTATCTGTGTGTGTGTGCATGTGGGGATGGGGGAGGGACATATTCTGAACTTTCTGAGTTGGTTGCATGTGTGACCACGGATAAACACATTTTTGTTACATACTTCACCTGGACTTTTTCCTACCAGCTCCTGTGTAAGAACACAGCTGATAACTTTAAGGAAATGTCACGCTCAGAAAATAGTGAGAAGAGGGTGAGACAGATATGTTATGCAGTCAGTGAAAAGTTGGTGTGAACGTCGTGTGTCTAAAAAGTTCCTGTATGATCTACTCTGCTGGCCAGCTAGTTCAGCATGTCACCCCGTTTGGGTCCTGACATTAAAGAGGATAAACTTTATTCTGTGCATGCTGTTTGAGCAAAAATCATTCTAACTTTTGAGGGGTAAGTATTTTCAGGAATTTGTATGGAAAAAGGACCAGACTACAATATGTTGAATTAAGTCATTCTACGCAAATAAGTAAGTAGTAATCTGCATATGATATCCTGTTTTTAATAAAATTGCTGTGGACGGTCATTACTCACACACACACACACACACACACACACACACACACACACACACACACACACACACACACACACACACACACACACACACACACACACACACACACACAAATGGGCACAACAAGTGGGGAAGCAGGGGCAAATGCTGTCACAGTTTTTAAAAGGCTTCCCGTGGTTAGACATGCTTGAAATGGCATTCTGGTTCACTGGAGGAGGGGGAAGGAGGGGGAGAGGAGGGAGGTAGGAGAGGAGGGGGGAGGGCTGCAGAATCTGTGAGTTTCAAAAACACTTAAACAGATACACAAATTTATAAGGAGAAAGCTGTGTCAATGTGAAACCCAGAGAGCGTCAGCAGAAAGGCTTACAAAAATATTTTTTGAAAATACTACAAATACAAATTTTAGATCTTAAGTAAATGATAATTGTTTTTTTTCTTCGATTCTTCTCCTATCACTGGTGCCAATAAACAAGACAAATACAGGGATTTTTCAAAAACAGGAAAAATGGCATCACACAATGAAGACCCTTTGAAGTTTATGAGCATGTACCTATGTCAAATATAGTGCTAGTGTCTATTCTATATATGTTTTTTATTAACCAAGAAACAAAGATAAAGAGCAGGATAATGATGTGTTTTACTGTCAGTGTGGCTCATAGTATACTGTTTCCTCTGTGGCCAAGTTAAAATGTAAACCCTGTTTTAAAATAAAACTTAAAGGCCTAAACAAACAGTTTGTAGCTAAGAAACCCAAAGTGTATTTGAAATTCATTGAAACCTTACAATGGTTGTTCTTTCAACAGGACACCACAATGAGCGGACTGTCAGATACACTGTGCTGAGGTTGGTGTGGGAATGGGGCTTCAGAGAGGAGGGCATGTGGGGAGACACAAGAAGAATAGGGCAGGACTGTTTATTTATGAAGTGATTTTTCCTCTCATCGAGGAGCGAGGGAGCCAGGCCGCCTATTGTTTGTCGCTAATGAACAACATGAACGAGTGTGAGAAAGAAAAGAAGTGAGAAGAACAGCGGCAGCAACAAACGACACAGATTAACATGAAAACAAAAAGTGTTTGCCCCGTCTATTTAACCCCCAAACTGAGAAATCAGCGTTTTGTTTTGGGGGACAAAATAGCTGCTCATTTGGTGCTGTTTCAGGTTTGTAAGGCTTTTTGCTTAAAGCAAAGTGTTGGAAAACACACACGCACTCACGTGCACATGCACATGCACATACACGTGCACAGAGCAGTTTGTCTACAGTAAATGCCTTACAGGCAACGGGATAGCTCTGAAAAGGAAATGGTCTATTAGAGTGTCTCAACCCATTTATTTATTAGTATAAAAGCTCCAGGCCAGGGTGATGTCATCTCTAACAGCTCCTTTAAGTGTCTCAGCAAGCTTACCTGAATGGTTAGCAGCACACTATTGTGTGAAAAGGTGTTTTTTTTGGGAAGTTTGTCAGCACTGACACATCTTTTGCAAACTCCATGTTCTGAAAACTGTCTCAAAAATAATTTTGGTTGTTGTGAATGGAGTGGGAACGATATCTTTGACGGGTCACCTGAATGTACACTGGAGATGCAAACTTTGGTAAAATAACAGCTGCATTCACACATGCACTACCAGCCTTTTTTGAATTTTTTTTCAGAAACTCTGCGAAAATTTTTCTAAAGTTGCATATTCTCACATGTTTCTCACAGTGTGAAGTTTTCTCCCTGTGTCCTGTCTTAACAGGAGACGGGAAAAAAATAATGATGTTGTTGCTTTCTTCTGAAGCAGCAGCAGAGTTACCAAAGGATGTCCAAGCTTTTTTTTTTTTGCATTTGAATTTATATCAATGTTACATGTAAATGGAAAGATCTGTAGACATCTTTGCCCACCCTGTGTTGAAATTATCCCCATCTTCAAAATTTTTTTTATTCATCCTGTTTGGTGTTTCTTCTTAAAGTTCGGCTTCCGTTTGTGGTTAAAGTCAAAGTGAAACGAAAGTCTGTGTTCACACATGCAGTCCTTGGGTGGAGAATTTTAAAAGATTTGGGGGAAACCCTGTTGAGAAAACCTGTCATCACTGTTTTTTATGTGTTTTGTTTTGTGAGAACAACATTATGCTGGAATAGAGCTTCTGGTAAATTTATGGCACATATATTGCTCATGGATGTCTGGCAGTGTTTAACTAAATTTTACTTTTTGTTAACTTTTTAATTTTTTTTTCCTGAGTTTTACCTGATTATTTTCAACACAGTAGTTTTCAATTGTACCATAGTGTAAAAAACTCCACCCCATAGTCTGTCTATTGCTTTGATCAACTCTTCATTTCCCTTTCACTGTTTAACAAAGTTGTAGCAGAAAATGAAAAAGTGGAACCAGTTATCTGTAAGCTGTTTAAGGCTATAAATCCCACAGATCCTGCTGCTTGTTTTCAATATCCTCCTCGCCCTCCTCCTCCGCTCCTCCTAAACCCCATCTTGCTCCTGTCTGCTCCCTGCCCCCGTTTTCTTCCAGC
Organism: Halichoeres trimaculatus; assembly: GCF_033239565.1. Taxonomy (NCBI): domain Eukaryota; kingdom Metazoa; phylum Chordata; class Actinopteri; order Labriformes; family Labridae; genus Halichoeres; species Halichoeres trimaculatus. The sequence goes on from NW_027437183.1 coordinate 28,424,193, forward strand.
CATGTCCTCCCTCCCTAAATGTGTGTGTGTGCGTGCAGGTCACCCCCCTACCAGGCGAGTGAAGTAAACTCCCCCTTCTCTCCTTCTCCCTCTCCGTCTCCTGTTCTCTCTCTCAGCTGGGCAGCTACTGTCAGACGTAGGTTGGAGGACAATCAACTGCAACTGCTGTCGCTGCTGCCGGTGTGTTTCGCGTTGTGTGGACTTTCTCACGTTGCGGCATAGACACGGACACACATACTGGAGCTTGCATGCCCTCGACTCTCCCCCCCTTACTCCTCCACCTCTCTCACACACATACACACACTCGGAGGGAGAGGCAGTGTGTGTGAGTGGCGGATCCTGTCGTGTGGAGCGTACTGAAGAGAGGAGTAGAGAGGAGTTGAGCGGCAGACTCTACCATGCCCGTGCAGGGAGGAAGGCTGCAGCGCTGTGTGTCTCTCTGTCTCTGGAGCCGGAGTCCTCTGCTGCTGCTCGGACTGTTCTCTCTTCACACACAAGCACACGGTGAGTGACTGCTAACTTTCTGTTCTTGTGTTGCTGTTTTTACGCTTTGCAATCAAGTTACTCCTCATTTCCTCTTACTCCCCTAAAGTCTCCCTTGTAGTTTGAAGATTATTGTTAAACATTTTCCGTTCTCTTGTCTCTCTGACTTTACCTTATGTTGTTACATCTGTGTAACTTTGAAAAGTTGCAGCTGAAATCTGTGCTCTGTTTTGCATCTACACTGATGTGAGCAACTTGAGATGACAGTCTAGAAATCAGCTCCAAAACGCGGACTGATGTCGACATCATCCTCAGAACATATGATGTGCATGTGCTTGTTGCACATCAAAGGAGCATCTTGTTTTTGATGCAACATGTCTTGATTAATGATAATTACTGCAGTATGTGTAGGATTGTATCAAGGACAGCAGCTAAATGCAGTCTCACATGAGATGGTTTAAAAATCTTCTTTAAAAAACTTTGTTCATACCACAGATCACAACAAGACTTTTTGAACAACATGAGTTTATACAAAATGAGGCAAGTCCAGTCACTTTGTTGATTACTCATATTGAAGTTTAGTAGCATCTGTTTGCTCAGTGTCAATGTATTTTCTGAGATATTTGTTGTTGTGGCTCCACATTGTTACTGTTGGCTGCGTCGGCCACTTTGACTGTGACCATGTTTGGTATCTGAAGTGTGATTGGTGAGGTGTGGCAAAGCGAACGTGTCAGATTTAATAGTCTGTTATGTTTAGTGGTGTGATGTGTGTCATTGTGGTTTGACACTCTTCTTCTGTTGTTTCTCCTGCTTGTAAGCTGAGTCATCGCTCAGCAGTGAACTGTGGGTTATTTTCAGAAGTTATCGCTCCAAAAAGTCATTTTTTTTAAGTTTTGAAGTGAAAGTGTATGCGTGATTTTAAGGTGTGTAAACCCTTCGACTGGGTTTCTCATGGGGGCTTTTTTCCCTCCACTCTCTGTATTGTCGGTCTATTTAAAGTCATTGAAGATTGTTTCAGCTGGGAGCCCTGACATTAAGCCGGCAGAGGCTCATGCCTCATTCTCAGAGTGCTATGTGCTGAGGTCGTGCTGTGACCTCTGGCTGCATGTCATCCCCTCTTTCTCGTCCATCTTTCCTGTCATTGTCACAGACTGAGTCGGCTTTCCTCTGGAGCCCATGCTGGGCTTAACACGCTTCTTTAGATTTACTCTGTTTGCTCCCAGAAGCTGTTAATCATCATGGGACACTTTGGAGGGGTTGGCAAACTTCCTCTTTTTTCAAATCCTTGAACATCGAAGCGTTTTTATTTCACATATGAGTAAACACAGACCCAAATGTTAGAGAAAATTCCTGGGTGTTGTAGAGAGGCAATAACACTGACTGGCCTGTCAGGGAAGCTACAGAACAGCTGCTAGAGAAGAAGACGTATGTGAAATCTGACATAAAGTTGGATCCTTACCAAGTTTTTTTTTCTTGTTTGTGTTCCGCCTCAGAGAGTTATTCACACGTTGTCTTTAGTTTAACATGAAGCACCTGACGCATTGCAGCTAGTGCTGCCATTTAGGATGAGATCAGATCTTCTAACAGACCTTTCTACTCAGCCTTTTCAAGATAATTGACAAAAATGATAGAATATATATAACAGCTATCTCAGTCTGAGGTTATAAATAAGTACAATACATTCCTTAAATTTAAGCTCAGTGTTAGAATATAACCCAGATTGGGAATTTCGAAGCATTTCCCTTTTTATTCCTCAACCTAAACGTGCTTCTGGTCGTTATACGTTTTGTCGAGGTGTGTCCCAACAGTTCCAAGTAGTTTAAACTGTATTTTAATAACACTTTGCCTGAAGCCAGCAGGCAATCACCTCATTCATTTGTTGACATGCAGGTGATTGATTGGACCAGTTACAGCCTCATTCATTGGTTGGCACACAGATGATTGATTGTCCTGGCTATAGCTTCAGATGTGACTCAACATGCAAATATTTGTTTTTTGAAAAGTGAAAACACAAGATGGAGCAAGCAGAGAGAGAAAGAGGTTATATTTACATCTCTCTGTCCACTTGTCTCTCAATATCTTCCTTCTGTTAACCAGCGCATTTATAAGTCTACACCTGAGGTCCAGTGAGTGTTTCTGTGTCCTATAGCCACAGGTGAGTGAATGATTTCAGGTTTTAGATGTCCACAGTGATGTGTCGGCATATGTTTGCCCCGCAGCGTGTCAAGGCTATTGTCCACTACAGACCTTTACAGCGACAGTCTGTTCATTATTCTTCAAGGAGAACAAGAACACAGGGAAGTGCACTCACTTATGCAAACTTTTTGAATTACACACACACACACACGCTCACACACACAGATCTTCTGTGACCTTCCACCTACGCCAGGCTGCAGCCTTCACTGAGAGTTCTGGGAAGTGAGGAGTGAGCGTGATAGCTTACATTTCATTGTCCTTGGTGGAAATAAGCACCGCTGTATCAGTTTTCACAGTCAAAGCTCTGCCAGTTGCTTTGCTTTTGTCATTGCCCACTAATGAGACTCTGACGCTCCGTGCAGAATTTTCTCTTTTGTTTTAACAGAACTAAAGCAACTTGTCGATTACAAGCCAAAATAATGGCTTCGCACATGTTGTTTTCTGACACTGTGTTCTCCAAGTGCTGAGAAAGTGCTTTCCACTTCTCAACTTGCTATTCACAGTTATCTTTTTTAAGTTTCATGAAGTCATTGCCAAAATCTGGTGCTTTATCTTTTCCTGTGTGAGTCACTTTGCACCTGCTCAATGCTTTCGGTTTCAGTGAGAGATTTTGATTTCACACAAGGACAGATTTACCTCAGATGTGTCTGGCTGGTGTAACTTAGACTCCATATTCAGAATGAAAGAAAAGCAATAAGCTGCGAGGGTTTAAAAAGGCAGGATGCACTAAGTTAATTTGCACTGATCATACTCTGAGATGGATGTGCCACGTCAACCCAAAATCATTCAGCCGAGTCCATTCAGAGACTCATAGAGATTCACACATGCATCCCACTCTCAGGAAGTCATTGATGAAACTCTTCTCTTCATGAAAAGCTGACTGTTTCTGAAAAGGCAGTTAGGTGAAAAAGAGGAGCAGAAGGCGTGAACACTGACTCGCTGTACCAAGCTGCTTCTAGCGCTTTCTGCTCCTTAAAGCCTCCTGACAGGATGTGTTGAATTCCCTCACTGCAAACTGATACCTCGTTAGAGCCACTGATCCGCTGGCTGTTAAACTGAAACACAGAGGTAAGGTGTTGCCGCTGCTTGTTGAGTACAAATTGTTGGTGTACTGAAGTAAACTCACACTTTTAGATGACGCCTTTTTTATTTCTGCTTGTGGACTTTAAAGCTCAATGTTAAAAGTCTGAGTCAAATGAGTCCTTTCAATGTGCTTGACACAGGTCTAATGCTGTTTGATCAACAGAATGAAAAGACGTGATCTTGAAAGGACCTTGGGAAGGTAGAAGGTGGAGGGCAGAGAGGAGAATTTGGGACTGAAGGGTGTTACATCCTGTCATGGATACAGATCCAGTAACTTCAGTCCCAATCAGATTATCAGGCAGGCCGTGACTTCTTAAGACACAGCTGGAGCAGAGGAAATGATGTGGTAGCGTGTGTGTGTGTGTGTGTGTGTGTGTGTGTGTGTGTGTGTGTGTGTGTGTGTGTGTGTGTGTGTGCGTGCGTGTGTGTGTGTGTGTGTGTGTGTGTGTGTGTGTGTGTGTGTGTGTGTGTGTGTGTGTGTGTGTTCGGAACAATGACTAAAAAGACAGTCAGACACTCAGGATCTGCTCAATTACTATCCTCTCTATGGAAAGTAAATTCCAAACAACAAAGCAAACCTCTTGTCATAGTTAATAAAGTGCCTAGCAGTAGAGTTGTTTCTCGATTGTGTTCCCTTCATGGTGGTTATGGCTGTGAAGTGTATCCTTTCTCTTTACACTCTCAGCACAGAACAGTACAACACAATAGAGTGATGGACGGATAACAGGTGAAGCAGAGCAAAGCTAGCTGTCACACAGCCACAGTGCTCTGGGACTTTGAAGGCTTACAGTTTTCCATGCACTCGAATCCCCCCTCTCCACACACACACACACACACAAACTGCAATCCCTTCACTCTCAGCCCCTGACACAATTTTTAGAGGGGTTGGTGATAGGGGCAGGGAGGGGAAATATTTATTGTTTTTGTCGTGTGACTTTGTGTTCATAGTAAAGACAGATCCATGTTTCTTTATCAGAAGGAGGTGAAATCTTTGGGGGTAGAAGAAGGGCAGGTGAGATATATATTGTGACAAGAGATAAGGATTTACACACTCGCATGGCTTTCATATTCCTGTCATCTAAGGCCCCGTTTACATGACGGCTTAAAATGCAGTGAAAACCCAGTGAAAATAATTTGTGTTTACACAGAAAAGCTGAGGGACTAAAAACGCTGTAGTAAGCATGCTAGGCCTGTAGTCTGCGCTATCACTAAGTTGTCTAGAGAGGGCTTTGGATAGAGCTCCACTGCAGTAGAGTTGAGCTGATCATCTGGTGTATTGGGGAATGACAAGTGCAGAAGTGGCGCAACCATAGACTGTATATAGAGTGGACAGCGTCGCTCTGCCGTTTATTATTGTATGGTTTTGAAGCCAAAATTCCTCCATCTCAGGCGCAGCCATTGGCAGCAATTACAGCCAGAGTCTGCGCAGTAGAGACTGTGAGGGAGCTGGGTGACAAAAATAATAATTACTTTTTTTCTTTTGAGAGTCTAATCACTTCTTGACTCTACCTCCTGATGTATTTTACAATCCCTGGAAAAAATACATGAGAACTGCAGCTGTCAATCATCGTAAAACCTTACGTAAAGCCTAGTTTTTGACCTCGTATAATCAATGAAAATGAAACTTTCCGGAAAAAAGAGGACTTGGATACAAATAGCCAAATGATATCTTCAAATCACCACAACAATCGGACTTGAGAAACATTTCTACGAGGTGTACTAATTTTTGGAAGTTTGACCACAGCCCATCTGGAATGGCTGGAAAGACGAATTTTCTAATCTATACTGCAGCCAGCCACCAGAGGGAGCAGTTTTTGTGGAGACCTCACTTCGAGCTGAGCAAGCAGACGTCCATTTTTTTTTATAGTCTATGGGCACAACAGGTGCACATTGTGTTGTAAGAAAGTCAGCAGATTCAGCAAACCAAGCACAACATGTTAGTCCGCAACGATCTTAACAACGGTACTCTTGTACTGTTGTATGCACATGCGTGAAGTGTAGCATGATGCCAGCGTTTCCCCTGAAAACGCTGGCTTACTGTTTACACGGCAACTGTGGTAGCAGCGTTTGGTAAAAATTCCACTCCTGAGGCGGTTTCCAAAAGTTTGCATTTTGGGTCAGCTAAAACGCTGTTTCCAAGTATGAGGCCAGTTTGTCGTGTAAACGCCCCTCGACTCATTATGGGAAGTGCCAATCCCAATGTAATACTGTACCTTTCAGATTTGTTTTATCATCAGCAAATGTTAAACAGACTGGACTAGTGTCCCCTCACAGCCTTTCCTTTTTTTCAGTTGGCAGCATCCTCGACTGCTTATCACAATGCTTGGTGGCAGCAGGTTATGAAAGTGCCCTCTGCTTCACTGAGAACTTTTTTTTTGAGTGCTTCATGTTTGCTCTTAATCAATGGAATATTAATAAATGTAACATTTGATGGTAATCATGTCTAAGCACAAACAGCAGCTCACAATGTGGAAATAGCAGTCTATAAATCCAGATTTAAAAAAATGTGTTCAGTTGCTGAGTTCAGTAAGAGCATCACATAAACCCAATAAGAAAAAAATATAGACACAAATCAGTCATGGCAAAGCACCCTTAAAATGTTGTTAACCAGGATATTAATAGACTTGCTCTTATGCTATATAATTTTATGTTTCAGTGAGTTAGAACTTTGAGTTTTTGGTGCTTTGGAGTACCACAAGTCTGATGTATTTTAGATTTTCTGAGTGCAGAAAACAGCTGATGTAGAGGACAGTTTTTGCTGGTGGGGCATTGGGTCCTGAAAATGCCATTGACATTGGTTTAATGCTGCGCTGTGAGTTCAACAAACATTGCTTATGGAAGTCCCTCCTACTAGTTAATGTGTAATTTGTTGTTTTAGCTTGAAGTTGAGGTTTCCTTACTCACAAGCAGTGATTCAATCAATCAAGTGTACTTTAGGAAAAGCCTGTTCATTCTTTTTTGTTTTTATCATTAACATGATTCAGTATCAAGATAAGATGAAGAACTTGACCTCTAGAATATTTTTCTTTTTCCTCAAAGGCTGTAAAATGTTCTCAGAGAATTCCAGGTTGTTCCACCAAGATAATTGCTGAATGGCTATCCAGTCTGTGGATGCTAAATCTGTGGATGCTGTGTGCACGTGTGTTTGTGTTGTGTGTGTGTGTGTGTGTGTGTGTGTGTGTGTGTGTGTGTGTGTGTGTGTGTGTGCGTGTGTGTGTGTGTGTGTGTGTGTGTGTGTGTGTGTGTGTGGAACAGCCTTGCTGACAGAATGTTTGTCCAGTGAGATAATACAGAGGAGGCCTGGAGCCACTGATGGGTGATATGCGACTTAGTTAATGGAAATCTAATCACACGGAGGAGACAGTAGGACGCAAACATCTGTAAACACATATACACTCACACAGATATGTGCGCACAAATTCAAACATAGAGCAGGGACACTCATACTTCTACTGATGTATCCCCAATACACATGCTACACAAATACACATTTCTGTTCGCATTCCAACATTATTCATGCGTTAACAGGATAATACATTAATATATGACCATGGTATACACAGACACAGGCACACAGACACACACACACACACACACACACACACACACACACACACACACACACACACACACGCCTTTTTCACATGAACATTCAGTCTGTAAATGGATGGAAAGTGACTTTTTAAGCCTGTGGAGATGATGGAGACGCCACAGACCAGAACTCTGGGAAATAAACACATGGCAGCTGTAATGTTAACACCATCAGCTTTCCCTCTACACACATACAGACACACATACACACAAAGACCTCAAACATTCCCTGAACTCACACATGCAGACAGCAAGTCATGCATCTACTCCCTGCGTTGGTTTTTACAGAGTCTCAAAATGGTTTATTGATTATTATACATCAAGAGTCAGTGTCAGGGATTTGTCAAGCTATAAATGAATTTGAGTCTGTGTGTGTGTGTATGCGAGAGAGTGGTTTTGCTCACTGACTGAGAGCCGTGATGGCCTCAAACCACAGGTAGATGTGTCGTGAAGGGGATCGTGGAGAATTTCTGGTATGAAATTACTCACACTTTGGATGCGTGTGACTAAGTGTAATTAGTGTTGTTTTCCTTCCTCAACTTTTGAGTGATGTGCGTTAGAAGTGCACTGCGACACTTCATTTGCATAAAATGTCCCTGTCACATTGATGTCATTAAGGCTTGAACAGGTTACATTTATAAAATCTGTGTTTGAAAGCCAGAGTCTACTGAAAGGACACATCTATACTGTGTAGGACTGACTTTAACCACCAGATTATAATCAATTGGGTTTTTATTGTAACTTTTTTTTTTCTGTTTGATCACCTGCCTTTGGACAATGGATGAAGTTTAGCTAATGTGCCAATTCCAGCATATTTACAATGACGTGTATAACGAAATTGTTGATTTATGTGCACTGTCCTAATTAAATAAATAGATAATAAAATTAATTGATAAAATGATAATAATAATAATAATAATAATAATAATTATTATTATTATTATCATCATCATCATTATTATTATTATTATTATTATTATTATTATTATTATTATTATTATTATTATTATTATTATTATTATTATTATTATAATGATAATAATTCCTACATCTAAGAACTCTGAATACCAGGTTATGTAAGTATGATGATTGAGAGATTTGGTACTTTTGGTATAACTTGATTGCTATGTTAAAAAAATAGTTTAAGAATTTTATATTTTAAGGCAAGTAAACTCCCAAAATTAAATCCTCCAATGGTTTCAAATATGTTTGTAAAAAACCTTGTGTATTTCATCCTTTTCTGCCTTTTGGACACAGCAGTCCTGAAGAACAGAACCCTTGTTCTCATAAAATGTGTCAAACAAATTTTAATCTACCATCAGAGAATTGATGTCTTCCACATTGTGAAAAGATTTATGTTAGATGACATTTCTATAAAAATGAATGTCTGAAACAAGACTATATAAGAAATAACTAAATGATAAAGAGAATGAGCTTGCATATTTTTATTACGTCTCTGTGGTTTCTTATCAGCATTTCAGCTGCCACACACTACAGAGAGTACCTTCAGTACCAAAACAGCCTGACCTGGGTTACGATGTATCTCAGGTTACTGTGAACCAAAACTTAATCAAAGTATTATCTCAGTCCGAGAAGACACCGTGAAGAAGGTATTTGTGAACATGGTTAAATTTGTGAAAAGTGTTTTGGAGATTTTTTTGTTTATTGAGCTTTTTTTCTTTACCTATGCGTAAAATATTCTACACTTTGATTTGTAGCTTCATGTTAGGACAATTATAATATATATATCAGTTTTCTTATAGCAGCTCTTCTGCACACGCTCTATATTTAAAGTTTGTGTAATATTTGATATCCCAGCCTGTGAAACCAGTGTTATCTGTTTGTTTTATTTCATTTCATAATGTTAACATGAGTGTCTGCTTGGTTGTAAAATATGAATTACACATTTTTAGATAGTCTTATTTTGTTCATGTGTGGCATAGAATAGTGAAAAGAAGGGTATGTCTCAGGTCAAGTCACCTTTTAAAGTTTTCTCCATCTTTCTTGCTTTCAGAAGCTCACTTCAGTGCCTCTGTGCTCCTGACAACTTGTCAAAGAATTATCGCACATCTAAAAAAAAACAGTAAATCTCAAAACTGTTTCCAACGGTTAATCTGTTGTCCTTACAGCATCTACACAAGCACGCACTAAAGTTGACTTCATTTGACGAAACTTCTAGGTTTCCCTCCTGGCAAATATTACATATCTCTACTACTCTTCTTTGTTTTCCAGAATCAACAGCATGTAAGAGTGTCTGTGTAATTTTAATTGCTCTGTTAAATGCACTCTGTGGGTGTCTGCGTGGATTTCTAAACTTGTTACCCTTGCCGTGGCCAACCATTGCCTTGGCACGTGTGATGCTGTTGTTTATCAGTTTATAGGCATGATTTTTGCATACCTCCGTGATGGAACAATGAGTCACATGATGATATCACAGGAATAGCAGATCCAGTATGGTATAAATAGCTGCCAAGTTTGAATTAACATTGAGGGTGTGTGTATTGTAACCTAATGCCACTTACACTCTGTGATGGGAGTGCATCATAGTCTGAGTATGCTGAGTTCAGGCTAAAAACCAGATTTTAAGTTTACGGTATAGAGCCATTTAGTTTAACTCTAGCTGTATGAAATGGTCACTATGGGATGTTTCGTTGATTTATAGTCACTTTTTTTTATGCTAGTTTGGACTAGAAATCAAATTTAGAAGTTTTTGCTAAATCTCTTCCAAGATGTGACACATGCAAAGGGAACTACTTCATCTTCATCAGCAGCACACACCCCAGTTTTGTTTTCAGATCAGTGCAACTTTGGAAAACATGAGTCTTTATTGGAAACAACATTTTGAGGGGTGTTGATTTGTCTGTGGTTCATGTGTAACTTTTGGAAATAGCTTTCCAGGTTCTTAGAAAGTGGTTGAAGAATTCTACAAATAAACAGCAATTAGAGTTAACTGGTAGAAGTTCATCAGCAGTTCATTTGATATCAGTTGTTAGCACTCTCCTGCAATTTAAAGCAGATAATGAATGTTTTGAGGTGTGGAAATTAGACTGTAATAATAGTTGTGATTATTTTTCTGCCACCTTAGAGCAAATATAATTAACCCAGAAGGGTGAGATAAAAGAAATTACACATTTCTCATTTATACCTGCTCTAAGCGTCTTTCTTTACAGAGTAAACAAAAAAGCTTCAATGTTTCCCAGAGGGACTAACTTTTTCTCTGTCTCTGCAAACTGTTTATACGTCTATAAATGTTTATTTTAGATTATATTTCACCTTTGTCACAGGTGTCAGGCTCTGTATACAGTACACAGTACACTGCTGCGTATGGTGAAGCATTCCTTTGTGACACACACATCTGTCTCATGGTAGAAAACACAGCAGCTTTGAGGGATCTGTAAGAGATCACTGATGCTTCTTTTAGCACAGCATGTCTTCAGCAAGAATTATTGGAGGAGACGAGACGAGGAAGACATTTTTCATTTTCCTTCACCAGCTCTGTTTAGTTTTGACATTTGATCCCTGAAGTAAATACATGGATAGAGTCATGGTCAAAAGCAGCAGCAATGGTCAGCCTGAATCTGAACATGCTGTGTTTAGTAAACGTTAACTGTACATATAGACACAGATTTTTATATCCTCTGGTCACAGTCACACAGAAAAACTTTAAAAGTTTAAAAGTTAAACAAACGACTAGTTCAGGTTGGCCAAAGTGAAGGAAACATACAGTAGGTCCATTTATATATATTTTTTTGTAGTTTTATCAGGAGAAACTTCTTGAACCAGATTGTCTCCAGTGTCATCATACTTCCAGCCCACTGTAAGCCGGATGCCTGCTGCCTGTGAATGATGTGAGCTGTTTTGTTGCGAGTAGGAGCTCACAGATGGCCCTGAGAAGGAGCAAAGGAGCTTTTGATGAAGAGGCCAGCTGGTATCCTTTCTCCCTTTTCTTTGCTCTGCTCTCTCACACCTCCTTCAAGGACCGTTTCATCATTTCCTTGTATTGGGAGGGTGGAGGGGGTGGTGGTGATGATGAAGAGGGCCCTCTGGAATGGACTCAGTTCCGGAATCCTTGTGTACCTGTCACTCATCCCCGTGAAAGGGGCACACACACACACACACACACACACACACACACACACACACACACACACACACACACACACCCCGCTGGTCACAGCATAAAGCTGGCAGATGACAGCTGTAAACCCAGAGACTGGCAGAGGCTCATTACTGCATCATTCATCAGAGTGACATAATGAAGGAATGTTTGAAGAGCTCTTGACGATGTTGTTGTGTTTTCAGAATAGAAACGCCAAAGGCTGCTCGAACCGCTTAATCGCGCTATTTGTGTTCAAGGAAACGTTTCGTTTTGTTTCTGGACAATGTCACATTTCTTGCCTCTTTTTAAAGAAATTTGCTGGTTTTGTGCTTCATAATAGTTTGTCTTCAGATTTAAGTCTACACTTATATTTTCAGACTGTCAACAGTCCTTTATGACGTCAGCAGACTGCCTGATTCATTTATATGTTAAAATCATTTAGTTACATTTAAACAGCTGTTGCTTTATTACTCTTAAATGCTTGTTTTAGTGTAACGTTTATAGAATGAATTTCCTATCTTAAATCAAGAGCATTTTTAATTGATTTGAGAGCAGTATTTTATTGATTTCATGCTCAGATTTTGTGATATTGTCTCTCAAAACTCTGCTCTTGCACTTAAATTTGCTCTGCGCGTGCTCAAACTTGTCCTCACCCTCGGTTATAATGCTGCTCGCGCAGATTTCCAATATTCAGTACACAGCCCAATATAGTTTTCATTAAAATGAATTTAAAACACAAGCCTGATTTCCTTGACTCTGTTGGTCCATTTTTTATGAGAGCTGTTGTCTCGCTAGCTTCATGATGGTGACACTGATTTCTCCAACAGCACACCGCAAAGAGCACTGTGTCATGCATCTATGATTATACAACATAGCTATTTCAGTAAAACACACGGAGATCGTGCATTTATTGAATGATATTTGATTCCAACAGTGAACAAAAAAAATAAAGAAATCACATTTATTACAGCCCCAGAGGTCAGAGGGTGATAAACCAGGTTGAAAGAGGGCCCGCCCGTGTGTGACGCTCCGTGAACAACAGCAAACACACGTAAACAAACAGGGATAATCTGATTGGTCATTGATCCACAAAAAATTCGAGAGCAGACAAAGATTTGTGAGCAGAAATTCCCTCAGCGCAAGAAGAAGAACCCGAGTGTGAGCGCAGGAAATCTGTGTGAGCAGCATTATATCCGAGCGTGACGATACAGTTTGAGCACGCGCAGAGCAAATTTGAGCGCAAGAGCAGAGCTTTGAGAGACAATATCACAAAATCTGAGCATAAAATCAATAAAGTACTGCTCTCAAATCAATTAAAAATGCTCTTGATTTAAGATAGGAAATTCATTCCATAAATGTGAACCTACCCTCAAAGCAGCATCTTTATATAATATTCATTTGAAAGGTTTAAAGCCAAGAGGTGTTAAGAAGGAAGAAAATGAGGGTCAACAGAAAAGGATGAAGGAGGAGGATGAAACCTGCTCTTCTGTCAGGGAAACAGCAGAACAGACTTCTTTTGAGTGTTTTTCAAGGTAAAGGGTGTGGAGAAGTAATGATGCATAACTTTTTCCTGCCCTAGATAAACCAGTATACATCACAGAAGTCTCAAAGCTGTGCGCTAAACAAAGATTTTTTTTGGCTTTGATAGGTGGTTAGAAAAATATAAATGGCTACATGCTCTGAACCTTTAAATAAAGCAAGTTTAAAACGGTAAACTAAGCAATACAGGCAAGAAAAACTCTCAGAGAGGAAGAGCTTTGTCACTGAACTTTAGAGCCAAACATATTTGGAGTTTCAAGGTGTTTTTTAGCCAAAACACCACGAGAGACAACGTCAGCTCTCCAGCATCCACATCCCAAAGCAGCGTTCATTAACACATTCCTGCACATGTGGGATGGCTTGGCTCAGCTTGACATTGACAGGAAGAAGAACATAGAGATAAGAGCAAGCGCACTGAAAGCCTGTGGAGGCTAAGACGGAGGCAAAAACTGGGGAGCAGGAAGAAAAAAAACCCTCTCACCTTCCATGAGTCTTCAGTGCACCGACGGCACTGTCAAACAGCCGAAGATGAACTGCTACCAGAGGGAGGAAGGGGGCAGGAAGGGAGCTGAGTTGTTAAATGAGTGTGTCTTAAGTGGAAGGGGGAGGTGGGGAGTGTTTACATGGGCTCGCTGAAAGAGATTTTCTGGAAGGCCTTGTTTGACACGACGGGGATAACGAATGAATGTGTTCTGTCTTTCTCTTTCCCCTCTTGTCTGTCTTTGTTGTCTCTCTCCCTCCAAATCTTCACCCTTGTATTTCACCCACAATATCCCTTTACCTCACACCGATCCCCCGTCTCTCTCAATATCTCTTCTTCTGACTGTTTGTGCGTCAGTTTCCACAAAGCGGCGTCCAGTCAAAAGAAGTCTTTTAGCTTTTGGGGGTTTGTGGGGCCACGGTTGTTAATTGTGTGTTTACAGTGGCCCCTATATCCTGCCATTGAGCCCCAAAACAGCCTATAGGGGAGACCTGAGAGCTCATAGTGGTATCTGAAAGGCTGTTTCAGGGAAAAAGCTTGAAACAATTATAGTGTCAGAAAAGTGGCTGGAAATTCAGGCAGTTTCAAAGCACAAAGGGGTGACTTTAAGCATGTTTTGACATGAGTGGTACTCAGCATGACTTTGTGGGGTTTGCACCTTCCAGCCAGGACCCTCCAATCAATAAATACATAATGGCATGCAAATCTCTTAATGGCTCTTTTAAAGACAGTGTTTCCACTAAGCCTCTTTGTGTTTTACTCCACAGCTAAGAAAGACAGCTTATTTTTCAATCCTCCCAGCAGCAGTATTTTTACTTGAAGATCCGAGATGAGGAACATTCAGGGTCAGGGCCTTCTTGCTTTCTACAATAGCAAAATGTTTAACCTTGGTCAGGCTCCCTCCCCCAGACAGATGGGACAGGTTTAGAAAAAAACATGAACATAACCTCAGGATGAAGGAAACATTCAGCAGAGGCAGCGTCCAAAGGCTTCGGTAGTCAGAGGTCAACCTGAGGCACAAAAATGAGAAAAAATCTAAAAGAAATTTGTTAGAGAGTAGGTGCTGGACTGTGGTTTGCACACATTTTCAAACAGCCAGAAAGTAGCACTGAGCCCTGATGCAGCAAATGTTTTAGAGGCCGTTTACACAACAATGGTTTTAGGGTGAAACGCAAAAATTTTGTTGCGTTTCAGCCGACATAAAATGCACACTTTTGAAAACGGCCTCCAGAGTGGGATTTTTCTGAAACGCTGCTGACACCATTGCCGTGTAAACGGTGTCAGCAGCGTTTTCAGTGGAAACGCTGACGTCACTTTCTGCTCCTCACGAGTGCATACAACAGTACAACAGTTACGGTTGTTTCAATCATTGAAAACTACCCTGTTGTGCTTGTGCTGCTCAATCTGCTGTATCTGCTGACTGTCTGTATGAAAATGTGCATCTGTTGCTCCACTTTTGCACTTAGTATTCCCCAATACACCAGATGATTGGCTAAACTCTTCTTCAGTGGAGATCTCCCAAAAGCGGATTCTGGACAAGATAGGTATAGTGCTGACTGCAGGCCTGGCATGCTTACTACAGCGTTTTCAGTCCCTCGGCGTTTCCATGTAAACGGAGATTCTTTTCACTGCTTTTTAGCGTTTTCAGATGAAACATTGTCGTGTCAACGGGGCCAGTTTCAGGATGACGTAAATCCACTGAACAATGTCTCGAAGTCTCAAAGCAATATAGTCTGACTATTAAATGGACTATTTCACCAACTGTATACCTTTATAAGTAGGGATGGGTGACTTTCACATTTGAAATGATACGGTACCGATTCCCGGTACCTGGCAATCAGTACCGGTACTAATTTTCGGTACTTTTTTGTGTTTATGTGGTTAAAAATAACAATTTGTTTGATAATAAAATATCAGTTCTTTTCAATTTAACATATTTATTCTTTAGTATATAACCTTATTATGTGATGTTCACGTCCAGCTAGGAAAATCGCCTACTCTTCCACTCCCTCACAGTCACAAGGATGCATTAGGTACCTAAACATGGTGCCTTTTGATTTTCCGTGAATCGGTACCTGATACTTTTGACAGAATTCGGACGGTACCTGTAAAAGTACCTAATTCGGTACCCATCCCTACTTATAAGATGGTGACAGGCTTTTAAGCAGCTCTAGTTTCACTGCCAGCACAATCTGGTCCCCTGTAGTTTAAATAAGAAATCTTTACTTTGTACAAGGAACGTTCATGACTCACAGTTGAGGCTTTTCTTTTTTCCCTCCCTCCTTATTATCTCTCTCCCACTGTCTTTCTCTCATGTGCACGCACACACATACACACACACACATACACACTGACGCACGCGGAGCAGTAGCCAGAGATCCCAGGTGCAGGATGGATGTGAAAGGCTTTGTGTTTTGTCAACAGCACAGCAGCACCTCACATGACCATCCAGCGGACTCATGCAGGGAGGACAGGGCAAAGAAAGTGGAAGATGAGAAGGAGGAGGAGGAGTTTGGAGAAAACATTGGAGTAGGAAAAGAAGAAAGGCAGGAGTAAGTTTAAACGGTGGAAGATGAAGAAAAGAGATAGAAAAAGAGCTGCTGAAAAAAAAGGATGTAGGACAAAGAAGAGAGGAAGAGAGGGGTTTGGCAGAGAATGTGACACAAAGTGAGTGAGCATTAGGGAGCAGGATGGAGGAGGTGATGGAGTGAGGGGGAGACAGAGTGAGAGAAAGGGTGGAAAAGGCCAGTGGCCTCTGCTCTGTCCCCTCTGTGTGCTGCTAAACTGCCCACCAGTTCCCTGCAGCTCTGTCACTTCTCGTTTGTTAATCCCCCTTTCTTCTCCCCCTTCTCCTTTTCCTCGCTCCCTTTCTCTCAAATCGGTCAATTGTTAATGTGACCCCTTTAAACCCCACCGCCCCTCTCTCGCAGCATTGTCAACACATTATCAGTGTGTACAAGAGCGACATTTAGGAAGGGAAGTGCTTGATAATAAATGACGATACTTGTTTGAAAGAATTTATCAAAGTTATTTCATCAATGATGAGCTTACTTTTAAAATCTTACAATGAACTGGAGAGATATTTCCCCGCTATGACTGAAAATAACTGTTTTATTTGACATAAACTTGATATTTTAATGCTGTAGCTGTGGACTTATAAAGCAAAGTAAAAGAAGTTCAGACAACTAAAGGTTGAACTCCCACAACACGGCTTCGTCTTTGTTTCCTCCTACCAACTTGAACGAGTGTATCAGAACATCAACCTCAGCAATTCGCTCTTAACTGTAACACAGAGAAGACAGATCAAAGCACAACATCCGACACAAACCAACATGCAACACTGCATAACCTCATTTCTTTATTTATTAAATTCATGTTTGTCTTTGTCTTACCCTCTGAAGTCAGCCTCACTTTAAGCTAAGCTAACTTTGACAACAGATCCTGAGACATATAGAAGCAGATTTGAAGCACATGTGTGAGGTAATGTGTGAGTATGTTTCAGTCCACTGGGAAGCTTAAAGCGTTCATCCCTTGAGGGAGTTCTTTCATGTTTTGTGAAAGACAGCTGAGCTCAGATGAAAGAGAGGTTACCACCCATTATCTGACATTTGACTGACAGCCTGGAACCACCCTCAATACTTCTATAAAGCACCTTTTTAAGTTTTCATCTCAACCAATTTGTTGTACAGAAGTGACACTCTTAACGCGCAGTTAAGTCATTTTGAGCATGAAATGCACCTTGTCTGTCACAACCACAACAAAGCTTTTGCTAGCATGTTAGTGCTGAGGATTTAATTCATGTGAGAGGTAAATGATTCAGTGTAAGAAGATTTTTTAAAACAAGGGTGGTTTCACTATGGCAAGCTGTTCTAACATTTAAATGGTAGACTGGATACGCGATGCAGATATCTATAATTCAATTTCATCTAGACAAAAACAACATTTCAGATATCCGAAAATACAGGGAGCCTATTCTGCCTTTCCACAATTGTCATTTCAGGTATCAACAATGTCATTTTGACCCGGCGAAATATGTCACTTTTCACCATTCATGTGTATGGTGTTTCTCAATCGAGATATATGCTATGTCATTTCGGCTATCCAAAATGTAAATTACGGATATCTGCAAATACGTTGTAGATATCTGTTATTCCAATTAAAAATATTTCTAAAAACATTTTGGCTTGACAGAATTAGAATTATTATTTTTTTAATTAAGGTTATTAGGGGCTCGGGCTTCGAATGCTATTGCTCTTCCATTTGCGTCTTTTTTTTTCCAACTTCTTCATCTTCTGGACAAAATTTTACTCGTCCTAGGATTTTGAGAAAAACACCACAAATTATACATCAAAACTTTCAGCTCGATCGGAAATAGTGTGCTATGACTTTTTTCATTAATTCGCGAAATTTTGGCTGAGATATTCGCAAAAAACAACGATAATTGTCTCCTAAGGAATGAATGGGAATCTAGGACTCTCCCTCCAAAATTTCTGCTAAATTTGAGATGCTAAAACTTCAGCATACTTTCACTTGCAGACCAGAAACCAGAAATGTGTGAAAGTGTTTGGTAAAGTCAGTCTCAAACACGTGAATGAGGTATGGTCACATCCCTCCTGTGTTTCTGAACTATTTCATAAATGCAAAAAGCCCTCCGAGCCCCTCTCACAATTTCAGTGGGAATTGTCTAGTTTGTAATTCTAATTCCGAATTGAATTACAGATATCTGCATCGCATATCCAGTCTAGCATCTAAAAATTAAGACAGATTGTCAGCAGAGATCCGCTCCAACTGAATTTGAAAGTTTTTTTTATCCCAGTGCTAATCAATTAACACAACAATTAAAAACAGCAGCTGAGTTACTTAGCATTAAAATAAGAATATGCTGATATTAGTATTAGCTTAACAGCTAGCTAAGCCACAATAAGATGATAAGCTAACACAAGCTAACTTGAGAGTGGCTGATGCTAAGCCACACTAAGATGGCAAAACTTAGGCTTGCCCACTTGTTGTGTGGGAAAAAACCCCAGCAGGACTACACAAGCATGGCTTAACTCACACATGGGTTTGTATTTGTCTCCCATTTACAAGATCATGTCCTGAAAGTCTCCATTCCGTCTCCTTAATAATAAGAAACCTACTTTTAGCCAAAACTCAATTCAAACACCTCAAGATGGCTTTTAGTCTGGTTGGAATTTCTGATGAGACAATGTTTGTTTTTAATGCTGTAGTTACATCACACTTGAACTTCTGCAAACAACTGTTTATGCTCATAGTTTTGAAAATGCCCTGTGCTCTCTGACCTATAGAAAAGTCAAAGCAGTTTTTGTGCTTTAAATGTCTTATTAGGTTATCTCAAACTCTTCTGCTTTGCCGTACGTAGCTTTTCACTACATGGACAGTAAGCATTTATAAGATCATATAAGTATGATCAGTTAGTGTGTTGTGACTGTGCTCTGTCACACACACTGTCTACATTATCCACTCTCTCATTGTCTTTTAAAATACTGTAGTAGAAAACTAGAGGACGGAAGAGGAGTCAGCTTAGGGTTCAGATTTTGTATCTGCTTGTAGTTTATTTCAGAGAGAGGAAGGACTCTCTGCTCGCAGCTGTTAAGCATCTGGTCTCAATGATCATGCTGGAATGAATGAAAATCTTAAAAGCCATGAAGGAAAGACACTTCCGTGAGCCCTTTTTTCCCCTCAAGTGACAAACAGGTGCTCTTTTGAAATAGGATAAGTGGAGAATACAAAAGCCCAGTTCTAGCTCTAAGAAGCAGTATCAGCTGTGAGAGTTTTAAAACAAACTTTTACTGTGAGTGAGCACATTTCTTTTTATTGGATGATCAGGCTTTACGTTTGTTTTTCATTTCTTTCTGACATGTCTTTCTTCTGTTCTTTTTCTCATGTGTTCGTATCTTCAAGCGTTCCCACTTTTGTTTCCCTATAGTATCACAGAATATGCTTAGATTTCGTCTGACGGCTCATGTGGAACAGATTTAACGTGTGAATGCTGAGTATGCATATAGAATAGATTTGTCGTCTTGGCCTTGGCACTCCTTGCAGTCATACACCAGCACAGCCCCAAAGCTGGAAAGCAAATATATATAAAACTTGCTCCCCTGGGGAACTTACAAACCTGCAGGAAGATGCTGGAGTTGGAGGCAGGGCTTATGGAGTGTTCTGTCTAGAAGCAGCTGCAGCATTAGGGTGATAAAACTAGATACATCAAACTTTAAAAGAAATGAGCCACAATCCTGAAGCGCGTGCTCACTTTACACGTTCTTCACCCCTTGTTTAAAATGGATTTTGGGGCTTTTATTCCTTTAATTGGATAGTAGAGAGGACAGTGGATAGATATGGAAACAGGGCGAGAGTGGGGGGTGACATGCAGGAAAGAGCCCACGGGCTGGATTCGGACTCAGGCCACCTGCACAAGGGCAAATCTCATTGAGCGTGTCCTAAACCACTAGGCCAGGGGTCTGCAACCTTTTCTTTCAAAGGAGCCATTCTTCCTCAGCTCGATAGGATTTAAGTTATTCAGAAGCCACAAGATCTACTTTATCTTCACAATAAAGACAAAAAAGTAGACAAAATTCTAAACAAAGTAAAAATCTAGTGAATAATTATCTTAACATCAAGTTTTTTGGTGTTTATTAAATTGTTTATGTGATTTCTATGTTTTGATTTTAAATAAATTCATATAATTTTTAAAGAAAATTTTAAAATGTCAGGGCTCAATTTGCAAAATTTATGAAATTTCAAAAAGTTGCAATTTTTTTTTTAAATTTCACACTTTAAAAATTTGCATTTTAAAAAAAATCAAATTAAAAAATGTGCAAAAATTGGCTATTTTTTTAATTAAAAAAATCGCCAAAAACTCATAAATTTCTAAAAAATATATAAAAACTATAATTTAAAAAAAGTTGCTAAATTTTCAAAAAAATGTAAACATTTCAAAAATAAAAACATGGAATTTAAATATTTTGCAATTTTTCCCCCCAAATTTGATTAAAAAAAAATAAAAAAAATAAAATTCTTGAAAATCTAAAAATCATTAGAAAGCTTTTTTTTAAAAAGATGTGCTGCAAATTTAGCCCACCAAATTGTTAACACATGATTTTATAAAGTGTCAGTGTCTTTAATCATAAATACCCTCTGTAAGAAAAATAAAGAGACTTTATTTCAATGTTTTTTAAAGCTACAAGGAGCCACTGCAAAGGAGTCAAAAGCCACATGAGGCTCCAGAACTGCAGGATGAAGACCCTCGCACTAGGCCATCTCTTTTTTTTTTAATCTCAAGAGATACTGCTTTTCTGCTCCCAGTTTTGATAATGCAGGGAGTATGTCCGACTGCCTCCCAACAAATCCTTTTTTACTATCTAGCCAGTCTCTATGGGTCCACGCTTATGATGGCATTAATAATAAAACCTTGCCCTTGTGTTAGTGCTCTTTCCCTCTGCAAACATGTATTCTCTGTAATTCATGATTCTGTTTTTTGTTTCTTTCCAAGCTAAATCTTGCCTTCTTTCTCATTTTTCCTGTTTCCAGGGAATATATTGGACAGCATGCTGCTGAGAGCATCCAGCAAGGAGGCAGTAGAGAGTGGGAAGGAAGCGAGTGGCAGCACAGCTCCTGCTTCAGCTTCCCAGAGACTACTATGGTGTCACTGCTATCACCACTGTCCTGATGATTCAACCAATAACACATGCAGGTACACACACACACACACACACACACACCAATACTTGAGTCAAAAACAGTTATACATATTTAAAATGTGTGTTGATAGCCTGCAAAAAACTGGAACACAAGCAAGAGTCTATGCCTTAGGAAAACTTTGGATTCTGATTTGTTTTTCTCTTTACAAGCAATTCAAATTCAGATATCATTTTTGTCTCGAGATAAGATTTTTCTTGTCTTCTCTGTAAAAAGGCCCATATGCAGTTTAGAAAAAGAAACTTTTGCCTGAAATAAAGCATTAAAACTTCTTAGATTTCAGTTTTTTGCAGTGTAATCTACCCACAGACTCTATTTGTGATATGTCATTTGATTGTTTAACATCATTTCACTGTTTGCAATTAACTGCTGACTGGTGTCTCTTACAGGACTGACGGTTACTGTTTCACTATGGTGGAAGAGGAGGGAGGATTACCGGTGAAGACTGCAGGTTGCCTCGGGCTGGTGGGGTCAGAATTTCAGTGTAGGGTGAGTAGAGGATGTAACATTACAGCTCAGTCTTTGGCATCTTGTATCAAAGATTTCTCGAAAAAAAACTTAAGAATGATGGTAAGAATGAGGAAAGGGTAAACAAATTAAGCAAGTGGTTCTGTTTATATTTATACGGACAGCGTATGAGATGTGAAGCCTAAATACCGCCTTGATGCGTGTTGATATATTGAGCTGGTGGAGTAGAGGCATGTGCAGAGGCATGCCGGCTGATGTAGCTGAAGGGCCACTGTTACATCAGCTAATAAACTGACAACAAAACATTAATGATCCCTCAAGTTGTTAAAATCTGAAGTTCAGCAAATTCTGATGTAGAATTGGCGAAGGCACTTGGGATCATGGAAAAGTTCATGGACTTGTTGATGAACTGTTAAGCCACATTTCCACAAAGCAGACCAGATTGGTTCGTCTCAGTATGGCAGGTATTTTGTGGCGTTTCCACTGACTTATCCCAGGACAGATCCCCAAATAACCACGCCAAGCCATCCCACTTTTTGGGACCCTTTCATAAGGGTGCCAGACTGAACCGATCCACTCTCAGAAGGTGGAGCTACAACACTACAGACCGTTGATTGGTCAAAAGAATCGCCACTTACTCTGCGACAGCGGCTGCATTTCTCCTGACGGCACACAGACTTCTCTGAAACAAAAGCTTGATTGCACTTTGTATCAAAGAGCTACATGCAAATCACAGAGAGGATGAAACGCTGCATGTCTTCCATCTATGTTCTTTGTTTACAGTGTCACGTTTTTCTTCAGTGTTGGATTAGCGGGGTACACTGTGTCGCGCTGCTAAGGCGTCATGCTATTATTTAACAGCTGAAGCTTTGGGCATCCGGCTTACAGGCCGCCTACCATGAGAGGGCACAGTTCTGCTGTGGAACTGATACGGGATCAGACTTAACTGTACCAAACAGTGCCAAACTGTACTGAACCAAACCGGACTGCTTGGTGGAAACGCGGCTTTAGTCTTCATTTAGTTTTCTTCAGCATTTCATCCCCAACCCTGCTAATCTGATTTTTTTTCTGAAAGACAGTCAGGAGTTATTAAAATGAAAAAATATGTCTGATATAAATGTGCACTCAACTTTAACTTAGTCATGTGGTTGGAACCATGTCGTCCCTGTAAAAATGAAGGAGGCGGCTTTTATTACCTACGCAGGGCTTTAGCCGACAACTACTTTCATGGTTGATTCATGTCGGTGGATTTATTCACCAGATGAACAGCACATCAAAATTTGAATACTTTTCTAACAATGCCCAAAACACATTCTTGTTCTTAATTTCAATAGTTTTGTAAATCTGTTTAATCAAGTTAGTATGAAAATCAAATGTTTCCTATGTGTTTTGACGCAAAAGTAGTAAAAGGAAGTGAATCCTCACGGTTATCAGTAAAAACTGAGTTTTGCTTTGTTTTTCTGCTAATTGGTGAATCTTTGAGTAAAGAAAAAGTGTAAAATGGAACAAAAGCAAGGATGGAATAATACTAATTTGTCTGTGTTTTAGGACACAGGAAACTCTCGTCAAAGGAGATCTCTGGAGTGCTGCACGGACCAGGATTACTGTAACCAAAACCTACACCCCACACTGCCGCCGCTGAAGCCACCGCGTAAGTTCATCTTTTACTCCCATCCCTCCCCTGATCTTTCCTGCACATGAAACCTTAGAAAGATCTGGAAGGCCACTTGTTTTCCAGCAGGCAGGTGACAGGGACAGTGATACAGACAGGCCTGCGAACTGTGGCTGACAGTGTTAGCACACAGGATCCACGGATGGAGATATCATGACAATGTCAGAGTCAAAAATGGCTAAAGTGGAGGAGTTACTGTCAAAATGTCCTGCAGCTTGCCATTGCTGCTGGGTGTCAAGAGGATAGGGAGGTCTCCGCTGTGTAAAACACTATCCTCCGTGTGCGAGTCTGAGAGTCCTTTTGTGTGTTGGAGAGACAGTAAGCTTAGATTCCCAGGGAAATCACAAGCCGCAGCAGACACCAGGGGCACAG
The DNA here is from genome assembly GCF_033239565.1 of Halichoeres trimaculatus. Lineage (NCBI taxonomy): Eukaryota > Metazoa > Chordata > Actinopteri > Labriformes > Labridae > Halichoeres > Halichoeres trimaculatus. The sequence continues at coordinate 28,447,893 of NW_027437183.1, forward strand.
TCATCAATCTGAAACTCTATCATAGAGGATCAGGAAGAGAATTCATCGACTATACTGAGGGCTTCCTCTTGCTGTTGACTGCTGCCCCTGAGGGAAAAGAGAGTGTGCCAGAAGAAAATGAAAAATTGATGAGTGAAATATGATTTGTGTTTGATTTACTGTACACTCTTCTTTCAAGTGAGTTGTGTGGATGACTGATTTTATGGTGTCATATCCTCTAAATCCCTCTTTTTGAATTAAGCATACCAGAGGGTTTGACTCCAGTTTGTTGCTCTTTCTGAGTTTCAGCTCTCAGAAAGTTATTTGCAACATTTTCTCACAATTGTCCAGCTGTTGCGCTCTAAATGGATCGTTGTTGATTGTCCAAATAATAGATTAATTTGACTGATTACCACATGCTTTGGTTTTTGATTATTATTTTATCCTGACGCCCTCTCATCTGTCATTCTTTACTGTTTGTCTCAACTCTTCACCTCTTTTTCCCCCCTTCCTGCAGTCTATGTCGATGGAAAGATCCACCACATGGCCTTGCTGATCTCCGTCACTGTGTGCAGCCTTATCCTGGCTGTTATTATCGTTTTCTGCTACTTCAGGTATTCCACAGCTAACATTCCCTAGTCTCTGATGCCTACCATGTAAACTACACTACACTCCTTATTACTGCACTTTTGTGTTTTGTTTACATGAGTTTGTTTTAATTTGTCAGATAATATGCTTGTTATCATGTAATCTCACTATAATTCTGTTTATGTAGGTATAAGCGGCAGGAGTCCCGTCCTCGATACAGCATTGGTCTGGAGCAGGATGATACCTACATTCCCCCTGGAGAGTCTCTGAAGGACCTGATAGAGCAATCACAGAGCTCTGGATCAGGCTCAGGGCTCCCTCTGTTGGTGAGATGCTCTCATTGCAGCTGAATACCAAAACAGTGCTCTATTAGTCCTGTACATGTACAAAAGAACGACATCATAGCTAATAGATTTATTATTGTGTTTATCTAAATGGAATCATGTGGGGGGATAACAGATCATTTGATACATTCAGTATTGACAAAGAAAAGACATCATGCAGTCAAATTTTCACAGCTGTACTGCTTCAACCATTGGAAAATTCTGGCTTTGTTTAGAGAAGACATCACTTAAATGTACTTGAACCCTTATGAGTCTAAATGCTAACTGTAAACTTTACCTTTAAATCTTATTTTTCTCCTCCTCAGGTGCAGAGAACGATAGCCAAGCAGATCCAGATGGTGAAGCAGATTGGCAAGGGGAGGTATGGAGAGGTGTGGATGGGCAGATGGAGGGGGGAAAAAGTGGCTGTTAAAGTTTTCTTCACCACTGAGGAGGCCAGTTGGTTCAGGGAGACGGAGATTTACCAGACAGTCCTCATGAGACATGAGAACATACTGGGTAAGAAAGATTTCTGTTTCTCATCCACATCAAGAAATGACCAGTTTCATTATGGACTTATTTTCTGTCAAACTAATTTTCATCTCTCTGCTTTTGTCCTGCTGTTCAGAAATGGTCTTTAAAAAAAAAAAAAAAAAAAAGATTATGAGAGACGAATGTGAATGAGTGCCCCTGATGATATCTTATTAATAGATAAATGGATGAAATACTCTGTGTGTTTATAGGTGATGGATTTTAAGATGGTTGAACAAACTAGCATAAAAACAAACAAACAAAAAACCCAAATAAACAAAAAAAAAGTCATGCAGTGACTTTAAGAAGTTGTCTGTTCTTATCTATGCTGCACCACACTGCAACCACCACCAAAACAGATCAATTATAGCCAGGAGACCAAACACCAAACTCACACAGTTATAAAGTAGACAGCAACAGACAGCATACCAAAGCCTGCATAATTAAACAGCACAAGATGCATAGTAATTAAGCAGGGGGCAAAAGATCACCTGCCGGTTAACCAGAAGACAGACTGGAAGCTGCTGTGCGTCTTAAGTGGATGCTACGTTGTGTTTGTTTTATGTCTGTCTCAATATTTGCAGCTAAAGCTTCTGTTTAACGTTTAATGCTGTTTTGGCTTCACTCTAAAAAGGCAGCAGTGAAAACAGTTTTGAACTCACCACTTCTTCGCCGTACCTCCTTTCACAGGGTTTATAGCTGCTGATATCAAAGGAACTGGCTCCTGGACTCAGCTCTACCTGATCACAGACTATCATGAAAACGGCTCTTTGTATGACTACCTCAAATCAACCACTCTGGACAATAAAGCCATGCTGCGATTGGCCTACTCCTCAGTGTCAGGCCTTTGTCACCTCCACACCGAGATCTTTGGCACCCAGGGGAAACCTGCCATCGCCCACAGAGATCTGAAGAGCAAAAACATTCTGGTGAAAAGAAACGGGACCTGCTGTATAGCAGACCTGGGACTGGCAGTGAAGTTTATCAGGTGAGAGCGTCAGAGACAGGATTAATAAGTTATTAGTGAAATCATATTGTGCTAAATTCTTGCTCTTTTGGAGGTAGGATTCAGTAATGTGCGTAGCTTTTTAATCTTCCATTTCTAATTTTTGCTTGAAAATTTCTCTCTGCAGTGACACCAATGAGGTAGATATCCCTCCCAACACCAGAGTGGGTACAAAGCGCTACATGCCCCCAGAGGTTCTGGACGAGACTCTGAACAGAAGTCATTTTCAGTCGTACATCATGGCGGATATGTACAGCTTCGGGCTCATTCTCTGGGAAATTGCTCGACGTTGTGTCTCAGGAGGTAAACAGTTTTTTTTGCACAAGCCTCCTCCAAAGGCTAGACTTCCAGAATAGATGCGTGCACCTTTTTGTATTGTGCAGCATTGAAGAATCTTATCCAACAGAATTTATCAAGTCTTAAAGTCTTTCTTTCCTTGATTTTTTTGTGGCAGGGATCCTTGAAGAGTACCAGTTGCCGTATCATGAGTTAGTTCCTACAGACCCGTCATATGAAGACATGAGAGAGGTGGTCTGCATCAAGAAACTAAGACCATCCTTTCCTAATCGATGGACCAGCGATGAGGTACAGTAATGAAAAATGTGCTTGTATGCTTCTGCACGTCTCATGTTCCCATATGCATGTGTGCAAACCCAGCAGGTAATGACTTTTAAAACTCCTGTCTCTCCCCAGTGCCTAAGACAGATGGGAAAACTGATGACAGAGTGCTGGGCCCACAGCCCGGCCTGCCGCCTCACAGCCCTTCGAGTCAAAAAGACACTTGCCAAGATGTCAGAGTCACAGGACATCAAGTTGTGAGTGGCTACTGCCAGATGTGTGTTCACACACACAGAAAGGGCATTAACTATCACACTGGTTCTGGTTAAGGCTGCACAATCCTTTCTTTTCCTGAGGAGACACGGGGAGCAAGATCATCACTCTGAGATCAAAGGATCCCAAACTTTGAGTCTAGATGCCCAGAACTCTGCAATCCAACCCATCCTTGAAATATATGGAACAGAACTATGAAGGTAAACTAAAATAAATAATAAATCCAGGCTAGTACGAAGACTCTTAAAGCAGCTTCCTGCTCCTGTGGGAGAAAGAGATTGAAATTGGCGCTGTAGCTGCACCGATAAATAAACAAGCTACTGACCAGTGAGTGGAATAATCTATGACTGCTTTCTGTGAAAGCTACCTTACCTGTAGATGAAGATCTGATCGTTAGAAAGGAAAGGATGTGCTTAATTGCAGCATGACCCCTCCTCTCAAAACACTGTCACTTCACTACTGCCTATATGTTGTAATTGGATTGAACACATTTTTGTCACTCTTAAATTGACTGTTTTTGGTCCCAGTGACTGACACTATGTGACAGAAAAAAAAGTGTATTTTGATGCTTTAAAAGTTCTGTTTTTGCTGGTAATATTTGTAGACACTGAAGAAGAGGTACAGTATTTCTGTATTTTTGAGTTTGGGTTGGTCAAGAAAGTTGCTAACAAGTTTTTTCATGTAAAACTCAAACTCTTTAATACTTTATGTTGAAAAAATAAAGGCTAAATGTTCAAACCTTTCTCTACTTACCGCAGTCATTCTTTTTTCTTGAATAAATGAAACCTGCAGGAGAAGAGGGAGCAGCATTACAGAAATGGAGCTAGTAAAGTGGAACAGTGCCACCTATAGGTGCACCACTGTAACTGCAAGAGGTGCAGTTGTTGGGACTTCGAATGATTTACTTTAGCTCCAAGGAGTGTTTCCTGTTAATTCAGGGAACAAGACACTCAAGATACAAGTCACGCCTCCCAACATCTGGATTGCCTGTGGACATAAAAAAAGTTGCTGTTTCCTGGCTGACACGCCTTCATTCATGTGAATTAGATAACTTATTGAACATTTTAGCTTTAAAAAAGCTTTTGAAGCACTAGCTATGACAACTATCAAGCCCCTTCAGTAGAAGGATGATTGCTTATACCAATGGTTATGATTCCTCATGCCAATATTTACCACTAATTAGCTTTTTTTTTTGATTATCTGAATACCATGAATGTCTCTTTAGGTGTATTACACCAACACTGTGGGCCATCTAAAAGATGTAGGTAGTCTCAGTGATGTCCATAGACTGTATATAGAGTGGAAAGCGTGGCTCTGCCATTTATTATTGTACAGTTTTGAAGCCAAAATACCTCCATCACAGGTACCACCATTGTAGCAGTTGTGCAGCCAGAGTCTGCACAGTAGAGACTGTGAGGGATTCTGGAAGAATCTCAGTGGAGCCGGGTGACGAAAATAATATATAATTTTTTCTTTCGAGAGTCTAATCACTTCTTGACTCTACCTCCCGACGTATTTTACAATCCATGAAAAAAATACACAAGAACATCAGCCGTCTATCATCGTTAAACCTTATGTAAAACCTCGTTTTTAACCTCGTATAACTAATGAAAATGAAACTTTTCAGAAAAAAAGAGTACTTGAATACAAGACAGCTGAATGATATCTTCAAATCACCACAACATTTGGACGTGAGACAGAAGAATTTCTACGAAGTGTATTCGTTTTTTTTAAAGTTTGACCACAGCCCATCTGGAATGGCTGGAAAGCCAGATTTTTTAACCTATACTGCAACCAGCCACCAGGGGGAGCAGTTTTTGTGGAGACCTCAGCAAGCGGACATCCAATTTTTTTACAGTCTGTGGCGTCACATTGGTTTCTCAAGCAGAAGTTTCAAGCCCATTGATGATGGTGGTTGCCATATTAGCATACTAGCAGTCAACACAGGCTGGCAACTTAGCTATATTCCTAATTATTCCAACCTGCATCTACAAAATATAAAAGTTGTACACACAAAAAAATCCCCCCTGTAGCGGGCTATTAACACGTCTATTCGTGTGTCCAGCATGGGCTTTTCAGAACAGGAGTAAATGTGGCCTCGGTAACTTTTGGAACCAGCCCCAAGAGGACATGAAAGGAACTGCAGTTTTTAACAATGCTGCACAGACTTAATTTCTCAAAACCAGCCCTCACTGGGACTAGTGAGTTGTGTGTAATATAAGCACCCTCCTCTGGCCAAAATAGATGTTAGTGCTTCATGTTATGTTGATTTATAATGAACTCCTTGGTGTTTGGGCTGTTTATCTATATGATGTACTATGTGAGCTGGATCATCACAACAACATTAATCCTGGGTTGTTACGGCGTAATCTTACAGATCATTAAAAAAAAGACGTCAATTAGCTTCAAATTTCCTCATTCATTTAATTCTAACATACTGCGCTCTGGTACTCAGAAGCCTAGAAAGTACTTGCTCCCCAGTCGGTAGACTTAGTGAGATGAACATTTTCAAAATCCATAATTTTCTTTTTTCTGGCCCCTGGAAACTAAAGTAGTTGGATTCCTGGTCACTGTTGAAGGTGCTGTAAAGGTTAATGTTTTACAGCACCTTTTTCTAAATCTCAAGTGTATCATCATCGTAACCTAATGTACTCAAAAGTCATGTTTTTATCCAGGAAAAAATGTTAAACATCCGCACAGTGAAGCACTCCACTCAGCCACACAGCCAATGCAGTTTGTCATAGCTGAACAAGGTGCATGCTAACAAGTCTCTCAGGAATGCCTCTCACCATGTTTTCTTCTTTTTAAAAAGAGACCATGCCTCATTACAAGTTATTTGTGCTGCTGAGCACACAGCATGTTAAATAGGGACAGCACAAGGATTTTCTGTTTCCGTTTTCCTCCTTCAGGCCACTTCTTTAAACCAGTTAATCAGCCTCGATCTGTGAATATGAATTTCACAGAGGGGTTGTTCCAAGGAAAGTATTGCAAACCAATTTTTTCCATTCACTACCCAATAAGAGATGTCCATTATCTGCCTAAAACACCTCATAACACCCAGTGTAAACCCAAATGTGAACTTCATTTTATATATTGGACCAAACTGGGACCTTAATTTATTGTGATAGGCAAAAACTGGTTTGACCATGCAGCAGGCAAATTTTCTCCCCCCTTCTGGAAACTGGATTATATTTGATTTATTTGAAGTGTAACAAGACATTTTGTCCAGTTATAAGACAGCAAAGAAAAAAAGATTTAAAAGTTCTGATCTTTTATAAAGCACTCCGTGTTCTGTGAAAAAAATTAAAAAATTAAAAAATTAAAATAAAACAACAGACACCATTTTTTTCCAGCGTTGCTTATAAATATAATTTATTAATTGTCTTAAAAATTCTTTCTTACATTTTGTACAGAAAACAATTAGAGGAGATAGAGAGGCGAGCGTTCAGCAAGGTTGAGCAAGAATCATGAAGTGTGCCAGCTAAAATGGACCAACACCACCCGGCACTAATCAAACTAAATCACTCCGATAGTAAAATAAAAATGCGATTACAAGCACTTACAGCTCTATTTATAGACTTCTATCATGATGACCAATGCCAAGTTTGCATAGTAGACACCGCTTTTACAAAACAGGAAAGAAACTTAAATTAAAAAGAAAAAAAAAAAAAAAAAAAAAAAAAAAATTGAAACATACAAACTTGTATCTAACTGTTTTGCTCTTTTTTTTTTTTTAATTCGCCAACTATAGCTGACAGTACACAACTGTACATACTGCGCATAGAAAATATTTGTACACACTTTGATTTCTCAACACTACTTTCTTTCCATTTTCACATCTCAAAGGATCACCCTCTGGAGGCCCATATTTGCTCTCCTGGTATGAAAACTCTCCTTTCACAAACAGTCTATCCTGCTGGTAAACTGCACAGTGAAGACATGGCAGGGATCAGGTTACAGGCAACGTTACACATGAAATGGTAACGTGCATCTTTTTGACAGTTGGTCTCCTTGTGCATGCTGTGAAAATGTGATCTCGTCTCCTGCGTTTAAGTTACATAGGATGTTTATGATCACACTGTATGAAAATATTGTCATGACCTTTGGGTTCGTATTTGTTCTGAAACAAACAGAATTGATGGCTTGATGTTTTAGGCTTTAATCCTCAAAAGTTAGCACAACTCTTCCCTTTGATTTCCTCTCACCTGACATCAGCAGTTGCATTTTAAAACATACAAAACATCCACTCTGCCATTTAACCATGCATCTTTCTACACTGGGCAATTAAGGCTCTCAGAATTTAAAACATCTGCACTTTGAGGACTTTGTGTCTACATTTTGCATTGATACAAGAGGTCAAATTTGAACTCACATAGAGTTGAAGAAAGAAAGAAAAATCAATGTGAAAAATCAATGTCTCAAGGTTTCCTCCTGTGGGAAACCACAAGATAAAATCTGTCGTGAGAGGAAAAAATCTGACCTTTTGTATCGCTGCTAACTTGGCCTTTGTTTCTCAGCTGTGTTTTCTTTACATTATCCTCCTCCGTTTCTTCCCTACATGTGATGTTCAGGTTCATATGGCCTCTCTCCATTGTTCAGAGCATCCCAACTGCACTTTTTGAATATTTTACATGTATTCCCTTTGATCTTTTTGTTTTTTTACTGTCGCCCCCTACATGGTGAGTTCAAGTCTCGTGGGGCTTTCGACAACTATTCAAATGCCACTAAAAATAAGGCTGTCTCTCTTTCCCTGTAGCAGGCTTGATATAGTTGCACCTTTCATCAGCCAACCTGAGTCAAAGCAAACATTAGCTAGCCAGCCTTGGTTGAGCACAAATATATTACATTTCATTTTACACGAGCCCCTTTCAATTGGTGTGTTGAAGCTCTAAATGGCAACATTATCGACAAAAACACGCTGTGAGCTGGAATGTTGGTTGCTGACTGAACATCGTTTGAAGCAACTCACTGATATGTTACAAATCTGACCCACCAAGACACACCAAAACACATCAAAATGGCAAAAACAAAACAAAATAATGTTAATTACTATAACACAACAATGACCACCGAAAAATATGCTATTACAAGGTCATAAGAATAAACATAATAATAATAATTATATATTTACATGTTTTTAGACGATTAAAAAAAGATAAATGCTGTCACTCTTCAGGAGCCACTAGGTGGCGCTTGTGACCAGTGAAGTCACTGTGGTGATCATGAATGAAAAACTGACATCCTGTGGTGATGAGAAATAGCTATGACAGAAAAATAGATATTTATACCAGATATATATTTAGCAAAATTAAAACATGAGTGATAAACCTGTATATTAGGTACATTAAGCGCTAATGAGCGATATCAGCTGTATTTAAATCACTATCACATTATACTGTGACACTCTGTATATCTACTGTGTTTAAATCCCCTGTTTCCCACCTTTGTTTCATTCCTTTTTGCTTCCTCACTCTCTCCTCTCCTCTGAGTTGGACCCTGTCCAGAAAGAAGCCCCATCAGTCTCTCAGACAGCCGCCTGGATTAGAGACTGTGGTTTACTTAATGTGGCAGCCCAGGCTGGAATTTCCTATCAGGCTTCACAAACAACTTCTCTAAAGGAGCAAATTGAACAGCAGCATCATTGCAGAAAACGTGTTGACACCTGATTTTATCTGAGATGTAGCCTGAAGAGTTTGATTTGAATGTTTTACAATGACTGATTACCTTGTGTAAAAAATGTTCCCTGACTATCTCTACAATGAGTTAAAGCAAACATTGAACCATACTGCACACTTCTGGGCATTAGAGTGAATACTGATGAGTTCAATCCCTCCTTTTTTTATCTGTTTATCATAAGTGCAGTTTTTAATATACCTCAAAACAGACAATATTTCTGTTGTGGCACCTGAAACCACTATAACAATGTTCCTTTTTTCTTTTTTTTTCTTTTTTTCATCGTTTAACTTGCCTTGCAGGAAAACCACAAACATTTTCAAATGTTTCAAATATGTTCACATGTAAAAAAACATATAAATAAAATTTAAATATATGAATATTTGGGTTTATCAAGGGCTCCAGTGGCACACATTTTTCATGTTTCAGACAAATGTGCTGAATGCTGCATACAAGATCACAAGTGCTTCTACAGAAGTGGGTAAGGGACACTGTTTTTTTTTTTGTTTGTTTTGTTTTGTTTTTTTTGGAGGTGAGGCCAGTTTAAAAAAAAAATAAAAAGGATAAAAGCCAAATTCCAACTTTTCTTTACAGAATTCTGAGATTTACATTTGTTTTACTTTTTTCTAGCTTCACCTTTAAAATTGATTAATTAAAATTCTCCGCTGTAGATTTGCACATGTGACATTTGCGTTATTTTCCCTTAAGGTTTGTGTCCACTATTATCTAGGCTGAGGCACAAGTTAAAGGCAAGTGGCCAGAAAGCTTTTGTTGCCTTTGACCCTGTACCTGAGATTTCCTATGACCTGGATGGTTTAATATCTACATGTAAAAGAAAAGCCACAAACTGAATACGTGTATTCAGCAAAAAGAGAATACTCAAATTCTTCATGTTGTCTTCTGAAAAGAAGAACTCAGTGACAGGGCTGGGGCTTGTTTCTGGTCAGGACCATTGATTGACCGTGTAGCAAACTCTGTTAGCAGGAAATGATCCACACATATGGACAGCAGAATACATAGAGCGTTCCCTAGGAAACGATATAAAAACAACAAACTGTACCCGCAAACACGTACAGCCAAGGCTCGGAGGAGGACAGAGGGATTACTTCTTTATCTCCCCTCTCTCATTATCTGTTTTCTATCCTATTCTTACAGATTATCACCTGCAGCTCCTTCCATCATTTCATGTTTACATCCTCCCTTCCTCTGTAATCTGTTTAGCTTCTCTCCCTGTTTACACTCGCCTTACTAAAGACTCTGTAACTCACTCTCTACCTTCTCCCACTCCTCTGTAATAAGTTTAGATCCTCTCCCTTCATATTTCTCTTTCATTTCTACAGAGCTTTTCAAGGTCAGTACCTCTTTTTCCTTTTCCTGCTTCTTTTTGTTCAGAATAAAATAACAGCAGGAGAACAACTAGTGTTACACCAGACAAGGTCCTTTTCGAGGCATTTGATGATTCGTTTGTTCCTGATCAACTCAGTTTATGTTCTAGGTTGGGTTTTTCCTCTCCTTCACATACAATGCTGCAACACTCCTCAAATAAACACGAAAAAGATACACACAGTCCCGACAGCAGCTCGAGCACTTCTCGTGCCAGTACGAATTACTGTGGTTTTCCTCTTGCATCTAATTCCTTCATTACCCTCGCTGCAGCATCAACCATAGAGAGTTCACGTGTTATGTCTCCAGAGTTCTGTCATCGCCATGGTGATCACGTTTTCTTCGTCAGTGTTCGGCTGTCATGGAGGCGAAGCTACTGTCACTGCGACCCATCTCTTCCAGCACAGCGGCCAGTTCATTCAGGTCTCCATCGGGGAAGTGCTGAGCCTCCCACAGATCCAGGATCACGCCTGTCGGGCTGGACTTTGTGGCAAAATAGTTCAGGTACCTGCAAAGATCAGGAACAGAATGGAAATCAATACAATTTTTTTTAAGGTTAATTACTTGTTTCTTGCTCTTTGTATTTTGAGAGCAGTCTGCTATTTAGGGGCCCTTTACACAACAATGGTTTTAGGGTGGCAAAAGTTTTGTTGCGCTCTGGCTTCCCGTTTACACCGAAACAGCGTTTCAGCCGACCTAAACGCAAACTTTTAGGCCATGTCCACACGTAGCCGGGTATTTGGGACACATATTTTTATACATTTACGCCTGTCGTCCACACAAAACAAACAGCTTTACGACACTAAAAGCGATGTTTTCTGAAAACTCTGGCCAAAGTGAAGATTTTGGAAAACTCCAGTTTCTTGGTTTCATGTGGACGCCGGTAAACAGAGTTTTCAGTTCTCAAACGTCACAGTTGAATGACAGGGGGCTCATTCTGATTGGCTGGCAGGGGTTTTACGTCAGGAAAACACTGCCCATCATGGGTTTGGTGTGCTTGGAGCCGCTCTCACCGGTGGATTTACCTGCTGTGTGTTGTCGAATGTATTTTTTAAGACGAACAAGGGGGGATATGCGTTTTTGAAAATACCCAGCTACATGTGGACATGGCCTTAAAAACGGTTTCCAGAGTGGAATTTTTCTGAAACGCTGCCAACACTGTTGCCGTGTAAACAGCAAGCCAGCGTTTTCAGTGGAAACGCTGACGTCACACCTCGCTCCTCACGAGCGCATACAACAGTACAACTTTACCGCTGTTACGATCGTCCCGAACTACCGTGTTGTGCTTGTGCTGCTCAATCTGGTGTATCTGCTGACTGTCTTTATACAAAATGTGCATCTGTTGCTCCACTTGTTAACTTAGTATTCACCAATACATCAGATGATCAGCTCAACTCTACTTTGGTGGAGATCTACCAAAAGCGGCTTGCTGACAAGACAGTTATAGCACCACCTACAGGCCTGGCATGCTTACTACAGCGTTTCTGTGTAAACACAGATTTGTTTTCACTCCGTTTCAGTGTATTTAGATAAAACATTGTTATGTAAACGGGGCCTAAGGCAGCTCTGAAGGCAAAAGAGTTTTCAACCCAGTACCAGCAAAGTGTTCTTAATGAAGTAGCTGCACTATAAAAGTCCTGATTTCTTTCCCAAGTGTTTTTAAAATACTTTGGACTTCGAGGTTTTTTTTGTTATGTAATAAAAGAACTTCATATTTGACAGGATGACAACTATGCCATATAAAAAAAAAAACATCCACCAAACCATCTTGATAAAATCCTTTAACAGGATACATAAAGAGATGAATCCGAGGCTGAAAACATTTCAAATTTCCTCTTTGAATCATCTTTCATGTTCTATTAACTGTTTTAAAGAGACTGGGAACACAAACACACTCCTATGATGTGCTAGGCCACTAAACAGTGCCAACAAGCTCACAGGCAGAGCAGTTTTCATAGACAAGAATAGCTGCTGAGAGTCAAGTACACAATGGTTGGAGAGGAAGAGTGTGATACTGAGCCATCTGTGACAATGATCCCAACACTGCTTTAGTGGAGAAGCCATCAGATTTGAGTCTCATGTGGATAAAAAGAGACTCTCTGTTCTTCTGTAAATCTTCTGATTGTTCTGTTGGCACACTGTTAAAACACCACCATCGCTCCTCTGCTCATTTCTGTCACTACATCTGCAGTTTCCTCCTTTTTTTCCCACATTCTCTCTTTCTCACAACATCTAATAAGCTGTTTTCATGACTTTGTTCCTCACTTGGTGTCTCAGTCTGTGTCTGTCTGCAGCATGTGATAAGGGGCATCCTGCTGTTTAGTGAACTCAAAACCAAGAATCCACCTTCTGATGCTGCTGTTTGTTGATTTCTACCATTTCCATTATAAGATGTGTCAGAGAAATAAACCAAACGCTAAAAGTTATGCTTCTGTGTGGAAGCTCATGCTGCTTGGTGATTACTGTGAACATGAAGTACTAAAGTTATATGTGGAGGCATGGCTCTGAGTCATACTTTGAAGTCAAACACACGTGACACAGCAGTTAGAGAAGCAGAAAGGATGAAAGGATGGTATTTCCTTGTTAGACCATTATATTGCTCTCCTTCTGAAGAGTAGCTTTTAGCAGAACTGTGGAAGTAAACAACAATTTGGCTAGCCGTTCCTTTTTCACCCACGGATTGGGAATATTCGGTGCCCACATTAACAAACTACATCATGAGCTGGCTGCCCGTCGGGACAATGAGGTGCACTTGTGCCCAATTATCCTCTCAGTGTCTGCTCATACATCGGAGGCTGCTGGTAAATGAAGCTGCCGACTGAATCATCCAGACAAACATCTGGGGATAGAGACACCGAGGATGCTACCTGTGAGTCAGATGCAAATACACAAATATATCTTTCCTGTTTAGGTGCATAGGAGCCCAGTAGTGCTGCATTTAAAACTGAAACTCTATAGGGATGCAAGTTTATCTGTTTTCCAAAAAGAAAGCCCAACAGTTTCAGAAAATTAATACAATAAGCTGTCACTGTGATTAGCTTTGTTAGTATTTGTGTGTTAAGTTGTATCTTTGAGCACTAAGCTGCTCCATTCGAGGGTTTCCCTGACGAACTGATGCAGGAGAAGCCTGAGGGGAGCACACAGGAAGAAACATGTTTTCTGAAAGGTATGAGTGAACATGTGTGTCACCTGTCAAGGTTGAGTTTGTGGGCCAGCATCCTCCAGTCGTTGCCTCTTGTCTGTGGTGCATCTAGACTGCCACACAGCTTCTGTCTGATGGATAGAGGGATGCGGAAGGCGTTTGGACCCACTAAGGTGGTGATGTTACTGGCAGGGTCCATTAAAGACGTGTCTATGCACTGGACCTCCTGAAAAAGCAGAAATAAACCAAATCATTTTGGCTAATTTTTTTCATTTTGTTAAAGTTCTGCAGAAGAGTTTGTTAAATGAAAAAAATCTCTCCTGCCTCTGGCTCCAACATGTCACCATACTGATCCTGTTTGCAGTCTCTGTTCATCTCTCAGCTGCTTCTTTTCCATGTGACCGTTCACAGAAACATCTCTTCATTAATACAAAAGTGAAGTGAATACAAAAATCTGCTTCTCTTTTTCTCTCTCTGCCAATCTCTGTCCCCGTCTAAACTTTCATCTTATTAATCTGCCACTCCTGTGCTGAAAGGAGGCAGTGGCTTGACAGAGGGAAACAACAACTGCTACTGCTGATGTGACTGATTAGTATTTAATGCCACTACTTAGCCCCAGTTTACAGCAGAAAGCTCTCTGCTGTGGAACTAAATGACCGACACAGAGAGACATTTGTGACTCGTGGATGACATAATAAATGCTTTTAACATTTGTATTTCTGTTGAAAATGCGCGACACTGCTGGCTGGGGCCACGGCATTTTATTTAATGAGATTAAGAGACTCCATGAGTATCGCTCTACCTGTTCAGCTCTAATTACAGTATGTGCCACACATCCTATGTGATCACAGTAATCATTTTGCATCGCCCACTTAAAAAGGATTATACGTAATCACATAAATGTTTACTGTTGTGACAAAACTGTCACTGCCCCAAACTGAAGTGCCACTCTCTGATGTGTACAGAATGACAGCTCAGCTGCCCTAACTTTAGGAAAAAGCCTGTTTGATTTTAGTTTTGCTTCAGTTGTTAGATGACATGTTAATATTAACTCCTTAGTGAAACAACACTTTGTTCACAATGTTGCCTGACATTGTTATACCAGGGGGAAAGGAGAAAAAAGACATACAGTGGGGAAAATAAGTATTGAATGTTTCAACTTTTTTCTCATTGCATTTATTTCCAAAGCTGCAATTCAAACTAAATTTCTACCAGACATTGGTATTAACTCAAATAATCCACACATGAAAAGAAATCATGACATTCAGGTCCATAAATAATGATTATGTGGAATTAAGTACAATAACACAGGAAAAAAGTATTGAACACACCATGGAAAGGCTGTATACTTTGGCAAGGAAATGCACCAAACCACCTGAAATCTGTCAGTAGTTATTACTTGAACTTACATTTAGTGCAAACCAACGTCAGCTGGGCTAGAGCAAATTGATGGTCCTATAAAAAAGGTCGATTGTTTCACCAAGCAGTTAAATACGACACCCCTCATGATGGGTAAAGGCAAAGAGCTCTCTGAAGACATTCACAACCTGATTGTTGCTCAGCATCAGAATGGAGCTGGTTACAGACTTTTATCAAAGCACCTGAATATTCCAGTCAGCTCCGCTGGGGCCATTATTTGCAAGTGAAAGAAGCACCACCTTACCATCAACAGGCCACGCACAGGAGCTCCTTGCAAGATTTCTGACCAGGGAGTCAGAAAGATAGTCAAGAGTACTCAACGAGCCAAGGACCACCCTGAAAGTGCTCCAGAAAGACTTGGAGGCAGCAGGTACAATTGTTACAGAGAAAACAACAGGCCATGCACTCCACCGCCAAGCTGTCATTGCAAACAAAGTCTTCTCCACTAAGTATTAGATGAGTCTCAGTTAGCGTGTTCAATACTTTTTTCCTGTGTTATTGTACTTAATTCCACATAATCATTATTTATGGACCTGAACATTGTGATTTCTTTTCATGTGTGGATTATTTAAGTTAATACCAATGTCTGGTAGAAATTTTGTTTGAATTGCATCTTTGGAAATAAATGAGTTGAGAAAAAAGTTGACGCGTTCAATACTTATTTTCCCCACTGTATAGTGAATACTTTCCAGCAGCTTAAAGCTCCTGTGAGGTTTTTTGTTTTGTTAGCTGGTTATGAAACACACTGAAATGAACATTAATGACATTTTCTTTAATATTTTTTTTTATTGAGCGTTTTTATCTGTATTGATAGGGCAGCTAACAATAAAGGTGAGCAAAGTTAATGTTAGTGAGATTAAATTTGAAGAAGCTCATCTGCATTCAGAAACTGATGATGTGCATCCTCAGGTCATACAGTAGATGGAGGCTAATGTCAGCTTATAGCAGATGAAGTAGTATCAAAGATGTACGTATTTATTTATGTGAGCTGATGAATAAAATGCAACTTTAAAACACAAAAGACGGAGGTAATGTTTGAGAAAGCTAAGAAATTGTGTTTTTATCACTAATTACCCCAAAGCAAAACAGTTGTTGATTGTTCAAAGCAGTTGATGTCTGAGTAGGAAACTAAAGACACAAAAGAAAAGATGAATCCTTCATTTCTTAAATATTAAAAAAAACCAAAAAAAAAAACCCCACAAATTATTTATTTTATGGTCACCTTGTTTTGAAAACTTGATTTTTAGATTTATGGCTTCAAGCCTTTAGAACAAGTCAGGTGATACAGCCCACGCAAGAAAGGCTGAGAGAGGTGGAAAAAGAGAAGGAAGTAAGGTATCAGATTGAGTATAGGCAATGTGCTTGGATAAGCATCTGTGCATCTGTGCAAAACCGAAAAAGCAACTCAATCTCCACTGGGTACTTTTTCTTTCTGAACTCCAGACCTCGACTAACTCATTTTCCTCGGCAGCCCATGCCGATGGAGTACACAGTGTGTGATTCCCTCTCTGCTCGTACGACTGCTCCTCTATCTGCAGCTCAAGAGTCTTAGTCAGAACACCTGGTTGAACAGAGGTTAAAAAGTTCTAAATTGCAGCGCTATCACCCTTGAAAACCACAGGGGAATTCAAAGCAGTGACATTCAGAAAGTACCGTCAGACCTTCAACAAAAACTGTACACGCACACACATACATGAACACACATATACACATCCAGTGACTGGTTGCATGGGCTGGCAAATCAAAGATGAGCTATTCCACCCGTGTTATGTGACCCTTTAGCCCTTGCATGAATGATTGAACAGAGTCACAGAACCATAGCAGGAACCCTGACTTCTGACAGACGGAGAAACTTGGTGACTTAAGACCTTTACAGCGGGTCTGAAGAAATAAAAAGTCAGTAGATATATGTGAAATCTGTCTATCTCTCTGTTCATTTCAGATTATTTTGTTTACTTCCATTAAGTATTTTTCTCGTCAGCTGTTTACTGTCGTCATCAGTTTCCCTGCGCATACAGCCATGAATTACATTATTCCATTATATTCGTTATTTCCACGGACTCACCTCCTCCAGTGTGTTGCTGAGCTGAAAGATCTGTCCTTCTCCCTCCACCTGCCGTACACA
The DNA here is from genome assembly GCF_033239565.1 of Halichoeres trimaculatus. NCBI lineage: Eukaryota > Metazoa > Chordata > Actinopteri > Labriformes > Labridae > Halichoeres > Halichoeres trimaculatus. Next base: position 28,464,893 of record NW_027437183.1, read on the forward strand.
CAGCTTGCAGCTGATCTCCGTGGTGGCTGGGCTCAGTCTCTCCAGGGTGAAGGTGCAGTGGAGACTTCTCTGACTGCCGCTCCACACCTGGTAGAATGGGATCTCCTGGGGAATAAGTAAGTTGCATAAAACATTTTTAGGCAGGAAAGCTGGTTGGCCAAAGTTTTCTCAAGCTGTGAAATGATAAAATATGAAAGGCTTAAGTTGATTTTTTTTCACCCTAAACTTGTTCTCTTATGAAGCGCTTCACAAGTATTGAGCTTTTTTTGTAATTTTTATTATTCATGAGAATTCAACTCTATTTAAATGTGGACTGAAGCTTTACACACAAAGTGCAACAGTGAGCCAAGCTGCTTGCGTGGCAAGGATGTATTATCACATGAATCCTTTTACTCCTCCTGTGAATCTGTGAATTATACATATGAACTGTGGTATTTCACACATTTATCGTATTTTGTATCTTGTGTAATTTCCTTAAGCCTGAACACATGTGTATGTGTCTCTTACCTGGTACTTTGCAATAAGTTTGCTCTTCCAGTGTGTGTGCGGCATATCGTGGATGGACAGTCTCAGATTGTGAGTGCTGTCTTTAAAGTTCAGAGTCTTTGGCTCATCCAGAAGCTTCCCTCCCATCTGGGTCTCCATCTGAAGAACCTCCTGCACCAAACCCCACAACAGAGAGACAATACACACATCAAACCTCTCCTTCAACTTCTTTCAGTTCACTCTTGCCCTCAGAACTATTTCTTTTCATGCAGCGTTTCATTATAACAGTAGATAATACCACCTTGAATGTTGCCTTGTACACTGTACCATACATGTATGAAACACGTAAGAGTTTGCTCTAATCTCAGCAGCTGTAGTCTCTGGATTTAAGCAAAGCTCAGCTCTTCTAATTTGACAGAACAAAAGATTAAAACACTCATTAAAAATTTTGATGAATGATGCACTGCAAGTCATAGCAGGGCTGTTGTGAGATGTTGGAAATTACGCATAACTTTAGAAAATGACCTCAAAGTGTGATATTACAGTTGAATACATGGCAAAAAGGTAAAGTGAATACTGAATTTATAATATTTCAATATCTGTTTAATCTATGTTAGCACTAGCCACACAAACTACTTACTTTATAGTTTGGAAGATATTGTAAGTATTCCATCAATATATCTGCTTTCTGACTAATTCAGTGAGTTAGATTTCATCAAATGAATAAAAACTTAAAAAGTGAAACTGACTTTTCTGGCATTTGATGTATCTGATCATCTTTGTTCATTTTTTAAAGCAAAAAAAAAAAGCTGCACATCAGTCTCTGCTGTGCTGCAGTTGTTTTAATAAAACATTGCACATATCTTCCTGTGGGGATTTTTCCTCATCCTTTTTTAAATTGACTTCTCTATATGAAGTAAGCCCACACTCCAAGACAGCTAAGAACTATCTGTGCCCTACAGACACATCAGCATGCATAATGATCAGCACACATATTGATAACATCAACTTATTTACAGGCTTTTGAACTGCGTAACCACCGCTAAATTAGCACACGGCTAAGGCATGCACACACACACACAGTTATTTTCTGATGCAGGAATAAGTTATCAGTATGACTTCTGATGCCTCCCACAACCTTTTCTAAATAATCAATTCCTTCTTCCCATCATCTTCCTACGCTGCAGCTCTACTGTAGATACACAGCGGAGACTTCTTCTTTGAAACACCAACCGATCAATTATACTACACAAAGTCGCCACCATTAAAAAGTCAACCTCTGACCTTTGTTTTCACACCGCAAATGCTTGTTTGAAATGTTAAAGCAGCCGTGTGCAGGGTGTTTGAGTGAGTGTGTGCATGGCTGCGTGCCACGCTGACACTTGACTTATCATCGCTTGCATAAATTACAGACGTTAATCTCCCGTATCAGATGGTCCCTCCAGTGCTCCGAGGTTTGTTGGAATTCAAAAGCAGCGTTATTCTGACTTTGCTTGACCCTGTTTTGTTTACAGCTTCTCAGCTCCTTTCCAAAAAGAGTAGAGGTGAAAGTAACTTGTTTTTGTGATTCCACTAAATCGCTTTTACTCAAACTTATTACAAATAAGCAGAGAGGAATTGAAGCATGGGTGGTCAAAGTGAGAATGAAACCCCTCGCAGGAGTTGCAGACTTACCTCCCCTGTCCTGTCATTCACACACAGTGGGTCACATGTTTGTCTTTGTGAGCCCATAAAACAACTCATTAAACCACTTCTTGGCAAAAACTACACAGCTTAAGATTTATTGCATTTGGGTGATTAAGCTTCAGCACTTTACCTTCAGTGCATCCTGCGTGTCGTCTAGACAGTACACCCTGATGTGATAGTCCAAAGTTGTGCAGGAGACAGGTCCAAAGACGGCCAGTTTGAGCCTCTTGGCTGCCGCCTTGCAGACTGACTGCCCCACCAGGCAGTATGTCCCCAGTGTCTCTGTTAAGATGTGACACGCCTCAGAGTCCATCTGCACATAACAGGGCGTGGTGAAATTCTCCTCTCCCACGACAACCACGTCCTGTGGGGATCAAACACACACAAATACACATTTTAAGACATTCTGGTCACCATGCCAGGTCTGAAATATGAACACACTGTCCTGTAAATCATACTCATTTCAAAGCTGTGCCTTTGTTTCAGAATGATCCTGTCTTAAAGAAAGATTCTAATAAGATAGGAATCTTTTTATCAGCTTTTAATCTTAATAATAGATTGCACTGATGAAGGGCTCCCACTAGGTCACTATTTGGTACACAGACCTGATCAAAATCTTAAGCCCAGTTGAAAAATTGCTAGAATTTACCTTTTGCACATTTGAATCTTAATGAGGTTTTAAGTAGAGCTACAATATGCAAACGCAAGAAGGGGGAGTGTGACAAAAAGCACTTTGAAAAAGTGAGGCTCTAGTTCCCATTGTGTCTCTTCGTCCTGGCAGAGTACCTGCGTTTGTTTATATCTGGCACGCCACACGCACGGCCTGATACACTAAGCGGCGAGCGCCTCGTAGCCAGTTGTAGCTCTGCAGCGGAGGTAGCGCCTTTTTACGACACGATGAGAACTAGTGCCTTATTTAGCTGTGTTTTTGTGTGAAAGTAACGCGCTGAAAATTCTCTAAATAAAGCGTGAATGCAGACTGATATCAGATTTTTTTTGGTGGGAGTCAGTTTATTTGTGTTTTTGGTCAAGTAAAAATTGGCCCCGTCTGAGTGCAGAGGAAACCGGCAGAGGAGCAGGGAGGGGGTGTTTGGTGCGAGCGCTCTGGGCTTCTGTTGCACAAAATCACTGCTGTAGGGGTAATTTCTGCCCTAAACCTTGTGATAGGACCCAACTTGTTCCATCCCAGAGTATCACTTTAAGGTCCAAACATGCAAAATGCATATTCTAGGAATTTTTCAACTGGTCTTAAGATTTTGATCAGGTCTGTATGCAGCCTGTATTTTAAAGACTCCAGTTCAGCTGTTGTGTGTTATGGGACCCAGGGGTGACCATGTATGAAGGGAAGGGTCTCAAAATGGGACAAAATGAATGTCATTTTGTACTATAGAAGAGTTAAAACTAGCTATTTAGACTAAAAGCTCACCAGAAAAATGTTTACTGAGGCAATAATTCAAGTGACAGGAAGTGTCTTTTTTGCAACTGAATTTAAAAAATGTTACTTTTTTTTTAAGCAGTCAAGTTGCCCCCTGGCGGTCATATTGGTAAGCGTAATAAAAAGCAGAGGGTACACTCACTTCCCCTGTTTGTAGGTTGTCATACCTTTCCAAGACTTTGACTGTGACACAAAAATGTCAACATTGAATCAATCCAAGAGTAAGAGAGTGTGACAACACCATTTCTAGTTTGAGGGACAAATATAATGGAGGTCAATACGGCACAACTATTTGAGCTGACAAACAGTGGAAATGTAGATTACTCTGATTTTCCATCAGACGTCACAGTCCAGCTAAACCTGTTTATATTTCACCTTTATTTAGCAACAGGCTTTTATTTGTTTGTGCAGACTGCTTTTTAGCATTATTTGAACACCGGCTTTGAGAATTCACGGGGACTAAGCCACATACTGTGTGTTAACATAACCCAACTGGACCTCCATTTGGAGCTGTTTCCACTAATGCAAACACTGCCTGTGTAAGCAGGGTGTGTTTTTATACCTGGCACATGTGCGCTGAGCCGTAAAGAAATCATTGTAAAGCAGAATAAGGCTGAAGTGTAAATGTTACGCTGCGTTAAATTATCCACTAGATGCTGTGAACAAGATGATGAACATTATTTGAATCATCAGGTTATCTGGTAACTCCTCTTGAAATCCAGTTTCTTAAGTTTGGTTTTCCACACAGTCACAGCCTTGTTTCATGTTGTAGTGAGATGAAAATGCATGTCTGGGTGGACATGTGACTTCTGAAAGCAAATCAAGGTGCCCATTAGGAGACTGATGACACTTGTTTTAGATCTGTTGTCTGTGAAGTGTGTCCAATGGCTCTGTGATTATCTGCTGGCTGCTCATATCGTTCTGCAGCGCTGTGCCACAGCCGGAGTTATGGTGAATCTATACAGCTCTCTGAGTTGAGCGAGAAAGCACAGGCATGCTGTTCTTCTCTTATATAAGAACTCAACCTCCAATTAGTTGAGCACACATCCCTGTGCATATATGTGACCGTGAATAATCATGTGCACGTGTGGATGTTTGCAAGTATGGATCTTTCCTATGTGCACATGCGTGATGTAAATATTGAGTTTCCAATCACAGTTCATGGGGAGTTGTGTTCCTGCAGATGAGGCTGCCAAATCAATACAAAGAGGTAGGAAAGCAATATGGTATGAATCTGTTATTACTGGTAATCACAGCCCTGGCTGCTCCCCCCTGATGTGAGGGGAATTCAATTACCTCCCACAGCCTGTTTTTGGGGAAAACTTTCAGATGGGAAATGGATGTTCTACCGCAATAAGAGGAAAACAAATCGACTTCCTGATGAAAACCCACTTTTCATTTTTCCTCTTCTTTACCCGCTCAGCACCGAACCCTTTCCTTTCTGTCCGTCTTTCTCTCACTCACACACGCATACTTTCACACACGCAGAATCTTATGCATGGCTAATTGTGCAGAGACATTGTGTTGGGCTGTGATAAGCAACAGAAGACAGCATACGGGGGGGCTTGTAGACACAGCGATGCAGCAAGACAGTCTTATCACCCACACCCACACATAACACGCCCACACCAACACACATGCACGCACAGATACAGAAACAGACATACATAGGCAGTCACACACTCCCAAAAATACTCCAGCAGATTGCTGAGGTAGAGACTCCACGCTGGGAGACATGGGAAGGGAAGAGGGAGTGTGGGGAGTGAAAAAAAGAAGGGATAAAAACATAAAAAGAGAGATAAGAGAGGAGGACGACAGGAGCATAACAAATTGCTTCTGATAGGAGTCTTCAGCCTTCTGCTTGTCTACTAGCCCATAGGCACTTTGTGTTTACTGAATTTTCTCTATTTCTCCTTCTTTTACTCTGCCTTTCCTTATTTTATGTGTATAAAGCTGACTGAACTTCTGGATGAGGAAGTTAAAGTGTGTGTGCATAAATGTGTCAAACTGTGTGCAGGCAGGTGTTCTTTTTCTATGATGGATCGAGATACATCTCTTAATTTACGGAGAAAACAACGTTTAAGCAGATTTATCTGTTGGCTTAAAACTGCCAAACACTGACCTCCCACTCTCCCATGGCCAGTTGGTTCTTCAGCTGAATGAGCCAGTCTTCCTGCACGTTGTCGGCGCAGTGGTGGATGGTGAGGATCACTGGTCTGGTCAGCAGGGCTCCTGGAGGCCCACAGCTTACCACCGGGCTCAGCACGGTCTGGATGTCCTCCACCGGGGGTCTGGAAGAGACAGATAACACTGAGCTGAAAAGGATTCTTCGGAATGAAGCGACAGCATGGCTTCGCTGTTATGGAACACCAGCTGGAGCGAGCATCATCTGCAGAAAGCTGTATTGATTTCACTTGTGGCGTGTGTTATCTTGTCATAATGGTCAAATGCGGTAGCATTGAAGGAGACAGGTGGATAGTTAGGTTGGAGTCATATGAACCAGCTTTGAGAACTGTAGATGAGATAATCAGAGGACAAAACAGATAGAGCAGGGCTGCACGGATTCAATCAGAGGATGATTAGTGGACTCAGTGGGCCTCAGCTGGAGTCAGTGCCTCACAGCTCATGGGTAGAAAATAATAAACGACGAGTGGTCACAGGCTCTTCAGATTTTGCAGCAAACAAGAGCACTGGAAATCTAAGGACATGATCATTTATAAACGTTACAGTACAGAAATAGAAAAGGAGCCTTCTTGAACATGGCAGGACATCAGAAAAGCATCGTATTCTGATCTTCCAAAATTCTACATCGCTGAAATTTGTGTCTGTGCTCATGGTTTTAAAACGTTCAGGTCCTCCACCCTCACAAAGCCATTTGTGTTTCATTTGTAAAAGCTGATTCAATCTGCAAGAAAATCCTTTGAAAGAAATTACCCTGCCACTCTATAACACCGCCTTTAGGCAAGAACATTTCTCTAAGGAAGCAACAACTTTGTTGAACACCACACCAGCCTACGTTTAGGGCTACAGCTTTATCAGTAGGTTTAGATTCACACTGAGAAAAACAGCTCAAACTACCAGATCCTTCTATATCTCTGCTAATTTATGTCCTCTGACAGCTTCATATGTATTCCCTTTCACCTTTCCTTTTTGTTTTTTTCTTTAATAGTCACTGTTCTATTATATTGATAATGTGCATGTTTCCAACCAAATGTAAACAATAAATGTGAATCACTTGACTAGTATTTCTATCCTAAGTCTTTCATTAAAAAGTCAAACAGATTTCATGACATATCGCAATATCAAGTTTAGTGATGTCTCCTGTAATCCATTAATCAGTCATTTTTCATTCTCATATTGCAGATGTTTTTATTGACTGAAATATCTGTGCAGATAAAGGAGCAGCTTCTAAGTTTTAGACCGTTTTTCCAGTTCATCTGGTGTCGGGGGGGGGACTGATCCTGAGCAGCACGATCGATTTAGCTGCTAAGGCTCATTATTGAGTCATGCAGAGTTCAGATGGGCAGGAGAAGCTAAACATACAAACAGCATGCCTAAAATGGTTAGAGCAACACTGTTAGCATCCCAATGCAGGGGTCATACCTGAAATGATTGCAGTCTTGATTATAACAGTCGTACGTGATGCATCTTCTACCATACAATTAGAGTAAATGAGATATTCTAAGCTCTGTACTTCTGCCTGAGGGTTACATCTCAATCAGCTAAACCACATGATACTGGCTCCCCTAGTGTTTCAGAAAGAAGTCAATGTAGCTATGTGCTACAGCCAGGTATTGACTGAGATGAAGGCAGAGGACAGAGGAGAGGTCTGACTCAGAAAAACTGTAGCACACTGCAGGGGGGCTAATTCCTATTGACTGGTATTGACTGGGGAGCAGCTAGAAAGGATACATGGGAGGAAATGTATGAAGCAAACTGTAACAAGTGTCCTAAAGGAGAGGTCACATGGAGGACTGAAACAGGGAGTTGGACTAATTTGTTCCAGACTTTTCCCTCATGTTATCGAGCCATGCTGGCTCCTCTTTCTGTCCATACTTAAAGGTTGTAGCAATTCTGTTGTGCTACCAACAAGATACAGTGAAGGTGGTTACAATGTAGTTTGAGACACTCATGGCATTAAAGGTACAGTAAGAGAAAGGAAACATTTAAAGGTCCCATATTATGTAAAAATCACTTTATTAAGTCTTTTAGTGAAATTTGTGGATCGTTGGCTTTCCTCCCAGCCCACAAAATGTGATATTTAATGACAAAACCTGTATTTAGTAGTGCTTGTGAATGTAAAATCCTGACCTAAAACGAGCTGTTTGGATTTTGGGGATTTGCCGACGTCAGCGATTCCCTTTTTTGACCAATCAGGAGCAAGTCTGACCTGATTGGTCCACCAGCAGCTAGGAGGCGAATGCTGAAGTTGAAGAGTCATCACTGCTCTGTTTTTGGCTGTAAACAGCGACATAGCTCCATGCACAAGCTTCCCATCTCAGAAGAAGACAAGACTAAGTGGCTAGAGTTCATTTATCAAGGAAATGTGCCAGCTACACTCAGTAAAACTGTGCATGTGTGTGCTAGTCACTTCATGGCCGACTGCTTTTCCAACTTTGGACAGTACAACAGAGGGCTAGAGAATAGACTGGTCCTGAATCCAGGCGCATTACCAACCATCTGCCAACAAACCTGGGACCCTGGAAATGTGAGTATTTTAAATGCTGTGTGCTGTGGAGCATATGTAAGAGCTTTTCCTCAGTGTCCCCCTGTCTCTGTGTTAGCTTCAGAATGCTAACTTTAGCTGCGGTTAGCCTGTTGTTTTATCCTGTAATGTTACAGTAAACGACCTTCGATGTTTTCTAAACATTGTGCACTCAGAGCTCGAGGCGCCGCTCTCAGTGACGCTTAAGAGCGGGGCGGTATCAGTGGTGGCTCATTTACATATGAAGGACATGCCCACTAAATCAGAGCGTTCTGAACAGAGGGGCTATGAGAGCCTGGAAACAATGCTGCTGTGCTTGATTTATTGGCTTTTTGGACCAAAACATGTTACTACCATTACATGAAGACATCAATGATGCATATTAAACTGCAGAAAAGGAGCATGATATGGGGCCTTTGAATTGTAAATTTGGACAATACAGATCTGTTGAGCATTCAAGTTAGCGACTAAGAAGAAATATATGTCAACATTTATTTCTCCTTGCATGAAGTTGTAGATACAGGCCGCAGGCTTTGGGGTTTGTCAGACTGATTTTTTAAGGGCTAGCTCAACATACAACGAGTGCTAACACATCAATGATGTTATAATGTTAATCCCAAAACGTCTGGAGTAGCGGTTTGATTCATATTATTGTCATTATCATATCAAATTGATCTCCCTTGTCTTTTGTGTCGCACAGAGCTTTTTACCACTTATGCACAGGGTTTGGGAATGAAAGATTACAGAATACATTACAGGATAATCCCAAAAATAACCACTAATCTGCTGACTGCTGAAGAAATAGTCAACTCCTTATAGATGCTGTTTTGAGATTAGTGCTTCTGATTTTTGGATCGACAGACTGAAGTGAAGCATGTGGTGAAAAATATGTTAGTCGCACTGTAGTAAACATTCATTTCACACATTATTAAAGAAGCTGTAACTGTATGCACTCTACATTCAGGAAAAAGACTGATTAAAAAGTTTAAATTACAGATTAATTATGTTAATTTTGTGGATCACAACAGATTATGATTCTTAAAAGGTAGAAAATAATGTGTAATATATTTTACGATTATCTGCTGAACCCTGACGCTTTGAAATGTTGGATCTGGGTCTAATAGAGAAAATCTGTGGAATTAAGTGACCTCTGCTGAATGAGTCACTGAAAGAAGGTGTGCAAAGATAAACTATAAATAATAATAATGATTCATTCCTTGCTGTGCATCCTGAGCCTGTGTCACACTGTGAAAGCCTCCCCACGCAACTGCACAACCAAGTCTCTGCTCGGAGAGCGACTGACAGGTACACGATAAGAAAAACACAGAAACAAACAGAACTCAGAGGGAGACGCTGAGATAAAGAGAAAAAAGGGGACAACCGGGAGCAACAGAGAGAGACAAAAACCTACCTCAAGCTGTCCTTCCTGTGCACAGTCACATACATCTCATACACCCGGCCCTGAGGAACAGCACCCGCTGGAACCAACAAGCTCACACCTGCAGGAGAGATGACAGGAGAGGCAGAAATAATGAGATCCATTTCTGGATTTATTAATTTTACCATGTACTAAACTGAATTATTAAATTTCCCACCAGTTATCGCTTCATCATTCTGATTAATTATTCAATGATATTTTTTAAAAGACAGTCTTTGTATGACGTCCTCTTTAATACATCACTGAGAGAATTAAGCTGTGATGTTTTATAGCTTCTAAGAGCTGCTTCCTATCAGCAGGTTACATAACTCATTATTTTTGTCAGCACTTAACTTTTAAATTGAGTCTACTAAAAGTTTTGAATCTTTTAAAACTAGTTAGTATGAAAGCATCCACTGATTTTTTCATCATATTGACTGCAGCAAGATGAACTTAATCCTTTAAATAGTCCGTTTTTTTATCACAGCATGTGTACCATCTCTTAAAAAAGGCTCTTTTCCTGATGAATTTATCTCTGGGATTTTACCATCTACATTTATAGTGATAAAAAAATAACCTTTGGAATTTAGATTCTTAACCTTGTGTGATCTAATCAAACTGTATTTGTGTGTCAACAGATCCTCCAACACATCTTAAATGAGCATCACAAGGTTGAAATAAGCTTATTAGAAATAAGTAGAAAGTCTGACCAGAGTTGGGCACGATGAGGTGTCCTCCCTGGTTGTTAAAGGATCCATGAGCGGTGCATGAAGGGTCCCGTGTTCTAGCCAAGCTTTGGTTACGGAAGTTCATGGTGTCGCTGTTGTCCAGCAGGGACTGAGTAACCTGAAAAATGTTGACAGTAACACAATATTCATAAGAAAACAGTAGGACAGGTTATGACAAAACACGATATCTACTATTTAGTATGTGGTTTAAAAGATGGTGGTTCAACTTATAGGTAGAGTCTGCAGGATTTTCCTAATAAAAATAAAATGTCAACTTCAACAGGAATAATCCTGCTCAACTGTGTCCTACATGCCTCTTTACATGTGTGTCAGTGTCAGTGTCTGCCTCAACCCCCTCCTCTCCCGGTACGTTGATGTTTTGGTTGTATCAGGACGTTTCTGGGTGGAGAGCAAGTATGGCTACCTCAACCAATGACAGTGCACCCATTGCGCTGTGATTGGTTGTGATAGTGGATGTGGCACAGAAAAAGAAAAACACAACCAAAGTGAAATGAAACACCAAACAGCTAAGGCTTGGGTAAAGGGTGAAGCTTGGCTCAACTTTCACTCGCTTTAAAGAACTTTGAGGGCAGCACAAAACAAAGAGCGACGCTGGTAGGCTTTCTGCAAACCAGGAATGTGTCAAATACTGTGATTAGCTAGTGCTAACATGCCAAGTCGGGCGCACGGCTCTTGAGTCTCTCCCACATAGAAACGCAACAGGTGGCTGCTGGTCATGCAGTCACAGTTGGAGCCAAGGAGGAGGAGGAGCCCAGTTTGAATATTGGGTTTATTGGGAAAATTCCTGCAGACTCCTGCTTCAAAGTCTGGAAAACATACTAAAGAATTTGAGAGATGTTTTTATTACAATGACAGCTCAAAAAAATCAGGTTTCCTCTCATACTGATGTTTTAGAAAACCTTTATTAAAACCTCAGTCTAAAACACTTTGTTTTAGCCGCTGTTACTTCAAGGCTCCCTTCACTCTCACTGACAAACCACCTGGAAGCCTTTTGGGGGTAGAGGGAGTAGACCTCAGTGTTTGAGGCCCACCCGTCCAATACTTCATTGACCTTATCACTTCAGCAAATCTTTTGAAGATCTTGTGCCACTTTAAAACATGTAAAAGCATCTTAAGTGATAGTTCTTTTTGAATGATGTTACATGTCTTTGCCTCGATCAGAATTTGCTTAAAGTTATTGTGTACTCTTTCATAGAGAGAACTGAGCTTCACCCATGCTTTGAGAAAGCTGAAGACTTGAACATGTCCAGGAAATTAGTGTGTTGTGGTTTGAAGGGTGAACTCCTCTCACAGAGCTGATGTAAATACTGTGTAAATGTATTCTAATGAAGGCGAAAGTTCATGAAGGTCAAAGCTAGTTCGACTGTGCGAGGATAACCTCGAGGTTTAGAGGTCACTGTAGTTTTATTTTTGACTGGCTGATTAGAGTGTTGGAAGATGCTCCCTCTGCACAGCAACTTTTCTGCTTTCACTTAAGATATTCTTTCTTTCTTATGCTTTCTTGGTAACCATTAACTAAAGCCCTACTGGGGACAATCTGCATCTGCCTGGGAGCATTGCCATAGGGCTGAGCTGACAATGTGTGAGGAGAGGGCGCATTTACAGTAGCCCTGTGAAACCACCTAAGGGTAAGTAGTAAAATATGACCTGCTTTGCATTTCCTTGTCAAAAAATGTCCACTGTGAGATGCAAAATAAGGACTTAACATTCAGCAGTCTACTCCTCCTTCACACACGGTTGACAAGAGCTCACTTCAATGTTCAAAGACAAACACCAGAAGAAAAACCGAACACATTCACAAGAAAAAAAAAGCTTCTTTGTTTAAGCTGGTGAGGTCACTCACTGGACACAGAAGAAGTTCAAAAGTCAGAATTAAAAAATCATCAAAAGCGATGGATAAAACTCTCAAAAGAGTGCTTCAGATGTGTTGAAAACTAGCAGGTTTAGCGATCACACTGCCTCAGGACAGGTACCATAGTGAAGGTGGTTTCATCTGTATTTGTGACAACTGACAGCAGTATGCATGCCATGAAGATGACAGAGCAGAGGGAGGAAACTGGGGCACCAAGCTGCATGGAAACTAATGTTCTTCAGCTGTGTGGAGGAAACGTTCGACAATTCTCCTGGAAATCAAAGATGAAGATAAAAGATACTGATATTAGACGACAGGACAGAGTGCCTACGTTACCTTGGGAGACAATTTGGATGTGAAGTCTCCTCCGAGGTCATCCTGTGGCGTGACCAGACCAGAAGAGTTGTAGACTTTGATCTTCAAGTTGGGAAGAGGGTCTAGGAGGGGAGAGTTGGTCATTGGGATTTTATCTGACACATCGTGGAGGGCATACACAGGACCACGGTACATGGCGGCTGCATTTGTCAAGTCAGGGGGGGCTGTCAGCAGATCAGCTGAAGGGAGGAAAGAATGAAATAAGAGAGAGCAGGAAAAGGAAGAAAGAACAAAATGTGAGATGAGTCAAGCTTTTAACAATGATGAGTTCTTTTTGTATTAAAAATGTTTTTGTCCCCAATAAATGAAAACTCCAACACATGGCTGCAGTTTGGGACTAATGTGGCAAACTTGTAGGTCAGTGAGCAGGAATAGGGGGAGTGAGAGTCCACAGATAAGGTATCAGTGTCTGCTAAGATTCATTACAGTACACAGGAGCATGACCTGGATCAAGCACTGCTGCATGACTGCTGCACGCACAAACACACCCACACCCACCTACACACACCTACATACACTCAGACTTCATCTCAAAACCTTATTTTGTTCTGCTCAGTGAGAGAAAATAATGACAGTATGTCTTCCCTCAAACTTCTCCAGTGTTTCCGTGACTCTGACCTCACCCAATCACAGAGAGCTGTCCCACTTTAATGACATCACCGTCTGCTTTGAAAATCTGTGTAATACAGATCTGACTGACAAACCATACTGTACACATACATCACAGGTTAACAGTGTAATTCAAAACTGCATCCTCTAATGCTGATTTGCTAGGGTTCAGGTAATTGTTACTGTGTTCTGTAGGTTTCTCTGTTCTAAAAACATCCATGTTGTCTTTGTTGTTGCACAGGAGCATTAAGTACTGTAAATTTCCCATGTTTACCAGTGCCACCAATAAACCAGTATAACATGCAGAGAGGTATTTCATTATGTTATATCTACGCAGGGGGGTGAGGCTCAGCTGAGGCATCTGTCAAGACTGCCAGTGCAGCCATCACCATGACTGACTGCACATGACCTGATGGGATTAACACCACCATTCATTGTGTGTTATAAGCAGCTACTGCACAAAGCATGCCTAGGATAGACTTCAGTTTAAGAAAACAAGTGACCAGTGGAGACTGCTTGACGCTGGGTGAAAAGGTTGCAGGCAGTGGGTCCATGGCTTTCAAAGTGACCATATATAGGCTGAGCTCAACTACTGAAGCAGTAGCTCACAGGATCGTAGAAACAGACGGTAATTACCAGAGCTATAACCGCAGAAACGCTTCATTGTAGACTTTGCTACTCAGGAAGACCATTTAAACTTTGCCTTCACCACGAAAAGCAGGCTGTCTTACACACTGGTGCGCTTGAATCCCTGACTGTTTGGTATATTTTAGAAGGGCAGGAAAGATGGTGAACCAAATTATGACAGAAAATAGTCAAGAAAAGCTAAAAGGAAAAAAAAACAACTGGGAGCAAACTGACCTTATCCAACAAAACTGTATTTTTTGGAGGAAAAACATTTGTTCATGAAGTTTCTTGAAATAAAGCCATCTTTAATACAGATCTAAACAATTGGTGTACATATGTGTATTTTTTTTCTCTATCTACAAGCATTTTTTTCTGGACTTGTCAGGTGACTGTGGCTCTAATTAAGTTTATTCTTTTTACTAAAATTAGACAAAAACACTTGCTTAGATTTCCATTTTGCAATGGAAAGTATGAACTAAGGCAGAGGTTCTCAAATGGGGGTACTTGCACCCTTAAGGGTACGCAAGATTCAAAGATGTATTCAAAATATATCAACCAAGCAAAATTCCTTTATCACCGTTTATTAAATCAATGTTTGAATCAAATATAAATAAAAGTTTATAAACCTAAGTTCATCCAATAGACACTAAGGGCTCTAATTTTGTAGACCAGGCGCAAGCACAGGCGCACCTGCCCTGCACCGGCCTTCGCCGGGCAGACAGGGCGTGACCACCACACTTTGCAAGTTTCCTGCAGGGCCAAGAGAGGCGCAGTCAAGGCGCAGAGGAGCACAGAGGAGCGCAGAGGAGCGCGTCCACACCTCCCTCCGTGCAAATGGCAGAGAGGGAGGAGGTTAGCCGTGAGTGGGTTTAACACAGCCGAGCGCTGTTTTCACCAATCAAATGAGCGCCTCTCCTCGCCTTTAAATGCCCTGCGGCCGAGACGCAGCGTCTGATTGGTCTGAGTGATCCCCAGCACCGCGGAAACAGTTTGCTGGAAAGACCCGGTAGCAGAGACGGTCAGAGCCGTTGTTCCTGCAGCAGGAGAATGGACAGCGGGGCACATCGGAGGACACGAAGCGCGTCACCCTGTGGGCCAGCTCCCGGGACAGATGTAATCTGTTTCTTTGTCATTAATAGGAGTACAAAATCAAGGGACAGTTACACAGCTGGCTTATCCATTCAGAATACTTTTGATCCACCTGCACTCCTGGTTTGTCATCGCCAAGCAGAGCCTTTGGTGATATACTGTATACTCTCCCGGTGTCTCCGCCTTATCCTCCTTACAATAATGTACTCCATCTTTTTAGATCACGTTAAAAATAAAGACTAAAACAGAGAATTATGGGAAATCATGGGTAAATCCTAAGTGACATACATTTATTTTGTCTCTTTTTACTTCGTCTTTTCCCCTCCTCTTTTCTTTGTATTAAATGAAATGAGAGAACCAGATATATACTCAGTATCAGATGTTAAGGCTGTTTATTGTTTAATTGTAAGATGTGCATCAAACTTCCAGCTGTCATCAGGTTAACTTTCCATTATGACAAACGGCTTTAATCTGACATCAGATGTGACGGGACAGTTAATATAGATACAAATGTATATGCTGGTTCAGACAGTTACATTAAATAGCGATTACTGTGATTGTTTATTGCGTAAAAATGTGCCTGACACTCTGGAAACCTGCCTCTGAGGCTTTGTTGACATGTGCGCACATGTGCACCTGTCACCAAATTACAGCTGCGTGGGGTGTGCTCCGCCTTGTGCCGAGGATAGACCAGGTTGGAGCTGGCGAGCTTTCAGCGCACTTTTTTGGCACAAAATTGTCACTGCGCTAACATGAATCTGCTGACACCTTCCCCTGGTGCACCGTCAACTCCCCCTGGCGCGCAGTCACACCCACCTCTGCGCAGACGGTCTACCAAATTGTCAAATTGGCAGCGCACGGTGCTGCTCCATGAAATTAGAGCCCTAAGAGTACGGTCCTATGTTCTATTTTTTTTTTCATCCAAAACTGCTCTGTGTTCGTTAGGGGGTACTTGGTGGAATAAAAAAACATATCATAGGGGGTAAATCACTGAAAAAAGTTTGAGAACCTCTAAACTAAGAAATATCTGTGGTACAGCACCTCTTTCAGGTTTGCTGACCAGGGACCACATACTTTTCATGATGCAAACATGCATAGTCTGTTTTTTTTTCTTCAAACAAAATATGTATAATCTGATGGATTATTCTGAGTCTCCATTCTGCATGAATCTACCTGTCCAGTCCAAGAGAAAGACTGCTGAGTTACAGTTTATCTGCAGGCTGATGATTTTCACATCGAAAGGAAACACTGTAGAATTTCTGCATACAAAGTCACACATGAAAGGAAAAATACATCTGCAATTCAAAACATAGGGACAAACAAACACTGTACACACACAGGCTCATACATTTGAAAGAAAATACCAAGTTTCTGAAGAGGCTTCTATGTAGGTAAGATTATCTTCTACACTGATTATGCAGAGGTCAGTGTAAACATGCAGGGACATGGTGATTGCTCAGAAGTATAGAAGCTGAGCCATAACTGTGCACTTTTTCACATGAGTTATTCTTTTATAATACAGTGTCTTGTTTCCAAAGTATTGGTATTTTTCCACACATTTTGTTGTCTAGCATTTGCTAAGATTCAACATCAGTAAACTGACTGCAGTCAAATCTATCTGGAAAAAATCTCAGTCCCTTCAAGGTAATTGGACAGATGCTGCAGCAGAGCAATACTCATTGTATTAATAATACATTTGGCAATGTTAACACAGAGTCAGCCCGACATGGGTATTTACTTTTGTGAACCCAATCAAGGGAATGTGCTCACAGCCACCCAATAAGACGACAAGCTCACTCAGCTTTATGATGCTTTCCTGAGCTTGCCTATAAGCCCCTTTTATACAAGACCAAACTTACTCTTGAGGAAGAAAATTGCGAAGTGTACTTCTGCATAAACAGGTCTCCGTAAACATAAATTGAGTCCAACAAATATCTAAGCTTTAATTGGGATAGGGATCACAGGAAGGCTGGTTACCTACTGAGAACAGTTCCAGATTTGTTTGCACCAGAATCTTCTTTTTTTGGGCGCAGTGCCTGAAATCCTGTCCTTTCCTCCACCAGCCCATCTATTCTAATTTTAAAATCCCTCATTATCACCAACACACGCACACACACACACACACACACACACACACACACACACACACACACACACACACACACACACACACACACACACACACACACACACACACACACACACACACACACACACACACATCTGTCAGCTATCACTCTCTTCCGCTCTCTATCACCAGGCTGTTTAGCCTTAAAGCCAGCGGGTATTCCTGCCAAATCGTCCCTGCTGAAATTTAATTAACAGCTAACGGAAACCACGGAGAGAGAGAGAGAGGGAGAGAGACAGAGACAGAGGGCAGGGTGAGATAAAGAGAGTGCGAGCGATGCAGGGACATAATTCTTCATTAATAGTAATCGAAGATGGTCCCTCACTGCGGAGTGACAAGCATCCTAATGCCCTCCTGATAAAATGTCATCCAATCTCTGCTCTGTTAAGGTATTCACCCTTGTACACACACTGCCATGTGCACCTATGCGTACACACACATACACACACACACACACACACTCATTTTTCTAACCACTATTTGTCAATTTGTATCGTATCCTTTCTGACCTCACGCTCCTGTTTCTTAATGTATAGCATGATTTGAATTTTAACCATTCCCAAATTTGACCACATTAACATATTCAAGGTGTCCAGAGCTGTACTAGGTAATGTTTCTATGTGTTTTAATCTCTGTGGACTCATGACATGTCATTATTTCCTCTTCAAGTTGTGTCCTTGGTGTTGTATTAAGCTGATATGTACGGTGGCTGCCAAGGGTAAACAATCTGCTACAGCCGGTATAATCTACAGATCATCTGCTCATGTTGGCTAACAAAGAGACTGACCAATGTATGTGGGGAAAATTAGATCTTACACAAATGTTTGTTTCCAAAGTTCAACGTTTGTGGTATAAAATAAAAATAAAATGAAATAAAACTAGGGAAAAAAAACTACAGTAATATAAATTCAAAATGTAAAGGAAATCAAGGAATAATGTTCTAAAAATCAGACCTTATCAAATCAAATATTAAATAATGACAAAGTGCTTGGACAGAAACCAACTCAAAAGTTACAATATGCATCATAAGAGTAACAAACAGACAGAGCCTGAAAACTTGCTTCTGATTGCTGTATGAGCATGTTTTGCATGAGGACCCCTTTTAAAGATCATAGTTCTTTATGTTATGAATCAGGTATTTTAAGTGTATGCATTGTATCCATAAAAGCAAGAGATGACAAATAAGCTGGAAACCTCACATTTAACATGTACAGAGCAAAATATCAAAAAGCATTTCAATACTAAACAAAGCCAAACATGATCTGGATCATGCCTCACTTCAGACAATGTACTGTTCTCTGGTTTTACCATATTTAAGTTACTGTGCTGAGGTTTGGGGCAACACATGTAAATGCTCACTGCATTCATTATCCATACTTCAAAAACGAGCCATAAGACTTACTCATCAAGCTGGATACCTGGACCCCACCAACCCATTATTTCTACAGTCAAGGCTACTTAAATTTTCAGATATTGTGAAATACCAAACTGCAATGGTCATGTTTAAAGTGATACTGCGGGATGGAACAAGTTGGGTCCTATCACAAGGTTTAGGGCAGAAATGACCCCTACAGCAGTGTTTTTGTGATGCAGAAGCCCAGAGCGCTCACACCAAACACCCCCTCCCTGCTCCTCTGCTGGTTTCCTCTGCACTCAGACGGGGCCATTTTTTACTTGACCAAAAACACAAACGGACTCCTACCGAAAAAATCTGATGTCGGTCTGCATTCACGCTTTATTCAAAGTGAACAGCAGGTCATCCTCGCTCTCATAATCACTCATCTTTACGTTATTATTGCAGAATTCGTCCTGGCAGACTACCTGCGTTTGTTTATATGGCACGCCGTGCACGCGGACTGATACACTAAGCGGCGAGCGCCTCATGGCCATGTATAAATATATATATATATATATATATATATATATATATATATATATATATATATATATATATATATATATATATATATATATATATATATATATATATATATATGTATATATATATATACAGTAAGCCAACCTTCTATGTATCTATGTACACACATACATATATATATATATATATATATATATATATATATATATATATATATATATATATATATATATATATATATATATATATATATATATGTGTATATATATATATATATATATATATATATATATATATATATATATATATATATATATATATATATATATATATATATATATATATATATATATATATAAATATATATATGTATGTGTGTATATATATATGTATGTGTGTACATAGATACATAGAAGGTTGGCTTACTGTATGGAGATAATTAAAACTGGAGAGGGGATGGAAATTAATAAGTTTAACTGCTCTCCACTCCTTTTTGAAAATGTAAAAGATGGTGAACTAGAGATTTGCTGTCTTTTTCCTTAGTGTAATTCTTCTACATTTTCAAAATAAACTTTCATTCTTTTATTCATTCATTCATTCATTTAAGCTGTTTATATCCATGGTAAGTCAACTCATTGACAGTACTACATGTGAATGTGAAATGTTGAAAGACTTTGTTCATGTGCCCAAGGTCTACAAGGACACATTTTTGAGCGAATTTGCCAGGTTTATTCATGTTTTTTCTGTTCAAACTAGGAGTTTTAGTGAGTTAATTTAAAAGATTACTATTCCAGCAGAAGATTTGAGTCCATAGCATCGAGTGACCATCACTCCATTTCTTTCACATCTAACCTCAACATTTCCAGTAAGCCTTTGAGTGCATGCACACAGGTGCTGCAGTGTGTCTGTGTGTATGTGTGGGTGGGCAGTGTGCTTCTTGTTGTCTTATCCATTTCCCAAAGACAGCAAGCCAGAAATGACAACACAGACAGGTGAGAGTACACGATGGCTCCACTTTAACAGGAAGACAAACAGTGGAGGGAGCATCTGCTGTGGTGAGGAGTCACTGTGACTGGAGAGACGGCGAGGGAGGGAGACAGACAGACAGAGACGCAGAGAGAAGGATGCTGATAAACAGGAAATGTAAAGGGGGGAGAAAGAAGAAGAAGGATGGCTCAGAGAGGCTCCTTGATGGAAGAAAATGGGCTCTGGTGGAGACAGAGATAAATCCAGACGAGGAAGGATTGACAGCAGGAGGCCGAGGGAGAAAATAAAATGATAGCAGTATCAAAGCTTTAAAGTAGAGGGAGCAGTCAGGTACGGTTATTTCCAATGAGACACAGTCACATCCAGCTTTCAAAAACTGTGCTGGTCCTTCTGGCTGTTCATCTATTTATCTATCACTATGTGCATAATGTAATGCAAGCATTCGAGAGACACATACAATCGCTACTCCTCATGTTGAGAGAGTACAAAAGAGGATGATACTTGCTGTCAAGTCCCTCCTTAACATCAAGTGTCAGCACAGCTTGTGTGCTTTCTAGAAAAGTCCCCATAATTCCTCTGAGTTTTCTGCTGAGCCCTGACACTTCTGCCTGTTGTCCATAGAGCATCTATGCACCTATTTACACTGGAGTATAATACATCCTGAAATAAAATCCCACTTTCTGATAGGTTCTCTGATACAGTTTGACAAAGGCTTAGGGCTACAGTATAAAAAATACAAAAAACAAACAAGCAAACATAAAAAAGCTATCTGGAGTTCATCTTTTACTCGAAAAAATATCACAAAAATACACTGGAAATAAAATAGAAAGTTTGCTCTATTTTTACACTCCAAAAGCCACACAGTTTGTAACTTTTTGCCTTATTTCTTTTCAGTTACAGAAACCCTGCACATAAAGCCTTGAAAAAGACATTTCACAGAGCCAGATGCTCTAGTTTTCTTTCTGATCTGGATCAAATGTTGTTTCTTGTAACTGTCCTTACCTGATCTCGCTGTTTTGATGTTGACAGACTGGAATCCTCCGTTCAATGCTGAGGTGTCGATGATATCAGAGTCAAATTCACGGTGTGTCTTGCGGTAGACAAAGAGTGCCACGATGACAGAGATGACCAGGCACATGATGACTGCGATGACGATGCCCACGTAGAGAGCAACATCGTCTGTACTTGGAGCAGCTGGAGACAGAAGAAAAAGAGAGGTAGGCGTTAGCAGGTATATCAGAGAGGAACGTGTCAAAAAATAGTTAAAGAAATTGTTTTAACAACGTTATAAAGACAAGACCTTGGATTAGTTTTTTTGTTCCTTTGTTTCATTCTTTAATCGTGTTCAACAAACTTCTACCTCAGACCAACTATCAGACTGAGAGGACGGTCTCTACCGCTCCTTTTTCAAATGAAACTTTCAAATTGCCCTCCAGCTTTTGTAACGCAATAATTCGTCTAGACTGAAGCAGAGGAAAGACAGAGGCACCTTTCAGGAACAAAAAAAAGGGAAAAGACATTGCCTCTTAAAACTTAATAAGGCTGTTAATTATTTCACGAGAGTTCTAACATCCTTTTTCAATCCGACTGAGGCTTTAATGACATTTCAGTGAGAACAACAGGGAGAAATTTTATTCATGATCCATGTTTTAAAGCAGAGGAGGGGACTCAGAAAAGTGCAACAGATGGGGGAGGTGGATAGAGAGAGGCAAGAGTATTGCTTAAGAACAAATATGTGAAAAAATGAGAAAAGAAGTAGGAGACAAGCAAGGAGCACGAGGGAGGAATAATAAAGAAATAATACAAGAGACGGCCAATAAATGGAGAAGAGGACATGCAAGCAGATGAGAACAAGCTTAAAAGAACAGAGTGGGAAAGAGAAGAGAGGATGGTGCAAAGTGCATGATAAGAGGAGTGAAATAAAGAGAAGAAATTGGATGGAGGAAGAATAATAAGGGAAGCGGTTGAGATGATGGGTACAAATTGGAGAATGGTAAGGAGAGGTATGAAAAGAAAAATAGCTAAAGAAAAAAAAAGTAAAGGTGCAGAAGGGGAGAGGAAGTGTGATAAAGTGGAATGAAAAGAAAAAAAGAAAATAAGACTGAAGTAAATGGAAAGAAAAACAGGCAAGAAAGAAGAAAAAAGGAAGGTAAAGGGAAAGAAAAACAACAGTACAAACAAGTGAAGGACATAGAAGTAATGAAAGGAAAGGAAAGGAGAGGTAAGGAAAGGAAAGGAAAGAAAGGAAAGGAAAGGAAAGGAGAGGTAAGGAAAGGAAAGGAAAGGAATCTAAAGGAAAGGAAAGGAGAAAAGAGGCAACAAAGGAAAGTAGAAGAATAGAATAAAGGAGAAAATGGGAAGAAAAGAGGAAAAGAAAAGTAAATTGAGTGAAATGAAAGAAGGAAGGTGTAGATAAGTAAATAAATAAAATAGTAAAGAAGAGTGTATGAGAGGAAAGAGAAGGGCAAGGAAAGGGGAAAAGGAGTGATACAGAGGAGATAACAGCAAAGAAGAAGAAATCAGGGCAGCAGCAGACGAAGAAGAAATGCTCTTGAACTTCAAAGCAGCCAAACAAACAAATGTACATATTTCACATAAAAGGGCCTGTGAAACTTTTTTAAGAAGTCTCACACTTCAAGCGTTGCTCATATAATCACGTCCTGAGCTGGTAGGAGCGGATTTGTCTGCAGCTATTAAGAATAAGACAGAAAAGTATAGGAACACTCCCTTTAATCCGCCCTTAAAGTTGAGAGGCTGATAACAGGCTTTTAGCTCCAAACAGCCTGAGTCATTTGCTGAAGGATTTACTGTTGTGGCACCGGAACAAGTCCAAGCAGTATGAACCTGATTATGCATAAAAGTAGCCTTTGATGAGGCACACAGACACTGACGCTCAAATAATCAAACATGACACACACACACACACACACACACACACACACACACACACACACACACACACACACACACACACACACAAAAGACAGCAGTCATTCTTTATGATTCTGAATACTCATTTACCACTAGAGGGAGCTGTGAGCCACTTATGAAGTCTCTGGAGAGCTGGTTGATTGGTGCCAAAGCATGTTTCCCTAAACCTAGTCTTAGACTGACACACTGCAAATGATCTCAGAGGCTTTGTCCAAGTTACTGAAGAGCTGAGCAAAATGTGAAGCCCTCAGACATTTACTTTTCATCATTTCCCAACTTTTTTTCTTTTTAAGGATATAAACCCTTAATGTAACTCATTCTTAGAGATGACCAGTTATTATGTTGTACAGATGTTAACATGAATAAAAAGTGTTTCCGTTTGCCTAAAACTAAACTGCTGTAACTTTCTGTCCACTTTTAGAACTGTCTCACCAGGTTAATGTGTTTCTCCATAGTTAAACTTTAAATGTGTGAAAATGCCAGTGCCAGCGAGTCAAATTAACCAAATTACAACTGAGAAAGTGGAAAAAAGCCTCCACATAATTCACATTTACAGCCCCCATTCTGTGTTTAAGAGCTCACACTCTTTCCTCAAAAATTTACAACACCACGCCGGTCTGTTATATCAGCTCAAACCTCTGCCAGATATCTGCTTATTACATCTGGCTCAAACTTTGAGACCACCTTTAACTCTCCGACGCTGAACCCCTACTGATTCTGTCAAACACAGTCGCCAATTTCCTTTTGATGATGTTCAGGAAGATTACTGTGAAGTCCCAAATGTCCCAAATGTCCCGACTACACAGCAGCAGAGGGTTGCCCTGTTATCAAGGACTTTGCACTTGCCAGGGGGAGCTGAATTGGATAATCCTCTTTAATACCAACTCTCTGATCTTAATTATGATCAACAGCATCGTCCTCATCTATTTAGGGGAATCTTCATCTTGCTTCTGCTTTAACTTGAAGGTCTTAAACTTCAGAAAAGTGTAAGGCAGACAGAAAAAAAAACTCCTCTGAACTTGCTTTTTTCTAAAGCTACTTCTGTGTTGTGTTCTGGGACACTTTGGGGTAAGTTAACTAGGCTACTGTTCTCTGTATAAATGTGCGTGTGTATACGGATCGTTTCATTCTTTATACCAGTGGGCTTGAAAGTCCTTTCTTCACTGTGCTTTTAGTTCATATCCCTTCTCTCTTAGATCTTCCTCTCCCTCCATAACTCACGCCCCTCTCTCCGATTCACTCTGTCTCCATCTGTTTGATTTGTAGATGAATGAAACAGCATGTCCCATTTGAGTTCCTACCTGCCTGAGTAACCTACATACCACTGCAGGATACCTAATGTGTGCTCTTTTCCTTTTATGTCCCACTTTTTCTTGCAGGTTTAGGCCTTTTCTATCCTAAATTAAACAACTGTGATCAAATCAAATTAGAGGGGATTACCAACATTCTTGATTATCACTTGATTAATTTATAGTGAACAATGAGAGTACTGAAAAGAGAAGAAAAATGCCACAATGGTTCACAGTCTATTTTTTTTTCAATAATTTTCCAATTTCTTAAAGACATTCAACCTTAAAAAATCCATTTTTTTAATATATATATATATATTTTTAATTGCTTTTTCAACTTTACAAGCAAGACAACTTATTCTATTCAAATGGAAACATGCTGCTCCCTGCTTATATAATAGTTGGATAAGGGAGGTCTTAGACCACATCAAATCAGAACAGATCCGATTTTCTCTTGCAGGTTCCAAAAATACTTTCAACAAAACCTGGCAGCCATTTTTAGTAAATCTGAAAAGCTCTATCATTCACCCAGAAACCACCTATTCTCCCTTTAGGTACATTTTCTTACTTGGTATTTTCTTTTTTCCTTTTTTTTCTGTTTTTTTTGTGCTGTTTGGATTCATGTATTTTGGTTGTTTGTTAAGGGACACGATGATGACTGGTGGACAGGAGCGCGATTGGGATCCCGCGTTATTAATGATGTGCAGCTTCCTAAAGCAATGTCTGTCACCATGTCTTGGTTTTTCTTTTCTTTCCCCCTTTTTTTTTAAATGTACCTGGCAACATTTGTGCCTCTCTGGGAACCAAACCAGCACACCTGACCTGAAATTTCCTAAAAATTCCTACTTAAAGCTGTATTAGAAAACCTAATAAAAAGATTTGGAACATATGTAAAAAATTAGTTGATTTCAAAATTTCAGCTTGTTTACAAAACCCCCAGTATGTTTATTATTTCTCTTAGGTTGATGGCATTTTTGGGGTAAAAGAAGATGTCAAAAAGTGGCAGGAGCGTTTTTTCTTAACATCCAACTCCTCTGTATTACTTTTGTTGCATAACAGCCTCCCTTTTTTTCCTGACAAGATAGGGGCTGAGAATAGGAGTAAATGTGGGTGAGCACTTTTTGACCGAGGCCCAATGAATGAATAATGTGTTTGGACCTCTGAGAGTATCTGAGCGTGGCCTGAGGCTGTGCTCTGTGAAGCCAGGATGACAAAGTGTGCAGTGATAGAATGAGGAAGGAGCCCAGTCTGACTAAGTACGGATAGATACACACCTATGTTCATTTCTGAGAGCGCTCATGCAGGCACTGACACCCATGGGAAAGCATGCACACATCCATATTAACTTTTATCCACAAGTCAACTGTATCTCTCGCCCATGTCTTCCCTCCTCTGTAACCTGACAAGCAGTTTCATGTCCGGAGCGCTCACCCGGGAGCTTGGCTAAATTGGATTTAGATTAAAAATATGTGCCTTTCAGTGGACATGCCAGGAAGAAAAAGCTCAATAAATGATATACATGTGATGTTACAGCAAGTGTGCTCTGATAGCTCACTATAGGAGGATGAGAGCACTGCTTGAAAAGGTCACATCAGAGTAAAATACACAACAACAATGACATACAGATGTATGAAAGAAGGGAAAACATGTAATCTCAAGAAAGAGGATGCAGGGCGTGTTTACGATGATCCGTCAGAGACCAGTGTTGATGATAGAGATGGAGACTCTGAGTGTGTGTGAGGATAAAGGAGACAGAAAGACTGAGCTGTAAAGAGCATCCTCACTTATGTAGACAACTGTCCGTCAGAGTTTCAACAGCTTAGTTGATTCACAAAAGTCTTCACTTACTATACACACAGAGAACCTTAAACTGCATTTTTCTCTGTAACAAGAAAATGTCTTTCATGTGCTTCATCCTCAGAGACTTTTTCCACATGGAATTCAAACAAATGTTAGACTTTACCTTTTCATCATCTCATTTCTAAGTTTTACAGCAAAACGCTCAAAGTCAAAACCGATATTTGTCTATGTAAATCAATTGAAAGACATGGTATATCCTTCCACCCTCTTCTAAATTATGGGCTATGAAGGTCTGGTCAATAACAAACCCTGCAGTAATAATCCATTTTTGCATTTTTAAAGCTCCTGTGAGCAATTTATAACTTGTTATGAATAAGCCTGAAAGGCCTCCTTACGAGATATGAAACAAACAAATCATTAACAGAGAAAATCTTGATTTGTAGTTTATGCCTTTGGCAGCCGCAAGGGCATATAGATGTTGAAAGAGGCAGTTAGCAGAAAAGTGAAGGAAACATTTTTTTTTTTAATTGTCTACAACAAATATTTAAGATGAGTGAAAAATGTGACCGCCAAAAGAGAGCAGGATTGGAGTTCTGTCAGAAAAAAAAAAAAAAAAAATTACATAGACTGAGTTAAGAACAGTCACTTGACTCATTTCAATGGGGGTGCCACAGGAGCTTTAAAATAAAACTTTTATCAGTAAAAACAAAGAAAAAATGAAAAGCTAAAGATAACCCAACTTTCAGAAATTTCAATGATTTGATCTCATAAAATGTAAATCTTTGGTTGTTATCAGGAATGTGTGTTTGAGGAACTGAGTTATAGCTTTAAAGCAGCACAATCTATCCCTGATTGCAATTTGTAGAAGTTTTGTAAAGCATTGTTACACTGTAGGAGAATGATTGGATACTGTGTTTGTGTTATTCCTGTGTTGTGTCTTCAAAGCCTTTTCTGCAGCACCAGAACTATTCTGCCAGTGTTCGCTGTTCAAATGCCAATTTCAGTTTGTTTGGAAAATATAGTCAAAGCACAGAGCGAGATAGCTACACAGTGTTTGTGTGGACTGACTGATGCCTTGCCTCACTGTCTCCAATAATAGTGGGCACTGTAATTGGCAAAACTATACTTATCTGCTAAAATAAAAATAAAATTACCCTGGGAATTTGGTCCCAGAGTCTGTTGCTGCATTTCTGTGCCAGTATATGACCAACAGACATTGTAGGTTTAGAAAACAGCAGATTTAAATACACACACAGTCGATGACACACATGGGTAAGCAGAAAAGACAGAAGCCTCGTCTCAGCCTTCGTCAGCATGGATCACTGTCTATTGATTGGATGAGCTTTTTGTCATTCTCAGAGTCCGTCCAATCTGCCGAGGAGAGGATTCAAAGGAGGGGGGAAACAAGGATAACTCAGCTTAGCTCGTCTCTATCTTCCCTGTGATCTGCATCCAAAGTGGAGCTGTGGACAATCACTACTTGAAGCTCATTCAACTGCCTTTTTGATCTTGCTTGGCACAAACATGCAAACACCACCCGTACTGCACTCCTGGCAGACACATCCGCTCTAAGTAACTGGCAGGGACTGATGGATGAGACACACAGAGAGAGTGAAAGTGAGCAGTCATTTGTAAATGTGTCCATCCTTATTTTCTACAGCGAGGGTGGAAATGTCTAAAATTATCAGCTATTGAGACACTTCAGAGCCATGGAAACATCCATAAAATCTCTTTGATGGCACAATTGGATCTGTTTAATGAATGAACGAGATGAAAGATGCTTAGTTCAACTTATTTTAGGCGAGTGAAAAAACAAATTTAGTCTATTTCAGTGTCTGCTGACCACAAACATGAGTCATGGAGAAACTCAGGCAGAAACCTGTCTCCCTCCTTACAACCTTGCAGCTCATTTACCTCCTGTCTTTCTCACCGCCTCAAGCTCGGCTGCTCGACAACCAACAGAAACAGCCAAGTCACACACTTTAAACAGAGACGCTGAAGCTAACAAATGCTAATCACATCTATGAGGCTTAAAGTACTGTATTACTGTATTAGTACTGAAGCTTTCAGACTTAACATATGATACAACCTGTGATTGGATAACCAAAGCAGCTCTTGTTATACCAAGAAAGAGGATGGCAGTGATAGCAATTCAACAACACCAGAATGCTCAAGACCACTGTTACTTTACAAGCCTCTCCTTCTACTGCAAAGCCACATTACTAGCTGACATCACATGCAGAGACACCGATGTTACACCAATCCAGGGCTCAGTGCTCAAGTACAAAGGGGTAGTGATGGATCCATCTTCTGTCTGATCTGCTTCACTCAGCTACTGCCTCTTTAAGCCACCCCCCCATTATTAACAGACCACTTCTCTCCCAATTGAGCAGCTCTTCAGAAGCCTTCTTCACTGTAGCAATACTTCAAAGTCTTCCTCGCTGAGTCAAGAGGTGTGTCTCAATTTGAAGTGATAAATTATAAAATATAATGAACAGTTTATTAATTATTACATCACAGAATATTTATCAAAAGGTGATGTAATGGATTGAACCACATGGATCTTGTGCAACCCCCGAGTATTAATCCAATAACTGTGTTTCTGAATACCCAGACTGACAATCTGACAGCTTTTATCTTATGTCTAGTGTTGAGGACAAAATTATTAGTCCCCCATGAAATTTTAAGTTTGTTCAAGATTTTTCCAAACACTTTTTTTAACAGAGCAAGGAATTTTCAACACACCATTTCTGAACATAATAGTTTTCTTTAGATGGTACAAAATATTTATATTTGCACACCAAAACAAAATTATTAAAAAAAGAGCTAAAATGGCCAGGGACATTATTATAGACCCCTTTAAGAAACGGCCATGTATTAAGTCATCGCACAAAACACTTTTGTGCAGTGATGTGCGTTAACTCCACAGGTGATATGCTTGAAGGTGATCAGGTGAAACAGGTGATTTCACTCAACAATAAGTTAAATCATGCTATAAAAGCCTCAGCATGCGTCATGAGAGCTGTCAGTTAAGAAAGCACCATGCCAGAAACAAAGGAAATCAGTTTGGACCTGAGAAAAAGGGAGAAAAACAGGAAAAGGATATACAAAGATATCCAAGGGTTCCCAAGTGGTAAGAACTGGAGTGAGAGGTATAATCAAGAAATTCAAAGACAGCCACACAGTGCAGAACAAGCCTGGCAGAGGTAGGAAGTGAAAGATTTCAAAGACACTTGAAAGAAAACTAGTGAGAGATGTGTCTCAAGACCTCAGAACTGTCAAGACACTGGTGAATGACTCGGCCACATCGGGAATCATAGTCTCTAAGAAGACCATCACTAGAGCTCTGCACAGGAATAGACTGCGAGGTTGTAGATCAAGAAAAACTCCACTTTTGAGGAAAAGACACCTCAAGCCAGACTTAGGCCTGAACCACACGAATATGGATATATTTCTAAATGCACATTTTTCCGTCCGATTGGGCCTTTCAACCACACGAACACGGCGATTTCACCCACATAAACAGAGATTTTTACAAACGGATAAAAAAGTGAAGAAATAAAAAAATATCCAGTTGAGTGGATCCGTGTAGCGGTGTTAAACGGAGCTGGTGTTGACGCGATGACCTAGCAACAAGTCGCTGTGTTTGACTGCGCATGCTCATAACGTTCTTCTATGGTTTTCACATTTTGCTAACCTGCTACTTATCGGCCAGGCATAGCATTGCAGGCTTCAGATGCGATCGTTTTCAGTTCGGCCTCTTCGTACGGACAGAGATATTTCTGTGGTGTGGACGGAGATTTTTTTTAAAACGAGGACAAAGATATCCGATCAAAAAAAATCCATATACGTGTAGTTCAGGCCTCAAGTATGCTCGGGACAACCTGGAGAAAGATAATTCATACTGGAAGCGTGTCTTTTGGTCTGATGAGACTAAACTAGAGCTCTTTGGCCATAGAGACACTGCTTTCTGTTGGAGAAAACAGGTAGAGGCATTTAACCCAAAGAACACCGTGCCCACAGTGAAACATTGTGGTGGGAGTATTATGCCATGGGGATGCTTCAGTGCATGTGGAAATCTTGTCAAGGTGGAAGGAATCATGAATAAAGAAAAATGTGTGGAGATCTCGAAAGAAAACCTTAAGAAGTCAGCAGTAAAACTGGGTCTGACAACATGACAACGATCCA
Source organism: Halichoeres trimaculatus (assembly GCF_033239565.1). NCBI lineage: Eukaryota > Metazoa > Chordata > Actinopteri > Labriformes > Labridae > Halichoeres > Halichoeres trimaculatus. The sequence continues at coordinate 28,495,125 of NW_027437183.1, forward strand.
AAACATACGTCTCTCTTGGTGAAGAACTATCTTCAGAAGACCAAGGTAAATGTAATCCAATGGCCTGCACAAAGCCCTGACTTAAATCCAATTGAAAACATGTGGGATGACCTTAAGGAAAATGTCCATCCCAGAAGACCATCAAACCTGGAGGAACTAGAGAGATTAGCCAAAGAAGAATGGGCCAGAATTCCTAAGAAGAAGTGTCAGACTTGTTGAAAACTACAACAAACGACTGCAGGCAGTTATCCAGCAAAAAGGAAACACAAGTGACTATTAGAATGTGGGGGGCTTATAATTTTGACCCTGGAAGTTTTTGTGTTTTGTAGAATACTTTCATTTCTGTGTGCAAAATAGAATAATATAAGTTTCCAAAATAAAATGGATGTCTAAAAAAGCTGTGTTAAAATGTGTTGCACTGGTTAAAAGCACTTGGGAAATACTTTTAAAACAAATACATTTTTATAGGGGGGCTGATAATTTTGTCTTCATCTGTATATCTGTCTCAGACAAGTTTGATGTTGAAACTGCACTGTCAGACCCAAAATGAGAGTAATTAGAACACACCGCACATCCTCATGGATTGCTTTGAAGATAAAGGAGAAGCTCGCGCAAAGACAGAGAAAAGAAAAAAAAGGCTCGGTCATCATAAAAGTCTTTCCCTTCCTACACCTCTAAATTTCTGTTGTCCTCCAAGTTTGGAGAGAATTTTGCTCATTATGTCACTCAGGAACAAACAGTAACAGTGAAAAAAGAAGAAGAAAGGGTGGGGACGGCTGAGTATCATCTTTCTATCTAATTATCCCCGTTTTTACCACTCATTAATAACTGTCACAGCTCCCAAAGAAGTAATTTCATTACCAGGAGATCTTGTACCTTGCCGTTAATATTGTTAATCTTTTACAAACAACATGTCAGCAACACATGCATCACCAGTCCCTTCACTTAGATGATACTTCACAGCAACTGGATCGATATAGTCCAATGAAATCCAAATCTCAGTTACTATATCGTCGCTGTCTTGAGTTGGAAACCGATCTGCTGAGCCCTAATCCAGCCGATGTGCCTGTAAACACTACAAACAAGGAGCAAGTGTCCAGAAATCATGGTGAAAAGCCTGCTTTGGCTTTGATCCAGAGCTGTCTGGCAACCCTCCAAAATGACCACAGCTGCAACAAACTCGCAAACCGTGAATCAAGTAAACTGGTGCTGGATCGATCAGCTGCTATCAAACAGGAAGACGGAGGGAATCAAGCTAATTAAGGGCATCTGTCACCACTCACTGAAACACACTGACAGTAAAGCACAACTTTAAGATCCTTCACTGGATTTATATGATGTTAAATATATGAAAGGTATAACTGAAAATGATACCAGTCAGGACAAATCTCATCATAAGAATTGATTATTTGCATGCAACTGGTTATATTCTGTGGTATGGATCTCTTCAAGAAGCTTCCTGTCATTTCTCCACTCTCTACTCTCTTCCATTTGCACACATTAAAAAAATAATAAAGCAGGGAGAGCAGAGGCAGCTACAGGGGTAGAGGACAGAATGAGCATCAGTGACAATGTATGACACTGATGAAATTAGACACAGCATAGAAAGAGGAGCTGGGTCGGAGGTGGGTTGTCAAGCGGTTTGCAGAGGAAGGAAAGGCAGGTTAAATCAGCTAAAATACATGGCACAATTTACTGTTTGCAAAGTGGGTGCATAGCTGTTATCAGCTGAGCTATTAGTCGACAGAGGCTCATGTTTAGATCAGCTGACGGGCTGAGCTTGACTTTGTAGCATGCCTGAACTAATGCTATGCTAAATTTCATGCCCAGATAGAACATTCAGAGGGTAATGTGCCTCAAGAGATAATTCAACCCTTAGAGAAATGAAGAGGCGAGAGGTTGGCATTTAAAAAAAAATGTCTTTATTCATTTTTTTTTTTTTTTTTTTGTGAACGCATGCATATATGGTCAAGCCTCACTTTTTAACTTTAATCCAGTTTTTCCTTCTTTATGCTGTTTTCTATTAGGAAAAGCCTCCTCTTGTGATTGGTGTTGGTAAATTTGTGCACAATTTCCTTCCTGTGTGCTTGTTCCAAAACGCAAATATACACTCCTGTGTTTTTGTTCCAAGAAAGTTTATCTAACTGAGATACATACAGAGCAAAAAAGAAAATGCTTAAGAGTTTCAAGAATAAGCGGAGCTTGTACTCAAGCTCTGGTATTTATACTCTGAGCAGAGGCTGTGGGTGTTACATTGGGTGTTAGCACCCACCCACACATCCTTGCATATGTGTGTGATTGTGAGCATGTGCATGCTAATGTCCATGACGTCATCCAGGATGATCATGTGTATTTCTCACATGTCCTGAGACTGGTGCTCGTGAATGTTTGACTTGTTCCAGTTTAACAGCAGCTGAACTTCATCACTGATGTTGATGGTTTTCTGAGGCTTCCTCTGGAAGATCTCTAGGGAGTAGCCGTTGTCTCATTTCTTAAACTCAGGAGTTGGTGAAGTACATGTTGAAACTTTTTGACGCTCCCCTCAAATAAAAGTCTCCAGACTTAAAAAAAAAAAAAAGTTAAAGAAAAATATATTAAAATGCTATAGAAGAAAATGAACGCTACAGAATTAAAGTTAAAGCTTCTGTGATGGATTTTTTATTTGTTAATTTTAGTTTCTTTTTTTTAACCTTATCCTGCTTTCAGCATTGCATATCCCTGACTGTTTAATTAACGGTCAAATTCCACTCACTGTAAAAACTGTGGTGTGTGAAAAACTAAAACACTGGTTCCATGCATCAAAAATTACTAAACAGAAACTGTCGTTCTTCTGCTGGTGGGTTTGATTCCAGCTGCTTCGGTTGATCATTGGTCTTACTGTCAGTTTTAAATAGTTAAAATCTCCTCAGTGAAACTTTAAGCTAATATTAAGGTATTTCTCAAGACTGTGGTTTCTGTAAGCACTGACTTTCACTGAAGAGAGTGTGAAAACACAGAAAAGCTACTGTACCTTCAAAGGGATATTCAACTGTGAAAATTTAATTGAGAGTTCATGTGTCATTTAATTCCTTAAATGAAGTAACTATAGTGACATAAATTCACCCAATCTAAACATAACAAATGTTCACTAAATAGTCGACATATTTAATCGTGTAATTACACCACTGACACACTGGAAAGGCAGGGGGTGCTAGTGCAACTTCAACGCCAGTTTCCAACAGGAGAAGAAGAGGATGGAGACAAAGAGTCGGCCATGTTGCAGGGTAAGAGATCAGCAGGCTTACAGTCATGTGGTGCAGAATGAAAACGCAACAGAAATGAGAAACATTGTCACTGAAGAAGAAGCCGTGCTCCCAGCTCAAGGCAGGATGAGAACATCGCAGACAAGAGAGGCCGCTGACTTTCAGGCGTTGAGCAGCATGCACTGCAAACTGTGCCAATGGCGTGCCAGCCAACACAGGCAATACCATAAACCCTTTCAACTCATAATATTGCTTGTTAGGACACACTGAAGCAGGGAATCACTGCCCCAAATAAGTGTCAGTGAACCCTCAGCAAGCACCAGCTGCCAAATGCCATGTCAGAGCTTTTTTTCAGCACCTAGCCTTTCCACAAAATGACAAAAAAGAAGTAACAAATGCATTTGCTTAATTATTGCAAATGTAAGAACATAATCCCTGAGTGTGTAACTCTCCGGTCATTTGTCTAACTGTGTTGTCTCAGCCTTGACTAAGCACTCAATACACTCCACCAAGTAAACTTTTAGAATGGTGGTTCTTCTGCTGAGCACGTCAAACATGTTTGATGTCAACAAAGACCGTAAGATGGAACACTGATGCAACTGTAATGCATTGGCTTCACTGTGGGAAACAATATTAACATATGAAGAATTAAAAGGTGATACCTAAAAAATAATAATCTCATTTGACAGTAAAGATATGCTTACTATTGATACCCTCAAAATGAAGGATCTTCAACTGTCTCTACAGCAAAAATCTGCCTTGAAAACTGAATGCAATAAGGATTTTACATATATCATGAAGCTATTGATACTGGCTGACATTATACCAAGGTAACATCTCTCACAATATTACCCAGCACAAGATCAAATGTTTGAGAGTGAAAGACAGGAGCAGAACTCTCATCCAGTAACTCAGAATGACGTGAAACAATAAAACACAGAGTATGAGGCAAATGCCAACGTTCAATCAAACAGAGAGAGAGAGAGCAAAGATGATGTGAGAGAAAAAACAAAAGGAAAAAATGATGAATGAGAAAACATAAAACATCAACTTACATGGGACTCCCAAATCACTCTTTTCTTTGGGCTCAGTGGACTTCTGAAAAAATGAACCTTGGGACAGAAAAAGGGGGGGATGGTGGAATGGATGGAGGGAGGGAGAGGAACACAACAAACAAAAATCAAATGAACAAGTCAAATAAAATGGAACAAATGTGAAAAGACAGACAAAAAAGCCTTTACACACAGAAGTATGTCATTCTTTATATTTCTTCTCATTTTCCTACTGATCCACACTAAGCTGAATTGTCCTTGAATCATGTTCCTAAGAGATCTCATGTGACCTGAACATATGAAAAATACAAACATTTGAGAAACTCTTGTGTCTGTAAGATGCTTCCTGCTGTGTCATGCTGAGTGGTCCACTTAGTGGTGGCAGACAGAAGGTCTCTGACACAAATGAACTGCTGATACACTGATGTATAATTGAAGTGCTGGTGTATAATTGATAAAGGCAACACAGCAACATGGGGCGCTTAAAAGCTTCTTGCAAAACCAGCAGGATGTACAAGACACACTGATTTAGCACCAAGAGGCAAAAACGTGACAAGGTTAAGCGAGGTGATGAGCGAATGTAAGCCCAGAGCGACACTGAGGCATGATGAGATGCCAGCGATGCACTGTGCTTAGCTACATGTTACATCCATGGACTGAATATAACATGGCAAGGCAAGTTTATTTGTAGCGCAGTTTCTACACAAGGCAATTCAAAATGCTTTAGAGATAATAAAATATCAAGCAGGAAAAATAAAACAATTTCAAAAAACATGAACTATTTATTCATCAAATCAATTGAATTAAACTGAAAGTGCAGATAAAATACTCCCAGTTGTCATATGCAAAGTTAAATAAAACTTTTCAGCCAAGATTTGAACATTGTCAGAGTTGAGGCCTGTCTCACAGTACTTCAGGGCCCAAGCACCCACCCATAATCCCAACCACCCATGGAGAGTGCCGAGCACCAATGTGTAGCATGTGTTCTCGCATGCGTCACTGTAAACTTGGTTTTGTAATTGTATCTGTCTCCATAAAGCTCCAAGGTGAGCAGTAAGAGCAGAACTGATTGATGAGAATACATGAAAACTGTTGCAGATGCTGATACCTGGCAGATTGGCGTGTCCTGATACACGGCATTAACTTTCAGGACCATGGACAGCTCCATTCTTAATGGCCCTGAGCACAGTGCATTGTTCAGCTATCTAGTCTCTGGGGAGTTGGATTTGTTATGGCCAATACTGCATTCTTTATATCCACTAGAGCCTGTTGCATTGATTGAATCGCAATAATTAAAAAAAAAAAAAAAAAAAAAAAAAAAAGTTGGTATCGCCAGGGCAGAGACCTGAGAACTGGATTAATATGGTCGTATTTCCTGGTTCTTATTTGTGTTACCAGATACTCAGGTTAGCCTGACCCAAAAATGACATTTGGGAAAGTTCTGTAATTTATGTTCCCAGCAATCAGAAAGGCAATTTGTCAAAACATGCTCCAACATGTTGCTGCCAGAACGAGCGTGTTTACTGAACTCTCATTGTAAATGGTGAAGTATGATCACTCACAGTTTGGCCATCACTATCGCTATGGTGATGAACTGGGCTAAACAGAAAACAATGACGTCAATGAAAGGTTATAAGAGTTGAGGGAAGACAGAAAGGGGGATCCATCTGCTGAAAGATGTTCAGAGCTGTGTTGTACGCTGAATCTTTAATAAACCCACAAAGGCTAAAAGTTAATTCTGTATTTGCGTTGTTCATATTTTTGTACTTGCATCGGGGAAATCCTCAACTCTGCTTCGTAACATCTGTCAGAAATTAAACTATGTAATACAAGTTTAAAATTAACATGAACAAGCTTTTGCTGTTTTTACCTACGTTCTCATTCTTCTGATTAATGACTCAATGTAAACGTACTATGATGCAGTGATGGATATAATAAGCAACATGCCATAACAGATCTGACAAACTCAAACTAGAATGCAATTGTTCCAACAAGTATGAAAAACACTATGGCAGAGAAGGGAGTCATGAATGATTTAACTTAAGTTCCTGTGGAGAAGAGATAGCACAGGTGAGGACTAAATCTTCTCAAAAAGAGCAGGAAATGTCTGAGAAGCAGAGCAGGAAACAATAGTGTGCACTGAAGTGGTTTAAAGTCGCAAAGAAATAAGACAGGTGGAGGAAAAAGAGTTTCAACAAGAAGTCAGCATTTATGATGCTCTGCAGTACCTGCTGATGGTTTTGTATAATACATTACAAAACAATTCAATGTTCCCTTCAAACATTGATGTTACATTACAGCCTGTATCTCCAGTGATTACTGGAGGTTTAAAGGTCCCAAATTATGCAAAAATCACTCTATTAAGTCTTTTAGTGAAATTTGTGGGTCTTTGACTTTCCGCCCAGCCCACAAAATGTGATATTTAATGACAAAACCTGTACTTAGTAGTGCTTGTGAATGTAAAACCCTGACCTAAAACGAGCTGTTTGGATTTTGGGGATTTGCCGACGTCAGCGATTCCCTTTTTTGACCAATCAGGAGCAAGTCTGACCTGATTGGTCCATCGGAGCAGACACCCCCGAACCTGAAGAATGCCAAATTTGAAGAGCCATCACTGCTTTGATTTTGGCTGTAAACAGCCACATAGTTCCATGCACAAGCTTCCCATCTAGGAAAAAGACAAGACTAAGTGACTTGAGTTCATTTATGAGGGAAATATGCCAGCTACATCCAGTAAAACTGTGCATGTGTGTGCTAGTCACTTCACGGCCGACTGCTTTTCCAACTTTGGACAGTACAACAGAGGGCTAGCGAATAGACTGGTCCTGAATCTAGGCGCATTACCAACCATCCACCAACAAACCTGGGACCCTGGAAATGTGAGTATTTTAAATGCTGTGTGCTGTGGAGCAGATGCAAGAGCTTTTCCTCAGTGTCCCCCCTGTCTCTGTGTTAGCTTCAGGATGCTAATTGTAGCTGCAGTTAGCCTGTTGTTTAAGCCTGTAATGTTACGGTAAAAGAGCTTCACTGTTTTCCAAACAATGTGCTCATGGCTCCACTCTCAGTGACGTGGAAGAGCGGGGCGGTATCAGCGGTGGCTCATTTACATATGAAGGTCACGCCCACTAAATCAGAGCGTTCTGAACAGAGGGGCTATGAGAGCCTGGAAACAATGCTGCTGTGCTTGATATATTGGCTTTTGGACCAAAACATGTTACTACCATTTCATGAAGACATCAATGATCCATATTAAACTGCAGAAAATGAGCAGGACATGGGACCTTTAATGACCATACAGCAGATTTTTTATGATTCGATTTGTTATTAAGGTACTGTTATGCAGTACACATATTCACAAAAAATGAACGCAAACACACAGGGAGTGAAATGTTTTGCTCCTAAGAATGACAAAGTAAAAATGCAACTGACTGTCTTCCAGGAATTGGGATCGATGTGTCAGGAAAATGTCAACAGGTCGAAAGATATGAAACAACAAAAACAACTCAAAGAAGAAGAAAAAAAATTCTGAAAGACCTGCACTTTCTGTCACAGATGACACACACATTCATCCACACACACACAAACACAAACACAAACACAGACTCACACAGATGTAACTCTCAGATAAACACGTAAACATGAAAGCGAGGAGACACTCCACGCGGGGCAGGCGAGAGGTCAAATGGATTTCTACCTCACAGGATTTAACAGGACAACTTTGGAAAAAGGGCAGCAGAAGTTGGAGGAGATGAAGAGAGAAGCGGGAGGTGTTGGTGGAAAACGTGAAAGAGAGAACTAGAGCCAGAGAGGGAGAGTAGTGTGAAGTGCTTTTCGTGCATAAAGTCAATTACAGAGCGCTATCTGAAAACATTAACCCTGCTTTTACAATGACAGAGTTATCAGCTCATTCACAACCCTGAAACCCTGAGAGGTATTACTCTTAAAACCAGCAATTAATCGCTGTTCTTCATTTTATTTGGTTTTTCATTAAATGAGTCCAAGTATCTTGAAAAAAAAAATACAAACAGCATGAAAAGACACATGAATAAAATGCAGTTTATATCTCCAGGTGTGAGAGCAGCAGCTGCTCTAAAGTTAAAATTTGTGGTCTTTAAACAAGGGAACGTTTTTTTGTGCTTTACTGGAGTAAAAAGAGCTTTAATGTCAGACACCTGAATAAATATAAGCCCCATGAACTATTTTATAAATAAAGACTGTGCATTAAAGGATCAGTCATTCATAAACCAAATGGAAGAAACATAAAGGAATCAATCAGAGCCTTTCAAATATACTCCACCTATAAAATCCATCCACACACACACACTCACACACACATTTCATGGATTCCAGTAAATGCTACAGGAAACAGCTGAAACATTAGTGCAGACATAAAACCACGTCTGTGGAGTTATTTTAACGACAGAAAATCAATCAGGGGAAATGAGCCTAAATCTATACCTCTCTAGGTTTTATCCCAGATTCAGTGGCCCAACCTCAGCGGCCTCAGGGATTCCTTCTGATGGACCACAGACACATAATACACTGCGTCAGGAGGGGGCAGGGCTCTGCATGTACAGTAAGTCCTGTCAATAATGAGCCCACAGGCGGAGCATTCTGAAGGATTATTTAATACTGCTCCATCACCATGACTTAGAGCATCCCTTTGGCTGCAGACAGAAGCTGCTTTGTCTTCACTGACAAATATTTTCCCTAACCACATCACCTGATCGAGGGATTGTTGTTGTTTCATTCATCTTAACTTTACAGAAACACAAAATCAAAATTTTAGAATCTTAAAGCCACGTTAGATACATTATTTTCTTTCACTACAAATCATCCAAACTGGTTTCTATGAAGAAATGGGTAAGCAGCATTAAACTCATGAAGTGCAGGTAAGGAGTTAGAAGTATTTTTCTGCATTTAACTGCACAAGCTTTAACTATGTGGCAGCTGGTTCAAAGGGGATTGCCAAAGTGGTGGGTGTATTCAGAAAGAAAACATTTCTTCATTGTCTTTTTCAATTATCACACAGCAAAGCTTGTTAGCTTGTTCGACAGAATGGTCTAAGGGGTGCAATGAAAATATCTGAGTCTGTGACTGAAATGTTGTGCCTTGGTTTATGTTAACTCTGGTTGATTTCCATTTTTTGTCTGTCAGTTAAAAAATATAGAGGAAGACTGATAAAAGCCTGCTCAGTAAACTCAATAAAACTGTGCATGTGTGAGCTAGTCACTTCACGGCCGACTGCTTTTCCAACTTTGGACAGTAAAACAGAGGGCTAGCGAACAGACTGGTCCTGAATCCAGGCGCATTACCAACCATCCACCAACAAACCTCAAACCCTGGAAATGTGAGTATTTTAATTGCTGTGTGATGTGGAGCAGATGTAAGAGCTTTTCTTCAGTGTCTCCACTGTCTCTGTGTTAGCTTCAGGATGCTAACTTTAGCTGCGGTTAGCTTGTTGTTTAGCCTGTATTGTTACTGTAAACAAGCTTTGCTGTTTTCTGAACATTGTGCACTCGGAGCTCGTGGCGCTGCAGTCAGTGACAAAAAGCGGGGCGGTATCAGCGGTGGCTCATTTACATATGAAGGTCACGCCCACTAAATCAGAGCGTTCTGAACAGAGGGGCTATGAGAGCCTGGAAACAATGCTGCTGTGCTTGATTTATTGTCTTTTTGGACCAAAACATGAAGACATCAATGATCCGTATCAAACTGCAGAAAAGGAGCAGGACATGGGACCTTTAATATGTTTGACCATATTTTTCAAAGCTCAACTAATATGGTAATGACACTCAAAGTCTCTTTTAAAACTACTCTGTTAGTGTTCCAGTCATCATGAGGTTATACAAATCTTTGTTTCAATCTAGCATTTTAGAGAAGAGACATCTCTTCTGTCTCTAAATGTTTGTGCCAGGGTGCACTAACTTCCAGTTTAGTCAGTCCACTGTTAATTTTTTTTTTCATTGGCCATTTACAGTATTTATACTGTATCATTAGGTTCATTTGATTTAACTCTAAAAATTTTCATAAAAGTCTTCCAAGTTTAAAACACTACAGGAAATGTGATTTTCAAAAGCACTGCCAGTTAGAAGAAAACCCCTCTATGGCTGCCATACCGTGTTAAAAGAGAGCCTAATAAGAACTGATGGCAAAATTACAAACCCAAGTGCATTTGTAGACCAGTTTCAAAAAGGTCTTTATTCGCTCTTCTATTCACTCTGACAGTCCTCTATCTGTCTCTTTCTCTTCTCACGTCAGACGCTGGTCTGCCAATTACTCTGAGCACAGGGTGCAACTAGAACTATTCCTACAAGTCAACAAATATAATTGCCTCCACCTTGGAAAAACTGATGCTGCTATATTTGTGCCATTATGACTCAGCCAGCATTTTCCAGGCAGTTTTGTAATTGACCGCACTTCTTTTTTTTGTCTGGTGTTAGAAATCACTAAATTGTGAGGGGATTTCAGATGATTATTTCATATCATTATCTGTCATTATTCTCCTTTTAAAAGGGAAAAAGGTGTTTTTGATTTCAGTAATGAGGGAGAGAGTGCTAAAGGACAAGCTTAATGATGATGACATTAAAAAAACTCACATAATGTTTCCTGAATGTGCTCAGAAGGATAAAGAAAAAAACTGCGGCTGAGCAAATTACGATAAAAATGGAGGAAGAAGAGAAGGAGCAGGTTTCCTCAGAGAAAAGCATTAAACTGAAGAGACTAAGGGGAAAAATGATAAAGAGAAGTTAAGAGAGGCAGTGGTTGCTCAAGAGAGGAGGGCGAGAGTAATCCAGAGCAGGCGGCAGAAGGTGGTGAAATTTGAAAGAAGTGAAAGGGACGGCAAATGGATGCTTCGTAAGTGTCCTGCTACATGGAAAATACATGAATCAGAACTAAAGATGAAAAAGAGACACTTGTGATCTGGTACACTTCCAAATTTAGACATTTCCAACAGCATGATTGTTGAGGAAATTAAACACACTTCTGGGGATTCTGAGATCTCACTCAGGTGACTCTATTGCTGACACCATAGCAGTACTTTTTATTTTTAAATTATTTTTAGGGTTTTATGCCTTTAATTAGATAGTAGGGAGGACTGTGGATAGAGCAGGAAACAGGGTGAGAGTGGGGAGTGACATGCAGGAAAGAGGCCGCAGGCTGGATTTGAACCTGGGCCACCTGCACGAGGGCAAACCTCATGGAGCATGACCTTAACCACCAGGCCATCTGCTCACCATGGGTTCCTCATGATTTTGACCTATTGAGTTGTCTCTCGCCATGTCTGTGGCCAGCTGTGATCTAAATCAAACACTGTGGGGCCTGTGTTCAGATACTTACTTCTAGTTTCACATGTTTGTATATGTATGGAAGAGATGCATCAAAAATCATGAACTCACTTTGCATACAGAGTCCGTCTGTACAGTTCTGAGACTGAAGCACCATTCCCTCACAATCCTTTCCTCCATTTTTTGGTGCCGGGTTGTTGCACTCCCTCCTCCTCCACTGGGTGCACTCCGTCCCACAGGCAGACCACTTACTCCAGTCCGTCCACACACCGTCCACTACAGAGCAAGGAGCAGGACAAGGAGATTGGCAAGAAATGAGACTGGATGAAGACAGGATGTCCTGAATTATGACTCAAACCCTATCAGGTGAAATGTATGTAGGGCGGGAAGTTCATCAAAAAGCCGCAGCTGAGAGCAGTACAAACCTGGTGGGAACTTGAGTTGGAAAAGCAAAATATAACAGGACACAGAATGACCAAAGAGAGGAAATGGAGTACTGAATAGAGTTAAGCTCAACAAAACAAGATAATTGAAGATTAATTACAGTTGAAATGGGCCATTGTGCCATCCAGTTTTCAAATTTGTACATGAAAATATTTCAGTGGCAAAAATTTCTGAATTAAAGGAGGTGCTTTTGCCAAAAGTTCTGTGAGACCCTTAAAATTCTATATCTTCCTGATGCACAGATTAAGTTTGTTTGATTTCCGGACACATTTAAAGCCTGTCAAACATATGACGAAGAAGAAACAGTTTGATTAGGAAGAGAGTTACCAGTGCAGAGTGTGGTGCAGGGCAGCTTCTGAATGGCCACTCCATCACATGGCAATCCTCCATTCAGAGGGGCGGGGTTGGTGCAGCTTCTGGTGCGTTTCTGGAAACCTCGCCCACACCGGCTGTTACACACCGACCACTCTGTCCATGTCGACCAACCACCGTTCACTGTGGCAACAGAGATCAATAACCTCATCAATAAATTACTTTTTAGGTTTTCTTGTTTGTTTATTTCACCCAATATTGGTTTAAAGAACTTTCTACAAAAATGAAATTCAATGTGCCGTGTGATTTAATCAAACGACCTGTCTTGATGGAGTCAGTGTGCTTTGCAGGTGCCAGAAGGCTGTGTGATGTTAAAGTTTAGTAGAAGCAGCTGGATTTTTACACACACACACACACACACACACACACACACACACACACACACACACACACACACACACACACACACACACACACACACACACACACACACATACACACACACACACACACACACACACACACACACACACACACACACACACACACACACACACACACACACACACATACTTGCATACTTATGCAACTCTTCGATTACCCCGCTGCTACTGGAGCACAATTTCTCCCACTGTGTTCACATGCTGTCATGCTGCTTGCAAATTGCTCAACCCTGAACTCTTTTTGGGGAGAGCACAGGGAGGGAAAATAACCTACGGAAAAAAAAAAAAAAAAAAAAAGAATCTGGCTTCTGTGTAGCTGAATTGGCCATGTGTATTTTATAGCCAGTTTGCATTTTTTTTCATTCTTAGAATTTAGTTTTTTTTTTTTTGGGGGGGGGGGCATTTCAAGATTTTCCATGCACCTTGCCACTCTCACAACCATCTTCTGCTTCATTATTTTAAATCAATGGTGAATATTATAGGATAAACATGGCAGTGTGGTGGAGAGCAAACAGATAAGGGTAGTCAGAAAGAAAGAAAAATGAGGTATAACAATAGGATGAGTCATAAGGACACCAAGAGAGAGCGGGTGTTGTCATCCAGAGTGATGCAGTGGGTTGAAACTCCTCTGCACAATCTGGACATTTATGTCTCAGCCCAGTGGATAGTGCCCACTCCTTCCCCCAACCCCCAATCCAGTCACCTCGGGTACAGTCACCTTTGTCATCTCTGCTCCGCTCACCTTCTTTCTCCCTCCTTCTTCTCATTCCTCCTCACCTGTCTCCTCCATCTACGACTGCTTCACTTTTTCTCTAGCCTCCTCCGTTTTTTCCACTACCATTTCACCTTGTCAACAGTGTCAGCCAGGCCCTTGTGGAGCCCAGAAGATTGAACTGCAGATTGAACAATCTATTTCTGTAAGGATACATCAGTGTCAAACCACTCCATCGCTTGCTGTCTATATCATATACACAGACACAGACACACACACACTGTTATTTTTGATGGAAACACTCCTTCTAGTGAATAGACTCAGTGTTAGATTGGAGGAAAACACTGTGTGTGTATGTGTGCGTGTGCTTCACATTGTTTTTTTCCCAAAATGTGTGCACTCCTCTCATGTCAGGCTGGCATTTGGTAAAATGGGGAAAAAAAGAAAGTGAGAGAAGTCTTTCCTCCTCCACTTTCTTTTTCAGTTTTAGGAAAAAAAGCATGCGAGAGAAGCATTGTCTGGAAAAACAAAACCACTTAGAGCTGAATTTTGAGAAGTTGTGTTTTTCTTATTTTGTTTCACAGCTGTTATCATGCCATATGCTGCACAGTTCATTTTGTGGAGGAGGGAAGTTGGATGATGTTCAGGCGTTTAGAAAGCCCATGTGTTCTAATTTAAGACTCAAGCCATGATTGGTGAGTTTTAATTGGGTGAGGTCGAAGGTTGAGGTGGGAATATCAGGCAGCTCAGAAAGAAAGGGAGACAGAGCTGGCTTGGCTGGAGCTTTTTTTCATGTGACAGATGGGGACTGGTCAAAAAAGATAAATTGTGAAGTAGCAGCAGCCATAGCTCACAAAGGGATCATGAAAGGGTCATTTTAGGGAAATGGAAAAAAAATGTGGAAGAAATGTAAAAATGTGTTTAGCAAAATGGTGCTTCCCCATTTGGATAATAATCTTTATTCATCTTTTTTATCAATAATGGTTGGAAAACCCATTATTCACCTTCAGGACCAGAACGTTTAATTGGACGATTTCTTTTTACTGGGATCAATATGCAGTATCTTGAAATGGCAACATGTTACATTCATTAAAAAACAGCTGTCATTGTTTGCTGTTGTTTCATCTAAAAAGACAGAAGCTAGCTTCTGACAAGCTGTTGTGATGTGTGTGTTGTGATGTGTGTGTGTGTATGTAAACTGGGTTTCAAATGAACCTATCACTTCAGTTCGAGCATGAACGGCATTCAGCTGGCTGATGCAACAGATGTTACATTTTTAATGGAAAGACGTCAGCCTTTAGATCCTGGGGAATTTTATTTTGATTAAATGAGAGTTGGTAAAATGACCATAGATTAAGGTTAGCCTAGCATTAGCTAGCCAGTATTAACTACAGCTAGCTCGCTCTGAATTAGAGTGAGTGAGTGAGAGTAAATTGGGGGATTTGAGCAGCTCCTTCAGCAGTAGACTCAGACTCCCACGCTGCAAGACGAAGCGCTACCGCAGGTCATTCCTCCCATCGGCAATAAGACTTGAACTCTCACCAGTATGGCATCAATCATTCAATATATACATGTCCTTTTGCTCACCTTCCCAGTACTTTCTCACTCCTATATAAATATGTAAATAGTAATACTTTTCTACTTTTCTATATTTCTTATATTTCTTTATATTTCTTCAAATTTCTAATTTTATATTCCATTATCATATTCTATTTTACTGTTATTGCATTACTGCACTTTTTTTCTGTTAGGCTGCTGTGACAAAAAAAATTCTCCCAAGGGGGATCAATAAAGAATGTTTTATTCTATTCTATTCTATTCTATTAGCCCATTAAGCTTTTAGCCGAGGTGTACCTACCTACTAAGAAGAGAGTATAATTGGCAACATGTGACCATGTAGGTACACACAGCTGTACACCTCGTCTTAATCAGACTGTGTGGAAAGTTTGGTTGGCTGCTCTGAGCACTAGCTTGGAAATACTTAGGCCTGTATTGTTTAAAATGGTGTTGCGACAGTGTTTCAATGTTTCTGATAAGTTTTTGTTAATGCATAAAATAAAATCCTATAAATCAGTACTTCTACATTAAAATACATTTTTAACCATAATGCTTCATTGCTGTGATAAAATTAAATTGCCAGTAAAGCAAATCATCCCCACCTTGTTTTTGTAGCAACACAAAGACAAATTCACTCAGGACTTTGGCATTTTAACTCACCATAAACTATAACAGTGGCTGTAGTACTTCGCCTTTTTGCCACAATGTTCTTAGCCACACAGGTGTAGTTAGCGGTGTCGGACAGACGCGCCTGTTTGATGATCAGATTGTGGTCGATGGTGATGTAGAAGTTCCTGTCCTCTGCTGGGTCAATTATCTCTTCATTCTTCAACCACTCCACCTGGAGACACACAAGAAAGAGACGAAAAAAGTCAGTGTAAAGGTTGCTATAGCGACATAAATCGCAAGCATATAGAGTAAAAATTGAACCTGGAAAAACATATATATTCAGTTCATGTGCTTTTTTTTGTTAAATATTCATCAGATGGGGGAAACTTGAGATAACAAAAACATTCTCATCTAATCAAACCTGGGCACAACTGACAATAAAAGAAAGGTTGTGAGGAAGAATAAAACTAGATTTAAAAGAAAGGCTCATCTTTAAGAGACTATCTGTATGTAAAACTAAGACAGCAATCCCATAAGAATCAAGTTTCAGCGTTGGTATGATCTTGTTCTCTAACCTTCTTTTATGAAAAATACAGAGAAGACAGAAAGATCTCCCAGATGCTCTATGATGCTGTTTGAATCTGGTTTCAACTTGTTCCACACTGAAAAACATTTAATAAAATAAAGCACTGAGGAATAACCATGTAAATAAGTTATAACATGAGAGGAGAAGGTTCTGTCAAACTGCTGTGACCATCTTGAGATTACATGGTTCATCGTAAGAGTAGGAGAGAGAAAGTAAAGGCACACAACATTTCTGTAACAAATTATTCTGTTGAGATCAAAACAAAATGCAGCTCTAAGTTGCAGGATGAAAAAGTAATTGTCATACTGAGGTAAATAAGGAAACAATCGCCTATAGTCACAGGAATTACTCAGTGGACCTGTCATGATTTAGCACCCCTGGGTGGCAGTGTAGAAAAGGAAGAAATTTCCAGAACATATGCTTCTGCGTGGTACTTTGGGTGAAGAATGGGACAGCGAAAAACTATCCTATTTATAAGGCTAATCACATTTCCTGAGTGCTGTATTTACTGATCCAAACCCTCATAAATTCAACCTGTCCAGGCTTTATGGCAGGCACATAAATGTCCAAGGCGCGTTGTTTAATTCACGTTGTTTAATTTCCTCCTCCCCTCACATTAGGAAATGGGAATCTCAGATGCAGAAAAGAGGAAATTCAGTTTTATTCTTCAGTTTACTGCCTGCTCAGCCTGGCCTGTCAGTCTTCTCACACAGTTATTCAACCTGCTTCTCTCTCTGATCTTTACAGATTTGGCAGTGCTCTTTGGCCATGGGGCTCAGTGTTACTCTGAATTCACAATCTTAAGTGAGACACTGTATGACCTTTTAGTTCCTATTACAAAGTAAAGGTTACACCAAAGGAATCAGCAGGCACAAACAAAAACACACACACACATATATAATACGTCCAGACACAAAGTGGATTCCTGTAATAGAAAGAGAGTCTAGGTGCTGTGAAACAAATCAAAGCAAGTACAAAGTGTAATGTTAATTTATTTACATCTATTCATATGAAGGATGCAAAGTAAGCCGTAATGTAGAGACCTTAAGAGGCAGACATAGAAAACAATCTCTGCATACAACACTAATTAATATGCTTCTTTGACACAATGAGACGTAGATGTAAAGATGAAGCTTGATGTTGTATGTCTTGGAAAAGTAACCTGGATGTGAGGCATTTTCCCTCAAACCCATTAAAATAAATCATTAATGTTGTGACATTAGAGTTTCTTGTCAGCTGATTATCAGTAGGTTAAAATAAATCATTACTTTGGTCTTTTCTTCATTCTCTGGCATCATATGTGCCACAAACTCCAGGTAAAAGTAACAAAAAGCTGTGCTGGCTGCTGTAATTTCAGCCCTGTTGTTTGGAATATCATTTCGCTCTATGAGACTTGGCAGTAAGAGGTGCACAGTTCAGTCCATAGTGTCTGTTACATAATCACTTGCTCTTGTTCCCAGTTCTGATAACAGCAGTACATGTTCTTGGAGAATAACAGGAGCTGGGGCCATGTTCACTGAACACTGCGAGGAACTCTGAACCTAATTGCCTCGTCTGCAGGGCTTGCTACAGACACCTTTACAAGGCTAATCTCAGAGCACGGCCCGTCTGTCAGATTTCTACCGCTGACTTTCGTGAATTGGAAGATGATACCCGCTGTGCTCTGTGGCACATTCACTCTCTTTTGATCCAATGTGGAGTGCTGTATTCATTCTTTTGCCAAATTCAGAACACCTTGTTCCTCTGCTCTTGCAACACCTGAAGCAAATATTATTTTATTTTAGGCTCATCCTGCTTTCTTCAGTTGAGACAGAAGAGACTTTTTTACAACCATGTCAGAGATGTAAGATTAAGGCGGCAATAAGGATGCAAAGGAACAAATAATTCAATAAAGCTTTTTTTAAAACAAATTGTTAAAAATCAAATTAAAGCAAAAAAAAAAAAAAAAAAGTCTAATTCACTGACTTTAATTCACTAGTCGGCAGTGCAATTAATATGCTAGTCATATTGCCTGTTTTCAGTCCTGAGGTTGCCTCTGCTTGTCTGTGCACAGGAACCTACACTGTGAGTTCATTATCTGAGCTGAAGATTTAAGAAATGACGGAGAGAAGTTGATCATCCCACAAATATTGCAACAAAGACAAAGGTGGAGAGAGTAGAGGGGATGTGTGGAAAATGTATGGCAACACTGGATGTACAGCTCTTCCTAGCTTAACAAACGCAGGGCTCACAGTCTGCACAGTTCGTTACATTTTTTAAGCATGTGAACACGGCTGCACAGACTGTGGCTCAGGGTAAACACAGAGGTGTAAAGTAGGGATGCACTAATAATGATCATGGTATCAGGTATCAGTCCAATCCAGCCCCTTTAAAACAGAACCAGGTATCTGTGGGAAGGGGCTGACCCATGGTGCCAATCCAGGCAACCAGCTCCATGTCTTTTTTTATCGGTGCTCTTGGCTACTTCATTGTAATGTTACCTCTGATGCACCATCTTTTTTGCTGCATTACCGGTCTACATGGTATCAAAGTTTATAATTTAATAGTGATTTCTGTACATTCTGAAGCATTGTTTTTATCACACATTTAAACATTTAATAGTTTCAATAATTATCAACTTCATTGTTTCCATATACTCATTTTTGCTTTTTACCCAAAACATTACCAGTCTTATCCCAGAGCAGGGCATGCAGGTCATTATGCAGCACGGGTATCGGATTGGTCGATACCCAAAGCGTAAGTGAAAGACATTTAGGGAAACGTACAAGAGCACACGAGATAGTTTGAGAGATAGAGAGAGACTGTTTGTATTCCTGAGCCTTTCTCTGTACTCAAATGAACAAGAGTCACAGTTTGTAATTAACAAAATGAGACATGAGATTACTTTTTTTTAAATTAAGATTATTTATGGTTTCCCAATTACAACAAAATTTAAGGACCACTTAAAACCATCTCCAGACTCTACCCATCCAAGCCTCATGTTTTCATCACAGTTTCAGTTATTTTTTCCTGAATGAAGAACTTTATCTAATGAAACAAGCTTTAACTATGTTGGTCTGTAAGACTGCATCCAGGGATCTCTTTTACTTTCTCCATTTCTACAAAAAACAGAACAAACAACATTCTGTTAAAAACTTAATAAAGACAAATTGACCAAAAAAAGTAGTGTCAGTTTTTTTTCCCAATAAACCCACTCCTGCGTCATAAATATCTAACATCAGCACTGGCTGCTGCAGTGCTCAAAGAAATTTGTACCTGTGGTTAAAAGTGTATTTGAACATCAATATGAAGGAAAAATGTATTTGTCATTGGAAAAATCAAAGATTTTTTGTCTGATGAGGCATCCTGCCAACGGTTTAGTCATCAGTATCACCGTTTGAAAAAAAAGATTTTTTGATGTCTAATCTATTCACCAAAACAAACAAACAAACAAACAAAAATCATGCAAATTTGGGTCAAATTGACTCCCTCCGAAGGAATTTTGTGTTTGTAAGATTTGTCAAAAAGAAAAGAAGTGACAAATCTGAGTCTGCCATGTCCTGGACTTGATGATTGCAGCACAAAATTCAAAGAACACCTTACTTATAAAGGAAGTGAGCTCTTCTACAATGAGGCACTGGAAATAGCCGCAGTCTGCGGTGATGCCTGAAGGTTGACGGCATGTGAGACTGATGTGTGCTCTGCCGGGCGCAGACAAAGAGACCACATGTGGCGTTAGAGATGGTGTGAGTGTTTGTGTGTGTGTGTCTGTGTGTGTGTGTGTGAATGGCAGAGGGAGGCTGATTGGATCAAATCAACCCCAGGGGAGAGTGTGTATTTGTTATTTTAACTCTCGCCCCCACATCACCTGGCTCCTTCCTTCACTAGATAAAGAGAGAAAACAGCACACAGAAACCTCTGGTTTACTGTCATGGTGTGGATATATGAGATACTGGCAGCTCGTGGACACACAGACAAAGTGTGAGATCCAACCTCTGACACCGCAGCATGCGCACAAACACAAGCAACACTCAAACCCTTTGTTTCAACTGTGAACGGATTTTTCAAAAGGTTCAAGAAGAGTCCATTTTCTTTTTTATCCTTAAGACAAAGAAATCAAATAGCTTTCTTTTCAAAGAGATAAAGGCTCTGTTTGATCAATCACGGAGACGTTCGTGTTTTTTCTGCTTGACCCTGTGACTGAGATTTCCATTTAACTACAGGTACTTTTCAAACCTTGTGCCCCTGAATGTGAGATAAAACAGAGCTGTAAACCCACAGTTCTAAATCATGAACTTGCCTGGAGTGTTTGAACATTGCAGTACCACACTGAAGAATGATATTTCAAATATGTAAATGCATCCATATGTTTTCTGACTCCCATCTTAAGGACAAATGTCCCATCTTGTATAATAGAGCACCAAGCCTGCAGAGAGTGTAATGTATTGCACAATCTATGGAGATATACATCTTTCTCTGGCAGTGGAACAAAGGCTGGGTCACATGCTGTGAAAGATAAAAGTAGGGCATGATACAGAGATGTATATTCCCCTTTTGTTGCTTTCTTAAAGCAGCACAAACTGCTTTGAAACACAAAGCTTTTGCTGCATATCTGCTGCCAAGAGCAGCAACATCACAGCCACATTGAAGAAGCACAGAGTAAATCTTGCAAAAGCAAAACAAATGGCAGACCACAGAGCAAGACATGAGATAACAAAGTCAAGAATGACTATGACAAATGCTAAAATATGACATGCTTTGTAGAGCCACCACAAAAGGACTCATATGGGAGCTGATAAGAGAGCAGAGATACACAGTCTAAGGATAGCATCAGCACTGGATCACAACATTAATTTTTCAGAGAGAGAACAGGAACAAACAAGCAAATTTTATGACGAAACAAAATAGACCAGTCACAAAAAAAGACAAAAAAAAAAAAAAAGAAAAAAAACTGCACTCGCAGACAGGCAGTGGGGGAAACAAGCTGGACTTGTGTGTGTGTGTGTGTGTGTGTGTGTGTGTGTGTGTGTGTGTGTGTTTGTTTGTGTGTCTGTATGCAAGCCAATGAATCACTGAAGTGTTAATATGCTCGTCACTGAGGATTATCCCCTTGATTAGCTATATTATCTGGATCCCTATAAGACCACAGATGAGTGGGTTAAAGAGCTCCTGTAGTGATTACTCTACCTCGGTGTGGGTGGAGACAGACTGTTCGTCCATGTTTTAATAATCCCACACCCCCACCGCACCACCCGCGCCAGCTAGCTGTGTCACTTTAATATGTGAAAAGCAGACTGAAATGATGGAAATCAGCAGGGAGAGGCAGGGAGAGGCAGGGAGGGGACAAAGGGTGAATGCAAATAAAGAAAAACACTTTACAGTTGCTTTCAGTGAAGTTTTCATTGTTTGTCTTTCCATCAAAATATAGGAAAGGCCGCAAATTCATACCTCCAATTCTGTCAGTGTTATTTTTAGTGTTTACTTTGGCAAATGTCGCACTGAATCATCCTGAAGAGGAATTATCCAGGAGAAGGCAAGATGTCCTAAAACAATGATTCATAAAACTAAAAATAAGTACATTGCATCTGACTGTCATGCAAGGCTTCCTCCTCCTGAATTTAATATCTACCAAGGGAACCCTGTTTCCCAGAGATTACCTTCACATAACTCTGATCTGTTTTGCCAGTTCTGCTGTGAGGGATGCATAATATCTGGCTTCATTATGTCCAGCTGCAAGTGTTACACATGCTGTTTTTGTATGGCACAGTCAGTGCTCAGGAACGAATATGATTTTGATAATAGTGTTTTTTTTAAACTGTATAGATTTGGGAAAAAAATTAGACTTTTTCCAAAACAAAACATTAGCAGTGCATTGTTTTCAGCAGGACATTGTGCAGCTTTTATAAGAGGAATAATGAGCTGCTCACCTTAAAACCAGAGCAGTAATGTCAAATGATAAATAAGCAGAGACTTAAGATTTTTATTCATACGAAGAGAAGTGCTGCTGCCATGACCCTGAATCCCAGATGTTGAACACTGTGCTTGAGTTTACATGAACGCCTCGGGTGAATCTGTCTGTGCTGTGTCATAAATGTCAGTGCCTCTGGGTAAAAGGCCAGACAAACTTAACCTCACGCCCAGAGTCCAAACATTACAGCAGAAATTATACTTCTGCTCTAAGGCATCATTCACACTTCAGTGAGTGTCTCCCCTTCACTTTCTAATGTGAACTTGTGTGACATTTACTTTCTTTCATCTCCAATTCAAATCTGCCTCTTGACTTATGTGACTCACAGGTCTGTGCATTCATTAGGACTTTATGGAGATGTGCGTGTCCGCTCCCATGTGGACCATAATTCCAGCCTAACCATCCAAGTCCTAACGCCCTCCTACCCGCCTCTACTGCCCTTCCTTCCAGCTCGCGCACACACACCCACACACACACACACACACACACGCGCGCGCGCAAACACACTGAGACTCATACACAGGTCCATGCCACTACCAGATGTGGCACTCTCATTATTATTGGCTCTGACTGGCAACTAGAGAGCCATCACCATAATTGGCATGCTTGTTTCCATTATCAAACACTCACAAATACACACACACACACACACACACACACACACACACACACACACACACACACACACACACACACACACACACACACACACACACACACACACACACACACACACACCAGCACATACACTCAGAATGTGTTACATGCCTAACCTGATACTGAGAGCCTTTCCTACCCATTAAAAAAAATAAAACAGGAGGAAATTTAAAAAGGAAAAGACAAAAAGGAACAAAAGAGAAAGAAAAGGAAAACAGGAAAAAAAAAGAAAAGGACAGGAAAATAAAGAAAAAAAAGGAGGAAAGGAGTAGTAAAGATAGTATAAAAGGAAGAAAAATGGAAAGAAAGTAAAGAAATAAAGAAGGAAGAAAGAGAAAAGGATA
Organism: Halichoeres trimaculatus; assembly: GCF_033239565.1. NCBI lineage: Eukaryota > Metazoa > Chordata > Actinopteri > Labriformes > Labridae > Halichoeres > Halichoeres trimaculatus. The sequence goes on from NW_027437183.1 coordinate 28,518,319, forward strand.
GAAGAGAGGAAAAGAACAAAAATTGAACAAGAAAAAATATTACATAAGAATGTAAAAGAAAGCAAAACATTTCAGGGTGTGTATGGGGGAGACTGAAGACAGTGAGCAGACACACAGACACAGACTGAATAGAGTAGAGTAGAGAGGAGCGAGAAAGAAACTGAGAAACGCTCAGTGTGGATCATCTACCCTTCTCTTCTGCTGCCATCAGCTTTCTGACGTAAACCCAGATGACTGCCTGTGTGTGTGTTTATCAGAGGATGATACACAAATGCCCCCCACCCCACCCCACACACACACACACACACACACACACACACACACACACACACACACACACACACACACACACACACACACACCCCACACCCCACCTCCTGATGTGTAGCTAAGTAGAATAGTAATCAAGCTATTCATTAGTGCAGTAACAAAGGCCATTACTGGCTAATCAACAATCTTCAAACTCAATCGAGGAAAGCTAATAGAAATTTAATCCAACAGCGCACATGAATATGCTGAAGTTTGAGTGTGTGTGTGTGTGTGTGTGTGCGTGTGTGTATTTTAGACAAACAATTAGCTTGTTATGATTAGATGAACTAACGGACTCTGTTGTTTCTAAAAGCTACAGGAGAAAAACCTCTTTACAATCCCTATAATAGTCCCATCATTTTGAGTCTTTAAACATGAAATTAAACCAACATCTTACTGTTGTCTCTTATTCTTCTTCCACTGCCACGTTTGTGATCACATGGTCGAACTGAATGGACACAACCACATGGCACTGGATCTGCAGCTGTCTGAGCTTCACTTCTTTAAGCAGTTAATCATCTAATCTTTAAAACTTCTTGATATGTTGAAAAAATATGGAAATACTTATAAGCCGCTACCAAAATCACCAGATCTTTGGGAATTTTGAATGGTGTGAATTCAGAGGAGAAGAGTCTATCATGCCTTGCTCTGCATCATGCTTCCTGATGTATTGATGGGCTGGTTTGTAAAGTTTGCTGTTTGTGTTTTTAACATTTTAGCTTGTATTCATGCTGTTGATGTAAGTGTTTGGGGGATGATGTTTTATGCAGTAAGGAGTCATTTTGTGGTAATTTCTGCATGAAAAGACGAGGACTGACAAAAATCTTACTCTGGGTTTGAAAATCTTCTTCCGAAGTTTAACTTTACATCAATTATAGCTCAAACAGAGTAAGCTATTAGCATGTAAGATGTATGTTCTGTATGACAACTTTCACTGAACTAAACTGGTGGTAAAAGTTAAAGTAGAAAAGTTAAAGCAGCAACTTTGGTTTGTGTGTGTCAGTGTTTCTGTTTGCATGGCTGCATTCATCCTCCTTCCTCCTCACTGCTGTGACTCCTCTCTTGCTCACTTCACTTCCTGACATCCCCATACCTGCCAATTTGTGGTATTAAAATAAACACAAATGACAACACTTAGGTGCCAAAATCTCTGAAATAATTGTCCTTTCAGCTTCAAGTGCCCCACATCACTCCCACCGTTACCTTCCTCCTGCTCTTAGTCACTGCTCACTTTGAATTAAACTAAAACCAAATTTGTTTTCTTCTTGTTTTAGCCTCTTCTGCTCCCACATCAACAAGATAATGACGCCCTCTGTATAAAAGAAATGGCATTCATTTAACATTTCCAAACTTTTAATGTATTTCCAAGAATTTTGACTAACAGGAACTGAGAACATCTTACATAACGGTTTTCCATATGGCAGTTGTGACTTCATTAAAACTTTATTTAAGGATGTAATAAAGGGAGCAAAGCTTCTGAAGAAGAGGCACCTCTCTTACATGAGTCCTGCAGATACATAGAAGCAGAAAGGAGACATTATGCAAACAGACGGATGGACAAAGAAAAACTTTTCAAATTTGCTACGCAAAGTAGGAAAAATAAATGAATATAAAAATGCAGTGCCAAGAAACCCTTCCTAGTCTAGCACCGAGAGCAGTGTGGATTTCTTTATAATGACCTTGCCAGTGAATTACATTGATTGTGTGAAGTACGATTTCAGTCACCTACAGTGTGTCATTTCACATTCCTGTCTTAATTGGCCATATGTCCTGTTGTTTCTGTCTGCATCCACGCTCCACTTGGGAGGTGATTAGGACAACCCTGCTGCCCACGGCTACTGTGGGGAATTTACTGCAGCCACCGAGCCCAGCACAATACAACACGAGCCAGGAGTGGGCAGACCGGCCAGATTGTACAGGTTAACTTAAGGTCACTATACATGCGCACACATGTATGCAGGATGAATGGGTGTACATACGTGTGTGTGTGTGTGTGTGTGTGTGTGTGTGTGTGTGTGTGTGTGTGTGTGTGTGTGTGTGTGTGTGTGTGTGTGTGTGTGTGTGTGTGTGTGTGTGTGTGTGTGTGCATGACAACATGGGATTTCTAAGGCTCTGACAGCTTAATTAACTAGATCCAGGCGAGTGACATAAAGACCCAATTAACCGCACTGACATAACTGGGTCGCCATCTACGATCAGCCCACACTGATAGTTGATAAGACACCTTTGATAAAAACCCCAGTTAAGAATCAAAAGTTATGTTTCAACTTTTGCAGAGTTATATGTAATACTTTCAATCCAAACAATTTAAAAACCTGTTTAGGGATGGGTATCGAATTAGGTACTTTTATAGGTACTGACTAAATTCTGTCAAAAGTACTGAGTACCGAGGGAGTGGAAGAGTAGGGAATTTTCCATGCTGGACATGAACACAGCATTGCAAGGTTATATGTTGAAGAATATGTTCAATTGAAAAAATGTTGAACAAATTCATATTTTTTACCACATGAACACAAAAAAGTACTGACAATTGGTACTGTTGAGTACCTGTACCAATTGCCAGGTACCGGGCATTGGTATGGTATTGTTTCAAATGTGAAAGGTACCCATCCCTGAGCCTGGCTTATCAATTTTCTGTGTAAAAACAGTTTCTTCAAGAAAAGTTTGCTTCTTGTGAGGTCTATCTGTTTGGTATCAATTGCAGTGGTCAGTATTGGTCGCGCTTTTCTGTGATGAAGACTCTGTTTCCCATGAATACCATCACCCACTGTTGTAAGGACATGACTCTTGCTGAGACATGGGCTTGTTTTAGAAGCTAATGGAGATTAGATTGCCTTTTTAACACTACTTTTCTTTGCCCAAGACAACCTTTTAACAGTTACTAATCAGTGGAGTAATTAATTTGTTTGTAATTACCCAAAGCTGTTGTTTGAAAGGTGACGACAGGCAAAGTTTGAAAACCCAGTTTGGCAATTTGTTTCGTAGTTCAGAGGACAGAATGTGAGCAGAGCATCAGTTCAGTGTTACTCCCAGCCTGGCGCTCTGAGAGGGGTCTGTGTAATGTTAGTGAGTCCTTGTTATGTCCTGCCAGTGCTCATCTACCAAGCAGAGCTAATATAACTTTAATCTTCATTTTATTGACAGATTTTCAATTTTGAACAGACTACTGCAGAATAGCTGCTGCATGTGGGTTGTAATGTGCGCGACTGCAGACAGCTAAGCCTGTGTTTTAGCCTTTGGCCAATGCACTCTCGCCCTCCTGTTTAGCTTTCTTCTGCTCTTCTTTCCTTTTTCTTTTAAATTGAGTAACTTGAGTAAATGGATTGAGTTCTCCAGGGGGAATTTGTGCCAACCATGGATACTGTGGAAAAAATATTTAGAAATTTACAATTTAGGTGCTGATAATGTCCTTTTAAAATGTGAATTGAAAACAGGCAAATGTATAAAGGTGAGACTGCTTCAAGATGGCTTGTAAAGTTTACCCAAAAGATTGTTAAATATGTCCATTTTGCCTTTAACCCATTTCATTGTTAAAGGTTGTCTTACAAATATTGTAAGGGGTATCACTCTGGTTAAATCTAATGTCAGAGGAAAAAATGTGGAACAGAGACAATGTGAAAGAAAAAAGTAAAACAAGCACTTTCTGTACAAAATCCTTACACTGCAAACTTGGGAAGAGAGGAAATGTGTTAATATTACTCAGTATAACCTGCTCACAATTGAAAAAAAGGGGAAATTAAATGTGTGGGTGAGAGCAGAGAATCCTCAGAGGTCTTGAACATGTGAAGAACTAGGACTGAGTGAATGTTCCTGAAAAGAGTTGTGTACCTCCAGGAATTGAAATGCAGTTGGATCCAGAGAAAGAGGAAGTATAAATACACCGACAAAAAAAAAAAAGATTTCTCGATGTGCTGCAGAGAGCGAGGAATTGCAGAGCGCCCTCCAAGGTGTTCTGCACAGACAGAACTGGGACACTGAAGGACACCCAGTTGGTCTGGGACTGGCCCACAGAGGCCTATTTATAACCAATGCTCCACTGCACCTTGGTGTATTTCCACTGAATGATGCATGGCACACACCTTTGATACATGGGCATCTCAGCTGTGACTTTAACATTACCTCTTATGTTATGTCAGCGCGACTTTTGTTTCTCTAGTTCAGGAAATGTGCTCTTCAAAAACTAGAATACATTTTACCCAATGCGCAGTTCTGAGAATCAAACCAAACTAAACTCTGTCTGCTTTTTAAAGTTTTTAAATGATAGAGTGTGAGAGAAAAAATTAGAATGTGTAGAAACAGATGAAATCAAGGAGCAGAAAAGAGAAGAAGGAAACAAGGAAGTGGCTCAGCAGTAAAGGAGGTCACAGATGTGATGAACAGAAAGCCTGCATTGGCTTCTCTAGAGTGCTCTCACACACACTCACACACACACACACACACACACACACACACACACACACACACACACACACACACACACACACACACACACACACACACACACGCAATGCTTCCTCTGAGATTTAACACAGGTGCAGATGCTTCACAGTGATCTATTAGACTCACCCTCTCATGTCAACATCCAGGAGTGGAGAGACAGAGAGCGGGAAAGATGGATGGGGAGCGTTCTGCAGAGAAAGCCAGATAGAGTAAAGGTATTTCCACCACAGTGGTTAAAGAGCGAGAGAATATAGAGGGAGCTGGGATTATGTTGAAGGAGGATGAGGAAACAGGGAGAGCAGGGCTAGCAGCAGATATCTGTGGGTGATCCATTAAAGCTAACCCCACAATGTCAACAAAGAGGAAGGCAGAGAGGGAGCCCGTGGAGAGGGAGAAAAGGACAAATGAAAAGGTAATGAGGAGGTAAGGGAGGCTGAAAGAAAGCTGAGGCGAATTGGAATTTCCATGCTTTGTCCACAATTAGGGAAAGAAGGATGAAGGGGGGAGCAGAAAGAGTCGAGGGTGCTGAATGAAAGGAAAAGGGAGTAGATAGGGAAGATGTAGTGAGGTAATTTATCAGGCCCGACTCTTGAGAAAATGTGGGAACAAGAGTGAAAGTCATGTGAGGAATGCAGGGTAAGGAGGAAAGGACGAACTGAGAAGAGTACAGCCAGGGTAATATTTTACTTAGAGGTCCTTGTGTCAACAACAATGTGCAATATGAAATTAAAAAGATAAGATTTTAAAATCTGATCAAAACATCAATAACCTCAAATTTCAAAACGAAGATGTCAGACAGTCGAGAGAGAAACTTCTGATTTGTGATGATGTTTTGACTTCTGTGGATAAAGTAACATGGCTGATCTCAGTGCTGATCTTGTCCTGTGTTTGTGTTTTAAGAGGACAAGCTCTCCAACTGTCTCCTTCCAGCTGTCAAATGTATCACTCACTGCTGCTGAAAATGGGAAAATAAAAAGGACATTTCTTCAGCGTGCTATAAATCATCTCATTTTACACCTTCACTCCTGGCAGCAGCTGTGGGCATTCGAAATAACAAAGTCAAAGCAGTCCATTTCACTGAAAGACTTATTCGCTTCAGTAGCCTATAAAGAGGCACACCTCGTCATTTGATTCTGCTTTATCACCAGCAAAAAAACAAAAATCTTTCCACACACAAAAAAGCAGGTGAAGAAATAACTCAGTCAAAAAGCTGTGATGCAAAGATGTTTTCCCAAGTGAAATGGATGATCAATGACAGCATGAAAGAGCTCTGTGAATTCATATAATAAGGACGTGTTCAAAACATTATACAATTGATCAATGAAATTATTACTCAAGATTAAAAAAAGGGGGAAACATGGAGGAAAGAAATGAAGGAAAGCGGGAAACAAAATAAGAAATAAAGCAGAAGAAACTAGAAAAGCTCAGAGAGCACAGACCTCTACCATGCATATTGTGATTGTCACCAACACTTTAGTCCTACTTTAATGTTATACTCCCTTTCAGCAGACTGTCTGCTACAATTTGGTGATAGTTGCAGGTTTGTACAATAATTTGTTTCCTGACAGTGTTGAAAATTATGATGACCCAGTACATATTTCATATTCCAGATCTTAGTATCCAGAATATTGCCAGGATGTCGATTGTACTTTTACATCTATCAGAAATTATGGTGACCTTGTCTTGTACGGTTTTGCAAAGCACTCTGACCATTTATTGTGGAGTTATATACTCATATGGTGAAAACAGCCTCACAATGATAAAGAATCCTTTAAAAAAAAATGCTGGATCCAGACAGTGATGTGGATCACCTCCAAAATTTAGACACTTCTTCCTCATTCAATTTTGAACATATCCTGAAAATTTCATCAAGATCTGTTTGTAACTTTGGAGTTATGTTGTTCACAGACAAACGTACGGACAAACAAACAAACAGACAGACAGACGAACTCTCACAAAAACATAACCTCCTTGTTGGAGGTAATAAAGCAGGAAAGTAGTACAAAGGAACAGAAACAAAGAATTTGAGAGGAAGAGCAGAGGGAGGAAATGACAAAAGCAAAGTTGAAGAAGAAAAATGAGGAAAGCAGGAGAGTAGGAGGGAAGCAAGGAAGAAGGGAAGGATGGAAGAAAGGAATGAAAAAGAAAATAAGAGAGAAGGTAGACAGAAATAAAAGGAGAGAATAAATAAATTATCTATCAGAGATGAGTAGATCATTTGAAGGAGGGTTGGGTTTTCTTGGCTAGCCCCAACATCCAATAACCTGTCTGTTAGCTCAACATAATACAGGAGGTTTGGTATTACATAATAATTTTGACAACGCTGTGAGCAAAGAGAGCTGTTTGCTGAGAGCTAATGCAATGAAGGCAGAAATCTTAGTTCTACACTCAGCCAAAAGCCTCAGTGCTCCTCTGAAAATTTTCCCAACCTGAATAAAAGAGGACAGGAGGCAGCCTGAATGCATACCAGCTCTGATATTCATTAATCAGCCATCTGGAATTGACAATATGTAAGTTATTTAAGTAGTCATTTACTTAGCAAAAGAAGACTGCTCTTAGATAAACATAAAATACTTTATTTCATACTTCCTTCACTAATCACCCTGCTTTTAACCACTGAAGCAAAGTTATGGGCTGCATATTGTTTTATGTACAATTCTCTTCAAAGCATTTTTATGGCACTCTGTTCAAACATGTTTTCCTTATAATAAGTTAGTTTTATTAGCTTCCAAAGGCTCAGAAATGATCAGGAAAGGCATCACTAAATTATTCATTTATTTGAGTCATGAAATATTACAAATTCATGTCTTTTCACTCAGTCAAATTAAAAAAGATACAAGTCAGTGCTTGGTGAGTTTGAAGAGAGACAAGAAAAGAAAGAGAGAAAAAACAGGAAATTGAAAAGAACAGAAAAATAAATAAAAAAAAGAACAAACAAACTGAGTAAATAGAAAACCACTCAGAGCTGTGAGGATAAAAATGCATGGGGGCTGTGATAGCAGAGCTAGCTTCTGAGGGGAGAAAGGAAAAAAAGACACAAATATGACAGTTTGGGGTGAGTGTTTGGGGATGGAAAGTTGAAATGAGACCCTGGGCTCAAATCATTAAAGGAAGAACATCCAAACCCACTCAACAGCTCAGACGTGTCAGGGAAGCGTTTCCCCAAACAGACACTGACCTAGTATCAGTCATACGGAGAATCTATACCTATGATATCAGTACAGGAGAGTTCAAAAAGAAAAGAATAGTGACATCATCAACTTAATTAAAGGATTAAACTTGTTCTTCCTTTTGTCTTCTCCTGTTATCTCAAAGCCCTGGATGTCAAGATTTTTATAAATGGATTCTGTGAGAGCTGGGCTTTACAAAGATAGAAACTGTAAGGGTTAGCATACACAAACCTGTTAAATGTCCCATGTAGAAATTTGGTTAATTTATTAACAATTATTAAAAATAAAGCACAACTATTTGTATTTAAATATTTTTTTTCTTCGAATGAATTTAACAAACAAGAGCAGATAAAAACAGAGCAGCAATCCCCGCAGATTTAATAAATAAATGAATAAATAAATACATCTGTTGCCAAAAGACTCAAGGTTGATTTTGTCAACTGGCCTGAGGCCTCACACCTAAATGTGACTACGTCTCAGCACAGAGGGCAGATTGTTTTCATTACAGATGTTAAGCTCTACCTTCTACTCCATCAAGGGTCAGAAATAAGGAGGGTAAGACTTTATTTTGATAATCCGTTTGTTGACACTCGACAATTATCAGAAGATATTCAACATACTTTTTCAACAGACCAGTAACATGCATTTAACCAACTATTAGTAGACAATAAGGTGCATTTCAAGGTTTACAAATTTAAAAAAAAAAAAGTCTCCCAACTCTTATTTTTTTAAACAGGCTATTATTTGACATACCACTATCCTTCCTTTACCACGAATCGATCCATCAGTTGAAACAGTAATATGTCAACAAATCTCCAACTATCACTTGGCATTCTCGAAGCATTTGTAGACCTGGGTTAGTACTATTCAATTGAAGTGAAAAACAGTGTACAATAGTTCGAACTCTACAAACAGAGCCAAACACAAACAAGTTTTTGCATAACTGCATATCATTTATTTGAATTACAAAACATACTCAGTGGGCGCACAAATTTACAGTAGCATTTCAGTAAACTTATACCTATTATTTCCCCAAAACAACTGTGCAATTGTTTTCTGAAAAAGATCCCATGGTAAGCATTTCAACTGACAGACTGATGAGCCTTGTTACATGTAAACTGATAAACTACATATCTACTGATAACGCACCTTCTGTATGTATGCTACTTGCCTGTTGACTTATCTTGTGATATATAAACTGACATTCAGTTAATATGCAACTACTTATCAACTGATAGCTTCTTGAGTGTCAACAGACGAACTATCAATATTAAGTATTACCGAAAGGAGATTACAGGGGTGACAGAATATGTGTATTTTAATGTCATTAAATATCAAAATTACCTGGGACTGATGAACTGACACAATTCTTAGGAAGAGCCAACAGCAGATGTAGTTTCTCAAATGTTTTATTATTATTATTCTAATGACATTTTACGGTGATGAAAACTTGCTTTCAAAGGCACACAAAGTGGATACATTTCACTCACTTTCAGAGGAGTTTCAGAGACCACCTTCTTGTACAGGGTGTAGATACCCCAAGATCTGCGCAAACTATGCAAAAAACACCTTTATCTCCAAAGAAATACCTGAAAACAATAAGATACATTAGCTAAAGGGAGTTGGATGACATTCACTGACTGAGTTTGTGGACTATGGGGGAGTGATGTTCAGGAAACCCCGTATTACTTTAATAACGTATTAACTTGGGTCATAGTTGTTGGTATACAATTGTTGACATGCATCAGATCCTGGGTACACTGACAACAGCTGCTATGGATTATAAGGAACATGTGCTGTTGTTTTTGTTGCCATGGACTTATTGCAGTGATGACAGCTGCTATTGATCATTTGGATCTTTGTATTTGTCTGTTGACTTTTTAATGTTTACATGAAAATATTGGAGTAGAACAAAGTTTTTTAAGTCTAAGTCAGCATCCCTGATAAGGCACCTCTGCACGAACATACAGCATCACTAAGACCATGTCCATGCCATACATAGTCCATTTTGAATAGCTGAAAAACTTGAAAGTCATCCCATTTTTTTCTGCACTCGAGCTACAACAATTATTACCCCTACTTCACCAAAAATACTTTTTTGACTTTTAACCTCAGACACAGAAAGTGCTTTTTGTGAGATTTTATAGTTTCCTAAAGTACTTTAAAGTCTGCCAAACTGACTTTCCTGGTCTCTGTGAGTCAGTGTTGAAATGATTGACAGCTTGTTAAATTATAGAACAGCCCTGTGCATGGTTATGGGTCAGTGCAGTAAAAGTGTTGAAGCCCTCTGTATGTGCGCCTGCCTTTGCCTTCTTTGTAACTCTGGACGGTGAGGTTTTTTACATTTCTGTCCGGACCCGTCGGTTCACTAAGTAGTTTAACAGCACCAGCGGCTGCAGCAGGAGACGGAGAAAGGTGGAGGAACAAGAGGTGAAAGATGCAAAGAAGCAGAGGCAGGGAGAAAGATATAAAGAAAGTAACATTGGTGATAGAGTCAGAGCAACAGGAGAATTTGCAAGAGAATCCACAGACTGTTTGAGAGCATTTAAGTGTTTCAGTGGGTGACCTTAGAACACCTGCAATGTCTGACTCATCCATGACGGAGTGTGTCTCTGGCTTGAAGCTAAATTTGCTTCATTTTCAGATTTTCGATGTGGAAATGTATTACTCAGTAGTTTGAGTTGAAATGGTTCTGTTTTCTTTGGGCACCGCACATACAAAGTAGTAGGAAAATGTGTCTGGAGAAATAACATAAACCAGTCAGATGAGACAGCTCTGCTTTTTGTTTGGACTTTCTGTGGTCAAACAATTTATACGCAGTTCACCCTTCCTAATTTCCAGTCCCATAAGGATGAAAAGGTTTGTCCTCAGTAAACATTTCCCAGGCTCAGAGTTTGCATCTAAGATTAGTTGTATCTTAAGGCTTATTGTTTGATATATTTGACCTGTTTTAGTGAGTTAAAAAGAGCAGAAACTAAGAGATGAAAAACAAACAATGTTTTTTCCTCCTATCTCACTCACCCACCAGTGGTGTTAGTCACTGCAAACAAGGTCATGTTAAAATAACAATATTTTAACGTGTGAATGACAACAAACTAACACATTTCTACCATGTGAATCACTCACATTATTATTCTTATTATTTAATGCTCTTATATTTGACACAAAATGTGAATATCCATTCATTCTTTTTTTTTATTCTTTTGGAGGTCACGGAGGCTGGAGCCTGTCCTATTGAAACCGGTGAGAACCCACTATACACATGAAGAACATGCAAACCACACAAAAAAAGGCTCCCAGCCAGCTGATAAATCAAACCAGGACCCTTCTTGCAAGGAGGCCTCAGGCCTAGCCGCGACACCACTGGGCAGCCTGAACTTCAGCATGTTTATTTTTTTATTCAAATGATGCTTTTGAAAACATGGAGTACAAATTCTATGTTTGTGTTTGCATGCAGTTGTCAACACAAATGCATGTATAATGAGTGTAAATCTAACCCCATCATATCATTAAAATTAGAATTGTGTAAGTGCACGGGCATTTATGTGCATGTTTTTCCATGTGCATGTCAAAGCTGGTTGAGTGTACAGTGTAGGAGTGCTGATGACACTCCATAATCATTAAAGCATGAAGAGGCTCTGAGCTGATTGGGGCCATGCTAATCCTTTTTAATTGACTCTCCAGCTCTCCAGTGTTATTAAAACCGCCCAATAACAAAATCAGCTTTGCTTTATTAGCCGGGTCGCCTGAACTATGCGAGACCTCCATGTTTGTCTGTGTAATGCTTTATGGTAAAATAGGAGCATGACAAACATGTAACAGAATGGTTACGTGTTAAAGAACGCAAGCAGCTAAGCTAGTGCCTCTGGTGGAAAATGTTTCATTTTGAAGTCAGCTTTTGTTTCATTTACACCATGGGACTGGCAAACATGATGCATGAAAGCTGCTGATTTTCAGAGCTAATGTTGGAAGTTAAAACCATATATCTTAAAATATATATATATATATATATATATATATATATATATATATATATATATATATATATATATATTTTTTTTTTTTTTTTTTTTTTTTTTTTTGACCAAACTGTATCTGTCATAAAAAAATGTTGCATAAATTACATCTGCTGGGCTGTCCATTTAAGTCACTGATGTGAAAGTGACATTCTATGCAGAGCTCCAGTGTATAGGTACTTAACCTGCATAAACATGTTTGAAAAGAGTGTAAATGTTGTCACCTTACGTTAGATTTTAACATGTTACAAGACTGAAACTTAATCTGATTCCTTTTTTATGACCTATAAGACCAGACTAAACCATCAGCAGTGACAGTTAATTTCGATATGGTCGTTAGTGAAGCTAAAATTGTTTAGGGCCGGGGTTACCAACGTGGTGCCCGCTAGAACCACTAAGGGTGCCCATGAGGCATGATCCAAAAAACAGCACTGGTCACAATGGAGGTCCTTCCTACAACCATTGTAGTGTAAATCATTGTGAAATAATTACCATTGACCTGTGTGCGGTCTCTTTACATACTATACCACTTCTACAATGATTATTGTTATTAAAAAGTGATCTGTGCATTTTTGTTTGGATAGTTTTTATCAGACAAGTAGCCCTTCGTGCCACTCATTTCCCATGAGCTAGACCACAGTCTAAAAAAGGTTGGTGATCCCTGGTTTAGGGCAATCAAACAAAATGATTAAAAAAAAAATGAACAACAAAAACCTTCTACAGAGCAAAGACTAACAGAGTTATCGGTTTATCTGTTAATGAAAGAAGATGAGTCCTGTTTTAGATTTTAGACTCCACTTTTGACCACAGTAGATGGCAAAATCAACACAAACCAGAAATTCCTAGCTTGCTAACCCAAAGCCTTATAATCTTGCATCCACAAAAAGACAGCCAGTGCCATCACGATCAGCATATTCTCACTTGATGGTTCCCTGTAGAAATGGAGGAGCATCTTACCTCTAAGTGCTGCACATCAGGCTCTGCAAGGTCACACTTAAGTAGCCCACAGCCATCCTCCTTTGTAAGACTTATGCTTCTGAAATCAGCAAAGCATGGATAGAGCCAAGAGCCTCTTGGCAGAGTGTTTGATAAGCTAATGATTCAAAACAGTTCTTGTGTGTAAGCAGTATTGTGGTTAATACAGCTCAGCAGAAATTGAGACGTATTTGATTTCAAACATATTTTTGCATGGTAATAAATGGAGCTCTGCTTTACAGCAGTAATGGATTTCACAATCAGATGGAGGAAGAGCACATTTCCTTATGAAGATATGCACTGCTCCTCAAAGACGCTGCAGCCATTATCTGATAACTCTCTTATCAACACTTACAGTTACAACAAACATGAAGTGCACTGACAATAACCTCTTTTAGTAAGTTACTGCAGACTACTTAACTGAATAGTTATGTAAGGGAATAGCAATTAATTGGAAACAATTATTCAAAGCCCTCGCTTATTAAACGTTTTCAATCCATGTCCCAAATGAGGAATTTATCCTCCTTCTCGCTTCAGTATAGTCTTTAAAATTATATCACAGTTCTTGCCAGCAGTGAGTCAGAGGGCTATTTTTGGCTTCTTAATTGTTACATAAATAGGTTTATAATATGCTCATATTATTAAGAGATATTTGGGAGTACATTGAAACCTTTCCTAGATGTTGCTGTTTCAGTAAAACTTTCAAGTTGTAATCTCAAAGACTCAAAAAGTACAACAACTTAAAAAGTTGTCAGACCAGAACAGAGTTTTTCTTATTTGACACTCTCACAACCTGTGTCAAACCAAGGCGTTCATCCATCCATGACACCACTGTCAGGACTGCCGAGGGCAGCGCGACTAGCTGCCTGACAATGCAGTCTGCACCCTACACCGTCATGTCATAGCCAATCGGCAGCTCTGTCCAACAACTGTGTCAGAGAAGGCAGGCTGGAGGGGGAGACTGAGAGGCAGCAACAGTGACAGAAAGAGACAAAGAGCAAAATGACCCCAGGAGAAATGGACGAAATTGTACAAAAGTACAAAAGTAGCCAGAAAATAGTAGGTTGGAGAAACATGGGCAAAGACTTCCTTAAGCGATAACAGTTTCAACTCAATCATTATTTTTCTAAAAGCAGAAACGTCAACACAAGCAACTCTTTACATGTGACTGCCAGGAAGACGTTAAATGCAAAGGGAGATCACTCAGCGGTGTTTGCAAAAGCCCCTGAATGGATAATGAAAGGGGAAGGAGAAGGTCCTCCTAATCTCCTAACACAAGCACCCTCATTATCTCCTACCCTCATACTTCTGAGTCACACACCCACTCATCACTTTACATACCGCACACACAAAGAGCAAAGTCTGTGTTTTAAAAAGACTGAAACCTCAAACCGCAGAAAACCAAAACTACATATGATCAGCAGCCTGCATACATCCTGTTCTCTCCGAGGAGAGAAGGTTGAGCCATCAGTAAAGAAACAAAACACAGGGTGACTTTACGTAATGAGAAGCTTCTTTCTTTGGACTGTGATTGATAGTTTCCTGAAATGGACTCGACTATGGGTGGATGTGCTGTAAGTGGTTGCTGAAGAAGCAGAACTCTGCCACTTGTCAAAACGCCAAGACAGAGGTGTGAGTGAGTTGTTGTTTTAACAGTTTCACACTATGGACGCACTTTGACTTCAGCGGCACATGGGAGTGAAATAAAGTGGCAAGAGAGAGGCACATCTTATTCTCAGAATATGTAGCAGACAATAAATATTTCAGTATCCTTGTCTAGACTTAACTTAACAGTGATTGGAGATGAAAATGAAAGCAGACCACAGATTTGACTTTATAAAGAGAGAGAAGTCCGAATCATAAATCAGTGAGGCAGTCTGGTAACTTATGCTGAGATTGTGCAATGAAATACACATTTCAAATTCAGTTCGGCACAGTCTGCTGGCTTTGGAGTGGGATCTGACTAATGCCTGAATTTACAGACACAGCTTATTACAGGATGAAAAGCCTCTCAGGGCTGCTGAAATACAAAGTGGTTCTGAAAGACTGCTGCTGTACAGCCTCGTAGGAGTCAAGGAGATAAAGCATATAAAGCATATAAAGCATAGAGCATGTGTGTCCCTTCTTGTGTTAAGGTACACATATCATTAGATAATGATCGTAATCCCTCTTTACATCAGCATGGGCTAACGACAACACATTTATAACTACAACAACACACGCTGCTCCTCCACATGTGCTCCATTTGTAAATTACTCCTCAGTGATAGACCATCAGAACAGCGTTTTAATAATCTTAACACCGTTTCAATAATTCACCCCGGCAGTCAGAATAAAAAAAGATTGCTGACTAATCTGTGGATTACCGTGATGATTTCTGACAGAGGTTGAGGATCAAGGTAAAATGTGATGGGAGATGAGCCGTGGGGCTTACCATGCTCGCTCAAAGAGGATTAAGGTGAGGATCTATCAGGAAAGAAGCATTACATAAATTGTTTTTTGTGCACAGGAACACACATTTATCCACACAGGTGAACAAACACACGTGTGTTTCCCCAAAAAGGAGCTAGAATGGTGGTCACACATTTTCATTGCTTAATTTGATATAGAAATTCTATCTATAGACCGCTCTTATCCTATCAGGTTCATTCAGTTCTTTTTATTCTGAAATACACAGGTCCACATAATCCCATTCATGATGTCTACTTGATATCATTGCCCTAGATAAAAGACTGGTTTCAGCTGCAAATCCATTGGCAGAGCTTTTGTTGCTAAAAGTATATCAATGGCTGAACAGTAGTGAGGATAGAAATATTTCATTTGGTGTCCATGGAATCAACATTAAGCTCAATTGAGATGTAAATGCAGAATAAAGATAAGAGGCTTCAATATGTCGACAGAAAGAGAGTATGCCTTATTACTTAGACAATTTAATCCACACTGTCACCTTCACTGTCCATTTAAAGCACTCCACCAGCACTGATTTTATAACCTCCAGAAAGATTCTGCTAGTAAACGTCATCACATGACACATCCACGATGGTGACTTCAGGGGCTGAAATCTACTGTGTCTGTGTACAGTTTACTGTAAAAGTGTGAGAGTGAGGTAGCCGTTAGGGGTTTGGCCACACCACGCCACTGATGCTTTTTGACAGAAGTGTCTGCTGTGATTTATATCACATAGAGCCACTCATGCGCTCAGAGACACCCCATACACACACACATACACACACACACACACACACACACATTAACACATGTGTAATTACACACAGGCACATGTCCAGACCTATTCCACACTGATTGAGACAGAAAGTCATTCACAGAAAAAGGACATGGAAGGCTACTGCAAGGTTGGTTAGAGGCCAAACTGCTGTGTGTAGTTTTCTTTGTGTGTGTGTGTGTGTGTGTGTGTGTGTGTGTGTGTGTGTGTGTGTGTGTGTGTGTGTGTGTGTGTGTGTGTGTGTGTGTGTGTGTGTGTGTGTGTGTGTGTGATTGTGTTTGGGGGTTGTGTCTTGTTTCCAGGGACTTCTAAAAAGAAGCAACGTAAGAGCTAGCTGGACATGTATCTTACAATGAGTTTCTTTAAATGTATGTTGTGTCATTATATTATTACAGTCTACAATCCCCATTATCTGTAGCTACAGACCAGTAATTTTATCATGCTGTCATAACTATGGTGGGGCCATCATGCTGTTATTATTTCATATAGCTGTGTGACCCATAGCTGGAAGTCATACTGGCTCTTTCACCGATGATGAAAATCCTGGGAAAACTCTCGCCATATTTTGAGTAACAAAAACACTGGTGTAAAAAAATATCTATCCAAAAAAAAAAAAAAAAAAAGAAAAAGAAAGGAAAAAAAGAAAGCTGGAACAACACTTAGAAAGAGTCAGACATAAATTCTCAACCTACATGATTTTAGCTCAGATGTAGCCAAATGCTAATATAAGCAGAGGGTTTACAATACTGCAAAAATTGAAATTAGAGATGGGCCGATACACTTTTTTTACATCCTGATCCAAGCCGATCTATTGAAACTTAATTGTGCCGATACGTTCTCAATTTTTTCATGTAATGGCAAGGTATGGAGGGATGCACCAATCTAACTTTTCTGCTTCCGATACCGATGCCTGGGCTTTGGGTATCAGTCCATACCAATACTGATCCGATACCAGTGTTAAATAATTACCTGCATGCTCTACTGTGGGATACGACTGGTAATGTTTTGGGTGAAAGGCAAAAAATGAGTAAATATTTGTTTAAACTATAGAATATTCAATTTTGGTAATACCAATGTTTCAAAATGTACAGAAATTCTATTCAAATGTTAACTTTTATACCCTGTAGACTGGAAATGCAGCAAAGTGCATCAAAGGAAACATTTTAAATCAAGTAGCCAAGAGCGCCAGTGAAAAAAGGCATTGAGCTGTTTGCCTGGATCGACACTATGGATCGGCCTCTTTCCCACCAATACCGATACCTGATACCTGATACCTGATACCAGGATCGGTATTGGTGCACCCCTAACTGAAATCAACGAAATTTTTTAAGTCACATTCACCGAGAAAGTCAGAAAAAAAAGTCTTATTTCATGATGATAAAAACAAAAATAATGTCTGAACTGTTTGTTAAAGTAAATCTGTCAATCCAGTAACAAAATAAAATGCTGTTTGTCTTTATTTGTAATTTATTTTACAGTATAGAATATTAAACTAAAACCGTAGTTAGGGAAATCAAAAGCCATTTTAAGAAAAATAGCTTGGCCTAATTTGGTGTGAAGATTGAGAGGTTAAGAATGTGACAGGAACTTGACCAGGCTCCAGACACGTATCCAGTTTCTGTCTAAAGCTGTGTGTGTGTGTGTGTGTGTGTGTGTGTGTGTGTGTGTGTGTGTGTGTGTGTGTGTGTGTGTGTGTGTGTGTGTGTTAGGGGGTAGACACGTGGAGGGCCTGTCACCACACACTGATGTGTTTATTTCACTGCAGCTGGGGCAATCACTCACACACACAGACAGACGCAGACAGGCTCATAGACAAATATTCACATAGACACCCACACAAACTCATAACCCCACCTGCTCTACGCCGTCTGCTGGCTTCGCCGGGCCTGTGGGGTCACTTCTTCTCTTTGGGTTTCAAGATAAAAGTGTTCTCGCTGTCAGACCGCTGGCTTTTTCTCTGACCTCCATGTCCTAATGAACCTCTCAGCATTTTCAGGGAGAAATGTACAACTTCAGTGTGGCTCAGACGAAAGTTTTAGTATGCTGCTTGTTTTCCGAAGAGGTTTTTGAGAAAAATCGATACCTCAGGCAAGTAGAGTCGTTCAATAAGATAAAAAGTTTACAAAAAAAATATCAACCATACCAGTAAGAAATCGAATCAGACCTGGGAACATTTTTGTTGAAAGTGAACAATGCTCTGCATTTGTTGAAAGTTCTCTGAATTCACCATCTTTGTCCATAAAACCTCCCCTGTTGAACTGCTGAACCCTCCTTGCTGAATCCAATAGCTTTCCTTCAGCTTTTAAAGGCTTTCTATCACAGTCTGAAGAGATTTAGATGTTTCTCAAGGATTTTACAATGCCTCAAATTGTGTCTCTGGAGCTTTAGATGGAAAGGCAGGCACAGAAAGAGAACATGAAGAGAAGGCTAACTGATGACATGAAGTACGCTGTCAACGTTACAAAGGAAATAAAGGTGCACTGGTCAGTGTGCGGACATTTTTCTTTGCAATCTTGAATTGGTTTGACCCTGACCTCTCAAAGCTAACAGTTGTGCAGCAGTTAAAATGATCCCAGGCTAATCTGTCCCTTAGTGTAACTCCTGTCACGCCTTAGCGTGTGTGTGTGTGTTTGGATGCTGCGTGAATATGAATGTGAAAGAGTCTCCGTGTGTTTCTATGTGTGTTTATGGAGTCAAGGCTTTAGCGTGGCATGTTGACAGCCACGTGATGCCAGCTGAGCATTGCGATGTGAGTATCGCTTATCAGGGCAGCAACCCTATCACTTTGACAACTTTACAACAGTCGTCAACTGGCAACCGCAACTACTAATATTAGAACATTTTAAGGGAGGTCACAGGACACCACCAACTGTCAGTCAAAGCAACAACAACAAAAAGATTGTGGTGTATGTTGGGAACTAGTAGAGGGGAAAAAGAAATAGAGAATGTGAATGTCAAAGAGAATGGGTGTGATAAGAACAAAGAGAAATAGAAAGTCAGAGAGGATAAAAAAAGAAGCGAGGGCTACTACCTGAGGTCATCAGCAGGCTTTAAACCTAAATCCCTCTAATCAGCTTCTGCAGACAGAGGAGACAGACCAATCCATTTGCCCTGAGATCCCATTATGACAGGAGAAAGGAATGGAAAAGGTAGCAAATTGAACACAGTGGAAAAAAAGCTTTCAGTGTCGGTGTGTTGGTGTGTTGGTGTGTCAGTGCGCGGGTGTGTGGTTCATAACTAGGTCTTTGTGCTGGCGTGCACAAACACTTTTTGTGCAGAATCAGGTGTCAAAATATATAAAGCAGACCTGCAGCAGTAGTAATGACTCATTAATGTGGAGATTTTCTCTGAGGTGAAGGGACACAGGTTGTGAGGTTAAATGTGGGTGTGCAGCAGAAAAAGAGACAAAGACTGTAAACCATGTTTGTGTTGGAAGGCCTGTTGAAGTGGAGTCAAATTATTTGCTTGATCTCGCTCTGGGGAATTAAGGATTTCTAGAACTAAAAAGAAGAGGTAAAGACCACTCTGTAATCTTTAAACACTCCATCTCTTTCATTTCATTCTCTTTTTTGTATGCTGGTCCATCGAAGTGCTCCCCTCACCCTCATCTTTCAGTATCTCCCCCTCTCGCTCCCTCAGGGGAACTGTGTACTTAGGTGCAATTGAAAACGACTATCAGAACCTGAGGAGTGAAACCTGATTCAGAGGCTCTTTATCTGGTAGCACAGCTCACTCCAAGAGCTGTGCTGATCTTCCCCAGTGACTGGCTAAATGAAATTATGTCTTTTTATCCATTCAGGTGGGAGCACAGTCAGATTAAACAGGGAGAGTATAAAGAACAATCTGAATGTGAATGACGTCCTCCTCTGTAGTGCAGGGCCTGGGGGAGCCGAGGTGATGTGTGTGGCTCCTCTTAAGTGGCTGTTTACTGTGCAACATGCTTGTTGAGTGAATAAAATGAGGATGTGCTGACAATCTACCTCAAGCATATAATATTATCTTACACTGAGGAGGGAGTGTGCATGTGTTAACTATGCTTGTATTCATGTGTGTATTTAAAACCCTCAGCTGTTCAAAGGGCTATCATTGTTGGGAACTTTCACCTCATGAAGTTGGTCACACCAATGAAATCCTTCTTTGGAAAGGCTGTAAATAATTGCTTAAATGTGTGCTTTTACCAGACGCTTCACTAATAAAGCTTTAACCTTGTTTTAATGCAGTATTGTGTTCACATCCAGTTTTTAGCACATCTGAGCTGATAAAAAGGAACAAGGAGTGTTTTCAGGTCTTTTGAAGAAGAGCAGTCGATCCACTCTCATTAATTACCCTCATTATTTCCTGCAGAGCTCAGGTACAGTAAGAGAGCAAGCAATGTGCAAGCAAAAACTGTAAAATAACACAGGAATATAGGCTAAGCTTCAGCAATCGCTGAGATTTCTTTGTGTAACTTTTGTTGCAACTCAAATTGGCTCTCTGGGGACATTTAAGTTTTAACTTTGGATCTTTACAACAGAGCTGGAGCAGATTTCAAGTAACTGTCGCTCAAAAAAAGCTGGGCTTTATGGCACATTATGAGAAGAAAATTTCTGGAAAAATGTAAGAGACACTTATCAAACCCTTTGAAGGTCAGACCGCTACAAGCCAACATGTAATTAAATTGTTTTTCAAACATTTTCCGTGTTGTGGTTTGATCCAATTTTTTTTTTTTAGTTACCTGAACTTTAGGTAAACTTTGCTGATTTTTTTTTTAAATCATTTACTGTGAGATACTGGGTGGTATTAGTCTCAGTTTTGGACGTGCCACTATTCAAATTTATCAAGTTAAAGGGCTGTGTGGCCATATTTCTCAGAAAGGTCAGGAATCATCTTTATTTGGCACACCCCTCAACCACTCACGACAAAAAGTGAGTTAAAGACATTAACAATACCAAATACAAAGAAACCATCATTCTTCTGCAACACTTTTACTTTGTTTGGGTCTGATGACATCAGTGTTTTTCTTTTGCCAACTCTTATCTTCTGTTACTCTCTTGCGCCTACCCTAAAGTTCCTCCTCCTGATTTTTGGGCCAATATAAAGATATCACACTGGGCCCACTCCTCCAAACGTCCCCATATGCTCTGTCAGATGTGTGTCCTCAAAATATCCTGAACTTTCCTCCCACAGCACCCCTGTTCATGCCTTTTGTATCCACCTCTGGTGGAGGATAATGATCATGTTGCACATACCTCAGCAGCTGGAATTCCCTCTGGAGGGCGACACTGTAACAGCACTTCCTGCTCGAGGGACACCTCCTTTCCTAGAGGTTCCTGCTCAAAAGACTTCTTCAGGTCTGAGGGAAGAGAGAAACAAAAACTCAGTGACTGAATAAGAGGATGAATGAGAGTGCATTTGATGATGGTGGATGATTCTTGATTAAAGAAGCATACTATTGCACACTTAACTGTCATGAAAGCTGAACAACTGTTAAACTATGTTGCAGTCTCAAACTGTTCATATTAATATTTAGTTGTTAAGTGCCTGTATCCACTAACAGCATTTTTGAGCTCTGGCAGTGTCTTTTTTCTATAAAAAAACTGGTGAACTTCTTTGTCTTGTGTCAGCATTCTCAGTCAAAAAGAGTTTAACTTTGTAATATTGCCCTGCTTAACGATGTCATTCAACTACTGATCACAGTCAAGTCACAGAGCAAGTACCAAGACATGATTCTTCCATATTATTTTCATTAAATATATCAAAAATATAGGAAATGTTAATAAATAATAAATAATAAAAATAAAAAAATAAACGTAAAAATTAATGAAAAATAACAACAACAACAACAACAACAACAAGAAAAATCAACTTTAAGTCCCCGTCAAAAAGACAAGAAATGGAAAGGAAAGGCTTTTGCACTCAAACAACAAGAATGTGGGCACTGCCAGTGCAAAAATAACATTGTTAGTGGACACAGGCCCTTATTCTCTGTCCGGAAACATGACAAACAACAGCAAAACAGTTATACTGGTGGTGTGTGGGAGATTATTTTGCAGAAACATCCTGTGAGTCATCAGGGAGGCAGGCTGTTAAAAAGATGTTGCCATATCATTGTAAAAGGACCTCATTTTACCTCATTTCTGCTGCAACAATGACACACTGATTATGGAGTTTATGACTGACTCAGTCATGCATATGTCAACTTTCTGCTCTCCCTTGACACTTTAGAAATGTACACAACAAGGAAAAACACTTAGCTGTACTGTGTCAACCAAGGATCAGCACACAGCTGCAGATACATAGTGCTAACGATGTGGTGACTTGATTTTTACACACACGCACACACACACACACACACACACACACACACACACACACACACACACACACACACACACACACACACACACACACACACACACACACACACACACACACACACACACACACGATCAGGGTTTTAGCTGCTTCACCAGACACAGGCTGCTTTGTTGAATTCTTGGCCTCTAAATCATTATGCACAATATTTAAACCTTCCTTTCATTGCGTATAGACCTGCCAGAGTTCAGGGTTCCTCTTTGAGCACGCCAAAGACAATAAATGATTCACACTAATGGTCCACACGCTGTGATAAATGACAGCATTACAAAGCTGCATGGAATGCGCAGCCATTTCTTTCACAGAACGTCTGAGAGAGGGCTCAGCTGTTTTCATTGGGACGAAAAAAAAAAAATAATGCTCATGGTGGCAGACAATTAGCCTGACATTTAAATAAGAACAACACAGGATGGATAGACAAAGGGAAGAGGATAGAGAGACGGCATTAAAAACAGAAAAAGCCTTGTGGGTGGGTGGATGGATGAATTGATGTAGAAAATAATGACGTATTTGGACAACCAATCTTTACATTTATTGTATTTTTCTCATAATCTGTACTTTTCTTGCTGCCACTTGTCTTTACATGTTTCTGCACAAAAGACAGTTTTTTTATGAATTGAAGGCCACTGCTCTTTTGCTGTTCAAACTGACTCATCACAACGCCTGCTACAGCTCTCTCTGTATTTTTCTATACCAGTCTAACATTGTACTCCCAACTCTGTTTCCTCCTAGTTTGATTTATTCCACCATTTGGTGGGAGTTAAAAACATATATCATTGCTTTTTTGCTCCCCACCCAAGTCTTCTGCTGCTGCTACAGCTGCTTTTTATGTATCCATATATTGGCAGCTGAGCTTAACACATGTTAAAATAATTAGCTGGCCATAGAAAAAGGGGCCATAAAACAAACTGTAACCTGAGAGTGGTGGTAGTGTTGCAGAGCTTAGCAGGTGACTTTATTTATGGTGCTGATCAGATGCTGTGATGGATCACTGAAGAAAAACATATGGAGGGAAATAAATGGGATTTTTTGTCCTCCCACCAATCTTCTGGTTATTCTCAAAGGTTTGTCATCTGATTTTTCCAAGAATCACAACCATACAAAACATAAACTTAATTTAAAAAGTCTGTTTTTATCAGTTGACGTCCTGTGTCAGCTCTGGAATTTGTCTGCGGGTCAGGAGCATCTGAAACTGTGTGATGAAGTAAAAGAGGAAAAAAAACTCATTTGAGGTATTAAATTTTGTGCTCTTAAGTCTGCATTTGTGTATATTAAGATAATACATTTCCTAATGTACACATGTTTATGACAAGTGCATAGGACACGCATGATGGTGTTTCAGTTTCTGCGTGCATGTGAAAAGCCAGATTTCCATCTGGATGATTACGTGTCCCGTATCAGATTTATAACAAATGTCAACAAGTCAGAATGATTAATTACATTGGCAGCCAACATGTAGCTCTAGATATATGATCTGTGTACCTCAAAGCAAAGCCAGAGCTTTGTTGATATGGCAGCAGTAACTGATCTGATCTTTGAGGTATTAAAAATACTAAAAACTTTCTCACCTTGAAGGGTATGAGTCACTTTCTAAGTTTTTCAAATTTTCTAAAGGACGGCAGCATCTATGGAAGACGGATCCCCCGTCCTTTAGTTTCTAAAACCATACAGAAAACTGTTATGGAAGGCACAGTTTGAGTGTGTGTGTGTGTGTGTGTGTGTGTGTGTGTGTGTGTGTGTGTGTGTGTGTGTGTGTGTGTGTGTGTGTGTGTGTGTGTGTGTGTGTGTGTGTGTGTGTGTGTGTGTGTTGTGTCCTTTTACTCTCCTGGTTCCCAGGTGTACTCTTAATCACCTTATCCATCAGTGTTGTTCACTATTTGTGGACTCACACACACAGACACATATACCACATAGAACATTTTTTAACGCTGAACCAGCCGGCTCCGAGTCCCTCTCTGGGTATTTCATCAGGACAGTCGCCTTACAGCAGCAAACAGACAGAGGGTAAGGCAGAGTGAAAAGCAAGGAGAGGTGAAATGGGAGGGAAAGTTGGGCAGGGAGAGGTGGAGACAGCAGGAGGAGGGTTGAAAGATGAGAGACCGGGAGGAAGAGGAGGATGGAGGGAGATGTTGGCAGAGCACAGCAGGACCACTGCACTCTTTCCTAATACCAAAACCACCTGCTTGGTCTCTACACATCAAATCTTTCTTATGTCTGGCACAGTCTGTTTAACAAACCATCCAACAAAAGCCTGTGCCTGTGAGTCCACCTTGTATCATCTCTATTTATCTGCCTTAGCTGTCTCTAAACCAACCAGCAATCCATCACTGGACCAAGCCATCAATCTGACTTTGATTACATCTACTCTATCAGTATCCAAGTCCAAACACAAGGAGGAGGAGGAAGGAGATGTGGCCAGCTTGAACAAGTGAAAAACTTTAAATTCAGTCTGTAGGGAAATATACAAACAAGCTGCTGAACTGTGGTGAAAACAAGTGGCAACCCCCGGTCTAAGATTATGAGACAATGAGAAAGTGCTAAAATTTGTTGTTTCTCAAGTGTCTGTTTGAGGCTGGCTCCCAAAGTACCAGAAGTCACATACACCAAGCTAAAAAAAGCAGTTTTCAAAGCAGAAATTAACCTATTTACAGCCTGGTTCAGAAAACGTCTCCTGTCTGAGTCGCTAATTTTACTACCAGCACCCACTGTACTGGGTGGATTCTTTTTCCTACTCAGCTGTTCAGAGGATATTAAGATCGCAAGCTTCCCCAATCAGAGGCACAGCTCAGGGTCACGTGACTGACAGGCGCTCTATAGCTGTTCATGAAGCCCTTGCCACTACCAATATGGCCGTAATAGCCGGTGTGTTTCATTTTCTGTTTCAGTAACAGACGGGTGATGTCGGGGAGACTGCGTCCATGTTTTATACAGTCTATGGGTGTTTAAACTCTTAACAGGAGAAAAAAACATGTTTACAGCCTGGTACAAAAGTGTCTTCAGTCTGAACAGCTAATTTTTTTTATCAGCACGTACTAAAAGGGGCTGTGGGGGTGGGAGAGGTCCTGACCAAGGTTAAAATAGTTTTGGATTTGTCATTATAGTTTAGTTTTAGTTAGTTTTGACATTTTATTTTCCATTACAGTTTAGTTTTAATTAGTTTTAGAGCAGGCATTCTAGTTTTTATTTAGTTTTGATTTTTGCAACAAGGCTTGGTTTTAGATTAGTTTTAGTTTTTTCATACCTTATTAACCAGGTGCAGGATTCAAAAAGGTCAGAGTAAATATTTTGTCATACTGTTTATTTTCAAGTCCAGCATAGTGCTCACTGCTCAGTCAATGCTGATACCGAAATGTTGGCTGCTGCCTTAAACACATGGAAATAATATAAACTTAGTATAAAAAATATAAGCATAAATTATATAAAATAATATTGACATAAATTACATAAAAATAATATAAACATAAATTATAAAAAAATATATAATATGAGCTTCAATAAATAAAAACTTGGACTCTGTAACAATAAAGTCAGACTCAAATACAATAAAAACTTGGACTCTGTAACAATTAAACTATTACAGATGCTCTGATTCATTGCTCCACTACGTTTCATCGCAGCACAGAGCACAGCCAGTCAGTGCAGTAAACAAGCTCGTCCCTATACGCCGCTTTGATGGTGCTGTGCTGCGCTGACAACTGCCTAAAACTGTCATAAAATTGGTTGGGAAAATGTGTCGGATTAATTTAAATCCTAAAGGCTAGTAATATTGTCAAAAACTATAACTAAGGGAATTTTGTCTATAATTTTAGTTAGTTTCAGTTAGTTTTGTGAACACAAGATACAGTTTTAGTTTACTTATCGTTTTTGTTTTCTTTTCTAGTTTTTATTAGTTTGAGTTAACTGCAATGTGTTTTAAATTTTAGTTTTCGTTTTTAATTTCGTTTTAGTTAACTATTATAACCTTGGTCCTGACTCAGCGGTTTTGAAGGTATTAAGATTGCCAGTTTTCCTAACCTGAGGCACAGCTCAGCTGATTGACAGGTGGGTACCCTATAGCTGTCAGTGTAGAGGCTCAAAGCCTGCCCCATTGTCAGTATGGCCCCTGCCAACTATTTGCTTTAAAACTCTGTTTCAGAAACAGATAGTTGATGTCTTGGAGACTACGTCATTTATCATACAGTCTGTGGTTCTCACACTGTCTTTATCAGGGATGCATTCAATCACTTCATTTCATATAAAAGTACTTGTGTTGCTGCTGCCCTGTTGAAAAGTTTAGATGCCATTTGGCACCACGTCCTTGTAGGTCGGAAAACTATGACTTTCTTCCAAAGGCTTTCAAATGCTTGGAAAAAATGACTTGGGAAAGAGCAACTGTTGTGATTGGTAAAACATCTTAGCAGGCACAAATTTATGCATGAAGTCTAAAGTCTAAAGTCTAACTTGTAAAAGGTTATTAATCATATTACTACTGTAATCATTAATGCATTTTGTAAAGAAGTTGCTCAAATGCTTTTTACCTTATGTGTTTTAGGTCGTGTTTCAATAGTGAGTCATTGATCAGACACAAATCCCATACTGGGGTAAATAATACAGAAGTGATGTCCTTTTTTTTCCCTTAATGTAAATGCCCTTTGGCAGGTGCGAGACAACCACCAACTCTGGCTAAGTTTACATTCAAACTAAGAGTGAGGGATGTGATGGCTAATGAGGCACATCAGTGTCGATCATTCTACCAGTTTCTACTTCATGTTGCAAATCCCAATTTCAACATTTAGTGTATTTTTAATAAAATGAAGTTTGGAGCTAGTTTTGTTGAAAGAAAATAAGCAACTTGTGCATTTTAAGGTGTTCAAGGTGATGAAGCTGTCTGCTTTCTATAACTTTGCTCTAGGATTTCAATAATTCTACACATCACCTGAATGATGAGGTTTAATTTCATGCAGTCTAAATCTAATCATTACCACATTCTGTGTGTACAGCTATATTGGTTTAGAGAGTTATGTGAGGACAGAGAGTTTTTGCTGAGGCTGAACGATAACTTCATAATACAGTCAATCCCAGTGGGGGATGACAGCCCGAACAGAGCATGATGGTTCATTATGGGAGTAATCACCCAGAGCTTTAGCCCTTAATCCACCACATGGCTACCCACACAACACACAGCGGCACACGTACACAAGCAGTCACAGAGAGACAAAAGAGGGAACGATGAAGGAAGAGAGATACTGTCACAGTAATGCGCACAGGAGACAGAGACAAAACAAGCAGGAATGACACGCAAAGTAGAGGCAGAACAACTGCAAACGCATATGGTGAGATACAGCTCAGAAAAACAGACTTGAACTGGGCATCACAAATGTGCAAAAACAACTGCCGCTATCAGGAGGAGTGAGGAAGTGATCGAAGGATGAGACACTCGTCTCATGCCTGCCAATTCTGGGAACAATTTCCTGCTCTTAATTAGTAAGGGAGATGGTGAAATGAGGAGTTGGTTGGAAGAGTTGATTTCCATAAAGATTGAGAATGAAATTAAAGGAGATTAAAGCAAACTGCTCAGGGGATGAAGAGAAAACACACACCCACACACAGATTTTCACACATAGTGCTAACCTTGCGGGCTCTGACAGAGTGAATTCCACCCATTTGGTAGCAATGGTGCATGTGAGTTTGGGAGAACGTGTGTTTTTGAAGAGAGAGGGAATGTGACATTGTGTTCATGACACCAGGGAACCATGAATTCAGTGGATGGTGTGTGTGTGTGTGTGTGTGTGTGTGTGTGTGTGTGTGTGTGTGTGTGTGTGTGTGTGTGTGTGTGTGTGTGTGTGTGTGTGTGTGTGTGTGTGTGTGTGTGTGTGTTTGCATGTTTTCTCTGCATGTGTGCAAATGCATGCCCAAGGGAAATATGTGCACAGGAGAAGGGGGACAGCTGTGTCCCATCAATTCACTGACCCCTCTTCACTCCCAAACTGCAGATAACACCACCCACCTTCATAAACACAACAAAAGCCGAGATAAATTCAGCAAACGAGCTAGGAACACGTCCGGGTGAAAAGTACAGAGGGCATCCTTGTAAAGTGTTCTCCAGTGTGAAAGTGTCGTTTCAAAATGACCCTTTTTTCTTCCTCAAACCCCTTCTCCCTCTCCTGCCTGGCTCACTCCTCCTTCTTCCCTCTCCCTCAAACTTCTTCCACACGCTAAACTGAAACTGTTATTATGTTTGTGGTTAGTTTGTTGCCTCAGGCACCTCCACATAAGCACATTTCAGAGCAATTATCCAAAAATGGGTGCCTCCGCCTGCATGCTACCCATGCCAAATCATAACGGTTTCCTCTGGTGGAGCTGCTCAAGTAATAAAGAGCAATGTGAGATGCTTGGGAAGAAAACATCAGGCACAGTGCTCTGCTTCAGTCTCATGGAGGATCATTTGAATGTGTAATTTGCTGCATGATGGCATGCAATGGAAACAATCAGACCTTTGGCTGAGTAAAAAAAAAGAATTAAGTGACAAAGTACACAAAAGGGATAAATACAAATAGGAGAACAGGGACATCTAACACATTTATAATTAAAACCTATTTGTTCTAGATAATAAAGTTGTAACAACTTCCTTCTGTGGGATCCAAGTCTGTTTTGATTAGTTCTTTTGCTTTTTGAGTGTTTTATCATGAAAGCTATAAATAATGACATTCTACCAAAAAATAACATATTTTATTTTTATTTTTATTAGCTTCACTTAATAGTAATTACCCATCATCTTTGCATATATACTTTTTTTTTGTAACATCTTGAATCAGGAAAATCAGGATGTTTTCCTTTAAGACAACATAAACATGTCCTACAGCCATACAGTGTTAAGTGTTGGTTAGTTAGCCTTTTGTGGTTAATTTCAGTTGATAGGTACCGCTTCAAATTTCAGGCTCTCATATGTGCATCAATAAATCTCCAAGATGTACAAAAATGGAAGACCTCAGAGTAACGTGTGACCTTGAGTGTCAGTCAGTTTCAGTGTGGTTACACAGGGCGCCATTTTCCCTGAGTGACTTCAGAGAGTGTCCTTCCACTCAGACCAGTTCTTTTACTGAACCCTCCACCCTGTCATTTCAACACTTCACAGTCTGTGATCAGACTGAGACATCAGGCGAGGTCTGTCCTCCAGTTTGGAACAAGTAACCTTCTCCATCTGCTGACGAAGAACTTAGAGAACAAAGTTTCCTCTGGGCGTCAGTTTGTTGAAGCCTCTGTTGAAAACTGTTGGTTCAGTTTGACGCCTGATGTGGAAAAAGTGGTTCAGACTCTGATATTATCAGGTCTTAGACTCATGTATTTTTTTAAAATTATCATCCTGATTTCTTTTAATTCTCAAATCTATAACACACTGAGAATCATTCCAATAGTAAATGTAAAGTGTTTTGTTCTTGCCAGTCATTGATTATATTAACAAATCTTCAATCTGATGTTGATTTTGCTTCTGCAGCTCATAGCAACATATCTGTATCTTTTCCAGGGAATATTCATGTTAGAATTCAGTGAATATACAATTATATTTCATTTCATATCTGTTTGTCCTTACAACTAAATCTTATAGAGTTTCTCTTGAGTCAAAGATGACTAATCACCCAGTCTCTCTGAATATCTCATTCCTGTCTCATCAAAAAAACTGGTGTACACTTTAAGAGCGTATACTGCATGTGTGCGTTATTTTTCTCACATGTGGACTGTAGAAAGTGACTTAATTTTATGTGACCATATCAGCGCGGTGGCTTTCCATTTTAACACTTAAGAGTACACTAAAGCAGTTTTTGACATCTGGGAAAGATGGAAAGACCTCAGTAGCTTACAGGGTGTGATACATCAAAACCACACACACACACACACACACACACACACACACACACACACACACACACACACACACACACACACACACACACACACACACACACACACACACACACACATGCAGACACTCTGAGATCTCTCTATAAAAAGGTTTATTTGGTGTTTGCGACAGCTATAAAGTCTTGATGTCAGTCAAAGCAAGAAAAAAAAGTGAGTTTATTGCAAGCTGTGTTTGCAAAAAGGTAAACAGCGTGCAGAATAATTCTCAGCTATTTGTTTTTATGTATGTAAATTGTATTGCATACGCCTCAACTTAAGTGTTAAGTGTGTTATTTCATCTAACATTAAAAGTGAAAGAGACAGTGTGGTAGGTTTTGGGTAACGCGCTGTAAAACATTGGCTTGCACTTTAAGGTGCAGGCTTTGGTAAACTCTGTGCAGGTTAAAGCCAGTTTGGGAATAATCAGTGCTGCAGGTCTAACAGTGAAACCCATGACGAGGCTTGTTTTCCTTTTTCTAATTCATCCTTGATTGAAGGAAAATCTAAACACTCACAGAGACGTTTGCATCATAAACAACACAGGAGAAAATTCACCAGCAGACATTTTCCAGTCGACACAAGGAGCTGTCTGTCTGTGACTCTGAGTGTCTGGTCTCTCAGTGAAAGGTTGCACAATAAATTTCCTTAATCTGAAAATTGTGTGACTGTTGTTTTTCTGCATGTATGTTGGTGTATGTGGGTGTGTATGACCCTGATCCTTCTGAAGGAGAATGACTTGACCTGATGGCTGCAGGGCCAGAGAGCACGAGTGACTCTGCATGCACATTTGTCTGTTCATACTGCATGTGCCCGTGCTTCTTCACCCCTATGTATGAGCCTACAGTTTGTGCATTATTAAGGTGTGTGTGTGTGTGTGTCTGTGTGTGTGTGCGCTGGTGACACCTGGTTTATAAACTTGAATTAAGCTGCCTGCGCCGCCCATAACTCAGCTTAAGTGCTTAGCTCCAAAAGTACCGACAAATCACTCAGGGTATTTAATATCTCTGATTGTGTGTTTGACACTTTTACAGCCACAACACTGATTGCCATTATCCAGCTACAAACTGAATATTCAGTTAATGCCTTGACATGTTAATTCTGCAGTTAATAAAACAGTTATGATGCTGGAGAATGATAAAGGAAGTAGCAGGAGAGAAAGCTCAAGAGACAAAGGAAAACATAAAACACTCGATAAGCAAAGCTCGTCAGCGGAGGAGGAAACTGGAAAGATGAAAACAGTACAGAGTGAGAAAAGGAGATGGGAATGTGAAAGAGAAACGCTGAATTGCTGTTGCATGGTGGGGTTGAAAAGACACTTTGCTCAGCAAGCTCGAGCTGCCAGGAAGCATTTTAATCACAACTGTAGATCCAAATAGGAGGCGAAAGCGGGGTAGGTCAGGAGGTTGGGTCGATTTGAAGTAAAAGGTTATCGCAAGAGGGGGCTGAGTGTAATCAGATCTGGTTAAGGGAAAAATCACTGTTATAACAGAGAGAAAGAGAGAAAGAGAAAGATGGAGGGGGAGGCAAAGTCAAAGGGGAAAATGTACCATACGGAGAAAAAAGGGTGGAAACGAGAAATCTTAAGTGAAAGAAAAAGAGAGCAATACATTACAGAAGGGGTTTCTACCATCCCCTTCCTTTGAGGTATCATCCAAGAGAGGCATACTTTATCAGTCCCCCCTCTAACCTCAAGTTCAGATTTTACCTGTTTGATACCAAAATGAAGAAGAATGTTATGGACAAACAGGATAGTTACCTCTGACACAGCGTGGATGATTTTAAACTTAGTTTCAACAGACACAATTATTTTAGATCAGTGGTCACCAACCCTTTTGAGCCCAAGATATCTAAACCCAACCAGCGTGAATGCAAGATCTACCTAATGAAGGCTTGAAGAAAAATGGAAAACACATTATGTATTTCCAGTTTTAACAAGACTAGATGTATGAATTAGACTAAAGCCCCTCGTATTTAAGTGTTAGAGGCTGTTTTGCTTACTGGCTTAAACTCTTTGGATGTTATAACTTTTAACTTTTACATTATGAGAAAATGAAAATGAGTAAGAATGAATGTTGCACACAGCATTTTCATTAATTATTTTCTTGCTATTACTGATTTAAATGTCCCTTTTGTAGTAATTCAAAGGTTTATCTTATCAATTATGTCTCAAAAGTACTGCTTTAAAATAACAAATTGGCTGATGCACATCATGTGATATGTAATACATTTTTTATACTAAAACCAAAAACTGGGATTTAATATCTACAATTATAGATATTCATAGTACTTAAAATAGAGAGTGAAGTTAAATAATAATAATAATTAAATAGGATGAATGGTGACAATCTGGAAATGTGCACATCCTGCCCCTCTACCTCCTGTCCTCATTGAGCCACCCCAGTCTGAAAGTCTGGGCACGCCCCTGCACAGAGACACACAGTATCAATGTGATATGAAAGCTGACAGGCTTTCAGGTTTGATCACCAAAAGCTGGAGGAAAACTCTTCTGTTGATTTTTAAATAATGAGAGGAAAGATAGAAAACCTAAAACTTCTGTCCCAAAGAGAGCGGAAAGGTGACTCTTGTATGAGCGCGAGAAGGATTGACGATCAGCTGATGCTAAATACATGCAAATACCGGAGCGCAGGACTCATCATTACAGTATCCACAAACTGATTAAGATGAAAGTTAAATTAAATATAACCCACACAGAGTGACAGCTGGAATTTCTGCTTCTACATCATATAAATCTGGACATAGCGTAGAACACAAGTTTTCCCCGGGAGTCACGGGATACTCAGGATCTGACGAATCATAACAGCTTAAGAAACACAGAGGTACATGATAGTGCATCAGTTAACAACGATAAATGATCAAAGTAAGCTTGGATTTGTATCCCTCAAACAACTTTTTCAGCCACAGTCCACATTTGTCTATAATGTGCAAGCTATGGGTGGAACTCAATCATGTGTCATGCAGAGTGATTCATTTTTCTATCATTTTCAAGATCTACTGGGGAAGCTTCAAAGATGGACCGATCGATCGTGATCAATGGGTTGGCGACCTCTGTTTTAGATTCTCAGTAAGGCAAAGAGGCTTCATTGTCATTCAGTGAAACGCTCTGGCAGCAAACAAATATAATTTTTAGTTTCTTAAGATTGATGGAACAGATCGAGGCAGTTAAAATAAAACAAAAAAAAGTAGGAAAAGGTAAAAATGGAGTTGTCTAATGACGAAAAGTAAGCTATCTGAGCTGTGGGAGACACTGAACCCCAGAAAAAACAACAAAGTCAGCAGCATGAATCAGATGAGTAATACAGACAGTCCCCTACTTTAGCAGCCATCTGCCATCAGTGTATGAATGTGTCATAAATGAGTGAATGAAAAGTAGTGTTAAAATGCTAAGAGGGGACAGTAAACTTGTAAATGCTAAACAAGAATGGTCCACCGTTAGTTAGTAATTTTATGAACACAAATAACTATTGTATTACTCTTTCACAGTCACAAACATACAACATGTTTAGATTCTGTGTTATGATCACTCTTTGTGTTTATTTGGAGAATCTCAAAAGCTTGTGTACATATTCCAGCCTGCATCCATCTCCCAGCGAGCGTCAGTCCAAACGTTAGCCAAAAGCAGCACATTACCCAGCTTTCTTTGCACCCTTAGGAGGCCCATTCCTTTCAATTATTAGTGGAGCTTAAGGGATATTAACGACTGTGTCACTGACTCTGTGAGCAGACAGAGAAACATCTTCACACACCAAAGCAGTATGAAGTGGAGACGCCATCCACTGAATAAACAGAAATTGAAAACTTCTGTTTAAAAGTTATTGTTCTATACTGCAACATGACACTATTTACCAAAAAACTATACATCTTCTCTCTAAACTGCTGTATAAGCCTACTATTGTGCTAAAACCATTTTACTTTAGAGTATTTGGTCTGAAAAGTAAAGCAAAGCATGACAAATAAGCCTGTTTTCAGAATCATATGTGCATTATTTATCACTTTTCCTTTGGTGTCTCATCCTTTTTTTTTAAGGAAATCAATAAAATAAAAAAAATGTGCGAAAATTAGCATGTAAATAAAGAAATGTGATAAACAGGCTCAGTACAGGAAAACACTGGATCTATTTGAAGCCAAATAAAGCAACCAGAGTGAAAAAACAACAAGAGTCAACATGATGGATATCCCCAACAGCATGGATAAGACCAACCTGGGAAAAGAGGATTTTCAGTGTGCGTGTCTGCTGGAGTGATACAGTCTGTTAAAGTACTACATATGGGGCTGTGTGCAGTTTGTCCTGAGTATCTGCTGAATGGACTCAGTCAAAGCCCTCGGTTGTCCTTTTGAGAGTTCACTCAAGCACAGCCTCCCTGTCAGAGTAAGCCAGGTACAGGCAGGAGGAAGGGTCGATTCTGTTATTGGTATTTTCGCTTCTGCTTGACCTTTCCATAACCTGAGCACTCAGACAAGTCCCTGTTGTCTTATGAGGCTGAATTGACCGGAGCCATGACGCTCGGTAAACTACAGCAGTGGGTTCAATTCTCAAGCCAGTGAGAGGAGCTTTGAAGGAGCAATCCATGCTGTTAGACGAGGCCTAACTTGTAAGAACAAACCAAGCTTTTAAAGTGACTTCTATCCAACACTCAAACACTTTTCTTGCACAGTCGCTACAAAAGCATCAAGTGACCAGTGCTCAGCATTCAACCTTTTCTTACCCCTGGACTGTTTTTTGAGCGCAACATGATTCCCCATTGTTATCAGTGTGTGCACAGTGTATCACTGTGATGGTGTCTGCTAAAGCAATATCCAGTCCGGCTGGTTTTAGTCTGGTCATGTTCACTGGATGACCTTATGGCCAGACTCCCAGTTGTCATATTAAATTCTTCACCAGACCAGAACAGGAAGCTGCTGATGGTGGACTGAAAATCTAAAGATAAGTCTGAGCTTACAAAAGTTTCCCACCCTGAATCACAGAGGGAAGATTAGACCAAGCTGCAAGTTTCTCAGACACATTTGTGTTTGTGAGTGCTTCTGATTCAAAACGAGCAGCATAGCAGGAATGAAGCTTTTAATTAGGGCTGTTGAATGTTAAATTACCTTAAATTGTGATTTATAACTTTATCTTGGTAGTTAATTGTGATCAATGACCTTTTTAATTCCACACATGGAGTTCTGTTATTTTGAATTTTAAAAAATGTTTAAAATCCTTGATAAAAATGGAAAAAAAACCCATGTAATTGAAAAAAAACTTGCACATCAATGTCACGTTCTCATTGTATCACAATTACTTCACTATCTTAGATAACTAGACTTAAAAGCTGAAACACAGCAGTCAAATTAGAATGCATAGAAATTTTTCAATTTGTATCTTTATTTTGTTTTATGTGCTAACTCATCTTTTTGATTCTTGGAGGGGCAAAAACTGGAAATTTCTCTGGTTGACTCACTCCAATTCAAACAGTATCTTCTGGAAATTTCACAAATGTTTAAAGTTGTGTACTCACATGCAATGCGGACATGTGCCTTGCGACTCTTGGTGGTTCCAGCCGAGCTCCAGGCCACGCACTGACACCAGTAATCTTCAGGACCAAACAGCTCCTCCACCTGCTGTCGAGTGATTTCTATGCTGGCTTCTCTCACAACCAGACCTGCAAAGGCAAGAAAAGAGATCACTGTTAAACCATTCCCAATAGTAGTTGAGTTTAAGGGTATCCACCCCTGGATCGTTTGGGGCAGTTGTTCTGAAACTGTGAGCAGCCCCCCCGAAACCCCATTTTGTTTGGGCATTTGTGAACACAGCAATCGCTTGTGGTCTGGGCTTGCTTTCATTCGAGCCCTGTAGCGGTTCCTTTGCAATGAGAACACAAGCACCCCAGCAACTGGCACGACTCATAACTGTGGCTCACACTGTAGTAATGTGAGCAGTAATGAGCTCGATTGACAATTGTACAGTCTAGGGCTGGGGATCTATTGAATATACTCTATATATCTCAGGTTTTTGCTTGTGACATATATGAAATGACTATATGGCAATCATCAAGTACAACCAGTACTAGAAAAAGTCGCTTACACCTCAAATCAGGTTGTGGGCTCTTGGGGCTTGTTTTCTAAAGTGTAGTTTCTTATTTGGGCTTGCTAGGCTGTCCGTACGATCCCTGATTCTCTTCCAACTATCCACAATGAGAAAAGAACGCAACATATTCTTGACTTTCACTTTTGCTTTTCTGCGCACTCTGCTCCTCCCCCCTCCCCTACTTGCCCTTATGTCACGGCAATCAGCTGTGCACTGTTCGAAACATGACGGCAGATGAGTTTGTTACTATTTTACAGCTGAATACCAAAATACTGCGAGCTGGCATATTATCAGAAGACAAACCCGAATGCAATACAATTCACCCAGAACCTATACTCAAAAACATAAGTCACTAGAGTCCTTTCAGCATGACCAACATTATCCAGGTAGGTGATTTATGGAAATAAAAGTATTATCTCTAACTTAAGTTCATATTTTGAAAGTATAATATAATATAATATAATATAATATAATATAATATAATATAATATAATATAACATAATATAATATAATATAATATAATATAATATAATGTAATATAATATAATATAATATGATCAGCCAGTTGAATAAATCTGAATGAATTATTTTACTGGAACTAAAAATATGTAAGTACATAAAGTTTGGTTTAAAATAAAAGGTTTGCAAAACTTAACCTGATTGAGATTTCACCTTTTTTTCTAGCAAATTTTAAAAACCCCAAAAGGTCTGCTTGAATCATTATACTGATGCAATTTTATGCATCAAAGGGTTGGATTAAAAATTTATACAATGGTTTAGAAGAGAAATCAGAATATCAAGATATATATTGTGTATCGAGATATAGCCCAAAAATATCGAGATATTGGATTTCGGCCATATCCCGCAGCCCTAGTACAGTCAAAACAGTAGAAGAAGAAGAGTAGAAGGATCAACCACAGTGGCAGA
Source organism: Halichoeres trimaculatus (assembly GCF_033239565.1). Taxonomy (NCBI): domain Eukaryota; kingdom Metazoa; phylum Chordata; class Actinopteri; order Labriformes; family Labridae; genus Halichoeres; species Halichoeres trimaculatus. Next base: position 28,555,693 of record NW_027437183.1, read on the forward strand.
GGAAGGAAAGGCTGAGGAACTGAGGAAAATGAGTCATGGGCTCATGTGCAGGAGCACTAAAAAAATAGAGTCCCTTATCAAAGTGCCTTAATGTAGTTAGGACTCTTAAAAACTACATATGTTGGTCATATAGCACACTGGTTCATGAGCCAGATAAACGCTGTAACGCTAATTAGCCACACACGTTGTTGATGCTCAATGGTTGTTCTTCCCTGTGGAAAGTGAAAGTTTCCTGTGAAAGTGAAAGTTCTGAATTTCCTGAGGGAACCCTCCCAAAGGATTAATAAAGTTCCTATCTAATCTAATCTAATCTAATCTAAAGTGGTAAGAATATGAATGAAGACAGGGAAACTCCCCACCTTCCAGGTATGATTTCTGACCAGTGAGAGAAAAGAATCGATCACACGTGGCTTTTGTTTACAACTTTGGACTGCAAGAGACTTTTGCCTTGTAAACGCAAACGAACCAAGTGACAACCGCTACAATCGTATCATTTTTGCCCCTGAATTGGAACAAAGCAAATGAGCCACTAGTGTGAATACACCCTTAGAAACAAGCATAGGACAGCTCACGCAAATGATTCACGACTTACAGTTTCCCTGGGAGCCAATGATACTCTGGAAAAAGTGAAAGCCAAAGAGTGTTTGAGCTTCTCCTCTGGTGTATGGCTTTTATATTGGCTTTAGAAGCAAAGGCCAAAGCACTGCACAGTAAATATCTCCAAAAGTAAATAGAAGCAGGGGATAGTCACACAATATCTGTCACTGCTTGTAAAGCAGGTCATTTTATAGAGAAGATTCACCCCAGATTCAATGTAAACTTTGAGAGATTATTCTGTTGCACTTTTAGCACTTATCTCACCCCACCCCTCCAATACCCTCTTTCTCTGGTGTTCAAGAGCAGCTCCATGAGAAGAATAAGTGTGAGGTTTTAAATAGCTGCATCTCTCTGACAGGAGAGCAAGTAAGCCAAGATAAAGGAGGGAAATAGGAAATACAGGGGCGCAGAAAAGGGACAAGCAGGGATGAAAAAGAGATATTGAAAAAAAAATAGAAGAAATGTGTCACAAAGGAAATGAATGAAGCAGTGAAGAATAAGTCGAAGGATCAAGCATTGAGGTACTGATAACGTAAAAGAGGTTTAAAGCTCACAAACTATAAGGGAAGAGGAAAACGACAAAGAGGGAAGTAATGGAGATGGAGATGGAGATGGAGATGGAGGCAGAGTGAGAGGAAGGGAGATGATGACAGAATGGGAGGGGCACGAGGGCAAGGAAATGTGGAAAAGGAAAAGAGATAAAAATGGGTTTTAGGTAAAAGTATGTGGAACTGGGGAGTTAAAGATCATGGCAGATTACTTCAGGTTCAGCAGTGTTACACAGACCAAAGCAACAATCTCTGTGGGGCTCCACAAATCAAGACTTGGGCACATTACTTATGAGGACTTGTGCTGAGTTCCTGCCACTGAGGAGATTGAGAGACGAACAATATGTGGGCAGAAAAGCAAAGGGGACAGAGGGGAAGGCAGAGAGCAAAATCCAGGTTGGAGGACTTTGGTGGATCGCGGGTCGTTAATGGCCTGTGAGAGAATTAAACTGAAGGAAAGATGTGGAAACATGGCTTCAGTGTCTGAAAAAAAACAGATTGATGGAGGGAATATGAAGATGGAGGTGATGGAAAGCTAAAAAGACTGGAAGAAAGTGATTCGAAAGTGAAATGACATCAGTGGCACCAAGGGTAAAGGAGAAAGTAAAGAAAGAAAGTAGATTCTTGTGAAAGGCAGCAGATAATGACAACGTGAGAGAGACAGCGCTTTCAGAGAAGAGAGGAGGAAAACTGAAAAAAAAAAAAAAAAACTTGTGTGAAAAGTATCAAAGAGGGGTGATTGTTATGACTTTCAAATAAAAGAGCAAAGGGACTCAGTAAGAGAGGTGGAGAGCACAATAGCCAGAGAGGCAATTATTACCAGCAAGAAAGCTAAAGCTGAAGCTGAGACAACTTGAAGGCAGGCAGAAGCAATAAGGAAAAAACCTAGAGTGAGGCCAAAAAGGACAAAAGGGACATGGAGGAGGGCGGGAACTGCAGCAAAAGTAATGAGAAAAGTAGGGCAATTACAGGGAATGGTTCATAGAGCCAGACTGCTAGTTATGGCAAATGGACGCAAACAAATGCAAAGGAAGCATATGTGGTGCTGCATGAGTGGGACTGAGAGATTTAGGCACACAGTGGGTGGTAGAAAAAAAGTCTCCACTACAAACAAATAAATAGAGGAAGTAAAGTACATGTTAAGCTTTTTGCCTCACAGAGTGCATGCTTTATGATACTGAAGGTCAAAACTCATTCAGAGAAAAATAAAGTTAAAGCAGTTGAATCATTAGACAATAAGGTACGATACTTCAGCCACTGACCCGAGGCTGCGGTGGAGGTGGAATAGTCGCACGAAGATGTTCCACCACTGATCACCAATTGGGAATAAGAGAGGCATGTCAGGGATGAGCCAGCAGAGTAAGCGCTGTGTGTGCATGTTTAAGTATCTGTGTGTGTGAGGCTCCTATTGTGTGTTTACACATTATGCCTCTTGAGCTTATTTATCACACTCACATAAACAAAATCACACACAGGGACATTAGGATAACATCGCTGTAGGGTTCTATGTATAGATACAAAGGTGTAATGATGTTACAGGGGCTGTTTCAGTATTGCGATGTGTGAGAAGGTTTAATGGTTACAAATAAAATCTGCACTCTCGCCTGCTCTGCACACTACAAAGCTAAGATTATAGCTCTACTGCATGTGAGACAATGGCTGCATCTCTCATGTTCTGATTACTTGTCTTGTGAAAGAAAGCAGGTCATTTAATCAGAGTAGTGACTCTCTTTAACAAAGGTAACTGCAGCCAGTGTAGCATTGTTTTACAGGAGAAAGTTAGGATGAGCACCCCACGCTTAAACCAGGATCATAAACAACAGTTAGGGATGTCAGCGGGTTACTGAAGGGCAGACCAGGATATTTGTTGCAAGGTATTGCATGCAATGTAACAAGGAGATATCACTTTGAAGACAAAACAGAACACAGAGGGGTTTCTGGGATATGAAAAACAAGACGGAGAGAGGAAAACAAAACAAAAGCAGGACGTATATACTGTGGAGTGAAACAGGGAACATCAGGGGGAGCAGAGCTGGTTTCCCAGCAGGGGAAATCAATGTTTGTAATGATGAAATGTGTTCAATTTATTTGTGAAGCTGAACCAAGAAAGATACACCAGTCTGCTGCAGGCGGCTGAGTGCGGATGAAAGGATAAAACAAGAAGAAAAAAATGGACTGTCCTTTCACTGTCCGCATCTGAACTTTGTCCACAACTTTTAACCTGATTTTCTAAAATACTGTCTGGATTGCATCTTGTTTTATGAGGGATTAAATAAAAGTGATAAACTTAGATGACTTTTGTCTATCTTGACCACATGCACGCTTAAACAGGGAATTCACAAAGAATTGTGCATTATTTATTCCCTGCATCTGCTCCATCTTAAAGTATAATTCTTTCCTCATATTAATATGCAAAAATACCCACAACGTTCTGCAGCTCTGAGCAGTTTGCTCCAGTTTTGACTAAAATGATTTGGTCTACCTCTGATCTGTGCTGCTTGAGCAAGCTTATAAAAAAGCAACAGTTTCAGATTAAAAAACATCTATATGAATTTACAAATCACTTCTTTGTGCTTAATGTGAAGGAGGTTGAACCTCAGACGGCTCCAGGTTGATTTAACCCCAGCAATAATAGTAATGACAAAGCAATATTGACAGACGGGATGTAAAGATAAAATAATTTTATGTAGTCCTGAGGTGGGACTGTTTGCTTACAGAAAAGTTTGAGAGCAACAACATGTTCAAACACTGGGGCATAGTTACCACCAGCTCTTAGCAGGCGGTAAATATTTCACTCAAACTGCATGTGCTTCCTCAGGATTTGAAGGTCACATGTTATGCAAAAATCACTTTATTAAGTCTTTTAGTGAAATTTGTGGGTCTTTGGCTTTTCCTCCTACAAAATGTGATATTTAATGACAAAACCTGTACTTAGTAGTGCTTATGAATGTAAAATCCTGACCTAAAACGAGCTGTTTGGATTTTGGGGATTTGCCGACGTCAGCGATTCCCTTTTTTGACCAATCAGGAGCAAGTTTGACCTGATTGGTCCACCAGAGCAGATACCCCCCAACCCCCTCCCCGCTGCTGGAGAGAAATCTCTGTTTTTGGCTGTAAACAGCCACATAGTTCCATGCTCAAGCTTCCCATCTAGGAAGAAGACAAGACTAAGTGGCTAGAGTTCATTTATCATGGAAATGTGCCAGCTACACTCAGTAAAACTGTGCATGTGTGTACTAGTCACTTCACGACCGACTGCTTTTCCAACTTTGGACAGTACAACAGAGGGCTAGCGAATAGACTGGTCCTGATTTCAGACGCATTACCAACCATCCACCAACAAACCTTGGACCCTGGAAATGTGAGTATTTCAAATGCTGTGTGCTGTGGAGCAGATGTGAGAGCTCTTCCTCATTGTCCCCCCTGTCTCTGTGTTAGCTTCAGGATGCTAACTTTAGCTGCGGTTGGCCTGTTGTTTTAGCCTGTAATGTTACGGCAAACAAGCTTCACTGTTTTCTAAACATTGTGCACTCAGAGCTCGTGGCGCCGCTCTCAGTGACTTGGAAGAGCGGGGCGGTATCAGTGGTGGCTCATTTACATATGAAGGTCACGCCCACTAAATCAGAGCGTTCTGAACAGAGGGGCTATGAGAGCCTGGAAACAATGCTGCTGTGCTTGATTTATTGGCTTTTTGGACCAAAACATGTTACTACCATTTCAAGAAGACATCAATGATCCATATTAAACTGCAGAAAAGGAGCAGAATATGGGACCTTTGACCCTTGCTATGTTGTGAATTAGACAACGGCTGTGTCTCAAATACTTCCATGAGTTCACTTACATGAAGTGCACTCTGTACTTACAGAAAACTGTATGAACTTACTGGGTAGTGTTGTCCAAATCAAACACTGTGGCTTTGCACTAACCAGACATTTATGATCGTATTTCACAACTGTTCACAGGTGTTCTTCTGTTATTCATTAACTGCAACCATCAACCATTGTTTGATCAGTTCCCCTCCTTACCTCCACATAACCAATATGCCGTTCATTGATTGTGAGAAGTGTCTATCGTTACTCAACTTTTTGACTGTTTTGACTGTTCACCAGCTGAGAAATCAAAGTGCACAGCGTTTTTCCATACTGTCAGCGTGAACCCACTTATGCACTCAAAACAGTAAGTGTAAGTACAGAAGTATGCGATTTGGGACACAGCCAATGTTTCTTGGCTCAATTACACACATTCAGTGAGGAGAGACTTGATTGCTTTTGTCAGTGCATTCCTGAATATTAAATACATAAATAGCTTTTGACACATTTCTAGGTAGTTTGCTGATGTAGATGAGATCTTTCTTCCCCATAAAAGTTAAGGGTGTTGTTACAAAAGGATGCATCACATCATGTTTTATCTTTCAGTGTCAGGGGGGAACTTAGAGGGTGAAAACTGACAGACAATGTGCAAAGTTTTGAAGGCACAATTCCCTGTAATACCATGGAAATTCACCTATCTATATCTACAATGAAAGCAGGATATTTTTTTTTCTCCAGTGTCATGTCTAAGTACAAGTGTGTCAAATGATGACAAGAAGCAGGAGTAGGGATACAAACAGATATCACTGCATCTGGAGTTGTAATGTTGGCAGTGGTGGAGCCCCTGTTGTTTCTATTGTTTGTAAACCCAGGACTCACAGAGATTGTGTTGCCAGGCAGAAAGCGACTGAATTACCTGAGGGTTCAATAGTCCCAGATCACTCGGTGTCTGATTTTGTTTGGATGCAGAGCTCAGAGCATTCACATCAGTTGGTTATAAGAAGACAAGCAAGGAAGTTTAGGTCTCTGTAGCATGACAGTCCCTCACATCAACAAAACCACTGCTGTCAGCTGGGGGAGGTGAGGGGGAGGAAGAAGATGAAAAATGGAAGACAAGTATCAGGACAAGTGGATACTGTCACAAACATTTCTATCAATCACGGAGTTGCACACAACCTCAGAATATTTCTCTTAGTCCTAACGTGTCAATGCTTATAACAAAGTTTACTTGTCAGCTAAGAGTAGAAGTATAAAAAAAGGAATTGACTTTGTCAGGTTTGGACTGTCTTCTATAATTCACAGGACCTACAATTAAAGATTTGGACCCTGTGAAGAGTGAGATTTACCAAAAAGTTTCTTTACCTGCCATTTGTTCTTCATAATATTTATTACCTCTTAAGTTAAGTTTTTGGGAGAGTTTGGGAGAGAGACAGTCTGCTGAAAGGAAGTATAACATTAAAGTAGGACTAAAGTGTTGGTGACAATCACAATGGCCCTCATTTATCAATCTAGCGTGGGAATTGGCGCAGATCTGGGTGTAAAAATGATCCTACGGCAACGTTCACATGTGATTTATGAAACATGCGTACCAGGGCCAATCACAGCATATGACTGATCAGCTGTTGATAAATGTGGCGGCTGAAAACAATCGTAATTTACATAAAACGCCCCTAAATATTCAAGGTTCTGCTGGCCGAACCCACAGAATTTACGACACGGAGAGACGCATTACAGGAGAAAGGGAACTTCTCGACGCTGGTAATCGACAACGCCATGGCAACAGAGGTAGAGAGGAAATTACACCGCGTTCTTTGGCAGTCAGTAAAGTAGAGCGAATCAGAAAAAACTCACCTGCAAGGGAAACACTGCAGTGATTTAGCAGCGATACAGGATGTGATGAACTAAAACACAGCTGAGTGTTAAACATTTAATTTACACATCTTTCGCTTATACCTTGATTAAATAATCTGTGATGTCTGACTTTTAGAAGTTTATTATTGTATTATTAATTGTTTCCGTTCAGCTCCAGAAATGTGGAAAGTTGGTGGAGACTTTATAATGTACATTGGAGTGTATTAAAAACTGATTACAGCATGCCTTTTTGTTTATTTTATTTTATTTTTTTTGAGTGAACCGATAGATTAAATACATTTTTCTATGGGGGGAAACCAGCTGACAGCTCGCACTGCTCTAATCTAAGAATATCAGTTTTTATGTTTTGCCCTTGTATGATCTAATAATTCTCCTCCAAAGACTGATTTCCCTGGCTGCACCACGCTCCCCACTGACATTAAACTTGCGTACATGAACTCAGACATGGCGTGGGATTTTAGCGTACCTGATGCCCACGTTCAGATTGATAAATGCTGATCTGTGCGTGGAAAGGAGCGTATACCCATTTTTCAGGTGTACGCACGTTTGATAAATAAGGGCCAATATGGTTGGTGGAGGTCTGCGCTCTCTAAGTGCTTTTCTTATTGCCTTTTTGTCAAAAACACTTATTACATGTTGCAAAGTATGGGTGTCATTGGCCAAGTGGTTCGAGCACATACCTCGTACACAGAGGTTATGGTCCTTATTGCAGTAGCAGAATTTGAAGGTCTACCACTGCAAGTGGCGCGCAAAACTGACTCCATGTGCTACTAAGTGCACAGTGAACACATTTTAAGGGGTTTAACGGTATGTTTAAGTCCTAAAGTAATGTGTTGTGTCAGATGGGTTGAGAAATGTTGGATGAGAAAGAAATGACAACCGGCAGCTTTTGTTCCCGCAGTGATAAGGGAAGTAGAAAATCCTATTTCCTTTACAAGACAAAAAGATATACTACCAGAAGCTTAGTCAAATACCCAGTCTGCTCCATTTTAAAATAATCAGTAGGCTTGATGTAGCCGAATTGATTTGTTGCTATGTAATCGTCACAAACATTACTTTGTATTCTCATGTAGGCCTTTGTGGAAAGTAATTTCGATGTCAACCTTTTTCCCTTTTATCAAGCTCTCAAGAATGAAACTGTGACACAAGTAAGAACTGTATACAGTGGTTGCTATACCATTAGCTCAATGCCAAATGATGTTTTCTGTCAATTCCCTTGTTTCTTAAGTCCCATTTCAGGTTTCTTTTTTTATATATTGTTTTGTACTTCCCTTGGTCTCTGTTCCCGACTGTGCTTTGACAGAAAAGCACAGATGAAGAAAACAGACAAGTAAGAGCACGGACCAAAGAGCAAAGTTTTGATTTCCTTGGATCAAATGAAGCAGAGGCAGAAAAGAAAAGAGAAAGAGTGAGGGAGAGTGAAGGAAAAAGAGTTCAAGGAAGAGACAGACAGAAAAGCAATACATTTGGAATGGGACGAGCGAGTTACAGACGGACATGAAAACGCAGACGGGGACTTTGAGGGTAAATGGTTTAGAAAAGCAAAGAGAAATGGGAACATGAGAAAAAAAGCACTCAGATGCTTGTGATGTGATCAGTGACAGGTCAAACAGACAGGCCTGTAGGGAAAAGACACAGAGGATACAGAACAAGTCAACTCTGGCTGTTATTATTTTATCAGTCACAGAGGGACAGAGTCAGAGACAAAGACATAAGAGCAGAGCTGTGGCTAACAGAAGGCAGACGCAGTAACATAAACGGCTTTGCAACAAATACTGCATCTGTAAAGTGCATAAGACAAAACATAAAAGATTTTAGTGTCAGTTTGTGCAAACTCATGTCCTGCTGAAGGGTCTGCGGCTGCTCAGTGAATGCTAAAGAGCCTCCTGATATCAAGTAGGTGAGCAGAGGAGGATTCATTCAGGATTTATGGTTTAAAGTGATTGCCACAGCAAGTGGTAAATAAACCTCTATCTCCGCCTCTACTCTCACCTCATCAGTTTGATATAACTACTACCACAAATGTTAGACATTCCTCTTCTATAATACATGTGATCTTACTCTGAAAGATTCCACACACTTCTTCTATATGTTTTTGTTCTTATTTACATGATGGCCATTGAAGTACGGTACTCCCTGGTTAAGGTAAAAGGTGAGGCCAGTTTAGTGCTTTTAAGTGTTTTAGTGTTCTTTTTAAAGACAGAAAGGCATTTTTTACCTTGACATGTTTCGACGTAAACGCTGCTGTCTTCTTCAGAAGCTGTCATCAGGACACCTGTGTGGTATCTTTTGGTCAGCTGTTTCCAGTAGTAGCTGGCGGGACAGATTGATCACGTGATCTGTCCCTGACGGCCTCTGGAGAAGTGTGTCCCAGGTGTGCAAGAGCTGGAAGGCTCCTTCATCTCTGTTGATGGTGTCCGTGCCACGTTTCCTGATCTCTATTGATTCTTTTATCCATCCTTTGTATTTGTTGCTTTCTGCTCCGATTATTGTTAATTTGTCCGAGTTCATTATGTGGTTTTCACGTTTGCAGTGGTCTGATATTGCCGGTTTCAAGTTTTCCTGATTTGCCTTTTCCTTGTCTGCCCGGGTGAGACGTGTCGCTGTTTGTTTTTCGCACTCTTTCTGGTGTTCTTTTCTTCTTGTGCTGAATGTTCTCCCCATCTCCTCAATGTATGATTTTTTTGCATGTTTTGCATGGTATGTTGTATATAACATTGCATTTATTGTCCGGGTGTATTCTGTCCTTGGGGTGTACGAGTAACTGTCTGAGTTTTGTGTGAGGTTTGATGATTGTTCCAATGTTATGTTTCTTTATTGCTCGTTGTATTGGTTCTTTCCAGCTCTCGCACACCTGGGACACACTTCTCCAGAGGCCGTCAGGCAACGGGGGGCGTAGCTGGCAGGACAGACCACGTGATCAATCTGTCCCGCCAGCTTCTACTGGAAACAGCTGACAAAAAGACACCACACAGCTGTCTGGATGACAGCTTCTGAAGAAGACAGCAGCGTTTACGTCGAAACATCTCAAGGTAAAAAATACCTTTTTGTCTTTAAAAAGAACACTAAAACACTTAAGATTTCTAAGAAGACAAGATGAATCTAATCAGTAACAGTTTAGTGCTGTTATATGTACGCTACATAACTTATTAACACAGAAAATACTACACAGTAAGCTACACAACCTAAAGGCTAACAGTGTCCAAAGAGCTTCATTTCAGGGATTGCAAATAGTAATACCTGATGCCAACAGATTTAACAAAAGAGAAAAATACTTCTCTTAATTTTGTTTTAATGAAGAAAAAAAATGCCCCAAAGAGAAGGAATGAGCTTTTTACCACCCATATCTTAATGTATTTCATCTTGGCATTTCTAAGTTTACTTTTAAAATTTCTAAGCCTTGTCCTTGTAACTGGAACATCTTGACTCTGCTACTCAGTCAGCCATAAATTCAAGTTTAAGAAAAAGCTCTCATTCATAAAGATTTCATCCCTAATTGCATAAAACTCCAGAACTGGACGGCTTTCTGCAGTGAATGGAGACATCATCTGAAGTGGATGTGAGCTTTAGTCAAAGTCTATCTTTCTAAAACCAGATCTTGATCTAATTACAGCTGAGCACCAGTGGGAGATTTAAAACTGACATTTTAAATCATCACTCCTCAGCAACATCATCCACCGAGGATGGGAATATCTGCTACTACTGTCTAACATTAAGATGAGATACAGAGTGTGGAGCTATTAAGCAAAATCTATTACAGTATGAAAGCACGGTATTGATCAAATATTACAGTAATGGCTGACATGAATATGCAAAACAAAACCTACAGAGCTAGAGAAGCCTTTCACAGCGAGTACTTCATATCTAAGGAAATGGTACATCACATTACCTGAGTGCCCTTTATGAATGATTACATCAACTATAAGAAGAAAAGAGACAGAGAAGGGTGGAATAAAGGGAAATAAATAGAAAAAGTAAAATAACAGAAATGTGGGGAAAAAAAAGGAGTGCAGAGGTTGAGTGACTTCCTCGCCTATGGAGAGAAATCATGCAGGACAGCAACAGAACAAACGCACTGGTCTGTGACCAATTCAACACTCACCATGCAGAGTGTGTGTATACACATAAGTGTGAGTCTATGTGTACACTCTTCTCCTGGCACCCACTCTGACATTGATTGATCATCCCTGCCCCTCCTGGTCCATGTTTGAATATATTTCCCTTTGTGTGTGTGTGTGTGTGTGTGTGTGTGTGTGTGTGTGTGTGTGTGTGTGTGTACGTGTGCTCTAACACTTACTCTATAGACGCATGAACTGGGTCGTGTAAGGACAAGAGAAGCCTGACCAAACATGCTCAAATGTTGAACAATTATGAAAATATATGCTCAAACAAATCTATTTTCTCTGATTCAAACACACAATTTACCATGAAATAAAACAAAAAAAGATACAGTATGAATGCACAAAAAAGCAAGCAAAAGGTAAAAATGGTACAGCATTCAAAATCAATGTTGAGGCAAAAAGAAATGGAACATGGGATAGAAAAGAGTGGGAGGATAGGAAAATAGGAAAACAGGAATCATGCCAAAAAGAGAGAGGGAGGCAAGGGAGGAGAGACAAAGAGAAAAGACGAGAAAAAATCAATACAAGCGAGATGGCAGCAAAGGAGGGAAAGAGGTCACAAATCACCTAAGCCAATACAGAGTGTGCCAATAATGTATGTGTGTGTGAGTGTGTGTAGAAGCGAAGTCACAGGTCAGTGCTAGCCGACTAATAACCGTTCACACTTAAGCTAATGGAGACAAAGTAAGTAACATAGTACACAATGTGTCATTAGCACATTTCAAGGCTAATGGAGATATACCGAGGTCGTACGCACAGTGCTTAAATAAACACTGCAAATGCCCTTCACAATAAGATATGCAATCTAGACTAATTATGCTGCTTCTCACCTTGAGTCACATTAATTCAGATGGAGGTATGGTAGCCATGTTTTAGCAAATGTCACTGCTAATAAAGTTACAGTGTAAAACAGACCAGACTAAAGGAAGGATCGGGAGGTTTCTCTGCTCTTGTTCTAAGTTTGTGGGTTGTGATGCTGGGATGAAGGCACTGCAAAGGAGACTTAAGGATTAAAAAAAAAATGAGTTGGGACAAAAATTGATGTCCAGCAAACACTCTGCAAGTTATAGCTTGTATTTAAAAATAATCCAATCTTTAAAATGTGTATTCCTTAGGTAAGACAAACATAAGATAGTGTTTTTGTGTAGCGTCAAACTAGACACGAAACTGGTGCCTCGTACTAACAATTGTTAACCTCTTGTTGTACCTCTTTGTAATCCCCTGGGTTTTACCTCCCATGATGTTTCATTAAAAGTTACAAGCAGAACACATACATACCAGGAGCAGGGCATGTTGAACGAAAAAAAAAAAAAATAGCAGTAGCAAGTTTCACTATGTGTCATTAGTCTTTTGTAATGAGCTGACGTACACAACTGCACAAAGGGGAACTGTTATTAGTGTGTTTAACTCTACATCTCAATCATGTTTATAAATAGGCTAAATAAGACTAAGACTTAATTGATCATGTGTATTGGTGATATGATTCACAACTTGTTGAAGAATTACAGCTCTTGTGAGGAGTTTTTAATCTGCGAATAAAACCAACTAAAATTTATACCAATGCTTTTTCATGACAAAAGCAAACAAATGTACGAGCAACATCTCTGATCATTCTTATTGTCTAAAACCCCAGGAAGGGGGTAGGTGTCAGATGAGGTCAAAAACTGTGTGCTACTGAAACAGCCTTTGCGACATCTACCTTCTGAAAGATTTTATGCCACAGTTAAAAATGCACAGGGAGTAATTTCCAGTAGCACTTTATATTAGGAAACACGTTCACTATTAATTGAGTGCTTACTAATATGCATATAAGTGGAAAACTAGCCCTTCATTAGTATTTATTAAGCACTTATTACCACCTTTTTCTACATAGCCGTAATTCTACCTCTATTACAATACAAATTTTGATAAAGAGAGTGATAAAGGAAGAATTACTGCTCTTGTTGTACTGCCCCTTTACAAGGCCCTATAACATACAGAAATTATTTACATCATTATTTAGAAACAACAATGCATTTATTCACAGTCAACAAGTGATACATAGGAGTTAATATAATGAAAACTCTCAATTTACATCATAATAGAGGTAGAAAAAGGCTATGTAGAATAAGGTTTTAGTAAGTTTTAGTAACTGCTTAATAAATACTAATAAAGGGCTAGTGTGCTATCTACTTCCATATTAGTAGACACCTGATTAAACGTGAATATGTCTTCTCTAATATAAAGTGTTAACCATAGACTGTATAAAATATGGACGTAGTCTCCCCGACGTCACCTGTCTGTTGCTGAAAATGAAGCACATCGGCTATAGCGGCCATATTGGTAGTGGCAAGGGCTTCGCCTACAGCCACAGGGCGCCTGTCGGTCACATGACCCTCAGCGGTGCCTTTTTTTGGGGGAGCTCACGATCTTAATATCCTCTGAACGGCCGAGTTAGAAAAAAATTCACCCCCCGTACAGTGGGTGCCGGTAGTGAAATTAGCAACTCAGACAGGAGACGTTTTTTGAACCAGGCTGTGAATAGGTTAATTTCAGTTTTGAAAACAGCTTTTTTTGGCTTGGTGTGTATGGGACCTCAGGTACTTCAGGAGCCAGCCTCAAGCGAACACTCCAGAAACAGCAGATTTTAGCACTTCAGCATTGACTCATATTCTTAGACCAGAGACTTGCTGCTTGGTGTTAACGTAATTTCTTGTTAGAAACCTCAGTTAACACAGGATGAAATAAGCAAAAGAGAAAAGACGTACTGTTTGTCCACAGGGGGCGTATTAAACGTTTCTTCTAAAAAGTTAAACTGTTCCACATTCCCTGATGCTGGATGCTGCCCTTTTCATCTTTTGTTCCTTTCATTTTGCCTCCACCTTTAATTCATCCAGCTTTCATGTACTAACTCATTGATCTACTCTATTCTTTTTACAAGAGGAAAAATAAGTGTTTGATGTCAAAAGCCTTGTAGATGTATTTGGGTACCAAGTATAAACTGTTTGACACAAACAACTTTGAACCTTGTTTCATTTCTGTTTGAAGTTTTATAAGTTGTTCCTTTACTCTTTTTTTATCTTGATCTACAAAGATCAAAGAAACAATGTGCTTTTGCACCTAAGCTGACATTCCTTTTCCCGCCACAAAGTATGATAAACAGAGGAGTAAACAGAGCGAGAGAAAGAAAACAACACAGTAGGGTTCATATCATCTTTCTCCTCAGTGTGACTCCCTGATATCTGTTGGCCTTTGCAGCCCTCTCAGAGGCCTTCTCCATCAGCATCCCACCACCATCCCCTGCTCTCTCCAGCTCAGGTTTTATCTGCCTCAGCTCTCTCCAATTTCACTCAGCAGAAATTAGAGTAGAGCAGAACAGCATGGAGCAGGCAGAGAGGATGAGGAAGGGAGAATAAAGAGAAAGGGAGTGAGAGGGGAGCGAGGGAGCGAGCAGATAATAAAAGCAGTATGGGGGCCATAGCTTCTAGCTGTGTCTGTGAAACAGCAGGAAACAAAGAGGAGAAAACAGCTTACAGAGTTCAGGTTTTCACACGGATAAACAGATAAAACAGAGCACACACACTGTGTCGGCATCAGGCTTTGACCGAGCTTACTATTGTATGTGATTCATGAGAATGTTACATAATGAGTGTCTTTCATTTATAATTTCTTTATATTATATTCCTCGCATTGATGAGCTATATACTGTGCATAAAAGCAACAAGAAGTTGAATAGGTCTCACCAATTCAAGACATTTACTTGCTGTAAGAAAGGACCTTGAAGTACACAGTGTGTGTTCAATGAGTCCATGTACTCTTGATCTGTTGTAGAAAAAAAAAAAAAAAAAAAAAAAAAAAAACTTGAAACAAGATGCAGCAAATTTGTTCAAGAAAAGAAAATCTGACAATAAAGAAGAAACATTGAATTCATTTTCCTGGAGAGAATGCTAAATATCCAGACATCTCTCAAACCACCGTAGCTCTCAATATTGCATAACACCCCCAATGTATTTATAAGCTCATTACATTTTCATGTATGTAGCCGTATGAATTATAGCACACTAAGATTAAGTGTCCTGGAGCAGTACGAAGAAGCAAGAAGCCAATCAATATTTTATTTAAAGTGACATTCTGATGGCTTTGTACTATATGAATTAAGCATAAATTACATCATACTTGAACAAATCCCAGTTTCTAAAACCATATTCATGTTGAAACTAGCCCTGTGGGTTATTTTTGACTGAGAATGATCACTTAGATAAAGTTCGAAACTTTTCATGTTCCAAAACATTTTGGTTAATGGAACTGCAAGACATCCCTGGTGACAAGCAAGCAGAATAAATAGCACTTGATGTTATTCAGAAAACACAGATGTCAGTTACACGGCTGACTGGATGATCCTGGTCCTTGGAAGACCTCATGTTGTCCATCACATACAGTGTGAAAGTCTAAATCTACGCATCGTTAACTGAGCAGACTTTCCTCGCAGAAACACTCTGTCCCGTATCAAGCAGCGA
Organism: Halichoeres trimaculatus; assembly: GCF_033239565.1. Taxonomy (NCBI): domain Eukaryota; kingdom Metazoa; phylum Chordata; class Actinopteri; order Labriformes; family Labridae; genus Halichoeres; species Halichoeres trimaculatus. The sequence continues at coordinate 28,571,136 of NW_027437183.1, forward strand.
TCCAATGAGCAGCTGATGGGAGACTAATAAATGACAGGCAGCTGCACATGATGTCAGTAATGAACATGGGGGAAAGAAAAGAGACAAACTGAGACTATTGGTGCCTGTTGAAGACACACAGATTATGTCACAGTATAAGTTCAAGTTTTCAAGCTGTCACGCTGCACACACATTCCTTGTCCAAGCCATGTGGAGAAAAGAACAGCTGTGGGCACAACATGTGAATAACATGTCACTTTTCTGTAATCCATGATGAAAGTTAAAAATCTCCCTCAGGCAAAACATGTTTTAGGGAGACAAAGTATAAAAAAAGACATGAATAAAAAGAAAAACAAAAAGATTAACAGTAAAAACAGAGGGTTCAAAAAAGCACAAAAGAGCCGCAGAGGAAAATGGATGATAACAGAGGTGAAAAAAAATGAAAGTAGTTGTGAAGTTAAGTAACAACAAAATAGGAAAGAAGGATGAAGAGGCCGCTCTGTGTTTCTGTATTTCTCTTTTTTTTTTGTTCCTCTCTTGTACTGACTTCTTACAGATTTTGTGGCATTTATTCTTCTGTTCTCTAATTCACCTGGTTTATTTCCAACAACTGAATCACAGGATACTTTCTTTCCCCTGCAAAGGTCACACACATACATAGCAAACCTCAGTGTTCTGCTTTAGGGTCTCTTTAGTAGGACACATCCAAACTAGAGGAGAGTGCTTTATGATGTGTCAACTTGAGTTTTTTTGCTCACCTGCCTCAAGAAAACAAGGAAAGTTTCCACATGGACAAGCCGATTTGTGCTACTGTTGACTCCTGTGTGTATTCATCCAGCAGGCACTGTATATCAGGAGTTTTCAAACTGTTTTCAGCCTGTCTTTAACTGGGACTGGGGCTCATTAACAGGCAGGTGGAGGCCCATAAGCTGAGCTCTTGTCAGCTTTAGGTCTAAGAAAGCAGGTTGTGTACGTCTTTGTCTCCCTGCCAGAACAACAGCATGATTCATCATTACCTCGCCTGCAGAGTAATAGCATGTGCTGTCAAGTGACAAGTGTGGAGCTCTGGCTGCAGTCCAGTGCATCACTGTGGATCCTATTAAACTGTCCTGTGAACATGGCAGTAAAGCATCGGGAGTGAAACAGCTGCATACACACATCTGACTTATGACCCGGCTCTCTGCACAAATAACTAAACATCTGAATAATCGTTCTGACCTGTTTGCTTACAGTGGTGTGCTGGAGCAAACTGGGAAAATCATAGCCTCATGTCCTGCTCAGTTATAGTTTTATACCTCACAGACTAAAATATCATCTGTGTGAAGAATATAATGAATATGCAGGCTGAGGCATTAAACCATGGAGGAAAATGGACTTGATTATTATATCAACCATATGGAAAACATGACACTCTCCTACATTGTATTGTTTTTCTGTACTTTTCTGTGTGTTTCTTGTGCTTTAAGCCCTGTCAAAAATGTCCTAAGTTTGGAAAAAGTTTGACAGGCCTTAGAAACTGCCACACCAAAGTAATTATTTTCTTTATTTCACGTCATTTTCCGGCCATCACAACAGTATGTTTCCATCCCTCCCCTTTCTGTGGAATGTTTGTGAGAGCTGGACTTCACTCACCTGAGTTTTCATCCACTCTCTCTTCCACAGTGTGGTCTTTCTGGTGGACCCACTCACTGTTGCACTTGAAGTAGATCTGCGTGGCAGGCGTTGCTTTGCAGAAGAGATTGACAGGTTTGTTCTTGACAATGTAGCCTTCCTCAGGTTCAAACAGGAAGTGAGGTAAGGGCTCTGGAGGGTCGGAGGGGAAGGTTTCCGGGAGTTCGCTGAGACTCAGGAAATCATCATCATCTCTCACTGCAGGAGATGAAAAGAGAAAGAAAGGTTAGAACTGTGTCAATCGCTGCTGTTCAGTGCAGATTTTCATCAACAAATTCCAGCATAACAAGCCTTTTCTCCATTGACTCACACAAAGCACTTACAATCAGGAATTAGTTCAGGAAAAAAATGCTGCAATTTTCAAATGGTTCATTATCGTTCTGTGATTCACACCGGCAAGCAGCATTGTCCTCTGATCTCGATGTGTATGACACAATGTCGTTCTCATTTGATCACTAATAATTGCCACGTCTCGAGCCGGTGACCTCAACGCAGTGCAATTTTCCTCCACTGAGCCATAAAATGCACCTTTAATCAGCAACTGATTGTGGTGACCATTTTTGGAAGCTTTCTTTCTATCAGAGTCAGTAATGAAAATAAAGAGGTATACAATTCCAAATTTTGCCTCTGCAAACCACCACAAACACCTGTGCTGACCTACACAGAGCACTGTGTTTCAGATGACTAACTCCACAGCGCAGACCCTCAAAGGAGAGGATAAAACTCATGACCCAAATCACTGGGACATTTGATTGTGCGGTCAAGCATTTCATTTATATGCCTCTTCTTTCACAGGATTACATTATTAAAATCACCTACAAACTCAAATATTACAATGTTTACTTGTTGAAGATCTAAAGTGACACATTCTCCTCTTGTTTGTGTGAGTGTCATCAACAATCCTAAATAAAAACACAAGGAGTTCACCCACTAAGCGAATGAGTCAGGTTCACACACACAAACACACAGTGAGACACCTACAAACAAAGCATATAATAACATAACAGAAGCAGTAGAAAGCCTCAAACATACCATAATATGGTGAAATAAGATGCTAGCCACCTCAGCTGGAGCCAGTCAGCAAAGACACCTCCATGAGCATATTTCTATATTCTTTCCCAGTCACCATCTAGCTAGTTTTTCCTATTTTCAAGATCTAGATCAGGGGTCTGCAACCTGTGGCTCTGCAGCTTTGACTCCTTTGCGGTGGCTCCTTGTAACTTAAAAAATGTTACTAAAATAAAGGTGTTTTTTTTTCTTAAAGAGGGTATTAATAACAACACAGACACTAAGTAAAATCATTATAACACATTTTGTACTAAAAATGCATCACATTGTGATTTTTTTGCATTTTTTTTTATTTTCTTTGGGATATTTTTTTAAACATTTTTTCGAATTAAGTAGAAGAATTCCACATTTTTTGAAGCTTTAAGAAATTTTTGATCTTTTGTAAAAATATATACCCCCCCCCCCCCCCCTTTTTTTTTTTTTTTAGCAATTTTAGAGAGTTTTATCATTTTTTTGGAAATTGAGCAAAATTTTGAAATTACATTAAGGGTTTTTTTTGTACATTTCTGACAATTCAGCATTTTTTGTATCAAAACTTTGCACATTTTTAAATTTCATTTATTTTTGTTTTTATTTATTTATTTTTTATTTTTTAACTTTCCAACTTATTGAAATGTCATAAATTTTGCAAATTTGTAAAATCTATGTTACAAATTTCTGTTTTTTTTTTCTTGAATTTGCACATTCATTAAAAATAATAAACTAACAAATCACATGTACAAATTTATAAACATGAAAACTTCTTGTTTAGATAATTATTCACCTGATTATACACTTGTTTGTCTTAATGTGAAGATAAAGTAGATTTTGTGGCTCCCAAATGACGTTCATCCAGGTGAGCTGAGGCAAAACAGCTCTTTTGAAAGCAAAGGTTGCTGACCCCTGATTTAGATGTATGTCACTGTCAACCAAAGTGTCTGCTAAATGAAACATTCTATTGAGACTTTACTCTATGAAACTAAACCTTGGTGGGTAGAACTGTGATCCAAAACTGGGCACTGCGGGTCTGAAATGTTGTATTCCTCTGTTCATTTCTCTTGTTACAGCATTTCAACGTTCACTAGTTTAGGTCTTGCTCTATGAGACTATATGTCCATTGAGATTACGTTTATGAGTCTGCTCCGCGTGTTGATATTCAACAAGCTTGCCTCTATATGTTATGTAGCTGGACAATATTATCAGCTATAAACATTCTGCTGCAGTAGAAAAATAAAGCTCTGGGATTTAAGTTAAAAAAGAAAGCACTCAGTTTTGTGTTTACATTCGGAAAAATCAACATTTTCTGTCTTCTTTTTTAATCCAAGGAGTGAGTGAATTGATTGATTGTTAACACAATTACCCAAAGATCAATGACAGAGAAGGAAAATAATGGAGTGTAGGACATCAGCAAGAGAAAAAACTGCTTTCACAGCCAACTCTTAGGGCACCAAGAACTTTATCCTCCTCCTTTATCCCGCTTTCTCTCCCCAACTGTCTTTTCAGTGTGTCCAAACCTCACACCCACCCCTGGCCTCAATCAAAGAGACCCAAAGAGTGTTTTGTCACCAGGTTGCCAAGGTCACCAAAACACAGTGGATTACAAGAGCAGGTGGGAGGGAGAGGAAGAAGCCTTTTTTCCCCCTCTTTTCCTCCATTACACACACGTGCACACAAACACAATGCACACATATTAAGAGTCCATCCACATACACACAACCACACACTCTGCTTTAACTTGTGTTTTTCTCCACTTCATCATCATCATCTCGTTTCATTACTGGCTGGAACTTGTCCATGTGCTTCTGTACATGATTGCTTCACCTGTAGAGCTATGACTCATGGGAAAATCATCACAACACGTTTCTGACACAGCTTCAAAGATCTCCCCCCTTCTCATCATTGCTTTAGTTATACATAAAAAAACAGACAAAAACAAACTCATTATTATTATTATTTAAAAAAAGCAGCACAATTTGTGCATCTGTATGCTTGGCACACACACAGACAATCACATTCTTTCACTGAATGTGTGCAGTTGTGGTCCTTATCTCGAGGAATAGCAGTGTGCTGTGGGCTAGAAGCTAAAAGCAGCTTAGGTAAAACAACAAGACACAAATAAGGGGAAAATGAGTAGGCAGCGTCCTCACTTTGATGTCACGACGCTGACATTTTCTCTCTTAGTTCTGTAATTAGTTCTCTGGGAGTATGAAAATTGGTAGACATTTCCACTGCATAATTTCATTATCTGTGGGAAATTTTCTCCCACTCTGGATGTGTGTCACATTTATCCATTTCTCTCCTCCTCTCTCTCGCCTCACTCCACTTCTCTTCTCTTCCCCTATTAATATTTCCTGTGACTTCATGTTTCTCTACTGCTCTGCTTTTACACCCTCTTGCCCCTCCCTGCTTCCCACTTTGCCCTGACACCCTTTCTCACCCTCATCTGTCATTCACAGAGCTGGGGGGAGTTCATTGCTCTGGAGCGACAGCTATAAAATATTGATTGGCATGAGAAACACGATAGCCAGGGAAAAGCCTGGATGGAATGAAGAGATGGGGGAAGGAGGGGAATATTTCCTAAGAATAGAAGCTTTGTTTCAAAAATGCCTATTATTTTTCACCAACTGTCTCTGCTCCCAAATTCTGTTTTTTTTCCCTTCCATCTGTTTTCCTCTTCCTCTTGTTCCTCTTCCTCTTTACCTCCACTGTTCCTTTCTGATCTCCTGACAGAGTGAATTACTGATCCTCACAGCCCGGCTCATAAACGTCCTGCCTGAATGCTGTCATCAATAATGGATGGCTGTAGCAGAACAATGTCCAGGTTCGATTTACGGTACTTAGTAAATATGGACTGGTGGCAGAAACCTTGTTTCTTAAGCCTGTAGGCCTTTGCACTTCAGGAAACCTACGAACCCAGCCAATAAATGGACATAAATCTGTGAAGAATGATGTCATCAGAACTGGCCAATCATGTTCCAGCATCACAGGCCATAGGAACTAATCCATCATGTGGAGAGAGAGACTGACGGTTTAATGACAGCGAGAAAGACAGGGGGGTAGATAAAGAGAGTAAAAGTAATGATGACGTGGATCTCAGCGACAGCCCCTCTTGCTCTGCCTGCATGTCGTATTCAGTTCTCAGTCCTGTGTTTCTGCAGCTGCTTGAAGGAACCTGAAGATGGCATGTGGGTGGAGGTGGAAGGGGAAGTCTGATGAATCTAAGTGGCATCTTCTGGTTTTAAAATAAAAAAGCCAATGGGAAAGTGTTGCACCCATCCAAAAAGGTCCATCTTCGCATCAGAAATAAAAATATTTACAGCCTGGTCTGAATAAGTCAGCTCTATACTGACACACACTGTGCAGGGATAAACTTTCACATCACTGCTAATCTTTTAAGATATCAAACTTATATGTTCAACAGAACATTTTAAAGGTAAATTCCACCAGATCTGCATCTAGTCCGTGGTTATCCTCTTGCTAGGTTGGTGGAAAGTTAGTTTGGGTCCTCATTTCAAATATAGCGACTATCAACAACAGGCTTCAACACTCTGCTTCAGGATCACATGACTGACATAACTGTGACTTTGTCGAAGTATTTTACAGTGTATGGTAGAAAAAGCCTGCCTCTTTTAGCAGGCTCTCTCCAGAGATGGGGACTCAAGTTTGCGACACTAACTTGAGTCACACTTAGGTTGCGCACACAGAGACTTAAGACTCATGCTCAAAAGACTCCAGACTCTGATAAAGACTCTAACTCGTATTTTTGAACTCATGAACAATCATTATGTTTTCTTTTTTGCCATATTAAGGTTGAGGAATCTCTGACGAGCTTAATATGACTCCTACCTTTTTTTCATGGTAACCATGGTAACCACTTAACGCATTGGATATGTGTCTCGAGGCATCATGCAGTATCACTTGTACATCGGATTATGACAATGGCGACCGGCCACAGACCTGCAGCTGCTGCTGTACCATTTGTCATTACATTTGGTTATAAAAACTTCAAACAGAATGGCACCAATGAAAGGAGTGCTGACTGCAAAGTCTGTAGTATCCAAATCAAAGATGCTGGATCAACCACATCTAACCACTGAGCCTGCACAATTGGGAGCAAGATGTACTGTAACTATTATTCATACTGCAGGAATGCAGTTTCCATTAAGAAAGCATTCATTGTGTCTTTTCTTCATATTCCAACGGCCTGTTTAAAGTGATCATATAACAAACATATAACTAAGTGAACATATAACCAAGAATCATTGATACTGTATGCTAATAAATATGAGTGATAATAATACAGTAAATGTTTTGAATGCTATTCGCAGATGTAGCTGTGCAGTATTATAAGCAGACTGGATAGCAGCAGATGGCAAGAGCTCATTGGACTTTTTTTTTAGAGACTTGAGACTTCACTTAGACTCTTGACAAAAGACTTGAGACTTGACAAAGTCTCGCCCAACAAAGACTTCAGACTTGACCTGGACTCGTGACCAAAGACTTGTGAACATCTCTGGATCTGTTTCTGCTTAGCCTTCCTCTCCTTTATCATGCATTCACCATCACACAGCACTTTCATTCATCCACACAATTCAGATTAATTCCTCCCATACTAATTCATCATATTAGTGTTTCGAGTTGTTTGATTATTTGTTTGAATTAGTTTCTTTGAGACTTGCTTTTTCTATGCGACCTCTCTTGGTCCGTTGTAACAGCTCTAATGATCTCAAAGTGTTAAAGTAAGTTACCATAAGGTGTGAGTCATGTGCTGCCTTCATATTTAGTTACTAACTAAGATACAAGGCATGCTTTTATAATGTTTACTGTGTATCTAATACCCTCTAAAATTTGAACCATCTGCTTTTAAAGACCTTTGCTCCTGTGTGTACTTAACAGCAATGCCTGAAATCTCACGCTCTTATATCTGTGCAAACAACAAGCATTTTCAAGAGTCTGTGTAATTCAGAGGTATGCCATCAGGTCTGCACCAACAAGCCAAACACAGCCATGTAGGGTCAAAATGCCTCATGGGTGAGAGAGTGGGTCTGTTTGTCTGTCTGTTTGAGTGTGTGTGTGTGTACATGTGTGTGGGCGAGTCTCATGTTCTTGGTAAGTGGCCATGATGTGTATCAGTGCAGTAGCCGTGGAACTCATGAGATCATGCTTCTTAACATCTTATCGGCAAGTTTGAATCAGAGGCAGCTGCAAAAACATTAAGGCACAGACACAGACACACACGCACACTCTGTAAATAGACATATGAATACACTTATAACCAGTACCTACTTACCCTATGTCCTCTCTTATCCTATCAGCTCACACCATGAGCAACTGAGAAAACAAAGCCAGAGTTCTAACAAAAAAACACACCAACACAAGCACACAAAATGTTTATGTTCTTAAACAAAAGAAAAAAGTGAGTTTAAGTTTCTTCTTTCTAGGGTTTTTTTTTGGTTTGTTGTGCAAATCTCACTTATTGATACTCAAAATCAATCAAAAACATAGTTTTGATCTTTGCTTTCACCACAAGTTTCTCGCCTCAATCAATCCTGAAAACACATGACACACCTTTTAATTTCAAGCAAGAGGTCATTCAGTTAGAAAAACCTGGAAGAGTTTGGGAATTAGACTGTTCAGGGAGATGTGGAAAAAGACGGTGTGTGAGAATGATAGGACAGAAGGGATCGAGTGTGTCATCGCTGTGGAATTAGATATGTGAAGCCGCCCATTTTCCAAATGCATGCATACACTAGACAAGACCATACAAACGAATGAAAACACACAAATACGTAAAAACATAGATATTTACTCTTTCGTGTTACACTTCTTTTCTGACACTCCATCGAGGATAACGTTTTAAAAATGTTTACTCTTTACTCTCTTTAAATATGCATGCTTAGAAACAGCTGCTTTACATGTGGGTAGGGATTCTGTTTACCCAGTTTAGCCTCAAGATACACCTGAAGCCCACTGCTGTTGAGCAAAGAAGAGAAAGTTTATCATACTTTTAGTCGTAGTGTGTTGAATGCTGTTGTACCTCCAGAAACGTTTTGATTTGAAATAACTTTTGGACTTTTTTTCCTCCTCTGTGTTAAGAGAACCACAGAAAAAAAATGTAATCACTATTTTGGAAAATTTTCACTCAAAGTTGTTTTTTTTCCCAGTAAAAAATCTGTGTATACAAGACAGAAAAAAATAGCTCCACTTATAGCACATTTTATTTTCATATCACTTTCTTTCTCATGCATTTAATTTGTGTTTTCCCTCTCTTTCTTATGTCACTTATTTTCAGATAAGTGGTTTAGATGAGGGTGATAAAGCAAAGACATGTCATGCAGGTTCGCATCAGACATGAAAATAAATACACTGCGGGCATGAAGGTATGTGGAGGCGTGTGCACTTCTCAGAACCCAGATGTGTTTATAAAGAAGACATCAGGGGTCTGCTAAGGCAGTTGAACCACTTGACATAGCGCTCTGGTGAATTATACTCCCTGGCATGGAGTGTCAGATCCCCTCGGAAACGAGACACCAGGCGCACCTCCTCTGTATTCATTCCAAACTTAATCATGGTGCAATTCTCAACTGGCACTTTGATAAAAGACACATTATTCAGGACACGAGCAGACATGCAAAGTGAGAGAACTTAATCACTTCATTACCTCTTTCCAAAGGGATCTCTGCATTAACATATAAGTGAGCATGTTTTTCAATAAATTGATATACTTGAATAACCAACCATACATATCAGCCCTAAACTAATCTTTAAGCATGATTATCATCTATCAACTCTTCTTTTTTACCTTCTGGCATGGGGAGATGGATTTTAATGCACAGTTTCTTGATGTTCCCTATAAATTTTTGCTTTATGTTTTATTTTTCAGGTACTGTTAAAAACACCTTTTGCAGTTAATATGAGACGCGTTTCAAAAACTAGGTGCCTAACGGCGACAGAAATAACCCCAGGACGATTTAATATGACATGCACAGCACAAACCTGTCAAAGCCAATTATATATCCACCAAGGTTTCTGAGCTGCACCGGGCAATTCGTAATAGCAGAAAGTAGTGGAAAAGCTTGAGCATCTCAACGTGGGAGCAGACAGTGACAGCTGGTTGATGTCCTTTAACTTTCATTGTGTATGACATATAAGGCCCCAACTAAAGCCTGTGACTAGATTTATGACCCTGCCTGCAGAGAGTGGACTGTGTCAGGCCACAGCTGGTCCCAGTTAGAAAAGAAGAGGCAGTGTAAGATGGGAAGAATAAAACAGCAGTACTGGTGGTCTAGTGTCGAAGACATACTTCATTCTTTTAAGGAGCTGTACAAAAACTAGTAAGACAAGATAGTCTGCTAAGTGAGACTGAGGTTTGCACTGAAGAAAGTCTATTTAAGAGGACTATGAAGTTGTAGAAAAAATAATGTGGTGTTTCCACTTTTACTTCTACTGCAAGAGGGAAAAGTAAACTTTTGGTGGGGATCCATGTGAAATATTCATCGCATAGGTCTGACTTTTGAACTCAGTTTATTTGTCTTTTTCTCCAGCTACAGCAGTGTTAACATCAAGCAGCAACTGCCCATTGCAAACAGTTTGTTATTCTACATTTTGCATTTGTTAGAGAGGAATCACTGCCTGTAGCTTTGACATCGTGGACTAAAGGCTCAGTCAATTCACAGTCTGAATAATTACATTTGAACCACACACAGCCTGATACAAACACACCCACACAGATGCACACACTCTCCAGCCACTCACAGTATATGAATACAAGACCCTCATAGACTCATACACAACACAGAAGTGGTGTCAGTGGCACGCATATTTTATTCATTCCCAAATTATTATTCTGAAAGGTGCATCGCCTCTAGTTATCAGGTCAGAGCACAGCTACATTGGGTTCATGTGTGTGTGTGTGTGTGTGTGTGTGTGTGTGTGTGTGTGTGTGTGTGTGTGTGTGTGTGTTTGTGTGTGTGTGTTAGGTTGTGTACAGAGCTGTCTGTATGCATGCATTTTTAAACAGGCATAATGTAAGACTATGCAATGATATGTTTATGCACCTGAATGTTCATTTATGCAGATATGTTCTTAGCATTTTCTTGCCCTTGATCCATGCTTGTGTTTTTTGTAAACTTGTATGTATATAACATATAGGAAGCAAGTATGTTCACTATTATCTATTTCAAGGATGAACAGAAGCCTGTATGAGCCTGTTGCAGCTACTCTCAACAGGTTTGTACCTATTCGCATGATGCAAAAGCAGTAGAGCTTGGGTGGCCAACCTGCGGCTCAGGGGCCACATGTGGCTCTTTGCCTTTCAGTGATCAATTCATTAAAAAAATACTGTTATAAGTAGTGGTGTGCAGATCAATCTGACATATTGATATAATGATGCCAATGTTGGGATCGGTATTGATCAATACTTGGGTGATGAGATTGATACTTAAGTTTCAGTTTCTCTTCTCTATATGTTCTTCTCTCAATTCCTCATGTGCTCATAGATAGATAGATAGATAGATAGATAGATAGATAGATAGATAGATAGATAGATAGATAGATAGATAGATAGATAGATAGATAGATAGATAGATAGATAGATTGATAAATGAAACTTTGTCTCCTCTGCAGTAAAAACAGAAACTTGTCTTTGACATGGCTCCAAGAAAGAATTTAAACACACTTATATACTAAATAAATCTCGCTTTGCAAATTGGAAATTTATTGATTTTCATTTTATGTCATTTAGTTAACGTGCAACAGGAAGTGCTCTTGTAAGACAATGTGTGTGATGTGGCTCTTTGTAGTACCTTGGTAATTTTTGTGGCTTTTGGTCTCTGACTGGTTGGCCTGCAGTAGAACATCATTTTATACAAGTTTTTACCCAACAAAACTCCATTTTGTGTATCAATTTAACAGAGTTCTTACTGTTTAAAACTAAATTTTGTAACCTACTTTTGGCTAGAATAGGTATTAGCAGCACAGCTTTGAGGCCCACCACCTTTGTCTGAACGGAAATATCTCAACAACTGGATGGATAGCCATGAAATTTCTGCTGACATTAGTGGTCCCCAAGGGATGAGGCCTACTTTGAGCCCCTGATTTTTACCTAACAACTTTTTTTTAGTTATTCTGCCAACAAACCCCACTTAATGTACTCATAATTTGCCAGAAACATCAATTAGCTTAGGAGTTTTTGCAGCATGCCAATAAAAATATGATACAACAAAGGAGATTTCAGTGTTAGCAAGCCCAGTGCCTCACTGAAAAGTTTTGCATCAAGAGGTCACAAAGCTACAAATTAAGAAAAGTAATTTGAGGATAAAAGGAAGAAAAGCATACAAAGAAAATGTTTCTTGAGTGTTCTTGACTTGAGGCACAAAGTCTCTGATCTCCGTGTGAACAGGACAAATCACGCTCACAGTTAGACATACATTACACATATATTTAGAATTGGGCATGGTCACATTTCAGCAAAAACACACACAGCACAGGCACAGCTGAAGAGTGGGTGTTTGCAGGTAGGCAGTGTGAGAGCACTCAGATCCTGTATTTCATGGCCAAACATTATAGGCACATACTAACACCAAACACACAGCTACTGATGACGGTGTTTGTGTGTTTAAAGCTTTGATCACCTCCCAGTCTGTCCTTTTCCCTCTCCCATTTGTCTTTGTCTTTATTTCCCCCTTCAGCATGTTTATTTTAGCAAGAATTTTAGAGGCAGCATCTTTTTTTTTCTCAGAGAGAAGGATAAAGGAGAGAAAGAGAGGGGGGAGTAGCACTGCAGATCACTCCACATGGGACTAGGTACGCCTGGTTTGTCCTGAAATGGCTCTAAAGCCACTGCTTATCTCCAGATTCTGTGCTGCAAGTCAGCTTAGGTGCACTGATACATCTCAGAGGAGGGCATCTGACACAAGGGTTAATATCTGAATCCTCTCTTTCTGGCTTGAGCAGCAGGCTGTACGGCTTTGGTTACAGTTTTTTTTTGGTGTGTGTCTTTCATAGGACCCAGTGTGTGGGTGGAAACCTAAATGTCACACTATCAGCGGCTGTGATCATGGTGAGGCCAGATGAGAACCAATCTGTCTGAACACTCTGCTATGCTGTGGGGTTTTTAATTCCACCTCCTCCTCCTGAACTAGGTCAGTGGTGTAAGAGCCAGTAATGGTGGACCATTTAGGGCAAGTCTCCTCTTTCCCATCCCTAATCTTCCTTTGCCACTCTTCAGTCATGCTAGGTAAAAGCCAGTCCATGTGGCAAGTAGTTCCACAACTGTTCCCAAAAAATTCACCACATCACACTCTTGTTTTCCTTTTGCCAAACATGAAGGATTGCTGTTTACAAAGCATCACAAGTGTAATTTACAAAGCCGCTTAATCACTGAATCTGTCTGAAGGAAAATAATGCAGTAATGTTGCATCAGCTGCATAATGAGGAGGAAATACATTTATGCAGCAGAGAAACAGATGAAGCAAAGAAAAAGTAGGCAACCCCATTGACAGTCAGAGGAAATCGTAACAGTCATTTCAACCTTCATAAAGAACCGTTATCAGCTCCTTAATGCACATGTCTCACTTTGTATTACACACACAGAAATAAGCGTAGCCACACGCAGATGGAATATCTCATTCATATGCACAGTCTTATGTAAGCTTGTGGGGTACAAACTTGTGCGAGTTGCAGTGTAATGTTATCTTCCAGATGGATTCTGCCTCCCTTATCCCAGGCCTGAGGGAAAAGCACGGCTTCACTTTCATTCATGTTCTACTATCACAGCTCAGCATCGCTATTAATGCGAGCAGCCGGCGCAGGGCACTGCATTAGAATATCAAAACATTGGCCAGGGAAAGACTTCTATTTTCAGGGAGATAGGATAATGTTTTACTGGGTGGTTGTCGACTGATAGTACAGCTGGATGGCTGTGTGTGTGTCTCCTCGGTGTTCGATGTGTCTGCATATTTTCCACCTGTCAGTACCTTTCAGTTCAGGTCTATCTATCTTTATGATTACTTTTTTCTATCTGTCCGAAATGTCTCTCCACTCCTTTTCATCTCGGTCTGTGATGTCTCTCCCCGTTCACCCTAGAAAACCTGTTTATACTCACATGTACCCTTCTTTCTCTTCTCTCTCTCTTCGTTGTAGCCTACTTTCCTTTCCCTTTGCTATGGAGAGATGACATAGATTTTATTCAGCTGTCCTTCCCCATGGGCACGTCTCACATTGACCTCTTCCCACCCACTTTGTGCAGGACAGGGTCTCCTCTTCCTTAGGGTTTTCAGTTTGTCAGTGTTTACATGTTTTTTATCCTTCCTGTTCATACTGGTCCTGTGCGCACACGCTCATACATACACAGGTATAATAATAAAGATGGCCTCCACTGAAATGATAAAGAACAGCCAAAAGGCTTACTTCATTTGAAGATTTCCCCATCTTTTGCCTATTTTATTCAGAGCTGCGGATAAAATTGGATCAGACATTTCGCTGCTCATGCTCTCCTCCATCTGGAGGCTCCACTCTTCCTCTCTCTCACCTCCTTATCCCCCTCTCTACCGTCCCTCTTTCACACCCTCCCACCTTCAGACCCCACAACTCTGTTTCTTCCCTTTCCCTTGCCAAACTCTCTCTTCCCCCTGCTGCCTCCCCTCTCAGGCTTCCCTCCATCCTCCCTCTCTGTTTGTCACTCACTGTGGCAACTTTCCACGCTTACTCTTCTCATCTTCCCCATCTCTCCTTTTCCCTTCCTCAGCCGTTTCATGCACTTCACCTCCTTGTTTTGCCTGCTGGCGTCTCTTCACACATGGGCTCCTTACCAACCTACTCAACTTCATGTGCTTTCTATGTCCTTGTCTTCCCCCCTTACTTTCCTCTCTCCCATCCTCTTTGGGTCCCCAAAGATACAACCTCCAGGGGGTTAGATAATGGGCATCATCCTCTGACCCTTAATACAGACACATTATTGAATGTACTACTGTCTCCTACTTCCTCTTTACTCTTTCTTGTTCATAGCCACATAAGCTGTAATGAGAAGGACTCAAAAATAAAGCTTCAAAGAAAGAATACAAGGTATGCACAATATGCCGATACAGTTACCCGATAACACTTTGCCTCTGATGGCTGATACTAATAAGACCACTGGGATGTCATTGATGCATGAGGTTCAGAAATGCCAGGATTTACTGTGCACAGATGCATATATTTACATTCTGCAATAATTCAAAGACAAATCCTCTTTGTGAACACACAAAGAACAATTCTGACTCATATTTTTTTTGTTTAGGTCTTAGGCCATTAAACCAAGCAAAAACACTGGACTAATATCAAAACAACATACTGTGTGACTGTGATAAAAATGTCTGCCACTGCTGTAGATCAGACTGTACATGTGTATAGAGGTCACATCAAACAGGACAAGTAAGAGCACGATATAGAAGCAGCATTTAGAGAGTTCTCAAAATATGCCATTAAATGATGAACACCTTGGTCTTTGACCTCATGAAATAATTGGCCATCAAGTTTTTGATTTTGTCATTCATTACTTGTGCTGGTAAACTCTCTACAGTTATTAGATGCCTAATGGTATCGGTATCAGGTATCAGGCCGATACCAGCCTTATTATAAGGTATTGGTACTCGTGAAGGCTGCCAATATCAGCAGCCAATACTCAAAGCAAAAAAAAAAAAAAAAAAAAAAAATCATACGTCAAGTAGTCCTCCTCCCCAGTAGTTGGCGCCACAAGTGCTGTGGTTTGACACCATGGAAAATAAAATGTGTTTCAGCTCCTATTCACAAAATGAATGAACCAGGGACAGTTAACCGTTAAACTGTTTTATTTTGCACTTCAGTTTATTTAGAGAAATTCTAAAAAGACTAAAACTCTGACAGTTTTTAGTTTTATTTTGCACTTTTGTTAACTTATTGAAAACAAATCACAAACTCAGAGAGAGTTGTTTGTGTTTTATTTGGACCTAATGTCAGAGTGACTGTGCTGTCTTTTTTCCAAAATTGATCTGTCACTGTTAATTGATAATTTATGTATCAAAATAAAGTGGTACCGGTACTTGGTATCAGTACTCAAGAGAAAGTACTCGTACTGGTATCGGTCTGAAAAAAAGTGGTATCGAACATCCCAAGTGTTTATGCTAATGATAGCTGCGGCTACCTCTGCCTTGTACTTCTTCAATGTGTCTTTATTCTGATAAGGACTTTTTTGTGACTCTAAAGATTGTTTGTGTTAAAACTCAGGGACTTCTTTTGTCCTCTTAGCATACATGCAGCCCATGTTTTGGAAATTACAAACATCCACACTTGTGATGTTGTTTTTAGTCTCTTGTGCTGTTGCAGCTGTGCTATGCAGGTTTCATATCATTGTCTTAATTTCACTTTCACTCCCCTCTAAAGCTTTATGTATTGTGATTTCAGTTGCCGTCTTTTCTGGCTCCCAATTGTGTTACATTTATTTAGTTCCCTGTTCTTTACATGATAAACAATGTTAACAATTTGTTGGTTGTAAATCAAGGCTAGAGTTTTTTTTCTTGTATCACTAAAAGAAAAAGATTCATTCTTCAGTTAGCACAACACATCATTAGAGCTGCATTCCTCCTTGAAGTCTATGGCTTTTGTCACAAACTAATGAGCTAGCTAACGGCCAGGCCTTCCTATTGGTATGAATAATAAGCACAAGCACTGGTTTGCAAATCTCAAGTGCCAACATGGGGGACGCTGGTGTGCCATGGTGTGAGCCAGATGAGGAAGAAAGTCCAAAATGTCAAGCTATTCCTTTGACACCATCATTGTTTGGTCCCTCATTGTGTCTGATCCTCTGCTGCCAGAGTCCTAATTAACTCTTATCCTGGGTCTGCTTCCCTCACAAGTGCTCCTCTCTGAGATGAGTTCTGCTTCAGCTGGTGGGAACTGGGGCAGTAGTTACTGAGCAGGGCCGCAAAAATCTCAAGAGTCAGGATGTGTGAGAGAGAAAGAAAGCAGGGGAGTCTTTTTATTTGAGCCTTATTTTGGTCAAATCCAGTGCTTTTAAATGTCCTTTTTCAACAACACTTTGTTCTTGAATGGCTGGCCAACAAAGACTGAATCACTGTCACTTAACTGAAGTGACAAAAACAATCAGGGTGGGCTTGAATGAAAGCTGTCAGGACGAATTCACAAGAACTCAGCCAGAGCTTAACGTGACCTGAAGGTATTGACATGTGCCAAGCTGAGCCTGACATAAATATTACTACAACACCTTAATTAGCATAATTAAGTATCATTTTAGGTCATTCAGTATCTTGTTATAGTGGCTCCAGTGCTGATATGTTTTCTCTGCCACTGCATTTTGTCTCACATAATGTGACTGTGCCAAAAAACACAAAACAAAAAAACAGGTTTTGACTCACCAGTGAATGAAATGAAATATTTTTGTGATAGCCTGTGGTGAAAAAAAAGGACATCAGTTTGACAAAGAAGCCCTCCTCTCAGGTTTTTGATGAAGTATAAAGGATGTATCGAATTTTGTTGAATGAGAGGCACCAGACCACTTATTCAAAACTGTTGGACTGGTTGTTGTCCAGAGGCAATATTTCAAGCCTGTGCAGTATTGCATTTCACAAAGCATACTTCAGTATGTATGTTTTACTCTTTATATAGAAACTACATGAGCTGCATGATCAATATTGCATGCAGCTTTGCACCAGCGAAGAACACAGAAAATTCATACATGATTCAACACACGAGCCATGTTTACTGCATGTTTTGCCATTCACGGGTAGTGCTTTCTGCATGAGGATGAAAGATTCATATCTAACACATAGATATGTCTCACATGAGTCCAACATTACCCTCAACATGGCCTCTTTTTGTTCCTGGTGCCATGAGCAGTGCTCAAACAAATTTATGGTTCCTCACTCAACAGCAGCGAGAGAGAACAATGAGTGGAAGTGTCCTAGTTGCTCACTCACATTCACGTCTAACACTCATTGAGGAGTCCCTCAGAGAAATAAATGGACTCATTACATGCAAGTTAAAGGAGGGCATTACTTGCTTTGTTGTGTCATTGGTTTGTTGACTGGTATTTGATTTCTAATGTTTAGGACAAGTGTCCCAAATTCAGCCTATTGATGCTGGTGAGCACACAAACAGTGGCGAAGCTTAGAGGCACAGTTCAAAGCTGAGAGAGACTTCACAAGCTCAAACCGCAACAGGCAGAGAGACTATAAAATGACTTTTGAAGGGGTAGTGGGAATAATGAGCAAAACCTGCCACTGAAGTCCTTCCACCTTGGAGAGATGTCTTGATTTTATTCTGAAATATTTCTTTTATTTCTTTCCCAAGCACTCGGGGCAGCTGAGTGGTGTCACGAGTGGGGGTGGAATCATTAAAAAAGAAGAGTTGAAGGCCTGTGGCACCACATTTTAAAACTCTTTAGTAGTGCTCAAAAAGATTGTTATGAAGCTGATGCTTTCTGTGGTTTCCTTTTGGACATGAACAGATCAAAAGATGATATTTCCAGTCAGAAGGTTAAACTCTGTTATTGCAGAGGAAACCAAAAATCATATCTGCGACAGTGAGAAAATAGTAAAAGGAATGTCGAGCATCAAAAGACAATGAAGAATGAATCATGAAGTTGTTCATAACAATTGTTTCTTAACTGGTTTTAGGGGTGGGCGGTATTTCGGTTTTATCACCTTTACCAGTATCATGTGTTGCCACGAAATTAATTTTTACTACACCATAATTACCTGTCTAACGAGCTTCATAGCCTCGTAGCATTAAACCCAATAAATTTCTTGATTATTTTCTTTATCAATAAAATATGTTTCAACGAAAAATATCAGTTTTGCCTCGCTTTGACAGAGTTTAGGCATAAATAGCCAGCCTGCTTCGGTGCTTCCAGAGGGAGTGGCTGCTGTCATGTCAGCAGGTGTTTCAGCTGATGGGAAAGGTACAACAAGCGTTGTGCTAGTTTGCTATAAGTTTATTTTCACTTTTTTTGACAAATAAACGTGTAGCCACAAAATGCCTTTGATACACTCTTGTTCTGAGGATGAAGCCTGAATGCTGCGCAGCGCCACATCATGTTGTGCTTGGACAGGTTATTGCTTTTACTCCTTGTTAGTGATGATGATAAATATATTAAAACAGCAATAAAGGATTTACGAATCCTACCTTGGATTGATAAAGCTGTAGACCAAGCAACTTCAATTTTGTTTTTTTTGGGGTCGTGGTTCAGGCTCTGAGTCCGAACTGTCGCCCTCTGTTCTTCAGTTAAAATCACTTTCACCAATCTGTCAGTATCTCTGAGTTTGTCTATTTGTTGTACAAAATCCTGATAGCAGCGGAAAAATCATATCTACAAAATGTTCTGTCTCATGCCACAGCTGTCTGTATTACAGCAGCAGTGTTTAGAGGAGTAAAAGCTCAGGAATCTTAAGCACTTTATTAGACAACCTTACAGGCTTCAGAAAACATACAGAACAAAAAGGAAAACTCAAGGAACGAAAGACTGGCTAATTATGTTAATTTTCACAAAGTTATTGGCATCCGCAATGTTATTAGTTAATTGCTCACCCTTTTTAAATAAAATGCAAAAAGTGTTTTGTTTTTTTTATCTGTATATATTTATTCCTCAGATCCAGTTTGCTCACCAGTACAGTGCACTTAAAGCTTGAAATGGGATAAGCTTTTTTTCCAAAAGCACATTGTGGGCAGAAGTCTTTTTCAAACCCAGTATTACACATTTTCCACCTGCTAGGTAGGATGTGTACACTCATATCACAGAACAGAGTCAAAATCATGTTTTGAAAAACCTTCACTTATTTCTTGTTGGTTTCTAGCTGGTTTCATTCTAAAAAAAAATGTTAGATTATAAACAGGATTGAACTTTTTGTCTTTTATTTATTTTATCAGGTATCTCTAAAAACAATGTCCTTCACCTTAAAATTAACTTTCCATCCTTATATTCTTCCAAACAAAAGATTTACAAAGGTCATGAGTTCAGATGGAAGAGAAGCCAAGGTAAGGATGTTAGTACACCACTGAGCATTAGTCAAACTACTGCAGTGGAAACACGTTGGAGGTTACAGGTTCAGTCCTGTGTTTAATGGTGAATAGACTCAGCTGCCTCCTGTATGACTCAATTACAACATTCATGTCCATGTGAAGCTGTTCTAAAATACAATTAAACTCTATTTAGCACAGAGTCAGTCTGCGGTTACAAATCCTGTTTGAGCTGGTCAGAAAATAGATGCCGGCATTACGCTTTTAAGTAACAAGTTCACATTCAGTTCATATGGAAAGGAGTTGACTGTATGCATCATTAACTTGCATTTGACTAGTTTGGGGACCAGATTTTCATCAACCTGGTCACAGCGCTGAGGGACCCTGTGCATGAGTAACACATGGTTATACATAAACACAGAGGTTAAGAGTTCAAACGTGGATACCGCACGCACCAGGCTCCATTACATGAAACATCCCTCAGGACTAATTGCTGCTGCATCTGGTTTTTATACATAGATATGGCCAATCCATAAACAAGAATAAAGGTTGTTTTGTTCAATTAGTACCTTTGTACCACTCTGAAAAAGCTCCTTTCTTTTTGCATTTTATTGCATCAGGTAAACAAGAGGATCAAGTTTGATTATAGAAATCCTAAGTGCACCACTTGCTGCCCAAGTGCATCCTGCTTTAGCTTCACATTAGCATTAAAAGCATACATATAAAGGCCATCAGAAGGTATAGACGTGGAAGGAAATTGCCTCGGCTATGAAAACCAAAAGGTTAGAAGTTCAAATCCTGAAGTGAACGAGTGATTGAGTCTCTGTTGATATGTGCAGGAAAGAGAGATGTATGGATACGTTGATAGGTTGGAAGCTGAAGTCGCCCCGGGGGCTACCAGTGCTGCATGACTGGCTCTTTTCACCGAGGCCCACACAAAGAGGTGCAGTGAACGGGGGAAATAACAAGAGGTTAGTTAGTTAACTGGGGTCACAAGGTCTAAGGTGATGAGGCTTTCAAGTGCGTATGTGCGTAGGGGAGTTATGTTAAGTTTTAAGGTCTCTATACCCTGTGTGTTCGTGCACGCGTGTGTACGCCTTGGTGAATGAGTGAGTGAGCCATAAAGAAGATGTTCTGTATGATGAAAGAGCCTCTGTGCAGGTGGACGCTGAGGTCAGGAGTTGAAATGTTGTGGGGGGGCCGTTGGAGAAAATTCACTGCATGACTGGATCTGTTTGCAGTAGGTTGCCCTGTCAGAGAGCTGATGAATGGCTTTTAAGTGTTTCGGGCTTGTAAGCTCAGAGGTAATGGACTACAGCTGAGTGAGCCGATACTATTGTTCTCACTGAGCTGGCATGTGGAAATGGTACGCCTGTGGATTGTTTGAGTTGTGACCCATTTTAACGAGTCAATCAAACATTTTATGGATTCAAAAGCTATGAACTTTGGATTAAGGAGTAAGTGGAAGTATGAGCGACGAAAAGAAAGACACTGAAGTTAAATAATGGAAACTTTTAGTTCAGGAAGAATTAAAGTTGAAAGACCACTTCCACAACATAATTCTTGACTATACTTAGACCTAGGGCTGCATCGATTTGTCAACCATAAAAAATTAATCGACGTAATTTTCAATAGTCGACGCGTTGTATTATTGTTTTTATTGTTGTTGTTGCATGGTGAAATGAAATACCAGGAGGTAATACTCATCTGTAACTTCAGTTCACTGTATGAGGCACCACGTTAAGAGATACTTTTATGGAAAAAGATCACTAATTTTATACATGAGGAATATCGATGAGTAAAAATCTCTGTGCCCTGATGGCAATGCGCGCTGAAGGAGGCTCTGCATCTACAGTTTGGACAGCCTGACAGCTCCCGGTGTTTAGCGTCTGACAACGTGATTTAGAGAGTCTCCTTCACTCTCAGTCAGTTTTTTCAAGATCTGAGTCACAAACAAGTGTCAAAACTCCCCTCACTTTTTTACTTATATTTTTATGCCATCATGAATTAAATAAAGACAAAAAAACAAACATGACACAGGGCTGGCCAATCAGAGGTGAGAAGCTAACTCTGAGTAAATACAGTGAAAATGCAACACACAAGTTAAATTTTAGAGATCTGCACATTTTAAAGGCCAAATTAGGTTAAAACACAAAATAATTCTGATTAATCAACTAATCGAAAAAACAACCAATAGATTAGTTGACATTAAAAATAATCTTTAGTTGCAGCCCTACTTAGAACCAGACAAATTCTTGTCAGATGATGGTCGAGGATCCCAAACAAGTGGCTACATCTAATGTTAACGGTAGAGCAAAAACGGAAGTACAAAAAACTGTAGTTCCTCGAGCATCCACTTGAGGCTGGTTATAAAAGTATTCCTATATCCTATATCCCAAGATTCTGTATTGAAATGCCCAAGTTAACCATTTTTACAACCCACTTTAAAATAAATAAATAAATAACAAATAAAAAATTGGGGGGTATGTTGATGAGTTATTTATCTGTAGAAAATGTATTGGTGAAAATGTTTGGACACGTCCACGAATACAATATCTAAGGGAGCAGTAATTCACAAAGTCAGACATCAAATACGGACATAGCTGAGCTGACTGACAAGAGGTAATCTGAAACTTTTTGCCAAGAGGCTAAAAGCCCACCTAAGCTCCACATCCTTGCCTGTTTCTAGGTGAATCATCAACGCCAGCATTTCCAACATGTTGCCTGCCAGCTTTGGGCTTAAAAACATCCCTTCAGAAACCAAAAAGGGATTTAACAGTCACTGTCCATGCTTTAGAGAGTCAATGGCTACATTAAGACTGTTGAGCTCCATATGTTCTTCACATTGACTACTCTCCTGTGCACAGCCACAGCATGCTTCAGCACTAATGGACCGAACAGTGTGGACAACAAACAGAAACCCCAGCAGTTAAGACTGTTTTCGATTGCCCCCAGATTCTGAATTAATGTACAGAATCTTCAAATTGAGTAAGATAGTAAAAACAACAAAAAAAAGGTTCATTCTTTTTTATACCTTTGTGACTGTAGGTCAGAACGGCTGTATTTCCATAACCTGCTATCACTGAGCAACCATACACAAGAGTGCAGTCGTGATGCATGAAGAATCAAACAGTTTTTGTGCAGAGAAGCAGTTCATGAGAAGTAAATAAAGCCTAGTTGTTGTTTAAACGCACATTTGAAATGGGATCAGTTTAATCTTGATATCTCTATATGGTCTAGGGGAGGAATGAGGACTCCATTAACAGTGAGTGTTTTATTTGATGTAGACAGCAATAAGAGTTTTAATTGTAGAGAACACACCTGTGCTAGTGTCCTGGACTGGATCGGATCAGCAAAAATGTGTCTCCTCTCCCCAAGTGACACAAAAAATCAGAAAAAAATGAAAGGTTTTCTCCGTTGTTTCAAATAGTCAAAGAACAAAAAACTTATTTTATCTGCTTAAAAGGGTTGAGCATGCTGTTTTCCATCTATGCTGTAATTGGTGTTAAAATATTTTACAAGGAGAACAAAGACTTTCCCTCACGTATCAGGTGTCTCAAAGCCAGCTGTGTGAATAAATTGCTGCTGTAATGTGGTGTCATGTTTTCTTAGCCACAGTTTGCTGTCATTTTAACAAGAAGCCACCCTCTCCCTGCCTTATTCTCACACATACACCAGAAATAAGACTACAACAGAAATCCAAGGCAGCACTGCAGTTTCCTGTGATGCACCGCACATATTTCACAGCAAACATGAGGTCTTCATCATCACTTTTAACAGCACATGCATTGTCTGCGTGCATGTGCTGTGCCTTGATGTTGTAAGGGGGAACAAGCTAACAGGGCAAAAAACCAAGAAGAAAGGAATAAAGAGTAGGAGGATGAAAAAGAGGAATGAAAGGAGGCAGTGGTAGCCGACAAAAGAAAAAGAAGCTCAGGAAAAAAAGTGTGAGACGGTATGTGATCTTGAGTCCTTGGAGCTACTCTTTTCCCTTTTCAACATGGCCTTTTTCCTCCGACCATTGATCTCTTTGCCTGCTCGGACATTCAGGTATGTTGTGCAACTTTTTTTTTTCTTTTTTCTTTTTTTCTGTTCATACAAATGACTAAACCAAAGAATGGACACAAAAACCTTCAGAGAGCTATGTCAAGGTTCAAGCCTCTTTGTAATCATGTCCCTGATTTTTGGTACTGAACAGGCTCGGGAAAGTATGAAATGTTTTCAATACAATACTTTTCAAGGCTGACAAAGAGTCTGTCTTCAAAAGCATAGAAAAACAAATTAAGAGCAAAAAAAGTGGCTGTGACTTCTGTACAACTTAGCATTGGGGCACTGGTTAAAGAGGAAAAAGTAACCGTTTTTCTTAGGTGAAAAAAAAACCTTGATGGAAAATGTTGCTATTACCAAAGAATTAATAATCTCCAAATGATCTGACAAAAAAGAGGGAACTGTCCATAAATGATGATAAAAGGTGATAATAATGTGTCAAGCTGTGTAAAGGTGCACATTTATTAGTGCCAAAGCCTCAGTATCTAACGCAGGAACCCAGTGTCTGAATCTAGACATAAAAAACGACTTTAACAAAAATATATAATTATTTCAGTCATCTCTTTGCCATTAAATCTATGAGACAACACACACGCAGAGGAAATCTTTGATGAAATGCAACATGATATCAGGAATTAGATGAGAATGGGATTTGATCTATGTTGAGAAAGTGTCTGCAAACTTTTGAGCAGTTGGCACGTAACTTCTCAAAGTTTACCTGAGTGGGTCATGATGACGTTGAAGCCCAAATATGATGACATACAAGGTGCATGATTAAAAGCTTTCCAGCTCTTAAGTTAGAGTGATAAGGGTAATCAAGATAACCCTTCGTCTAATTCTATTTTTTAATTTAAAGGTCCCATATTCTGCTCCTGTTCTGCAGTTTAATATCGATCATTGATGTCTTCATGAAATGGTAGTAACATGTTTTGGTCCAAAAAGCCAATAAATCAAGCACAGCAGCATTGTTTCCAGGCTCTCATAGCCCCTCTGTTCAGAACGCTCTGATTTAGTGGGCGTGACCTTCATATGTAAATGAGCCACCGCTGATACCGCCCCGCTCTTCCTCATCACTGAGAGCAGTGCCATATAACCATGACTACCGAGCTCTGAGTGCACAATGTTTAGAAAACAGCTAAGCTTGTTTACCGTAACATTACAGGCTAAAACAACAGGCTAACTGCAGCTAAAGTTAGCATCCTGAGGCTAACACAGAGACAGGGGGAAGACAGAGGAAAAGCGCTTACATCTGCTCCACAGCACACATCATTTAAAATACTCACATTTCCAGGGTCTGAGGTTTGTTGGCGGATGGTTGGTAATGCGCCTGGATTCAGGACCAGTCTATTCACTAGCCCTCTGTTGTACTGTCCAAAGTTGGAAAAGCAGTCAGCCGTGAAGTGACTAGCACACACATGCACAGTTTTACTGAGTGTAGCTGGAACATTTCCTGATAAATGAACTCTAGCCACTTAGTCTTGTCTTCAGCAATGTGGCTGTTTACAGTCAAAAAACAAAACAATGATGGTTCTTCAACTTTGGCATTCTCCTTCCCGCTGCTGCGGGGAGAGGAGTGGGCGTGGAGGGGGTTCGGGGGTATCTGCTCCGGTGGACCAATCAGGTCAGACTTGCTCCTGATTGGTCAAAAAAAGGGAATCGCTGACGTCAGCAAATCCCCAAAATCCAAACAGCTCATTTTAGGTCAGGATTTTAAATTCACAAGAACCACTAAGTACAGGTTTTGTCATTAAATATCACATTTTGTGGGCTGGGAGGAAAGCCAAAGACCCAACAGTTTCACTAAAAGACTTAATAAAGTGATTTTTGCATAATATGGGACCTTTAAATACAAAAAGATGATACATAACCAAGCATTACATCCCTAGAATGAAAGATTCTGCATGTATCATGAATATCCAGCCTCAACTTGACTTGTCTGTATACTAGGTATGGTGAAGCTGATTGACTATGTGATGGCAGAGCCTGGTGTGACGACAAAGACAAAGTGATGTGGCATGTCTTGAAAGAAAAAGAAAATGCTCTCCTCACTGACTTTTAAAGGGCAACTCATGTCAAAGATCAGCTAGCATCCCTGCTGCTTCTGGGAGGGGTTTTGGATCTAACACAAGGACACTAAAACATGCTGTGCACAACACATGAGGTTTGTCAGATTGTCCTTGGGTTAAGTAAAAGCTCTGCCACCCATTTACACCCTGCTATAAACACTGTTAAAACAATAACAGGTCTTTTTTCTGGATAAGTAAAAGCGAATGGGAGAACAGATGGTGCTTCTTCCTGTAGAGACGGAGATATCACATCTACAGCAGGATGAGCTCTGGTGCTGTGTTCACCAGCACTAATACAGTAAAAGAAGGAAGTCACAAAAAACAAATAAGGTTATGAACTCAAGAAGTACAAAAACAAGAGCTTAAAAGTAAGAGGAAGGCCAGGCCACACTATGTTAAACACATTTCAGTCTTGCTTTTTCCCCACCCTGTAGTTTTGGCCCCTTTTCTTATTTTGCTCTCCCTCCTATTTCTTGCTTCTGCCAGCACAAAGACAAAAACCCACAGTATCAAATGAGGCATGGACAATCACACACAGCCTCTCACACACTAACACACACACACAAATACACAGTGAGAGACTGTGGCAGAATCAGCATGTGATTTGGACTGGTGTGATTAATGGCATTCTGTGCACCAGTGAGCAGATGAACCAGAAAACAGCACAAACATTATCATAACCTGAAAGACCTAATTATTGCAGTGCACATCTGACAGATGTGTGCATGTGTGTGTATGTGTGTGCCTTTGTTGTTCGTCTGTATGGGGGGGGGATGAGGATATAAGATTTATGACCACATAGTGGAATGTTTTGCTGGGTCCTCTCTGTCCCTTTTGCGTCTTTCATCATTTGGGTGCAAATTAGGAAAGTAATAATAGTCATATAATGTATCATAATGAGTGCATGGCCTGTATGCGAATGTGTGATTGTGCAGTGTTTATCAATTGTC
The DNA here is from genome assembly GCF_033239565.1 of Halichoeres trimaculatus. Classification (NCBI taxonomy): domain Eukaryota; kingdom Metazoa; phylum Chordata; class Actinopteri; order Labriformes; family Labridae; genus Halichoeres; species Halichoeres trimaculatus. The sequence goes on from NW_027437183.1 coordinate 28,597,885, forward strand.
CATGACCAGCTGAAGAAGGAGGTCTTTATAACATGCTCCTGAAGATAACGACAGGAGCAGCAGGACCTGGACCTTCAGTAAGTTAATGCAGCATTTAAACATAAAAGCACAACCATACACAGCACAATTCACATTAGAGGAAGCAAACAGTAACAAACACATCTTGGTGTTCATTATGTATCTTCAAGAGTGGTATAGTACAGTTCATAAAGGCAAGATATGTCCACTAATGGGCTTTGCAAGAGGGCAGGAAACAAAAGTTCAGAAACTGAGCTAATCAGAGAGTAAAACATGTGCACACTGTTTGAGGATGTGATACAACATTACATATATCTTTATGAGTACATACACTGAGACACTAGTTTTCTCTTGAGGATATATTTTGCAAATCAAAATGAAAGACAATATTCCCAATTTGTGATAAATTCAAGTTGGATGTTTGTTTTTTTCACTCATGGTATAGATCAATTGATGACATCTGATTAGACATTTAATTGGTTCATCGTCAAGTGTTTTACCACACACAGGGTTATGTCTGTTCCTTTCTTCTTCTTTCTGTCCTGCCTTTTACGCTCTCTGTCATCCTCACACCATCCCTTTTACTAAATCCACCCAGAGGCCCCAGGACAGCAGAGCAGAACAGAGGGGAGGAGAGAGGGAGGAACAGATGCAGGAGACAGAGACAGAGAGGGTGATCACAAAGTGGAGGAATGACAGAGCGGTGCATGACGAAAGAGGAAACAGACATAGATTCAGAGTATAGAATCATCTAATAGTAAAGGTGAAAAGAAGGAGATGTGAAAAAACAATGCTCAAGGGAAAGGATGGAAAATGGACTATGAGGCAACTCCACTTTAAAATAGTGCTGTGTCAAGTTGATTGAACCACATGGCAACTTCTTTACATTTTAAAAAAGTATTTTTTTTCTCATCTTAAAATCATTAAAAGATAACCAGGCCTTCAAATATAAGAAATTTCACTTTATATGTTGTACTAATAATAATGGAGACTAGTTTTGCCTGGAAATGAGCAGGTTTATTATTGTATTGTGGATACAGGAGCACAAATAAAAAACAGGTTTAGAGCAAATGATGTCAGTATACATCAAACAAATTGTGGCAATTATTCTTTGAAAGAGTCTTGTGAAAAATTTTTTAGATCTACAGTAACAAATACAAATCAGCTGTAGCTAAGTGCTTCGGCTCGTACGTTTGAACCATGGACTGTAAAAAAATATTGTCATCATCTTGCTTAGCTCAAAGTGAGGAAAACTGCTCCCCCTGGTGACTGGCTACAGTATAGGTCAAAAAATGCAGCCCTCCAATCATTCCAGATGGGCTGTGGTCAAAATATGAAAAATGAATACACCTCATAGAAATGTTTCTCACGTCTGATTATTGTGGCGATTTGAAGATATCATTTGGCTGTCTTGTATTCAAGTTCTCTTTTTTCTGAAAAGTTTCGTTTTCAGTTGCTTTAAGAGGTTAAAAACGAGTTATTACGTAACGTTTCACGATGATTGACAGCTGACATTCTTGTGTATTTTTTCGAGGGCTGTAAAATATGTCGGGAGGTAGAGTCAGGAAGTGAGTAGACTCTTGAAAGAAAAAAAAAAAGATTAATATTTTTGTCACCCGGCTCCACTCAGATTCTCCCAGAATTCTCACAGTCTCTACTGCGCAGACTCTGGCTGCACAACTGCCACAATGGCTGCACCTGTGACGGAGGAATTTTGGCTTTAAAACCATACAATGATAAATGGCGGAGCCACGCTGTCCACTCTATATACAGTCTATGGTTTGAACTTACTCTGAGCTATATGTGGTGATTTACGCCAAACTATCTAGAGTTTCAAAATCAAATCAGGCCTCCAAGATAAAACAAGTATTTACGTAAAGTACATGTGCAGATGTTAAGAGTACAAAAATGCTTAAACCGGTTAAAGAAAAACATTCACATAGACAGTCTGGGTAAGTTTGAATTACCATTGTTTTGTACAGACACAAACCACTGTCAGGCTCTTTCTTTGAAATACACTACTTTTGTCGTTTTAATGAAGCAGACACTCTTTGGAGATGAAGCACACTCAAGTGATAAAGCAGAGGAGCTGAATAGGAATCAAGATAAAGAGGAGCTTGATTTCTCCATAAAGACAGTCTGAATAAAAAATAAAAAAAAAGTCAAGGATACAGAAGAAATAAATGCAGAAAAAGTTGAACAGTCAATATTTAATCAAAAGTCAAGAAAAAAAAAATTCAAGACTTCTGCTGAAGTAGCACTAACAAGGACACCAAAATCTATTCGGTTAAATTATCTTTTTAAAAAATGCATTTGTTGAGTTTCATGAAGTTATGGTATAAAAATAAAGCCATTTCCTGCACAAAAGTCTTATGTAAGTAAAAAGAGTGAAAGAAAACCACATACAAATAGTAAAACATAAACACAGATATACCATCTGCTCTATTCAAGAAAAACTTTCTGTTTACTGTAATTCAAAGGGCGCTCATATCTGTTGTACTTCTTTGAATAAAGACAGTAATGAGATGGTAACAAAGCATAACACACATTCAAAGGCAAGCTCTCACATACATCTGCAGAAAAAAAAACACTATTATGAGCTTAGTTTAAGTCGTTATCTGTAATCATTTTAACACTACAAACTGTACAGAAATGTAGAATATTATGATCTTTCCTCAGTGAACTTAAGATCACAGACATCAAAGAGAGTGTTTATTGAGACCCCTCCCTGCCTGTATACCTTGTTAGGGAGTTTTTTTAGTATGCAAGACCCCAAGGGTTTCCACACACGTTTGATGTCAAGGATGAGACGGAAAATGAGATGTTGTTTAACAAACAGCCTGCGACGAGCAAGTGTTTACCAAACAAAAAGAACAAATGTAAGAAGAGATACAGAGATGCAGGCCTCATAACCACACTGAATATGCATTAACTACAGATCTCTGGTAGGTGAGCGTTTTTCATTATAGCTACTAAATATTAATGTACACATATGAGCTGATACTGCTGGAGACAGATCAGACTTTTTTTTGCTTTTCAACCCTATATTCATAAATGTATTATATTCGATACCTGAGTTTTAAAGACGCATCAACATGATAAGTAGTTCCTTTAAAAACCTGCTGAAAAATTCTCAAAAATGTATTCCTTTCCCATTGAGGATTATCATTCAACTACCAGAAGTTTTGGTATTTTGGTCCTTTTCAAAATGGCTTCACTCATGAAATCATACACACACTTTTGTTCATGAAAATCATTGCTAATTTTCCAGAAGTTACAGTAAAGATGACATCTAAATTGTTATTCATTTTTTTGAAATAAGTATTTTCAGCAATGAAATAATGCATACTTGTTTGAATTTCTAAAAAATGTTGCCAAAACTGTCCTGTTTATCGAATGTGATATACAAAATATGCCATACACAAAACCATATCGCCATAGAAGAATTTTCTCGCTTGATTTGATGGGTCAGGCTGTTAAGGGTTAACACAGTCCCATAATGATCTTTAAAAAAATAATTAATATATGTTGAAAATGTAAGAGACATGTTTTCACATAATGACCTAAGTCCTAACAAGATTCTCAAAACTGGAAACCTTGCAAAGTCTCCTCCACACAAACATGGCAGACAGCAGGATGGTCCTCAAGCTGTTGCTAGCTGCTTAGCTATCCAGTACTTTCATTGTGCTATCAGTTGCTGTTGAACTCCTCTAGTAGAGGTGGGCGGATCAAACCAAATATTGATAAAATCAATACTACAGTTGGTATTGATATCGAATGATACCAGTGTAATAAGGATTGATACTCTATTTTTCTTTTTTTTTTCTCCTGCATGTGCTGACTACTGCGGCCTTTTAAAAGTGGGGACCTGACTGTGTTTGTGTCACGTCATGTGGCTCAGTGGCACCAGGGAAACAAGCAAGCAGACTCCAAAAATATTTTTTTAATTTTTTAACATTTGTGCTGGTGTGATAATTCTTCATACTTTACTATTTAAAAAAAAATGAGTGTAATAACGGAAGAACTTTTATTTATTTATTTGTATTGAAGTCTCTAACTCTATACCTCAAAAAAAAAAAAAAAAATTACATGAAAATGATCATTTTTGCACTTTTTCTGGAGAAAAAATTTACACACAAAATGTTTTTGGGGATTTTTTTTTTTAACCTTACTTTGAATTGTTGACACTGAAGTAATTTGTACCCACCTTTAAACTTTGCCCAAATTCTATCCTAGGTTTTTCCAACATAATCAAAAGAAAAAATCACAAAAACACCTCAAGGTCAGCAGTTTGATGAAACATCAACCTTAAATATTTAAAACGTATTCTTATCAGTATTGGTATCGGTATCAGTATCTGTACCAGTAATGGGATCAGTATTGGTATTAGCGATACTGGCCCTGTATTTACTTGGTATTGGATCGACAATAACCTTTTATGGGACAGGACACTAACATTGTTCCCAAAAATCAACAAATTACTCCTTAGCTTTGATGCCCACCTGATTTCATACTTTGAGCTTACTCTTGTCACTGCTAAGTTTGCTGGTCTCTTCAGTCAGCCTGCATCTGGATTGACTTTGACTTTGTGATTTGTTCCACAAATTTCAAATTGGTGCAGCTACAATCTCCTCCCGTACAGATTAGGGGAAAAGCAATCACTCCAGTTCCCAACTCTGCAGAGAATTCTAGCAGGACGATCTCTATAACCTGACCTTTTTCAAGGGGAGTCCAACCCTGTGATCTTGTAGTGTGTCCTCAGCTTAAGGTTTGTCGTTAGGACCAGTTTTATACAAGCTAGAGTCTAAACATACAAAAAAAAAAAAAATTTTACTGCTAGTATAATATATTGATTTTAAAGAGTTTCACAAACTAAAGAAAACTCTTTTACAGTATGTCAAACATAACATGGTTGGTCAGCTGTTGCCAAAGTCACCAGAGTAATCAGTCTTCATAACACACCAAGACTGCTAAAACACAGCTTTTTATCTGAAACTATTTACTGAAACAACAGTTTGTCAAACCCATCTGTAAAGTAACCAACAGTAATGGAATGGCTTTTATTTACACTAACACCAATACAATGATTGACTGACTACCATTAGGATTACAGCTTTTACCAACCAATCAGAAACAGGAAATGTATGTCCGGTCATATACAGGGATGCATTTATAGGATGTGAGAAGATATGAGTAGGTGTGTGTTTATGTGTGTATTTAACCGAAGTGCAAATATTAGAAAAAGAAAGTGAATAAAAAAGAAGAAAGACACGAGATGACTCAGCATTTTTGGAAGAGTTATGTATGAGCACAGGGTCACTTGCATTACATGTGTGCACTTGAATGTGTATGTGTGTGCTGCATGAGACAAGCTCAAGGTGACCATGTTTTCCCCTACAGTTCAACAGAAGCTGCTGAGCTGAAGAGCTGACGGCCCTGTTTGGCTGGCTATCTGGCCATTAGAGCGTCTCGCTCACAGTTTGGCTGCTTTATTCACGGGATTAGATTACAGGCCGCATAAATATCCCACTGAAGTGCGGTGTTATACCGTCAACAATTGCTAAGCGAGCTGCCAACATTAACTGCCAGGAAGCCGGAAAGGAAAAATGAGAAAGACAGAGACAGCAAAAAAGGAAGCATTATGGAGAGGAAGAGGAGGTAAGATGAAGAAGGAAAAGGAGGTGACAGCCAGAAAAGAGAGGGGGTACATAAGAGAAAGTATAACAGTGAGGAGGGGAAAGAGAGGTGGAAATAAAAGATTGTGAGGCTGGGAGAAAGAAGCATAAGTGAGAGGAATGAAAGAAAAAGGTGAGAGACTGAGATGGAAAAAGGATGATGAGAAGGTGCAGGAGCTGGCACCGGAGCGGCAGCAGTAATTTACATATGCTAATTAAACTTCTGTGTGGGTCACTTGCTCTTCATGTCAGGCCTCCTCTCACACCTTCTGTCTATCCTCACTCACTTATTCTGTCTCTTTTGGTTCCATTTCTTTCTGTTTCATGTTTTTCTTTAAAGTATTCCTCCCATTGATAAGAAATCTCCTTGTGCACCCTTCACCTCCCTCTTTATGTCTCTCCTTCTCCTGTAATCATACATCGACCCATCACGCACCTCGTCCTAACGCTGCCCTTCCTTATGATCGACCTAAACTTCCTCATCCTCCCGTCAATTTTCTGTTTTATCCTCTCTTGCCCTTTGGTGGCTTTTATTTCTCTTTCCCATTTTTTCCATCTTATCCCTATACTTCTAAGTCTCTTCCTGTAATGATGTCAAATCTACTCCAACAACCTTCACCTCCTTCTCGCATCCCTTATCGTTGTAAATCATTGTCATTCTAAGCTAGCATCTTCCTTCCTCTGTGCTTCATTTCTGGGCTCTGTTTTCTCAAGCCTTAAATCATAAATCCATTTACTACTTTATTTTGTTTTCCAAAACCCTTTTCCATGTCTCCAACCTCCCTCTCTTTCTTAATCACCTCCATGGATTCCATTTATTTCCAACCAATTGCTCTGTGGGTATTTCTCTGCCTATTTTCCACCTTTGTCCCTAAAATTTCCAGAAACCCCTTACTTTATTTATCTGGCCGGCTCTTCTCTCAATTATCACCCAATATGCCCCCCCTTTTTCGCTGCAGCTATGTTCCCAGAGTTGCTTTTGGCTGCTTTTTAGTTTCTTTATCCCTTTTTTATCCTCATCTTCACTCTCCACGTCTCTGCCAGGCCTCACAGTCCAAAAGCCAAAGCTTAGCCAAGAACCAGGATGCCAAAATATCTAATGCTCTGGCCTGAATGCAATCACTCACTGCTATCTACTCACAAATGGACGCACTTCAAACATGCATGGGCACAAATAAACACCAAACACAGCAGCGTGCACACAAACACTAACAGGTTCAAGGATTTCCATGCATGTGAAAAACACAGACGCACACACCTCTCGCCTCTATGACCCATTGCTGGTTTGTGAGCCATCTGTTCATTTATTTCAGAGAACAAACACACCTGACAGTACTGAGGAGCTGCTAAGTCCATTTCACTGTTCACTGAACAGCACAATTGAGTCGACTAGATGGAGGGATAAGCTGGAACAAAAACTTAACGCACCCCGAGGGGGGATTGGAGATCGAGAACCACTGTTCCTGTCTGAAGCTATTTCTCTGAGAATCAGAAAAGTGTATCTCTCAGTCTCTGTCACCTAACAAGATCCAATACTGAGCTACCAGCACACCCACATTTAATGGGAATCTGGCTTTGGGGAGGCTCAACTTATGAGGAGCATAACATTCACATCCATCACATGGATATATGGAATACTGGAATACTGAAGACTAACACTAAAACATACAGATACAGCACAAAAATGTCAAGAAAGGTTGACAGTTACTGGTCAGAAAACCTATTGTACAGTCTCTCAGCAAGGTTTTGGTCAGTATCACCACTACAAGCACGCAGTCATGAGCTCTATGAGTCCAAAAAGGGTGCCAATAATGTACCCCGAATTTCATTTCAGATACACTTGCACTGACTTTATAAAAACAGTGCTTTTATTTAGAAAAGGAAATATTTCCTTATCACTTCCTGGATAATGCAAAAAACTTATTCACAAGCCTCTCTACAACAAGCACAGTGGCAATTGCTCTAAGACTGCAAAGGAAGCTCAGCTTCTCCTAAAATGTCCTCCAAAAAAGTGGTGATATGTTCTGCTGTGTGTACATTTCATTGACAAAATATGTGCTAGAATTCCTTCATCTTTTGTTCAGAATCAGCTACCTATCACAGGTAACTGGCTCCACCTCCTTCACATTCATCCCCGCAGCGTCTCAGCGCTTTAACACAGTCGGACGTTGAGCGTCTTCTGACTTCAGCAGGGAAACGTAGAGTGGGTTGTTCCACTGTGGAAACTGAATGGTCATTGGATAAACGCTGAGCTTTGTCCCGCCCATCGGACGCTCAGTGTCTCTGGGGGTCTACGAGGCAGTGGGCTGGCCTGGACGCTGGGCTTCTGCATGATGACTGGATGATCTGTCTGAGGCCGAATCCCTTTTTGATTGACAGTGAGATGAGCCAGTCAGTGATCTTGAATTTTAACCTTCCACTGGAGCATCGTCTCAGTTGTTTTGGACTGATCGCTTTATCGATCCCCAGTGAGTTTACCTTTCTTAAAAATGAAGACCGTGGAGAGAACACTGGTAAAATCCTTGGAAAAAACACCTGGTTGGTATGACAGGGTCACAGATCATCTCCTTGAAAAGGAACGGAGGGTAAAATTTACGTTTAAATAAACAAATTTATGATGTAGGCCGGAAAAAAAAAGGAGCTTCCCCTCCTTGACTGACCAGCAGCCACCACTGAACAAGCACTACCACTTTGCTTGGTTAAATACTTGATTTTGATTGGTCAACGTACCAATAGAAAACCTCAAGAGCAAAATCGACAAAATCACATTTTATATCAAATCCATCTCGAGACTTGAGTGCAGCACATATGACACTCACAGCACATTTGCCAGGGCAAAAATAAAAGTCTCCATCTCAGGCTGGTCTTGAAAGTCAGAGAATGATGACTGTTACTGGGCACTGATGTGACAGCAGCCAGAGTAAGAGAGGAGCCTAATCCTATAGCAGAGCTGATGGTGAGTGCATCTCACCCATCACTACAAAGTCACTTTAACCATAAGTGGTAAGGATGATAGTAACAGTGTAAAAAGCTGAGACATTTGCCCCTTTTCTGTTTAAGGGTTTCTCATCTGCAAAGCTGAAATGCCAATGAAAATATTCTTGCAGATGCCTAGTTCACATTTTTAAACTTGACCTTTCACAGACATGTTCAGCAATAGAAACAGCGTTTGTTTACTTCTATTTGAATTGAAAAGTTCTGTTTGATGTTTAGTTGTCCCTCAAAATGGCCAACTGACTGGATCCCATCCCCACCGTATCCCTTGCATTTTCTTTAGTGCACTTTCAGGTTATGTGTACGTAATTCAAAATTTACCTTGGCTCATGACTTATTATTAGAAAAACCATGAACAAAATTATGTTTGACAGGCAGCAGGACACATTGATAGACCTTTCTGAAGGCTTGCCAAGGTTTTTATGGGTGTAAAAATTTCATTCCTGTGCTTCTGACACCCTCAGCATGAAAAACCATAAGCCTGTGTGTCGTTACAGAAATTTCATTGCCAAAGCAAATAAATCATAAACATTACAACACGCTGCACATACAAATACTGCACAAGCAACTTTTACTGTGCATTTCTAGTGGTGTAGTGTTGGGCTAATAAATGCCACTATTCTCAACTTCTACAGCTGTTCCTCTGCCTAGGTCTGCCTTTCAGCAGCACTGCTTCATTCCCAAATCAATTTAATTTCTGTTGTGCGCTGGCTGTACAGCGTGAGGTGCAAAGTAGGACGGGGTAAAGTGAGATTTCTATATTGCTGTTTGTGAATCAGACCTCACACATCAGCTTTTATTAAAGGAAATGTTCTTACCTGAGGAGGATTTCAGGAGGAGCGGGGCACACAGGGATGGAAACAGGAGCCGGGCGGGGAGGGAAAAAGAAGAAAGGACAAGAAAGCCTTTTGTTAGATTATTCAATATTGCTGTCAAAACTATCCAGAACAATCAGCTGTCTGTGCTTCCTTTTTTTTTTTTTTTTGTTGGACATTTAATATCACCAGCGGAGCTGAATAATTCAACCACAAACCCTGATTAAGTCAAAAAAGGTGTATTTCAAGAAACAGCACCTCCTTGGAAATGACTGCCGCTGGATTTACTCAACACTGCAGGAAACAACGCAGGAACAAACATGGGAAGGATGGAAACCTATGGTGGCTAAATTTACAGGCATGAGCTGGGAGACAAGGGAAATGTTCCCACTGCTTCATGTTTACCGTGATGGGGACAGACCCAATGAGGCGATGTCTTGTTTGAACCAATCAGGGGTGATGAGACACAGGAGCGCCTGGATGTATTGACCATAATTGCTCTGTCTGGCTTGTGTCAACTCCGAGACGTGTTTGTGTGTGCGTGAGTGTGCATTTGTTTCTGCTTCTGTGCGTGTGAGACAGGAGAGCAGGCTGTTGTGACGGATGGGAGAAGATTTAAAGTGAAAAATAAATGCAGAGGAATTATTTTCAGCATTAAATTACAGAGAAACCAAGAGAGAAAACTAGAGACACACACACACATATATTGAGAGAATTTTTCCACGTCTGAAGTGAGACAAATGGGCCGTATATCCAAACCAGACATCCACAGTGGACTGAGAAATTCACTTGCTGCTTCTCGTCTCCTCTCCAGAATATTTACTTGCTTTTTTCATCTCCTTAAAAGTATTTCACACTTAATGCCATTGCTCTCTCACTCTCTTACTCTGCATGCCTCTTCTTTATCCCCAATGGTCCCTCTTTGGCTCCACTCCTTCGTTCTCACTCTGCTACTTCTCTCTTCTACAGTGCATCACTCCCTGCCTCTGTCCTCTCTCTGGTACTCACTCAAATAGTCATCTACACTTCTAAAAAAATCTGTGTGTAGCCTAGCGTTATTTACATTTCCCCCCGGACGCTGCTGCTTATCGATTCTGGCCTGGCTCACATCTGTTCTCAAAGTTTTGTAAGTGACGCCTTATCAGCCTGAATGTGAGTGTTTGTGCATGTGCGTGTGTGTGTGTTGTGAATGTCTTATCATTACCATCTCTCATGGGCCTCTGCCATCAAGAAATTTTAACAACCTTGTTCATGCTCAAGCTGACTAAGGCAGAGAAAAATAGTGACTGTAATGCACTCTGAGTACAGCGTGAGCATATGTAAGATGGGAAAACAGTTTAAATGTGTGTGTAAGAGTGTGTGTCTTTAAAAAACAGCATTTTTGCCCACAGCTGGGTTTGAAACTTCACTGGAAACTTTGTTTCGTGTCTTTCACCCAGTTCTGTGTTTTTGTGTGCATGTGAGAATCAGCATGTGTGTGTGAGTACAGTGTGTACAGTGTGTTCGGTGCAACACTCGATCAACAACCAGCCCAAGTTTAGCAGAATGCCTCTGGATGTTTCTACATTCACAGGCAGACACCAAAACCAGAAACGGCTGCTACTAGTCTGTCTGAGCATTTCTCACAGTCAGATTTCTGTTCTTCACAAGTGGCTGTTTTCCAGCACAAGAAGAGAACAGGATAACTCATAATCCTCCCCTACCTAACTACAATAAACCATTAAAAAGTGAGAGGTGAAAAACTCATCTTTTCCTCTCCAAAAAAACAGTTATTAAACCAAAACAAAGTAAAAATCATTAAAACATCTTGACTCTCCACTCTACCACTGACTCAGAGGCTTCAACTTATTCTGATACTCAAAAATATGTCAAAATGAACAAACTGTGTGTTTAATCTGATTAAAATGTGTGTTAATCCAGACAATTGAGTTCTTCTAACATTCATTCAAATAGTTGAAAAGAAGTCTTGGCAAGTGTCCCTCTCTTTAACACTTAATTTAATTCAATGCTTTCATTTTCAAAGCTTCTCTTTCAAAGACAGCAATCAAAAGTCAAAAACAGTTGTAACAGTTTAACATCAGGAACAAAAGCCTTTTTTTCTCCACTTGGTTGAAGTGCTCCCATATTTGGAAAAAAAAAAAAAAGCTAAACGTTCAAAGTGTGATTACACTTGGCATCACGTTGATAATCACCACCTGATTACTTCCTGGTTTTGGGAACCTTTTCAGCTGCTGTTGACCTATCAGGCTGGATTTCTGCCTTTAACAACTTCCTGTGGGAGTTAATGAGCAAAGCAGCGTACAGCTGCCAAAGCTAAGAGCTGCAAGGCCTTTTGTTGTTCCTCAGGTCATGAAGTCCAATAACAAAGTGCCCTGGTGTGCCCCATGTGTGTTCTTCTGATGTGAGTGCACAAAGAAAGCGAAAACACAGTGCTAAATATACTTTAAAAGAATCTGGAGGATCTACTTTAAGAGGATTAATGCATGCCTTTAACACCGACAGAGACACAACCTCACATACATACTGTACACAGAAGATAGACTTACAGGAGTAATTGATGTGTGAGAAATCTGGGCTGTTGCTGCCACTGTGTGAAAGCATGTGTTCAGTGTGTGCAGCAGGCTCTGGGTCAGAGGCCTGTGTCAACATCTCCTGGTGCTAATAGCTGGCTAACATGTACCTACACTAAGAGGACTACATACCTCCACTGCTCTCCATCTTTAAGCCCTGTTTGGTTTTTTTCTCTCTCTTGTCAAAGCTCAGACTTGTCTTTTTCTCATGTGTTTCTATCTTACTATGACAGGGGTGGCCAGCTTGTGCCGCATGTAGCTCTTTGGTGTGTGGCTCTTTGATCCATTCATACAGAACAATCATATATATATATATATATATATATATATATATATATATATATATATATATATATATATATATATATATATATATATATTGTTATGAGTAGTGTTGTGCTGATCAATCTAAAATATTGATACATTGATGCCTACTTTGGGATCAGTATTGAGCAATACTTGGGTGCTGAGATTGATACTGAAGTTTCAGTTTCTCTTCTCTACATGTGCTCCTTTCAATAGCTCATGTACTCATAGCTATCTAGATGGATAGATAGATGGAAATTTATTGATTTTTCTTTTATGTCATTTTGTTTTTGTTTGAGAGGAAGTGTGTGCAAAAGACCACTTGTGTGATGCGGCTCTTTGTAGTACCACAATAATTTTGTGGCTCTTAAGTCTCTAACTGGTTGGCCCTATGACCCTAAACAAAGGGATTACTCAAACTATTTCACAATCTTTGGTTTAGTTTAAAAATATCAGATAGGTATGGTCTAGGCCGGTTGGCATGTAATTAGCCCTTGAGGCAGCAACCTTCCAAACTATACTGAGGCTTCTTTTCAGTGTGTCAATCCCCACCTTGACCCTGTTTCCTGTCCTGACGTCTTTAGTTAAGGAGACCCCCCCCACACCCCACACCCCCACCCCCACCCCCACAAAAAAAAAAAAAAAGAAAAGAAAGGAAAATAACCCACAAACTTATTGATGAGTAACAAAAAAATGACAGTCCACAATCAATGCAGAAGATGCTGAAAATTCCTCCCTTCATATCCTAGTTTCATTGCAGCAGTCATGAATTGGACACTTCCCCCAATGCAACTTAACCACAACTCTTTAAAACATCAAGATTTTCCTGTCCTTTTATGATGCAGGAAAGGGTGTATGCACTGGATCCACTGTCTGCCAACAACTGCCTTTTTAGAGAACAATTCTCCATTTGTTCAATGCATCATTAGTTTAAACACAAGTTTGTCTTGTGTTCCGAGAGTTGTGACTAAATGTAGTACCATTTAAAACCCTCAAGCTTCTGTTCGTTTAACCCTGAACTGAGATAATAAAGCTAAAACTGATCACCGCAGATCAGCCCACTTCTCTATACTTTGAGGCCTGTGAGTCCACGTGACACGCTTTGGAGACATTAGAGAAGCTAAATTGCCCACTGTCACTTAATAAATGGTGAAAGTGGTCTGTAATTTTGTAAAGGTCTGGACTCAAGGATTTGGCATTTGTGTGTGTGTGTGTGTGTGTGGTGTGTGTGTGCTGTTTGCTCTGCTGCCCATGAGTGTGTTCGTGTGCATCTGTGCGCATTTGTAAACGGTCAACAATGCCTTGAAGCGGATGGGAAAGTGCTTCCATTTTAGCGTCTGATGGCTCCAACTGCAAACGAGAGAGAAGGAGAAAGAGAAAAAGAGAAAAAGAAAGGGGGGGGGGGGCACAACTGCGTGCAAACTAGTGTGTAATGGAAGCCAGGTGTGTGTTTGGCTTAGAAACAGTGAGGAAGACTCCCTGTTGCTATAACTCTGTTGTGTCTCTCACAGGACACACACACACACACACACACACACACACACACACACACACACACACACACACACACACACACACACACACACACACACACACATACACACACACACACACACACACACACATATACAGGGTGGCCTGTTTCTTTCATTATCACTGTTACTTGACTGACCCTCACACTACATTAGTCAGAGACCTTTGACAAGAGACCACACAACCTTTCAGCACCGCTCACTCTCACACACTTCAACAACATCCATGTAAAATATGACGCTTAGACAGTCTTTACATTACCTGTAAGTGCAAGTGTACAGATTTTTAATAGATTAATTCTACTGAACTCTCTGGGAAACACTGTTGCTTTACAACTGACTGCTGATTGCTGGAGTTGTTGCTAATGAACATGATAAATGTAATTTTCTTTAGTGTAGGAGCTGAAGCATGGAGGTTCTGCTTCACCTTGTACACCATGTGCTTTCCAACACAATACAGAAGTCTACTGCTTCCAAATACACATCAATGTCTATAATCCACAACGAGCTTGGATTAACCATTGCTTCTTTAAATAATGAACAAAGTTCAGAAAAAGGAACAGAAGTACAAGAAAAGAGGTGATCAAATTGCAAATACATCCTCAACTTTAAGGCCAAAAAAGAACGTCAGTAAAAAAATATGAGGCGGGAAAGAGAGCACACATATCACTCATCAATCATTCACTCATACAAGCTATTCCCAAAACAGCTGTCTCCAAGTGCTTTTTCACACACAGTGGCTGCAGTGAAATACGGCTAAAAAGCAAACATAAAGTGCAGTGGAAGAAAAAAAAAAAGGCTTTAAAAGGCCTAAAGCCATCAAGTCTGAAAAAGTGATGGCTGTCACTTTCTGCTGTGGAGTATGACTCATCAATCATGGGGACTTTCATCAGTCATTATTGTTCTCCTGTGTTCCTCCCACAACTCTTTTTTATAAAGTTCTCTCTGTCCATCAGATGTCTCTTTTAATGCGCTCTCCTTTAGTGTGTCACTTCTTCTTTTCATCCTTTCATTTTTTTTCTGCTCCCTGTCTTTCTAGTTTGCCTCTTCATCTTTTTCCATTTTCTACACCAATAAAATATACAGAATATTAGATACTGAAATATGTGTGACTCGCTGATGACACAAATATTTGTTCTGTGGAAGAGGGAAGACGGCATCGTTTGGCCTTAATCACCAAGGAGATGAGCAAAAAAAAACAGTTTGACGGTTGGATAAGATTTAGATACATCACAAGCTTAATATTTAACATCTGTGCTTTTTTAATTATAAATTTGTGCAGCAGTTTATTGTTCAAAGTACAGCATGTGAGTACCGTTGGTTTACAGATTAAACAATGAAGTCAAGTTTTACAGTTTATCTTCCTTTTACTTTATTATCAGAGGTGTTTTTCATTTTTGTCACTGACTTTTTAAATTAAATCACGTTATTAGAATATAACCCCTTTTACTTTTAGTAAAACAAAAAACATCATTTTTTTAGTGTATTTTAAAGAGAGATTATTTGTTCATCAACAACGCCGGATGCGCACGCAACTTGGGTGCAAAAGCACTGTGGAGTATAATGGTTTATCAACCGATGTGAAGGAGTGAACCACCAAAAAACACATTTTTAAAATAAATAGCAGCACCTATACGAATGGTAAACGGCTCCCAGGTTTGTGAAATAGCAGTGAGTGGACAGAAGAGATCAACAAGTGGACAGATATTAGGTGGACAGACGTTTTTAGCAGAGAAACCTAGCGTGTACCCAGAGAGGAAACACAACTCTCACTCGATGCTTATAACTGCATTATCGGTAGAGACTTATCAGGCTGTGACAGACCAGGATGTAAACATGTGTCAATAAATCAGAAACCCTCTCAGACATAAAAAATCACAGAGTCTGCTGAGTCTGAGACCTGGTTCAGAATAGAAGAACCAGAAAACTACATCCAGAGTTAATTATTTACCTGCAGACGTTGCTGGTGTTTTAGTGCAAAGTGTGACCCTGTTAACTGGTGACTCTCGGCCGTTAATCACTGATACTGTCAGCTGAGAGTCACCAGTTAGCATGGTTGCCATTAACTCCAAAACACCGGTTGCTCTGTGACGGTCAAACTTGACAGAAGTTGCCTCTATTGTGTAGTACTGTTTTTGACAGCTGTCCACAGAAAAAAACGTAAATAATGATCCTGATAACAGGTTAAATTCAGATAAGCTAAATGCTGCTTCTGCGGTCAAAACCCTATATTCCACATGCTAGATGAGACAGGTTTGATGCTTATAGAAAATGTACCGTTTACAGACCTAAACAAAATTAGTAGATGAACCAGGATCCTGTGTTTATCTGTGCAGTTAAAGGTAAAGGAAGAGCAGCCTACTCTCAGGTCTGCTGCTGAACTCTCAGCTTCCTCTGGCAGTGTTTTAGAGTCTTATTAGCCATTAGGGTGCTGGACCTCGTCTGAGAGGGAAGCTAACCAAGATGATTAACAGTTTAAACTCTCATTTAGCACGCAGAGATCGCTCTGGTCATGGCACTCTTCACTCTGCTCTCCCTCCCTCCTCCCTCTCCTACACTCCCTCGGAGGCTGAGTAATATGAAGTTCATAGCCCAGCGCCTTAATAGATGTATTAATATAACCAATGGGCTTCTGAGAGCATGAAATTATCTTTGAGCGATGAATTAAAGCCTTATTGATTGTCTGTAAGGTATTCCCTACACAGCAGACAATTTGGAGCATGCTTTGCTGGCTCACTGTGTGTACTGAGGAAAGACTGAATAAACGAATAGATCACTCAGGGTAGAACGGCGGATGAAAAAAGGAAATACAAATTTGACACAAAAACACAACATTTTCTCCCTGTAATTTCACAACCCAACATGTTCTGAGTTAATCATTACTGCAGCAGCAATCCCCGAAAAAGTCATGAATCCAAGCCGAGAAATAACCACACACCATAATTTAACAAGAGTGAGACAACTTGTTTTCTTTCTCTACAGAGCCAAAGACGAAGGTTTAGAAAGCCACAAAACTAAAAGCTCAAACTTAATTCTGCTAACCACCTCTTTATGAGATTAAAACCACTGCCAAATCTCCCACATTAGACTTAATTTGTTGCACTGAACGGGTAAAAACGTGTGTGTATTTAGAGATCAATAGTTTAATTGTATCATTGAGTACAGTTTTTTTTTCTGATGCCGAGAGGTGTACAGTGAAAAAGGTTATTTAGCAGTAATTGTTGTTCTTCTGGAGGATGAAATAAGATCAGTCATTTTTGAGTGCTGAACAGTGCTAGCATCAGTTTCAGTAACAGTCAAACTTTTTATTTTACCTCTGTGGTTTAAAAAAAAAACTTTACGCTAACATCAACATGAGGATTGTCTTTGCTTGAAAACCTAGTGTTTTCCCCTTGCAGAAATATGAGTCATCATTCCAGGCCACGTTTAAGGCAGTCCAGAGTTTATTAAATCCTCCACTGAAAAAGAATTGCACAGAGACACAGTCAATAAGACAAAGAGGGGGATGACTTGAAGATACAAACAAAAAGGAAGTTGGATTTGAGCTTGCACTACATTTGACACCTATTCTGATATGGAAAATTTTCCACTAATAACTGCAAAATTATTTCCCTGACATGCTGTCTTTCCATACTCTCTCGCTTAATTAAAAAATCCTCCCTGATCTAAAATGAACTCCCACAGCGTGCAGGAAACCTTCATCTACTATCTGCATTCATATTGTTCTCTTAACAAAAAGACTAAATATAGATTTCAGCTCCTCCTCTCTTTCATCCTTCAGACTGGAGAGACCCTCTCTCTCGTTTTCCCTCATTCATCAGATTTTCTCTTTTCTGTTTTTATTACCTTCACAGGATAATCATCTTGGGATGAAGTAGTTGTTGTGGATAGAGAAGGATGTTATTTAGTTTCTCTCTCTGTGGCTCTGCACACAAAAGACAGTGAATACTCACATATTGATCAAAATGATACCATTACATCATATTGCCACTATATTCACCCGCACAAACAAACCTATAGAGGGATTATTTGTCTATCAACAATGGCGGATGCGCTGGGACTTGGGTGCAGAAGCACTGCGGGGTTTAATGGTTTGTCAACCAATGTGGAGGAGTTAACCACCAAAAAACACATTTTTTAACTTAATGTCATCACTTTGACGGATGGCAAAATGCTCATAGGTTTGTGAAATAGCAGTGAGTGGACAGAAGAGATCAGTAAGTAGACAGATATTAGGTGGACAGACATTTTTAGCAGAGAAGCCAGCGTGTACCCAGAGAGGAAACACAACTCTCACGTGAAGCTCATGACTGCATTATCCGTGGAGAGTTATCAGACTGTGACAGACCAGATGTAAATATCATTTTATAATATTCCCTAATTTTACTTTGGTCATAAAATCCGTTTCTGTTAATCATAATTTATAGGTTCACTCATTATTTACTGTCCACATTGAGCCCATGTTTGGTCTGAACCTCAGCCCCAAACCAACTTTTTCATTAAATAAACAAAGTCAAATCTGTAATTTGAGTATCAGCAGTTATCATTGCTTGTTAGCAGTCAAACCTGGTTAACTGAGGTTGGATAAAGAATACACATTTAATTACACACACAGACGTCTCTGGTGTAACAGTGTAAAGTGTGACCCTGTTAACTGGTGACTATTGGGCGTTAATCACGGCTGCCGTCGGCTGAAAGTCTCCAGTTAGCATGGTCGCTATTAACGCCGAAACACCAGTTGCGCTGTAATGATCAAAACTTGACAGAAGTTTCCTCTGTTGTGTAGTATTGTTTTTGACAGCTGTCCTCAGAAAAAACGCACATTTTGATGCTTCTAACAGGTTGAATTTAGTGTTTAAAAAACGTTGACTCGTCTGAATTAATGGAGCTAAATGCTGCTTCTGCGGTCGAGATGTGTGCGCATCTTTATGATGGAGTAGACTGATAATCCTTCTATGCATGGGCAGTGAAACACTTGTTAGAGGAAAATAAAGTAGATAGAAGAATTCTATTCTTTAAGTGCAGCAAAGATACACACCCCTGTCATTGTGTGTTTGGTGGAAAACATGCTGAAATCAAGTCAACTGCATCTTTTATTCCACCCAGCTCACTTTGACACTGTGTCTCTTTGCAAAAACATAAAGTTGATTGTTACCAATTAAACAGGTTCAATACTTTATCCCTACCCATGGCTTCTTCTTTGATAGTCTATTTGATTCCAAAGACAGGGGAGTGTTTATCTACAGCTATCAGATTGTAAATCTCCTCTTCAAACACACACTCATGCTGTGTTTACTCCCCTGCTTGCCTGACAGACTGTCTGTCTGGATGTCTGACTGTTGCCTGCCCGTCTGTCTGTCTCTGGGCCTAACAGTCCACCTGTCTGTCTGTCTGTCTCCCTCCTGTTTGTCACCGTGTCTCTCTGCGTGACAGTCTTGCTCTGTCAGGCTCCCACTGGCTTCGGTTAAACCTTTGTTTAACATGAGCACAGGAAGACAATCAAAAAACACTTTCTCTTTGTCAGGAAACCAACATAAACAGAGTCGTAGAAAAACATGGCAGCACACACACACATACACACAGTCTTTCTCTCTCTCTTAGGCACACACAGACGCAGCAGCCAGCAGCAGAGTGACACAGTAACAAAGCCAGAGTTCATAAACAAAGAGCTCGTTTGTTTGGGCTGGACGATAGGGAAAAAGACGGGGCCAATAAAAAGAGTTGGCTCCAAAGGAGGAGGGGTCAAAGGTCAAGTGTTTTAGTGCTTTTCAGAGGGTACAATGTGTGTGTGTGTGTGTGTGTGTGTGTGTGTGTGTGTGTGTGTGTGTGTGTGTGTGTAAGCTGTGATGGTGGTCTTCAAGTGGCCATCCATGGCACAAAATACCCCACAACCGCTCCTTATCCAATTTCAACCAAACACACTGTCACATAAACATGCATTGTAAGAGTGTGTAAACACACACTGACACTCCCCCCAGCCCGTCTGACTCACACACTAACAATGTGTAATCTCCTGATTGACTGTCTTTTGTTAAGCCTCAGAAATGATCACCGACTCTCAATTAGATAATGGAGAAGAAAAACCACACGAACAGGAATTAGAAACCTGCATCTCATTTGTTTCAAAAGAATAAAACACGAAGAAGCAATTTGCTGTAACAAAACTGACTACTGGAAAGTTTTCTGGCTTGTTTTCCTACTCTTTGTGTTTGACTTTTTGGTATTTATGAATTCAGGCCTATATATGAAGTAGGAAATTATTTTTCCAACCTTCCAGGGAAAGAAAACAACTCAAGAGTAAAATTACCTTTCCCCCCCTCACAGCTGTTGCAAAAGCATTGTATGGATATGAATAAGTCATATGAAGAGCCATTCTGTGAAACTGTGGGCTCTGTGTGTGTGTTTGTGTGTGTGTGTGTGTGTGTGTGTGTGTGTGTGTGTGTGTGTGTGTGTGTGTGTGTGTGTGTGTGTGTGTGTGTGTGTGTGTGTAACTGTGGGCTCTGTGTGTGTAGAAGAAAAGTGAGAAAGCATAAAAAAGACCAAACACTGGAATGAAATGGGACCATCAAAACACTTATCCAAACAAAACAACAATTTTCTTTTTTTCCATCACAAATTCAGCTTATTTTCTTTTAAATCCACATTTTGCTAAAGCTTCAGCAACAAAATGACTTTATTTAGTTGATATTTTAGGTCTTTATCCTCATAACACCTCTCTGTCTGGTTCTTTGTCTACATATTCACTTCACACCAACACTTTCCTGCTTTGTCTCATCGCACGTTTGCCTCACACCCACAAAGATAGTGTTTTAAGATTTTTAGAAGTGCAGATGAAAAAAAGTCTAAAACACAAACAAATGAGAAAGATGAAAAGAGGGATTTGAGGGTATCAGACATCAAAGTAGAAATCCAGACAAAAGAAAAAGTCATAACTGTGTCAAATATAGACCAGTATGAGGATGGGTTTCTCTGGTTTACATTCCCAACAGTGTTTGAGATTTCAAAAAAGTTCAAATGCAGGAGGGGAAAAGGAAGTAAAAAATTGGAAAGCACAAAACAAAAATGACAAGTTGTCTTGCATCAGCGAGGTTGTACGCTTCGTCTCTCGGTGGGAGCAAGACAAGGAAGGCAAGAGAGGCGGGAGAAGTTAAAAAGGGAAACAAAACTGCAGGGAGGAGAAATGGAAGCCAGCGGAGAGGAGAGGGAAAAGTGGGGGCAAAGTAAAGAGGCAGCGTGAGGAGAGAAGGGGGTGGGGGGGCAAAGAGACACCAGCGCGTTGTTTGAAGACGAGTCGTGTCCCTCGGTGTCTGTCGCTCCCGCTCTCCTTCGTCTCCGTCGCCAGATTAAACGAGGAGGGAACAGAGCGATGGAGGGGAGGAACAGGAGCAGAGGGAGGGAGGGGTTGTAAGAAGGCCCGGCACCCTGCTGTGACCCCATCAATCAACACGTACATAAACACATACACGTACACACACATGTACACACACATGTACACACAGGCCCCCTACTGCTAATGAGCTATTTACACAGAGGGCTGTTTGTGCACATTCGGAGAGCTCTGCCAAAATGCACACACACAAAAATTCTTATACAGACGCACACAAGGGAGCACGCACAGCAAGGTGCAATCAAAGACCTGCAAAAAAACCTGGATTCATTTTTTTTTTCTAAATAAACGTATATTCAGCCTTTATGTTCTGCTGTGAAGTCTGCATGTGGGCTACAAATATAATCAAATGATATGTAAGTAGGCTGCAAAGATCATGTTGTAGGGTTGCACACACACACACACACACACACACACACACACACACACACACACACACACACACACACACACACACACGAACAGATAAATAAACAAAGACCTAATCCTGTGGGTGTTTCATTGTGTACATACAGTTGATTTCCTGGATGCACAGTGTGTCCGTATGTTGGTGACAGACAGAGACGGTCCAGCAAAATCCTCCTCCGTCCTCCACCTGCTCACAGCTCCATTTGTATAATTGGGGAGCAGCTGGCTGATGGCTGTACTTTATATATATATATATATATTTACACACACACAAACACACACAGACACACGCACGCTCACACACACACACACAGTATGCAATCTGACAAACAGTCCTCAATGTTTCGGGCTGACTCCAAAGTAAAAGCTGAAGAGCTGTGAGTGTTACTATGTAACATAATCACGGTCTTTCTGTTTAGAATATCTCTTTATCACTTTAGCTCAGTTTTAAGTATCATTTGCCTGATGAGTCTTCATGCAAATTTCCAAACGGTACTTACTGTTGAAGCTAAGTGGCAAAATAGGGAGTAGGAAAGTGAAGTCATTTTAGGAAAGCACAATCTGCAGTTAAAATAATTTAAAATATTTTATAGAATTTTTTTTTTTTTTGAACTCATGACAAAGAAGACATTTTTGCACTGCATTACAGCTACGAGACTTGCTTAAATATCCGCGAACAAGGGTGTGGCTGATTTTCAGGAGACTTGAGGTCTGCTTTGTCTTTACCTTCCTGCTGGTCTCAAGGTGATGCATAATAAAGTAAAGTAAGAATTCAGAATGTGGGAGCGCAGATGACATAGTGGTTTAGATTGTGTTTCATGAGGTCTGCCCTTGAGCGGGTAGCTGGGTTCGAATTCAGCATGTAGCCTCTTTCCCACATGTTACTCCCCACCCTTTTCCTATTTCCTGCTGTATCCACTGTCCTCTCTCCTATCCAACTAAAAGCATAAAAAGCCCCAAAAGTAACTTACAAAAAAAGAATACCAAATTTGGTGAGTGCCATTGTTGGGCTTCATTACAAAATGGGTGTCAGTACAAAAACTTCACATGGCTGATAAAACACAAGAGTGTTGCAGTGTCTATGGTACTTTCTGGCACTTTCTTTCTGTGAGCAAGAGCATCCCTTGAATTAGTGTTCAGCAATGGTCTTTTAGGTTTCATGTCATCAGGGGAGAGCAAAAACTACAGTTCTTCATGTGTCCACTTAGACTATATAAAACATGGATACAGTCTCAGTGATCACCCATCAGTTTGAGAGGTTTTGAAACCCAACATTGGTGGCCACCATGTTATAAATGTCAACCTTCGGCCAACGTCTAAAAAGACAAAGACATGCAGCATAGGCTCAGCTTTAGCCCCTTGAAAAACAGCTGCCCTGCATCAACCTAAGTCAATCCCCTAGTCAAGTCTCACCATTGAACTCTATTTATCTTAATATTTTCAAAACAGATAAGTTGTGAGAAAAAAATCCCCAATGTATAGAATGAGCAAATAGAGGCATTGACGATGCAGCCCCAAATGTTTTGGGGGATCCCTTTGAGTTTTGGAGCCATCCTCAAGTGGATGCTGGAGGAACTGCCTTTTTTGCACTTCTATTTTCAACACCACCAAATAAACAAGAAATTAAAAATGATAAAAAGAACTATGCAGTTTTTGTTGTTGTTGTTTTGTTCTTTGACTGAACAGCTCAAATCTTCACTCACTGACACTGAAGGGGGGATTTATAAATCATTCAGAAAATAGTTCAAACATCACATCTACAACAATATTCCCTGGTTTCATACAATCTTTTGTGTGCACATTCCTTTTATTTAATGTGTATTTTAAGGATAACTTCCAAAACAGCTTCACCCACATCTTAAAGATCATTTACCACGGATGGTTGATGGTAAACGAGAGATGGTTCATAAAGTTGACACTTAATGGATTCACATTAGCGTACATAAGTGTTGTATTAATTAAGTGCTTGTGTCAAAGCTTAAACACCCATATTTAACTGTATTTATTTACATCTGTATCATTTTAAATTCAAATTGACAAAAAGGCAGCTATTCAGGCAAAATGTCCTATCTTCATGTGTACAGGTAAGATGTTTACATACATGCCACTGAGTAGGATATCATGTAGCTCCTAGGGCCTGTTTAGTGGTAGCATTTAAATGATCCTGATGGAGAGAAAATGATCTCAGGTCCTATGCAATTAAATGATGCATGGCCAGTTAATAACAAACTTTATTGAGTGTTACAGCAGTATTTTATGATAAGGTCAATTGAGTGACCATGGGAGGCTCAACACCATTAACCATGGACAAATCCAGCATCAAGCACTACATTTAAACTATGTTCTCACATTTAGATTAATATGAATTTTTATGGTTTTGAATTTAGCTCATGGGATTATTAATGGAAGTGAAAAACAACCTTTTACTGTATTTTGAGAATATCCCTGTGGTAAACACAAAGCATATAATACTCAGGTAAAATCATACATTTACCTCCAACAGTTTCAGCACTACTGCAGAAGGGCATAAGCATCAACCCACACAAACAGTGTACACAACACAAAGGTGGCAAAATAAATGAGGGGCTGAAAAAGAAAAGTGGGCGACTGATTGTTATCCACACAAACAACAACAACAACAAAAGTCAGAGATAGAGAAGCCTCACATAACTTTCCAACACATGCAGAGAGAGACTTTGACAAATGGCTGTTTTGAAAGCAGGAAAACCGTACAGACACATAGAGCCACTGTGTTTACGTGTGTGTGTGTATGTGTGTGAGCGTGTGTGTGTGTGTGTGTGAGCGTGTGTGTGTAAGGGGAAAAAGGCTTTGCCCTGGATAAAAAACTGAAGCACCCAGTCAGCAACATGACAAACCAATCTACTGGAGCCGCTTTGAAATGCTGACAGGACCACACACACCCTCACACACACACGCATGAAAGCAGACAGGATTCAATACTTTTCATTGTTCCTGCTGTACTTTGTGTGGATGTGTAGAAATATCCACAAGGTCTTGCAAAAGGCAAAGCTTTCAAAACCTCTTATTCACACTCTTGGTGCTATTGATGCACATTGACACACAGCTGTAAACACACACTTCCTGGGTCAGGCAGGATTACTGTTGGGTTTCTAATGACTGGAAAATAAATTTCCATCAGACGGAGGAGATGCAGAAATAAAACCTTAAAATCAACCTTTAGAGTTTTATACTCAGTGTTGCAAGTCCTGCGAGTGTACCTCTGGCTTATATTTTTTTATATCCTGATGAGAGCGGCCAGTCGTGGGTGAAAATAATGCAAACCCAGGAAGGCTCTGAAAGCACAGTGCTTCAGAAAAGTTGAAAGCCTTAATGGACACTCAGAATCTCAAGGTGACTAAGACACAGACAACAAGACTGAACGATGGATGGAAAAAGCCAAGAGAGAAAGAAAGAGAGGGAGAGAAAAGCTAGAAAAAGAAAGATGGAGAAAGAGTGAGACATGAAAAACATGATGAGCATCAGGAGAAAGAGGGAGAGAGTGAAGAGAGGCTGAGTGATGGAGGAAGCGAGAGATAAACAGGAGATATGAAATTGTGTTTGAGACTCCGGCATCCAACCTGGAAAGTGCATTTCCATCCAACAAAAGCCATGTCTCCTTTCCTTGTTCTCTTGTTGACTCACAGCAACGTTCATTAAACTCTTCTCTGAGTGCGTGAAAAGGGACCATCATCATTCTGCATTCATTCATGCATTAACTTCACTGAGTCAAACTCAGTCTAAATATTTCTAAGTGAATTACCGTGTCAGTCCAAAGAGTACTTTAAAACATTTCATTACATAATCTGAGTTCATCTAGGAGACGGGGCCGATGATTAAAGGCCAGAAAAATTATGAGCTTGATGCTTTTCTTTGTCAGTGTGTGAATAATATCTGAGTGGAGATTGACAAACACACTGTAGATTAGAGGTAAATCAATGTGATGAATTTGACTTGTTTTGCATTTGTACTTCTGCTTCCTTATATTAAAGCGATGTGACCTTGTGTCCCTTGGACAGCTTTAGAGATAACTGTGGTTTATGGCTACCTTGAATTTTTAGTTTTTACAAACTCGACAGTGAGTTTGAAAAATACTCAATCACACAACTGAAGGAATCAGCCAAATGATCCACCTTAATCTGCTTCAACCTTTTAAGTCAAGGATCTGCAACCTGCGGCTCTTTGACTCCTTTGCAGTGGCTCCTTGTAGCTAGAAAACACTTAAAAAATAATTTAGTTATATTTTTTTTGTTACAGAGGGCATTGATAATTAAAGACATCTACACTGACTAAATCAAATTTTGTGTGTTAAGTGTATACAATTCTATACATAGTAAAAATCTAGCGAATAATTATCTAAAAAAGATTTTTGTTTATAAAATTGTACATGTGATGTTTAAATATGCATTTTTTTTATTTGAATTTTTTGAAGATTTTGCAAATTTCACTTTTTTTTAAATTCTGCAACTTTTTACAAATTATCTAGTTTCTTTTTTATTTGTTTTTTTTTATATAGCAATTTTTCTAAAACAACTTTTCTTTCCCTAGTTTGTGAATTTCTGGCAAATTCTTGAAAGTTCAAATTTTTTTTTTGGGGGGGGTATTTTTGCCCTTTTTTTAAAATTTCATTTTGAAAATATTTGCAGTTCATTGAAATTTTATTAATCTTGTTAATTTATTAAATTTATGATATTACATTTTTTTATGTCTAAAAAACATTTGCAAATTTATGAAAAATTAAAAAAAACAAAGACATCACATGTACAGCTTTATAAACACAAAAACCTTATTTAGATGATTATTCTCCAGATTTTTACTATGTAAAGAATTGTATACACTTTTTCTCTTTATTGTGGCGATAAAGTAGATTTTGTGGCTCCTGAATGACTTTAATCCAAGTGAGCTGAGGAAAAATGGCTCTAATGAAAGTAAAGGTTGCAGACCCTTGGTTTAAGTAATAATATTTGTGCGACACTGGCTGTAGATTGTTTTGCCGCCTGTACTCTTTTTGTAAATTGACCCACTGAGATGTGTCAACTTGTTCCTGTAAATCTGAATAACTCAAGTTGTTAATATGCAAATACATGTTTGGTCGTATTAGGTAGACTCTAGTATGAAAACCTCTCTCTGACTGTATTTATAAACACACATAAGTCTCATTACAGCTGGTGTTACTTCGAGGGCTGCTCTTCAAGTGCAGTTGTTGTGGAGCATTGATGCAAGTCATGTTTATCACCCGAAGCATCTTACCAATTTATCCAAACTCTTCTCTAGCTGCATTTTCACATCAGCAGCACCCCTTCATGTTTTTACAGACAACTGCTTATTTATCCTGGGATGTGACTGTCAGCGTCCAAGCTAAAGTAAGAATGTCTGTAACCTATTTTCATAGAACCACAACAGTAGCCTGTGTCAGACTGTGACTCAAAAACAACTTCCCCAGAAATGAGAATTCTGAATCTGTTTTGTCATGGCATGATGTGCATTTGACAGATTTTTTTCTCCTAAATTATTTAGGTCACTCTGAATAGCACAGCCTGTGAACCACTGTTTTATTCTCTAACCTACTTTAGAGATCTTGTACCTTGTTTGTTGAGATCGTCTTCAAAGGGAAAGTCTACAAACGGTTGTTGATTTTTGAGCAAATGACATCAGTAGCTGCAGATGGTCTGATGGATCAGGAGTTTCTATTTCCACTGCTTAAAGGCACGTTTTTACTCTCATATTTTAAGTTGTTAACAATTTTTCTAGACAACCTCTCATAAAAATAAGAACCCCTTCTCCCAGCATCATTAAGGGCTTGAACTCTGACTTTTTATTTTTCAGAGATTTTCCTTTACTTCACCATATTGATCAGGAATGAGGAGTTTCAAACTTTCTAAAATTGAGCAAGAAAACTAAAAATCTGTGGGAAGTCCAATCGCTAGACAGCTGAAACACATCTTTTTCTGTTCAGGCAGTTTCTGTAAGTTGTTAATTTGTCAATCCGAAAAAAAAAGGACAAAAAAGAAATGAGTCTTACTTTTTTCTGCTTTCTTTTAAAAGAGTGCATTTGAGAATCCATGGATAACAATTATAATTGTGTTTTAGCATGAATTACATTACTTTGATTAAAGAGCTTGTACATCCTAATGGACTAACCATTACACAAACCTGAAAAGCGTTTTGGTAGTCAAGTACATACTGTTCATTTAGGGCAGTAGTGCCAAAAACCTTACACTGGTTGATGGTCTAATAAATTTGTTAAGCACTATTTTAGAGAAAGAAATATTTCTAGAATAATATACATGGGAAATGTTCTTTAGGGATGGGAATCAAAAACTGGTTCCTGTTGGGAATCGATAAGAAATGTTTCAATCCATCGATATCGTTAGCCTTTGTGCTTAACGATTCTCTTATCAATTCTTTACATTGTGCTGGAGCGGCCGGGCCTTGCGCCGACTAGTCTGCTGCAGCTATCTTAGCTTAGCAGTTAGCTAACGTTTCCCAAGAAAACTCTGATTCAGGATTTTCAGCTTGAAGTTTTACTGAAGGAATGACTTCATAAAGAAATGTACATTACTCTCTCTCTGGAGATTCATATTCAGTACATTCAAAATGGTAGAAAACACCTTATTTACCAAAATAACTAAATAGTGCAAGCTTGATGCTAACGTATATGGGAAACTGCATTGATATGCTAGCAGTTAGCATACATCAGTATAACTTCAGCTTCAGAATAGAATTTAAACTTTCGTCACAGAAACATATCACATCAACTCTTTGTAAAAAATACTGAGAATTTCAAATGTCAAAAGCTAACAGGCTAATGAAAGGCTCATGGCTGACTTCATAACTACAGAAAGCTTCCAAACAACTTAAACCATTGCTATAACCACTTTGAGACACTAGATGGCCTACTTAAATTATTAACATATTACAACACAGTACATCAACGCCACATTGTGTGCATTTTTTACCTGTTTCTGTTTAATTATACCCAGAAATATCTAGACTCAGGGACCAATTACATTTTATTCACTTACAAGATAAACTCAGTTAAATGTTGACACAGAAAACCTGTAAAGCTACTTTTTGTACCAAGAAAATTCACAACAGGAATTGATAAGGGAATTGATAAAGAATCAGATCGATAAGCAGAATCGAGAAAGGCATCGGTATTGACAAAAACTTATCAATTCCCATCCCTAATGTTCTTGACAGATTAAGCCTCTCAAAGAGTGGCCCAGAAGTTGATTTCTTCAAAAGAAAGTGATTAAAATCCTCCCAGAGCATCACTGACTCCACACACTCAAGTCAGTTTGAACCATTCATATAAATAAATACATAAATATTTTATGTCTTCCTCCAATAGACTTGCACTTAAAATCATAAGTGCTAAAATCACACCATGAAGCTTTTGCACTGTAACGTCACTATACCACCCAATAATTTGATACCTTCATGTTATCTTTCCTCCATACAGTACAGGATTCAGACCGACATGTAATCTGAAAACCTGTCCTTTCTATCTCACTACAGCCAGCGCTACAGAACAAGACAACAGCCCCTCTCTCAGCTCATCCATTTAACATGACATGTAAATACCAACAGAAGGATTTAACAGTGTGTGCACGAGCATGAGTGTGAAGGAGATCCTCCTCGAAAGGGAATATGTATGAGTTTGTGTATGGACGAGAGAGAAGAAGAGCAGAGAGGAAGACAGAGCTGAAGAGGAGGTTAGAGAGATCAAAACATGAGGGTTGGGAGGGAGGAGAGAGAAGAATGCAAGAAAGGAAACAGCCAAAGAGAGGTGTGTTTTTCAGGTGATTCTGAGGAAGAGAATGTTGAAGATGATTCTAGGTGAGGAGAAAGACAAATGGAAGGAAGAGGACAAGAAAGGAGGACATTTAAGTCAGACCATGAAAATTAAAGGAGAAGAGACGAGGGTGAAGGAATGAAAAAGGGACTGGAGCAGGAGAAGAAAAAAAGAGATATTAGTGCTTCCAGGTGAAGCATGCATGCAGGCTAAGCCCCAGGGTGGATGAAGGGCCAAGACCTTTATGAAAGGGCCTGTTGTCACACTCAGGACGAACACACACATACACACTCACTCACATAAGAGTAAGGCGCTGAAAGGTCCCCCGGGCCAGGGGTTTGAAAGTTCACGTAATCTGTCTTGGAGTATTTGTGTTTGTGTGTGTGTGTGTGTGTGTGTGTGTGTGTGTGTGTGTGTGTGTGTGTGTGTTTGTGTGTGTGTGTGTGTGTGTGTGTGTGTGTGTGTGTGTGTGTGTGTGTGTGTGTGTGTGTGTGTGTGTGTGTCTGCGTGTGTGTGCGTGTGTATTTGTCATACTCTATTTCAACTGCCATATCAATAATTCAAATAGTCTCATTGCACTGGAGTGCAAACTGAACTTCACCCAGGTCAAGTCACACAGCCAGTGCTGCTTCTCCGGGCTTTTGGAGTGTAACAGCAGCAATCTGACTTTGCTTTTCCATGTTTTTAGGTAGATGTTAAAAGTAAGATACGGTCCCACAGCCTTTGCCAATGTCTGTCTGTAAAACTTGAATTCCAGAGGAGGCTGGCTAAAGAGATTTTTGTGATTCATCCAGCAACTCTCACAAAGCAGACTGTGAAACACTTACTTTACATAACCGTTTCTAAGTCCATGTTCCTCTCAGGAGTGAAGTGGTGGGAAAATGTTGGCTTCTGTCGCTCATTAACAATGAAACATCTTCTAACAAGGCTCAGAGCCCTGCACGCTGTTACAGCTTCTATCGACAGACACTCCCAGATAGGAATGGCAAAAGTTGGAGCTATGAAGTAAAATGCTCCATCTTTAGTGTCTGATGTATTTCAATCTGGTTTTCAGAGTCATGAACAGAAGGGTGGTTTTGGCCTTCATTATGTGGTACAAGGGCCTATGAATCAAAAGTATCAGTGCCATTTAGAAAAATAAAAACCTTGCTCAAACAAAAAGAAGCAGATTTGGTTGTGTTGAACTTCTGATTTATTGCAAACTACTGAAGCTGAAATTCTGCTGAGAAAAGCAAGATTTGCTGAGCAGGTCTCCTTGCTTCAGTAGAGTTGCACTAACACTAATAGGCTGCATATTTGCACAAATAGTCTGCCTTTTGCTTGATGTCACTTTGCTTGTGCAGCCACTGTGCAGCATGGGAGCTGGCAGTGTTTGACTGCTATTCAGAGAGGGCTAAAAGCTAGAGGAGGTGACACCACAGCCCCTTGTAACTCTAAATATTACATCAGCCTCATCCCTGTGGGAAACATCTCTCAGAGTCCTTCAGCGGGGCTATTTGTGTCTTTCTTTCTCATCCTTTTTCTTTCTCTCCTCACTGCCTCTTGCTGATTCTATTTCCACCTCTGCACTAATCTCTCCCTCGCCTGTCTCTGGAGTTAGCTTCATCCCTGACAATCTCAGCAGTCCACTGAACAGGTAGCTATAAACTTGTAATTTCCTTGCATCCAGGCTCAAAAACTATGATGGAAAAGTTTCAGACTTAACTCCCTGGAAAAAAAAGAAAAAAGTCTGGTTTCGGTTTCTTCCTCTTTCAATTACCTGAAATCTCTTGCTAACTGCTTGACTTGCCAATATCTCATCTTGTTGTAGTGGGAACACCAAAGTTTTAGCTATGCTAAAATGTCTTTTAAGGTTGCTCAAAAAACTTTCCAGAAAGTTTTCTCATTACGAAGTGGTTTCCTCCTCAGCAACCAGCCTCTCTAGGTGTCTTTGTTACACCAAATACACCCTGAGCTCTTCTTTGAAGCCTTCCACTTCCTCCACCAACAAAATGTACTAAATCTCTGGATTTCCTGTGTACTCTTCAAACCACTAATGTAACAAAATAAACCCTTGAACTAAAGTCTACCATATGTTGTTTTTTTATTTCTGATAAAACCACATTTGGCTCAGTCAGTCTAAACAGCTTGAGCCAGCTGAATTGTGTGACCACTAAAGATAATGACACCTGAAAGACTGCCCACACTCTGCCTTTGAGTGAAACCACATGTAATCATTGCAATTTCTGTAGGAGCACCTAGAATTTATTTATAATCACTCTACAGCCACGCTGTTTCTATAATCAGGCTAATGAGTCAACCATGTTGGAGCCAGTGTGTGGGTAGAAAATGCTGTATAAATAGTTGTGGTGTGAGTTAGAGACATCTCATTTTCCAATCTGGTGTTTAATGTCTCACTTTAATGACAGCATTTCTGCTCTTTTTGTCATTGCACTATGAAAACTGCTAAGTCATAAAACATGGCATGTGATAAGCTTTTAACATGGAGTGCGTGTGATTTTTTTTGAGTTGTTGTGACTTCTTTCACTCAGCCCTTCAAAAAAAACTCACATAGGCCTTCAGTTCAACCCACAGCAGCTGCTTTGCAACCTACAATCAACCATTTACCCCCACATGACAGCACTGAAACTGAAGATACTGAGCACTGAACTAACTGAAGGTTTTTTTTATCGGGTTCTAAAAAACAGCTCTGACTTCAGGATAGAAACTTTATTTCTAAAAGAAAATAGGATTTAGTAAGACAAACATTGACCCTGAATCTGGTTGTTGCCCGATGTGGGCCTAACACTTAGGGATCCAGCCGGTTAGCAGTTGAGAAATACTCTGTTCAGCTCCATCTCATTTCATGCAAACTGTGACTAGAACCTCAGTGTTCAGCCGCGCAGCCTGAGTCTGCAGCTCCACTGTCCGTCCTCCAGCTCAGCTAGAATGGATGTAATGACACCTACTGTACGACCACACAACCATAATGAGCACATTCATATGACTGCTGCAAAAGCTGCACCGCAGTACTCTAATTGGGCCTTCAATGGGCAACTGCAGCACAAGTCAGCCTACAAAGAACCCAAGAAAACTTTTTGCTCAAGTAAAAAAAAAAGGTCAGTAAAAAAATGTCCAAATTGGAAGTAAAACGTCCCCGTGTCACAGGAGCTTGATGTTATCGTTTAGGACCACACTGCATTTGACCACACAGAATAATGACACCTCATGCGCCACCACAGAAATATAAAGGCACCGGGTGTGTGAGCAGACATAATTGGCCTCAAAGCAATCAACCCCAATTACCCAGCACCGTAATTGGCAGCAGAGCAATCAACAAGGCAGCTATCATTAAGTCTGAGCAGGCACCAGCATGCCCATGACACCGCTTATCTCTGCAGTTTATCTGCCGGGTTAGTTACAGCTTTTGGCTGCCATAAATGGATAAGAACAGCTGTCGTTAATACCGTAATACACCTCGTGTGCTGTCACTTTGTGGGAAACATTAAAAAGATGCACAAGCTGCTGCAGAGTTGTCAAAGGTGAAGAAGTGGGAGAGAAAATGTGATAGTTTCAGAGCTGTCAGATTGTGGTTGTTAAGTGCTGCTGACAGAAGAAAAGCTTGAAGAACATCTGAAAAGGTGTGACAAAAGGAGCACAGCATAAAGGTAACTGCAGGTAAATATATATTTAACTACCATAAACACCCTCTCTCATCCCCAAGAACAAAATACTTCATTTGCATCTCACACGGATAACAACATGTGCTACCCAATCAGAAAAAGTCCTCTGGGCATTGTCGTCTCCTGGAGGAAGTGCATGGCAGTTTTGCTCTCTGTCTGTATAAACAAAAGTCAAACAGAGCCCTGGACACATACACAGTAAAAACTACTTTGCATAATAGACAGTCTTTGTGTGCATGAAAGCTTGGCTGTGTCAAGGATTCATCAGTTGAGGATAATTTTGGACGTTTGTTGTTATAGACTGTTTATCCACTGTGTCTTCTTTCCTATGTAACCTCTATCTGTACCATTTGTGTTTTCATTTCACTCCTGTAAATTACCTTGTCAGCCCTATTTATCTCTTCATTACACTTTTTAGAGCTACTCTCAGCATGTCTAACATTTCTATCTGCCATGAAAAACGGATTTTGCAGCAGAGACGAGACATGCATTGATGGTAGAATGACATACCAAAAAACACACAAAAATTACAAAGACTCTTGCCTGGGTGTACGATTATGTGTGATTATATGTCTGCCTGTTTTTTCTGTCATTCTGTAGGTTTTTTTTTCTCCTGAAAAGTCAGCATCTTTTCTCTTTCCCATTATTTTTGTGTATGCAATCATATTTTCTGCAACCATCACTCATTCTTGCTCATACTCTCACAGCAGGGAATGAGGAAGAAGAAGAGATTGCAATGCCCTTTGCTAATAATTAATCAATGTTTGGATGCCAATATTGAGCCGACTAGGAATAAAATGTGGCACTTAACACCACTTTCATAGAAAGTATACTGGCTAATGAGGTATTTTGTTTTGGGTTTTAGTGGCTGTAAGTTTTTTATATATAAGACAAACACTCTAAATATATTTATTCGGATCATGTTGATCCAGACATCTGACCACGCGTTAAAATGGAAAATGGGCTTCCACTGTGGAGCGCACAGGAGGCTGCTGCGCCACCCGCGCAACTTTCCAATGCACAGCAGGATCTCACATCAGCTGAATTCTCTCCTCAGTCAAGGTTACAATAATTATTATGTTACAATTCACAAAGGTTTTCTGGGTAAGGCTTTAAAGCTGTGGCTCTGCAAAACAGCTGTGAGCAGCTACGGTGCCAAGAAAATAAGTAAACAAAGTGACAGAGGATAAAGAAAGAGTGACCAGCGACACAGGAGAAGAGCGTGCGTCAAGGAGAGGATTGGGGTCTACAGCTACAGCTCACAAGCTATACTCGAAATGCCTTTTGTTTATTGTAATGTTACAATTATTGCAACAGTGTGTGAGGAAGGAACGTGGTGCAGTACCAGACCCCTGACCCCTGTGCTGCACAAATCACCTCTGTGCATAATTAACAAGAGACACACTGCACTGATAGTGCATTGATTTGCAGTGTGCAATGCTGAAACACTGAAATACCATGATAAATCATGACACCGCCCCAGTGTTAAAAAAAAAAAAGAAAAGAAAAGAAAAAGTGATATAAAACCTTTTCTCATACCACACAGCACTAGTCTCTGTCAACTGTTATAAAAAGTGAAGCCAACATGCTATCATAATGGGCTCTGGCAAAATAGCTTGGAGCCAATGCATTGCTCCAAGTCAGAAATAATCTGTCTGGGATTGAAATCATACTTTTTCTTCAAACTAAAGTATACATTAACCTGCTGCTAAAGCCCACAGCACAATAGTTTCATGTTGATTTGAATCAGAAACACAAGTTTATAACAACCTTTGTGTTTTTGTTTGTTTTTGTTACATTTCCTCTGACTATCCATTCTGTGACTTTCTCATGTAGTGGGTAAAGGAGCCGCATACTGCACAGTACTGTTATCAATCTTGACTTATTGCAAATTGCAAGTACATTTCTTTTGGTGAAAAATGTAGGCGTAACATAATGCAAATTATGTTCAGAGCAAAATCAGAAATGCTCCCTGACCCAAAACAAAGGTTATTTCAATTCAAGACAGTCCATATAATCTCAGAGGTGTTTGTAAATTTACTGTAAAAAAAAGCTAAAAAGGTATGAGAAGGAAATGTATCTTCATTATTGGAGTTCTGGAATGATCCCAGCATAAATTTAAAAAAGGTGTCATTCATTTTTGGCTTTTAAGAAAATGGTTTGTAAAGCTATTTGAAGCTTATAGGTGTGATATGAAAAAATGAATTAGCATGATAAGTATCGACTTTTGCGAAAGCATGTTTGGAAAATTGTATTTGACAATACATTCACCAGTTTGATTTATGTGTTATCTTTGATGATAAAGGTGGCAGGCTTTGTGACATGTATCCTTAACAAATATCCAGGGGATGCTTAAGATGGTTTGGCTTCACTGTAGCTGTGTTTCCACCTAGCAGACAGGTCCGGTTCGTCTCGGCGTGCATTTTGTAGTGTTTCCACTCACTTATCTCGGGACAGATCCCCAAATAACCGAGACGAGCCGTCCCACTTTTTGGGACCCTTTCGTATGGGTGCCAGGCTGAACCGATCCGTTCTGTAGCTACAACACTACAGACTGTTGATCGGTCGAAAGAATCAACCACTTCCTGTGGGACAGTGGCTGCATTTCTCCTGGCGTCACACAGTCTTCTCTGAAACAAAGCTTCATTGCATTTTGTATCAAAGAGCTACACGCCAATCACAGAGAGGACGAAATGCTGGATGTCTTCTATTTATGCTCTTTGTTTATTGTGTCGCATTTTTCTTCTTCGTTTGATTTATGCGGGTTAAATGGTGTCATGCTGCTACGGCGTCACGCTATTATTTAACAGACGCAGCTTTCGGCATCCGGCTCACACGCCGCCAACCATGAGAGGGCACAGTTTTGCTGTAGGAACACAAATGGATTAACTGTACCAAACCGTGCCAAACCATACTGAACCAAACCAGCCTGCTTGGTGGAAACGCGGCTTTTAAAGAAGCTGAGGTGCTGTCCATCTGTTATACAGTCTCCAGTGCAAAACGTATTACTTAGTGTTTTCTGGGACATTTGTAAACATGATACATAGACTTTTTATATGAGAGTGTACAGTTACTAAATTTGATAAATTTCTGACTCTGTCTGTCTTATGACTTTTTTTTCTGACCCCTTGTCCTGCCAGACAGCCTTGATGTAGTCAGATGCCTGAGTCTTTTTTTGAGATTTCAAACTAGAGCACCCAGATATACACAACTTTTCCCCAACAGAAGGTGAAAAACGTCTATCAGGCTACCCCAATTTCCATCCAATTTAATATTCAGGTATTCCGACATCCTATATAATTAACTTCTCCTCTTCCCCAAAAGAAAAAAAAAAGACTCATCTCTCAGATTCTCTAAACAACTCAGGGCTTCTCTGCCAACATTTCTTATTGAAAGCTTGTTCCTCAAAGTGGAATCACAGATCCTCCATTTTAAGCTTCTCCCTCTCTCGACTCTAATTGTAAAGTGGTTTGGAAGATCTTTGATGTTTGTCTCTGGGAGAATTTGTGAAAGCCTCAAACCTCCAGACAAAAGAAAAAGACAGAGACAGTAATTTACAGAGAATTATTTCTCTGCTGTCAGGAGACTGAAGAAGAAGGAGAGGGAGGGGCTGAGAAAAAGTTTGGGGGGCAATTTATTTTTGTCAATCATTTCTCCAAAACAATCTATAAGCTTTTACAACTTTAGGGATACTTATATTTTCAAAGTCATTACCCAGGAGTCTCTTTTTGTATCATAACTCTGTTTGCCAGTTTTAAGCCGAGTTCACAAACAATGGTTTTGACAACCTTGCTCAAGATAATATGAGGGATATGAAAACTACTTTTGCTTCATTATTCTATTACTTAATAATCTGACTGTGAGTGGGTTGAGTTGCACTCCAAAATATTGACTTTTTAGAAGGCCTAAGAGGGAATTACAGTTAAATGTAGAGGAAGTCAATCAGGAAATTGTGTCCTTACATCAATGTTGCTTTATCAAAAGGAAAATGAGCAAACTATCGACTCATCCTAGGTGTTAAAGTGTCCCAAATTGTGTGGGGAAACCCTTTTTATCATGACACAACAACAACCACTAGTGACCACTGATACAAAAGCCTGAGTGAAGGCACAGTCAGTGTTTGTGTCAGTGTTGATGAAGATCTTACGGCTGATGTAAATCCCAGTAAGAGATGAAGGCAGAATTACTCTGTAGTAGGATTCCAGCTTTAAAACAAAGCATTTGATCTGCAGTAAAACTGGGATAAGAGCAGCTCTGCTACATTTTCAGGTGGCATAGGCAGAGCGTGTACGTTTTTCAAAAAAACAAACTCAACACACCATTCCTCTCTTTGCTTTGC
This sequence comes from Halichoeres trimaculatus, assembly GCF_033239565.1. Classification (NCBI taxonomy): domain Eukaryota; kingdom Metazoa; phylum Chordata; class Actinopteri; order Labriformes; family Labridae; genus Halichoeres; species Halichoeres trimaculatus. The sequence goes on from NW_027437183.1 coordinate 28,635,407, forward strand.
TTTGCTTGTCCTCTTGTTCTATTATTCACTCTCTGCTTCGTTTGTTCTGCCGTACTCTGTCTCCTGCTGTATCGCTCACTCTCTATCTGTATTCCCACGAGCATGTTCACATTCAGTATGTCTCATTTAGCTGCTATTTCTCCTTCCCTCCTATTGTTGCACAAGTGCCTCGGTCTTGTAGTATCAGACAGTCAAACTGGAGAATAATCTGAGGGAGTAAAGGAAGAAGCAAAAGCCTGATCAGATTCCTTCCTTTGGTTATCCCTCTATTGTGAGACGTAAGAGAAGTGAAAATTTAAAGTTCCCAACAAATGTAGATGCACTTTCTCTGGGTGTAGAATATGAATTTGTGTTGTGTGTCTTACAACAAAGTGTCTGTTAAATTCAATCTATTTTGTAATTCTGGATTAAATTAGGGTTTGGGAACACAAATCGGGGCAACAGAAACACACTTGGCCAGTAAAGTTATCATGGTGAGTCAGCTGCAACTCTCTGATCCTCTGAGGCCTAAGGAAGGCCGCTCTAACATGGGACTGTCCTGATAACCCCCTGCAGAGCCAGTTTAGCTCCTACTTCATGGCATGAGGCTCAGTGAGGATCAAAAGCCTCTTCCTGTGCACTGCTAGAAATTTTCCTTATTATTAGCCTGATTTTGCAGACGTGTCTTCGTTTTTGAGGCATCCAGGGGTTTCAGTCATTTTTCATTTTTGTATTTCAATCATTTTGCATTTTGTGGATATGACAGAGGTGGAGCCATCAAGTTTTTGATTTAAGGGCTGATTATTAACTGAGCTTCCCTAGTTGTAATTAATATCATTTTATTTGGATTGATATAACCCAGTTATTCTGCCTCTAAAACTAGCCTTAAAATTCTTGTTTCCAAATCGGAGATTTTGTTCAAAGTTATTTTTATTAAATTGAATTTAATATTATATAGATTAACGTTGTACATATAAACATCGTATACATTAAAACAAACACACACACTCCACCCCCCTACCCACCCTCCAGCTGTCACTCCTATATAAAGACTCTTCACTACTTTGGAACAGTCTGTTGGCGGCTGAGATACAAGACTTTCTGATAGGGCACTTGGTGGTAAATAAATAAGATAAACACGCATAAATAGATAAAAAGAATTAACAATAATGAACAGATGTATTGAAAAGATGAAACAAATAAATACAAGAGAAGTTTAATAAAAAATAATGACAAATGAGTAAGGCTGAACAATTAATCAAATTTAAACCAACACTGCAATGTAACAGAGTGCAATTTTTAAATTGCAGAGTCTGCAATTAAAAAAATAAAAAAATAAAAAAGGTGTCATGTTCACAGACCTGGAGGGGAAACAGTAACTTGTGCTCCTTCTTCTTTAAAACCATCTTAAGTCAGAATGCTGTCTTTTCTGGCAAAAAACATTACAAGTCTACAAGGCTTAAAGTTAAATCAATCAGTCCATATTCTCCTGTGATCGTGATAGTTAAATAAAGATACATTATTCATATCAGTTCATGCTTCAATCTATTTCATTTCATCATAGCATGTAGGCCTGGCCTTCATACTATGCAATGGTATAGGATGATATATTAATCATGCAATAGTAATGTTATTAATATTAATAATGCAAAAGATACCCCCCCCCCCAAAAAAAAAAAGAAAAAAAAAGAAAAAAGAAAATAAAATAAAAATAAAAATAAAATAATTATAATAAATTTAAAAATAAAAATAAAAATGCATGCTAAATCGCAATTGCAATATTAGTCCAAAAAAATCGCAATTAGATTATTTTCCAAACTCGTTCAGCTCTACAAATGAGTAAAATCCAGAAGCAGCATGACCAAGTCATAAAATAGAGCATGTCAAGGGCCAAAGCAAAGATCCATGTTGGCAAATTAAAAAAAGCTATGGGTATAAGTTCAAGACCTCCACTCAAATAATAACTAAGAGGACTGTGATTCATTGTTAGCAAAGATTTACATCGGTTTTCGTCTTTTTCACTGCTTAGTTGTTTTGTCATTCTTAGCAAGCTGCTTTATAAATCTGCAAGGGAAAATGCTAGCAGCCATTTTTGTTGCTCCCAGGAAAAGATTGCTACTCATGTTGATAAAATCAATTAAGTTTAGATATACTGATCAATATGATCCTTCCCCGTCTAAATTTTGAAAGACCTCACAGTCAGGAAGAAAAATGTCAAAAAGAAGATCATTCCTTTTGAGGTTGTGAACACAGTAACAACTGAAGCTGAATTTTCTGTCACAATGGGATGAGCATGTAAAGAAATGAAAACTCGGTATAACAGTTTAATTTAGAGCGGCAGGAGTGGAGGATGTGCAGATTTTTCACACTGTGAGGTCTAGTCTGAGCTTCACCAAGGACTTAACACATCCCCTGAGGCGAGTTCACCAAGCCTTGAAAGCTTTGAAACCCTAATTCTGAGCTGCAGGAGAATTCCCAGACTGTTTTCAACTATTTAAATGATTCAACAGTGTGTTGGACACAGCTCATCTGAAAGGTCCAAGCTGAATTCAACTAATGTCTTGAACAAGTCCTCAAGGTAATGATGACAACTTTTGGGACTTTGTGAAAAAGTTGTCAGATTCAAGTGACTCAGAAGTAATGAAGATTGACTTTATTCACATGGGGAAAATTTAAAAGAGGAGGGAACTTGCCTAAACACATCCTCACCCCTGAATGCTGTTTCTGATGATAGAGCAGTCAACTGAGGTTGTGAGACAAGACACCCTCTGTTCTCTGCAGAATTCAAACTAGCCAATTAATGTAGGGTTTTGTGCATCACAAAAATGAGTCCACTTAACTTCAGCGTGATCAAAATTTGAGTCACAGACAAATTTTAAGGATCAGTGGATCCTGCCGGAGAAAAACTCTGAAGCAGGAGCCTCCTTAAATCGAACATGGCACCTTAATTGGGGTCAAGACCAGTCAAAATCCTCATTAGAGAAGAATTTGCCTTCCAGTTTCAGGATGAGTCCACCACACACAGCTTCACTGATAACAGACTGAGGATAAGCTCCAGTAGAAGCACCTCAACAAAGACACCAGTAATCAGCTGTGTAATGGAGAATAAAGGAGACAAACACAGATTAAAATCACAAGGAAGAAAAGGACCAACATCAAGACTCAGCATCAAAGCCTGCCTGTGTGTGTTTTAGAGCTGGAGGGAGAGTTCAGTGAGGAAGGAGCTCCACTGAGCTGCTTCATCATCATTCTCTTTTACAATCCTTTTATTTCATCTCAACTTCTTACGGCATAATTTGTCTCTGCACTGATCCAGTAACCTGTTTCTATCTTAATCCTTTCCTCTATAAACTCTCTTTGTGTGTTTCTGTGTGTGTCAGATGAATGTGGAGTCAGTTTGACCAACTGCTTTGGCGTTACTCTGTCTCCTCAGGTTATAGTGTGTCTGTGTCTGTGTGTGTGTCTGTAAGCAAAGAGAATATGTTTCAGTGGAGTAAATACAAAGCACACTTTAAAGTCTGAAACATAGCTACTCATAATTCTGGCACACTTAATACAACACAAAGATGTCTGACACCCCACAGAATGAGGGATCCTAAGAGGAGGAAAAACTGGTAGTTTACATTTTGGCTAAAAGTCATTGTTTCTTTACCACAGTTATGCCAGGAGCTCAAACGTCCCTGATATTACAGGACTACCATTTCAAACAAAAAGACATGTTTGGGGTACATGAGGGAGGATGATGAGTTAGTGGGAGTTTTAAATGTCTGAGAAAGAAAAGAAAGACAGAGGAGAAAGAGAGGATATTGAAATGTCTAAAGCATTTACAGTGATGTCAAGTCAGTAACGCAGTGAAGCAAAAAGCAGTGAGAAGACAGGGCCCAACACAGTCAGCATGGGTGACAGCTGATTATTTAGTTTCCATGTCTTTACACTCTGTTAGTGTGTTTGTCAGTATGTGTGTGTTCAGTTCAGAAGTTTATAATCCGCATTCCTGCTCTTCCATGGATAATTTTTTTTCCCAGAACCTGGAACAATCCCCACAAAACACACAATCCAATTAAATTACAGTCAGGACCCTTCACACCAATGAAAAGCAAACACTCACCCTGCCAAGGCAAGAAACAACATTGGGACACAATCTGATAGAAGATACATTAACTGGATGTCTGAGAGATGGAGGAGATTAAAAAAATGTTTAAGCAATTAAAGCAGGGGAGTCTGGAGGTGCAGGGCCAAAACGGCTGAATGCACCGCTGCATGCAGCCCAGTGGTGTTTGCAATTTGGCAGAAGGGTTTGTGAGAAAACACGGACATTTTACATCAATCATTCCGTTTTTTTCTTTTGTTTCATGCCTACCCTTTGTAGTTAACTCTCTGGTTACAGTTTTGGAAGCTTGAGCAAAATAAGTCTTGTTAGATTTTATCAATGAAACAGAACTTGCTAGGCGCCGCTCTGTTGGCTATGGCTGCCTTTTGCAGCAGCTCTCTCTTCTTTGTCCGTTTCTTGTAATTTTTTCGTCTCTTTTTCGTCATCTTTGGAGTGGATTATTACTTTGTATGGCTCATTTGTTGGTCATGGACACCAAACTTTTTGTGGCTTCAGTGATATTTTTACTGCTTTTTCTCCTGTGTTTGTCTGGAGATCCTACATGTAACCATGGCTGCATTGTTAACATGTGAACTCAGCATGTCAATGCTAACTGGTGTAAGGCCTGATGTCTTCCCTCAAGAAAGAAGAAGGAGGTGAGGACAATGTGCTGGTTCTCAGGTGTGAGCTAAGAAGTGACGACATGGACCTGTCCTTCCATCCATCGTTATTGGGAACGTAAGATCTATCTCCAATAAGATGGGACGAGCTAGCTGTGCTAACCCAGCAACAGAGGGAATACCAGAGGGCAGAGTAGCATCATGCTATTCACAGACATGGCTAACAGAGCTAACATCAGACACCAACACCACATTGGAAGAGCTTCACCTGCTGTGAGCAGACAGGATCCAGGGGACAGAGATGGAGCATGACTGAAGAAGCTCAGTCCTGGACCCTGTGGAGGTGGAGACTGGCTGAACTGGACGATGATGGACAAGCTGTCATTATCTGTTTCTTATGGACCTTTTTGCACTTTCTATGCACTTTCTTACTTTAAATTTCTTGATTGCTGCTGTGACTTCAATTTTGTTGTACTTGTTACAATGACAATAAAGTTCTATTCTATTCTATTCTATTCTATTCTATTCTATTCTATTCTATTCTATTCTAAAAAAAAGCAGACTGGAAGCGCAATACCAGAGCAAACAATGTGCTAAAACTGCATCTGCAACATGCCTCCATAAGAAATAGGCGTTATGTCTGTTAGAGTAATGGTTATATCTGAGCTGAAGAAATTCACAGCTTACCTTAAAAAACCCAAATAAATAGGTAAAAGCAAGAGGAACATTTCAACTACCTCCTCCTCTACAGCGCATCTTCACAGATTCTATGAAGGCTGGGAATTGAGTTCCCAAAAAAATAAAGCCTGACTAATAAACAACATCATGAACGTTCTCAAGGTCAGGCAGTTACTACACTCTCTGCTTCACATATTTTACTGTCAGCTTTTCTCAGCTGAGAAATATAAGATGACAAGCTGATTTTTTATGATGAAAAAATATTTGTGATCAGTGCAACATTTGAGGTTGTGTTTCTGATGGGTGTTAAGAGACTGCAAACTTACTCAGGGATTTTTTTTTTCTCTGTAGAAATGGGTCGAACCCAACATTCTGCTTCATTTATATCACTTACTGCTTATTATTCGTACAGCTTCATATTGATCACAGAGATCATAGGACTCACTCTGTTTTGCTCTCTAAAGCTAGCAGAAGTCGTGCCAGCAGAGATTTTTTTAAAAAGTCAGTGAATATATATGTACACTATTTCTCATTCAATACAGACAGTGGGAAGTGATCAAAGCTGTGTATGCATGTTCGTGTGTTATCAAAGGCTTCCGCTCCCCCTGCAGCAGTCTGTGGAGTCCTGGCTCCTCACATGCACAGGGTCAGCAGTTTTCACAAGAACACTTCAGTGTGGGAGCAGACACACATGCACACATAATTCGCACTGTAACACAAGTTTTATTGAATTAAAATCACCCTTGATACCTTACCGAAGCGCGTGTTCTGCTCTCTAATCTTAACCCTCACTTTTCCCAACATACAATACTATGCACTCAATCGACACGAAGCTTGTGGCAGCCGTCCAAAACTGAGTTATGTCTTTGCAAAAGAAACATTTAACCTCAAGCTGTTTGAAGTTGCAGAAGTGAAACTGTGAATTTTGATGTTCTTGCAGATGCAAACTGCAGGCAGTCTGGCTTGTATGAATAACTATTACTAAAACATTTCAGTCCAGTTTGTGTTTTTTTTTATGAATAATCAAGGTTGCATGGTGAAAAATTAAATCGTAGCCACCTGCTCATACAGACAGCTCAGTCTGCACAGAAAAGGAAAAATTAATTATGACCTCAATCAAGTATCAACTGTCATTGTTTTGTTTTTCTAAAAGCTGTTAAACTTCGTTAATTAGGTTGTTTGGAGTTTTAAAATTGAGAGTTAACAAGCTATGCTTTTGTTCACTCCTTTCTAAATATGTCATTTACTTCTTTTGCCCTTTTCCTTTGTTTAGCTAGTATTTAACTTCCTTAAATTTTCATTCGTACATTATGTTGTGCAAACACATATTTAGTTGTAACTGGGAAGTTATGTACTCAAAATAAATTAATTTAAAAAAAAAAGAGTTGAATTACTAATGATCTACTTGGACAAGGCCACACATATTTTTTTCAGTGTATAACTTTAAATCAATGCTGTGCTGTAAAAAAGCAGAACAATAAAGCCATTCTTCTCTCTTAGTTAAACGCACTTTCACTTTTATTCCCCCCACATTCCAAGTAGGTGTATAAAACTTGAAATTGCTCAGCTCATAAAGAGACATGCACACTCTTAATTCAAGTGTAAAACAACAAGCACCCAGTGAGTCTTTAATTCAACGGTGGAAAAAATCTCCCGAAAAGCTAAACAACCTCATAAAACTTTGTAATTAAAACAGAAATGTCGGTTTATGTCCCACTGCTTTTTACCTTGCAAAGCCAGTTCATTGTGCAGCCCGAGGACATCCTGAACCATGACAATATGACCTGACTGGCAGTCTCTTTCCACTATGAAGACATCCAAAAGCCTCATCTGTGAGTGTGAGGGTGAGTGTGTGTGTGTGTGTGTGTGTGAGTCAGTGTGTAGTAAGGGCACTACCCCATGTTGACATGTAAGAGAGACTTTATGGAAGGGCAATAACAGCAGGGATGGATGTGCTTTCAGGGGGATGCCATGTCACAGGGTTCCTTTGTGAATGCATGTGTGTGTGTATGCAGTGTGTGTGTGTATACAGGATGTGTGTGTGTGCGTGTGTGTGATATTTTGGCACCATTTCAAGCTGGCAATAGAAGGTTTACTGAAGCCATAATGCATTTCTTGGTCACTTAATGCAAGAAACCATTACCCTGTCAAATCTGATATGTGTCTGTAGCTACAAGTCTGTGTATACTTGTGTGCGTGTGTGAATAAGAGGGAGAAACTATGTGTGATACATATCAAATTCCCACTACACTTTTACAGCCTTCTGTGCATTCCCACTATAGTCTCCTCTATTGCTCTGGTTATCATGTAGCCTGTAATGGGACCTGCACAATAAATGTATACATGGTGTTTAAGGCATACAGACATTGTCAATAAAAACACACAGAGTGAGGAGATAGGCCTTCACTGACTTATGTCTATGTGAAACGATTTAGATATTTATGGGGTTGTCGGGGATTGCACTCAGTGCATCATTTTGTGTCCCGCAGACATCACATTGCTCCAAAACTTCAATTATTTTCTTTTATTGTAAGCGACAAGCATTTCCCTCGTGCAGATAAATATTGAATGACCATACCAATGGAAGTACTTATGGAAATGTCAAAATATCATAAGCAGAAATGATAAAAATCATTTGGGTCATTCTTGTTTAAATGCTGACTGGTTGGTTTCTTGGGAATATGATATATCCATGTGATATTGAGTTAACGCAGAATAATAAAGCTGTCTGTGTTAGCAACATGCATTATAGAAGAGCTTCTTTTTTTCTTCTCAAACTCATCCCACATATGTGCTGCCATCTAGATATGGTGCTCATTGGTGCTTATGGATACCACTCTCCATTATTTAGTGAAAGGATAAGGTCATATTGTGTTAAACTATTCTCTTTTTGAGTTGTTAAATAAACTGTTTGGAATAATTTAAAGTTCAACAACAAAGGTCGTGCATGAAAATGAACTCCACTGTGATTTCCAATATTAGTCACCACAGTGAGCTATTTTCATTTTTCACTCAGCACATTTTGTTTAGCATCCCTATTACAGTCCACCATCAGTTTGGACATCTGCTGCCCAGATACTTTGACAATTTTCCATATTGTATTCAGGATGCAGTGACATACGCCAGAAACACGGCAACATAAACATACATACCATACAACTCTACTCACTCAGTGGTGTAGATATTTTAGCTGAAATCAAACCCTCAGAAAGGATAAACACCAGGATAAATGTGCAGAACCTGGTTTGATAATGAGCTCATTCATACCAAGCAATTCTTTTTTGCTCAGTCTCCTTCTCTTATACAAAATTAAGAAAACAAGCTAAAGAAGAGAGATTTGTTCATTCATAAGTGAGCATCTTGAAGAGGCCAATTGTGTGTGTGTGAGTATTTAAGATAACACACACCCACCACTCAACTTCCTTTTCCCCTCACTTACAACATAATGTTCTTTTTCTCTTGATTTCCTTCTGGCTGCAAAGCAATAATATTTGAAGAGGTTCACAGTTAAGTAAGCATGGAGGGAAACCAAACCTTTAGCAGACTCATTTACTGGCCCTCTCTTCTGGTTAGCACTGTCCATCACTGCTGGCATGTTTAATCAAGGCCTAAAAATAGTATAAATAAAACTAAATCTATTCAAAGACAAGGAAGCACGAATGACCGAAAAAGAGATGAAGTTAGCATTCATCTTTATAATTCATCTCAATTAGAGCAGCGGGAGAAAGAACCAGCATTGCATGAAAGTGAAGGCAGAGCCAATATTACACCATTCATAAAAATTACGCAAAGAACACAGGGGAGCAAGGTGGTACTAAAAGAGCTGAGAGGAGGGAACAACTCCTCTATTATCCTATTTAGAAACACCCCTCCCTTCCTGTACTCCCTCTCCTCCTCTCTCCTTCATCCCTCTCCATTCCTGTGCTCCTCCATTTTCTCCTGTTGAAATCCCTTTTAAGTGCTTAGAAGGAGAGCAATGTCCAAAACCACTCTCCAAATCCCCATGTGCGTGCTTGTCCCCATTTTTAAGTGCCTGTGTGCATATGTGGGTGTGTGTTGGAGACAGGGAAAAGAAAGAGGGGTTGAGAGGATAACCAATATATGTGAGAAAATGTCAAGGGTTTTCCAATTCTCTGTTTGGAGGGCGGAAAAGTCAACAATATTTTGTAACCTGACAAACTCTGAATGGTTTGGGAACCGTTGCTGCCGATTGGTGGACAGATTATTTTCTGTCCCACGAGTAGCCGGTCTGTGAGAAACCAAGAAGAGGCGTGCATATGTGAGGACTTCAAAACATGCCGTCTGTGTGTGTATTTATGCTGGTGAGAGGGAGTCTGTGAGTGATAGCGAGGGAAAGAATGTGCTGAAAGGTGAACTCCAGAGGGGAAATCAAAGAGGAAGGCATTCATTTGTAAGTCTGTCTGTGCCTCGTTTAATTTATGTGAGAGAAAATGTGTAATTTCCTCAGACAAACACACACAAGCAAGAAAGAGTGCTCTGTCTCTCAGCAGTATGTGAACACGCTTTTTAAATAGCCCCTTCTAAACCTCACAGACTGCTAAGTCATTTCACCACTGAATGTGCTCAGTGTATATACTATACATATATATAAATACATGTACTTTTTTTGGGACGATACCAATACTGGTTATTAGTAGGCAAAGAGGCAGATAACCGATATTTGAAGCCGATATTCATTTGCAGTCAAAGTGAAAATTTTAGCTTAAAAAATGTTGAACAATACAAACTCCAACACTTAACTGCAATCAAATGCCTTTAAGCATATGTTTATTTAACAGCTACCAAGCTTGGCGGCATGTTTTATAAAGTTTACTGAAAACTTAAAAAAATAAAAAAAACTAAGGTTTCCTACAGTAGAAAAAAGTCTCCAGTGTATGTGCTGCCTTTTACAGGCATGTAATTCAGTTGAAATAATTTTCTGTTGGGTTTTTCTAGACTAATTTTAAATTACCATCTAGGGCTTCCATAGAGTAGACAAGGAGAAATTCTGTGTAGAGAAGCTTCAGAGCCAAAGAAACACAGATTTGTGGGTTTCAGAATGGGTTTCATATCGGCCGTCAGATTATATATTTTTTTTAAAAAGGCCAAATATTGGCCCCTATAATCAGCCTGGCCAACGATCGGTCAACCCCCATATATATATATATATATATATATATATATATATATATATATATATATATATATATATATATATATATATATATATATATATATATATATATATATATATATATATAGATATATATATATATATATATATATAGATATATATATATATATACGTATGTATAGTAAATACCTATCTGCGTCTGTGTCTGTGCATGTGTGTGTGTGTGTGTGTGTTTGTGTGACATTGTGTGTTGGGTAATCAATTCTACAGCAGGAACAAAAGAAACCATTCATCAAGAATAAAGGAAATGTAGCTCTTACAAAGTATATCAAACCTTTCTTTAATCTTATTTTCTGCCTTTCTTGTTGATCCATCCCATGTTTCATCTCTTACGCTTTCATTTCCTCCTCTTACTCCCAATCCCCCTCTTTTTCAACCTCTTCCTCTTCCCTCTCGTCTTTATTGACCTCTTTTCCCTCCCCTCTCCCTTTTTCTTTCCACCCTTCCACTTTTTAAGTTTCCACTGGAGAGATGTTTACGAGGTCAGTGCATAAAACGAGTGCTCAGGGCGCTCACACACTAAGGAACGAATAAAATCAGACATTTGTAGCATCTCAGTTCACCCCCCTCTTTCCTCTACCCTCCAGCCCCATCACCCAGGGCAACCCACACTAAATGCATACACTACAACAACAGGCGTATGTATGGACACAGACCAGGGCTGAACCATACATGAGCGTGTGCGCATCCACATGTCAACATACACACACAGTTTGTTTTGTTTTGATGTACTCAAAATGACAGACTTCACAAAGTGCTGCAGAGAAAATTATCTGTACAATATACAGCTGTCAGCTTGTGACGCAGACACACTGTGAAAAGAAATGACAGCCCCGGGTCTGTATGGCTGTTTGTAGAGCTGCTTTACCTAAATGTGCGATTTTAATCAAAGTAAAGTGCTGCAGTTTGTGTTTGTGTAGTGATCATTCAAACTAGTTGAAGTTCGTGAACAGCAGCTTTCTAAATTTTTAACAAAATAGCCTCACTTTGTTAATGTTTCAATGTTTGCAGCCTCTACAGAAGATTTTAAACCTGCACATTTGAGTGTTACATAAACTTAACTTATGCATGAGTGTACAGCCAATAATAGCAGGAAATAGAGGGCCAAGATGGAAAAATAAGAAATGTTAGAAAAAGCAACAGTGCTTTTTGAAGAGCCTGTGTGAGTGATGCTGTAAAATTAAGGATAATGATGACGACAGGATACAAATACTGACAAGCTACCTCAGTTCAAGCTCATTATTTTTGTCTCTCGGGGTGTTTTTTGAAGAGACAGTTAAAAAAAAAAAAAGCTGAGCCAAATGCCTGGCCCTCTCACTTCTTAGGCATTGCCATATAAACAAACTTATTTTACACAATACACTTGAGGTTAAACTTCCTTTTTCAAGGCTATAAAACTGACTAGGTTATACTTTTTTTAACATAAAATCTATACATTGACAGAAGAAGAGGAGGAATAGGCTGGTGGTGTTATCCCTTGTTGTGTGCAAGATGCAGAAAGAGTACCCGACTGTTATCTGTCATGTCCTCTGACATGACTTCATGATTTGCATGGCTGTAGTAGCCAAACATTATGCCAAGGCCAGCTAAGGAGTTCAGTGTTTTCAAAACTACCTTGCTCTATTTACAAATATAGTATGCAGTAAATACTTCATTATTATTTTGAGTTTAGTACAGTGGTGCAGTAGTATGTTAGTCTCTTGGTTATTGTTTCCTAATGAAAAGAACTCTTTGGATCATACTGCAACTGAAACAAAAACTGCATCAGTCAACAAACATATGACACAAAACCAAGAAACTAACTTACAAAGAAAGGACAAAAAGAAGAAATTTGTGCAATAACTTTATCCATTACATAAATGCAACACTAAGAAAATACAAAGTGAGTGACTCACAGAAATCAGGCTTTATAATTGAGTTTAGAGTGACTACATGTAGTAAACAATGTAATCTCTGTACAACTACTTTTGGATCGCAGGCAGAGGGAAAACAAATTAAAAGATCAGAACAAACAAAACAACCCAGCACCGTTGTTGCCCCTGCCGAAAAAATAATTCGACCTTAATTTGAAAGAAGGAAATTAGTTGTTGAATAAATTACTCCAATTGAATTGCTTTGCTTTATGACTCTCAATCTGCATTAAAAGCATTACTGATTTAAATGACCACTTTGGCCTCCTCCATTGGTCCGTACTTCCTCAATTCTCTGGCTGATGTTTTTTGAGTGATTTGGAAAAATGTAAAATAAAAAAAAATAAAAATTATGATTTCTTTCTTTATCTTCCAGAAACATCGTTGGAGTATGCTGAGGCAGACACATATTCTCAAGCACACAAACAGGTAGGCTGTTAAATAAGTCTAAAGGGGGGGGTGTCCAGGCAAAACTTCACATTACTCATCTTTCACTTAGATTTAAAAAAAAAACATTTTCAGAGTTTTAATGCACTGATTCTGTGGTTTTTAAATGTCAAAAGCTTCTGTCCTGTCACATATGTGAGGACATGAGTTCCAGTCTCTCAGTACTTGGGTCTTTGTCTCCTGTAAAGGTTGATCGTGGAGTATGTGGGTCTCATGTTTGTCCTCTTAAAAAGCAACCTGAGGCCAAAACCTTTCATGAAAATTGTTTAAAGTCCTTCTGTGTGGTCACTCCACTCTGCCTTTAGGGTGGAGTTACACTTTTAAATGGGGGCTCAGTCTGAATAAGTGCTGCCATCTGAGCACTGGTGTGTGTCCTGGGTTCCATCTTTCAGTAGCCAGGGAAGCGCAGAGGGTCATGTGACAGAGAAATGGAGAGACAGAAAGAAAGAGGGGGAGAGAAAGAGGGTTTGCCACCTCCTCGGTCACCCTGTGGTTTGTGGCTCTGCGCTCCCAGGCCGCCTCACATTCCTGCATCAAATTCTTTCCCTTGCTTCAGCTCTCCATTAACAGGGATCCTGGTCTTACTTTTTGGGGGTTATCATGACTTAAGATCACTGCAGGAAGCCAGCAGCAATGTTTAAAGAAGAGAGCTCAGTTTGCAGAAAAGTTAGCTTGAAATTAAACTCTGGTGGCTACACTTTATCAAGTTATGAAAATGATGAGACCAACTCTTTAATAAATCATGTGCAACACTCTGCAAAACAATCATGTTATAAAATGGATTTAATTCAACCCTAAAATAAAAATAAAAACTGAAAGGAGAGGCGTTGGATCACAGACTCTTGTCAAAATGCCCTGAAAAACTCTTCAGAGCTATCCTCAGAGGAACTCTGCAAGTGGATTTCTTGTGACATTTTGGCATTGATCTTTGCCATGTGTCAGTTTTCTGCACTCACATACACACGTACGGGCACACACCCACCCCTACCTGACACTTCCCCCTAACACTGTCAGTCAGCCAACAACAAGCAGCAACAAACAAACATAAAGCCTTGTCCAAATCAAACCATAAGCCAGTTTTCTGATTTAATTCATAAACCAACACGAGCATCCTGCTGCTACATGATGAGCTGATTCCACCGCCTTCTATAATTGGCTGTCTCGAATGTCAATCACCCAGATGGGGCCAGCTGGATGTCAAAGATGGAGCTGGTTGGATGTAAACTGGAAGTACTTGGCTTTGCTGAGTGCGTAAGTGCTCACTGCATGCTCTGAGCCAAGTTTTAAGCTGCTGAGCACAGACCTAATTTAGCGAGCTAACTCATGTTTTGTGGTGGTAAACAAAACAATACAATGAAATTTGGTAACAATGGTTGCATAAATACTCAGGCAAGCAAATGTTAAATTGAGTGCAGGAACAAAAACACACACAGGAACACACGGTGAATGCTCTGACCTCATTTTGCTGAACTAGACATGGCCTCGACAATTTCGTCTCAGCATGCATGCTGGGAAACACACACAATCACATACATGCTAACCCTCACAGTCCCTCCAAAAAGACTCAGTGGACTCAATGTTTGCCTTCATTACTGCAGTAAAGAATGCTGAATGGGAAATATGAGGATTGAGGAAATGAGGACAGAACTGAGATTTCTATAAGGTGAAGGTGGAGGGGAGAGTTTGTTTGAAAGCATCATCAACTCTAAAAGAAAAACTTTACACCTGACGTTCAGCCCCAAGTATTAGGGGTGTAAATCACCAGTTTCATGACAATACAGTACGATATTGATTCTTTGGACAACGATATGATATTTGCCGATATCACAAAGTCTGTCATGATACGATACAATATGATTCAGGGGCCTTCGATCGATTTAAGACGATATAATGTCCTCACTGAACACAATCAGCAACATTTCACCTGAGGCAAGAAAGAAATACAAAACAATTTTGATAGTTTTATTACTGAAATGTGGAACGATGTGCTGATCTTCGGGTATGATGGTTTGTGGAGGATTATAGCCATCTGTATGATCTAATTATGTTTTAAAATTAAAACTGGTTAAATAAAGGTAAAGTGCTTTTTTGCCCCCACAATTACCTTATGGGTCTTACTGTTATACTGTAATGGTTGATTATTATAACAAGTAATGATGCAACACTATAATTAAAAATGACTGATTACATAAACTTTATTATTGACATCCAACATTTGACCATTTTCTATCAAACCAAAAATGTGAAGCTTTGATTTTAATTCAACCCAAACATTTCTATTGTTCAAAATTAGAACGATCAACTTAACTAACTTAACATTGATAGTTTTTTTTTTTTTACTGTGATGCCTGATAACCACAGTTTGTATGTCAGTGTGATCAGACTTTGTTTCACTGTGTAATAGTCGATGTGGAGGAGGAATGACACTAAGCTCTCGCCGTTTTACTTTTTAACTATTTGAAATTTCATGAATCAGTGGCTAAAAAATCAAATTATGAGATAACTCAATGCAGTCGTGTGATGATGCACTCCTGTCGTGTGTGCAGCATGCATCCTCTGCAGTCAGGTCGACCGTATCTTACCCGGATACAGGAGAGCTATTTTATGATTGGCCGATATGTCTGGCTCTCTTTTAGCTCTGTGATGCTAACAGCGTCTTGCTACACGTTCGCCTACAGCGGTGTGACTTGGTGGGTGCTAAACAGTACGTTTTACAGCAGGAGAAATATCAGGTGTGGCGTGTCAGAGAGTGAAAAGGTTCAAACGCGTGTCTCATACGCTGAGTGCGTGAGGCTTGAGAGGAAACTTCAGAACGACTTGTGGATGGCTGGAAACGGACATGCGTGTCTGGTCGGGATTTCAAAATAAAGGAATACATTAAAGATCACAATGTTGATCGATGTTTTGACTTTCCATTGATGTGATTGGATCATTGCTTAACCAATCGATGTATCGATTTATATCGATGGATCATTACACCCCTACTAAGTATCTACAACATGAAGCTGGTCAGGCTTCAGCCACATATCTTTTCACAATGTACCGAATACATTATTCAAACAAGCGTAGATGTGATTTTTTTTAAACAGAATCTCATTTTGTCAAAGTTGTAAAGCGAGAAGTTGAAGAGGACGTTGTGTCAAAATGTGAGGGAGGAATAAAATGCCAAAAGAGAGAAAGAAGGAAAGACAGTGTCAGCCTAATTGGTTTGGCGCCGTCTGCCCATTTGAATTCGAACCACCCCTCCTTCTGTCTCTATCTCTCGCACATATATACACACACATGCCAGACAAACAAGGACAAGAGCTCAAATAGTATTGACAATGATTGACAAACAGGGCAGATGGTTATCTGTGTACACACTCAAACACAGAGATACTAATTAAGATGAAAGAAAGATAAAGAAAATTACAAAAGGGTACAGAGATAATCAAATGTGAGATAAAGCAATTAAGAAGTACTTAGTGTGAAAGACAAAGGAGGAACAGAGTGACTCGTAAGTGAAAAGAATCAGTTAAAGTACACTTTAGAGGGTCTAAATAGAAAATTAAATAGCAATGTGAGATTACTGGTGGTGGTTAGGCTGCATAATTTTGACCCGTGAATTTATTCTGCTGGCAGACACAAGCCTACATTAACAGTAGAGTAAAAAGAAGAAGAAGTCAGGCAGTTGAGATGTCAGATATAGTGTAGCTTTTTTGAAACATCAACATCTCTGTGCTTAAAGTTAGCTAACTGTATGCAGCAGGAAACCTTTTCACCTGCTAAACCAATTCTAGTGTCTTAGCTTTAAGCTTGCAAGCCTGTTAACTCTTCACTTCTTTATTTGGCTGTTAGGTACTTACAGCAAACATAATGCACAGAAAAGTTGTTGGGAAGCTTTAGGAACTAGCTATCAGCTTGTACTAGCATATCCTTGCTAGTGGCTGTGTTAGCAGCTAGCTTCTACTTAGCCAAATAGCTAAGAGACAAAATTACCCCACATATCTATCACACTGTGCAACCTCGTGATGTGATTAGATTATTAAATCTTTTTCAGTTTTCCTCGACAATTCCTAAACACACATTTCTCTTAGCAGTTGCTAGGCTATGCATATTTGGCTGACCTTTTTGTCTGGTGTCCTTTTTCTCTGGTTTTCTGTGACCAAATCCCAGCTGAGCTTTTTTTTTTTTTTTTTTTTTGTTATTTCTATTTTTTTCACATGGCAAGCAGCCACTGGAGGAGAAAAAGAAATAGCAGAATGGAAGAAGTTGGCTTGAAAACATACAATATGGCATTAATTAGTGTTGAGTCAGTAGCAAGTTACCACCCTGCCTCAGCATTTGTGAGTGTGTGAGTATGGTGTGTATGTGATTTGCGTGTGCGTGAGTGTGTGTGTTAGTGTGGGTGGGTGTATACCACCCTCTCAGCTTTCCACAGTAGCCAACAAAGGGACAAAGAAATCATGTGTTTCAAATTGTCAACTCCAGGACTGGAAATATATGTGTAATCACTACAGCATGTTAACAGCTAAACAGGAGAGGAACACACAACACTGAACTCATAAGCACACAGGCGAGCATACACAAACTAATGGAATCAATATGTGGACAACAAACACTTGGAAATACTAATAAAATGTATCTAAGAGCTCGAGGGTAACAAGAAACACATCCTTTATTGTGTAGAGGTGGAGGTGCGTCTTATTCCCTAACATTTCTCACAAAATCTAAGTGCTAGATTGAGGCTTCTGACTGCATGACTCACCAACACTAAGACCAACTGAGCAACGAGCTTCATGTGCAGAATTTTAACAGCAGCTGCGTGATCAAAATCAACCCATTTTCGCCAAGTCCTCCTGTGTGCTTCCCAAGGAGAACATTACATCAGGCCGATGGTTCCCTATCTCCTTTTACGTGCGTCAAGATAATGAGAACAGCACTCGTGATTTCCCCCTTTAATTTCTGCATTCATCACCCTCTTTGCACTCTCTCTGTAACTGTACTCCTTTCAATAAAGCATACTCCTCACAGGAAAGAACTTAGCTCCCTTTAAAAGTGAAAATAACTGTAAGAAGTAGGCTTTTGGGGTTCGACAGTTCTGCAGTTCATGCGAGACTTACTTATCCGAGGGGTATCTTATTACATCCATTCATTCTGGAGCAAGAGCAGTGTAACCTTTTGACTAGGGAGCTAAATCATGGCCATTATCCACCGGTAGTGCTCGTTATTCTGCACTCCCTCTGCGGGACGGAGTGGCCCGATTGACTAACTGTTCCCTAAACTGTTTCCTTTACCAAGAAGGCGAGACAGGAAGGCAGCATGGTGAAAAAGGGAGAGGCAAGGATGAAGGAAAGGCCAATGCGTCAGATTGACGGCTTCTCCAAACTGTTTTACTTTATGTCGAGCAGACGCATAAGAAAGGAAGCCAGAGGGGGAGACGTCACGTTGATTAATACTGCCAAAATTATCCCCCACTCAGATGGGGTGTCATTTTGCAAAAGAATCCAATTCAGTCACACAAATGAATAGAAGCTTTTGTTCTATGTGGAAAATAAATTACAAGTAAGGGCTACGCTTAAAACTAAATACGAGGAGCAAAGGAGGACATAGGAAACCTATTTCCAAACCCATAATTTTAACCATTTAGGGGATTGACAGTATGACTTTGTGTGTGTGTGTGTGTGTGTGTGTGTGTGTGTGTGTGTGTGTGTGTGTGTGTGTGTGTGTGTGTGTGTGTGTGTGTGTGTGTGTGTGTGTGTGTGTGTGTGTGTGTGTGTCTGTGTGTGTGTGTGTGTGTGTGTGTGTGTGTGTGTGTCTCCTGTTAGTTGATACCTCTCTCCCTGCTGCTAAATATATGACATCTGCACAGGAAACAAATTAGCCTTTTAGGTTAAACACAGGGCTAAAAGATTCCTGGTGTATCTCAACCAGAGTCACTGTGTGTACATGTGTGTGCGCATGTGTGTACATGTGTGTGCGCATGTGTGTATGTGTGTACATGTGTGCATACGTGTGTGTTCTGGTCTAGCCATAGAGATAGGAGTGTTTCTAGATGAGAGAATCCTACATATTTCTTGAGGAATGAGTGGGAGCCGTGGTCCAAGTTTACATTTTGGAAACAAGAACCAAAATACTTTATTCAGTGAGGGTCCTCAGAATTAGAGTCTCATAAATATGTATAAGTGTGTGTACTAGTGGAAAGTTGATATCAGACAGTGTTGGGGCTTTCAGTCCAGAAGGCTGGAGGCTGAATTTCCTCCATCCATGCAGTCTTAGTTGTGAGGACCATTTCCCTGCTAACTGCTGAGTTGTTATTCGGCTGCTGACTGACACCAGCCTAATGGCCGATAATGGTTTCTAGTTTTATGATGCTCTCCTCTTCAAGTGAAACTGTAGAATGCAATCAGCAGTTTCACTTCTGCAACTGTTTCTGTCCTTTTGTCTCCCTCGTGAGCTCAGTCTGCCTTCCTTTTAAAATTAAATAACGGATGACCATATCTCCATATCTCCATATCTCTGAAATTAAGGCAAATAATTAATTGGCTTGATCAGCTTATATTTATGGGAGAGAAAAAAATCCCCAAATCTCCACTGTAAAACAAAACTCATATGACAACAGTCAGGTTTAATCAGAGTTTTCCACAACCTGGATTCAGCAGAGACAAAGTTAGCATGCGTACAGAATTACAATTCATACTTTAAAGTAACAGCGGGGGAAAAATAATGTGGCCTGTGGTTTTAAAAGTATGGACACGGTTTTAAATAATTACAGCCATGAGAGACACATGATAGGCCTGTGGCAAATATCCAGCTCTGCGGCCTTGATATCTTTATATAAGCGAGATCAGATTTTAAAAATATCAGACACAAAATGACAGAGTGTAAAAGATTTGTAGGCCAAAGTAGAAGAAAAAGCATGCAGAAATGAGATTGCCAGCCTGATTCAGATGGGATCTGCTTTATTAGTGGTAATACAAATATCTGCAGCATACACATAAAGGAAGTCATGATAGAAAAAACTCTTTATTGTTATATCCGTTCTCAGAAGAAGAATAAAGGCAGTAAATGTAAACCACCAGCGCAGACAGAAGTCGTATGTGTGTTGATGTTTGAGGAGTGCTGGGTTAAGTTAAGGCTAGATGCATCTGTGTGTGCACACTAGAGTCCAAGGATCCAATTTCTGATTTACAGCTGCCCTCCTACTGCGAGACCCGGCCATGGTGCACAAATGTCTGCAAACTCTGCAGCTCTTTTAAGCTCTTTTCAGCTCTAGGACCAATTATATCACTGAGTGGGTCACTTTTTTTTTTTTCTGTTTTCTCCTTTTCTGCATGGGTTAAACTATCCACCTCCAGCTAAATAGTCAGGCTATTAGTCAAATAGTATCTGACTTTTTGTCTTAACACTAAAACAGCAGGTTCAGTGAATAAATTAGGGAAATGGGTTGGAGATTTAGGGCAGTACACAGTCATGCAGCGCTGCTCTCCTCTGTCAAGTGCATCCTCCTTCACCCTTCGCTGCCCCTTTTACTCTCTTTGTTTCCTAGAGCTACCATTCCCCATTGCCCTTTACTCCCTATTTCTCTAGGAACACATGCACGTACACACTCACAACCACTTTGGGTGAAATGCATTCATTTCCTGCCATCTGATTCCAACCTTAACTCTTTCCCTTAAACTTCTTCCCCTATCTCTCAATATTGTCTACTGGTGAGGACATCTGGCAGTAATTTAACGCCGTCACAAAAATCACACATTGGCATCCACTCATCCTCTAGAATACAAACATTATTGCGCACACTCATACCCCCGGCATGCCTTGTCTCTCCTCTCTCTGCACATGCCACAGCAGCTCCAGCCGCTCCCACTGGAAGCCCGATGATTCCCTGCCCTGTCACTGAGGGCCACGGAAAGCCCTGTCACCTTAGGGTAACAGAATGAGGACATAAACCCCCTTCGACAGTCCAGACATGGAGGTATGACACATCTTTAGGACACGGGGTACATATTGGAAGATGGAGGGTGACAGAGAAAGAGATAGAGAGAGGAGGGGGAAGGGGGTGGATGTTGCTAGGGTAGATCAGAGCAGGAGGACCAGTTAACCAATGGGTCAGAAGTAATGTGACCTACTGTCTGTCAGGAGATAGGAGAAGCTTAGTTCATGAGCTCTGAACCAAAAGTCCTTCCGTTATTTCAACATTTGAAGATCTTTGGGTTAAAACACACATCAATGTCTCTCTCTGCTTCAGAAAAAAAACCTGGAGTGCTATTTCATCAGCAAGTGAACTCGCACTTGCATTGGCTGATAGACATCAGTGTCCTTCTCATGCTTCGTACAATCACTGCTTTATTCACCAGCTGACAGTTATCCCCCAATCTTCATAACTTAAGTGTACAGAGTGGTACTTGACATCCTACATTAAAACCATTATCACTGTGTTGAAACACTTAAAAGACACTTGTGCCATAATCTTCAAGGTGCTGCAAACCTCTGCCATGTCACTTCCTTTATTCATGAGCAAACCCCCACAAGATTCTGGTATTGTAGTAATCTGGTATCTGGTTGTACTGGGAGTAATAGCATGTCTTTGAGAAGATATCAGCTGATGATCTCCCCTCAGACCTCTCTAAATTTCAGATCCATTCCCGCATATCAAGTTGCTAATCGTACTGTGAGCAATGGCACACACAGACAATTCTTGGCTGGGTGTTCTGTGTTGCCCACTGCTGGCTAAATCGAAAGCCAGAGAGTTGGCCGCCACACCCCTGAGCTATTTCCTTGTAAGAAGATAGTCAGCAGGTTCCAAGATTAGGAAATACACCCTTTCTGTTTGTTTCTAACCCTGTAGCAATTTGGATGTTTCACTCCAGGTATGTGCAGCCATCCCAAGAGCAACCTCCTGTTATTTCTTTATTCTAGGACATCGTACACCACAATGCCAAACTCATTCTGCTCATTCAATGATTCCTAAAATGTAAGACCAGGAACAGCGGTTTCAAAAAGTGACTGGATGATTGAAAACAGCTTATTTTATGAATTGTGAATGATGAGTGTTTATGTCGTTATATCTGACTTGATTGATAGGTCGAGTTATCGAGTGTCGAGATAGATTTGCTGGTATTAAATTGCACAAGTACATGGGGATAGGGACTACGTAGGGTACCAACCGAATCATGTCAAAAGTACCGGGTATCGATTCATGTAAAGTCAAAAGCCGCGTTTCCACCAAGCAGTCAGGGTCGGTTCGTCTCGGTACGGTGCGCTTTTAGCGGCGTTTCCACAGACTCATCCCGGGACGGATCCCTAAAAACTGAGACGAGCCATCCCACTTTTTTGGGACCCTTTCGTATGGGTGCCAGACTGAACCGATCCGCTCTCGGGAGGTGGAGCAACACACTGCAGACGGTTGATTGGTCAAAAGAATCGTCACTTACCCCGACAGCGGTTGCATTTCTCCTG
Organism: Halichoeres trimaculatus; assembly: GCF_033239565.1. Taxonomy (NCBI): domain Eukaryota; kingdom Metazoa; phylum Chordata; class Actinopteri; order Labriformes; family Labridae; genus Halichoeres; species Halichoeres trimaculatus. Next base: position 28,657,766 of record NW_027437183.1, read on the forward strand.
GTGGCACACAGACTTCTCTGAAACGAAGCTTGATTGCACTTTGTAACAGAGAGCTACACCTTATCACAGAGAGGACAAAATGCTGGATGTCTTCCATCTGTGCTCTTTGTTTACTGTGTCGCGTTTTCTTCTTTGTTGGATTTAACAGTGGGGTAAGCTGCTACGGCGTCGCACTATTGTTTACCAGCTGCGGCTTCCGGCATCCGGCTTACACGCCGCCCACCACTAGAGGGCACACTTTGCTGTGGAAACGCAAACGGGATCAGGCTTAACTGTCCCAAACCGTACTGAACCGACCCGAACTGCTTGGTGGAAACGCAGCTAAAAGGTACCATGTTTAGGTACCTAAAGGCATCCCTGTGACTGTAAGGAAGTGAAAGAGTAGGTAATTTTCCATGCTGGACATGAACACAACATTTCAAGGTTATATATTGAAGATATAAGTTTGTTAAATTGTAAAAAAAAATCTATTTTATTACTAAACAAATTGATATTTTTTACCACATAAACACAAAAAAGTACCAAAAATTGGTACAGTTGAGTACCGGTACCGGGCTTTGGTACCGCACCATTTCAAATGTGAAAGGTACCCATCTCTACAAGTACACGATGCTTTGTTAAAAAATCCCAGTTCATAAATTAGGGCTGTTTTAACCAACCTGGACTTTCTGAGTTATAATTATGAAGAACCTTTCGACACACCCTCACTAATGACCCCTCTTCTCCAGTATTTTACGTACTATCATTTCTGGTCATATGTCCATTAATATGCAACACAGCTTCTCTATGACTGGCAGCTCAGTGGTGACCCTAACCCCGCTGCACAAATTTGCAAAGTAAATTATATTTGAATATAATCGAAGAATCCCTGCATGCAATATAAAAGTACTTGTATTCAAATTCCAGTGTCTCAATGTGTGTTTGCTGCAGTGAAAGTGGGAGAAACTGCAACACCCAGAAGGCCAAGCAGTCTAACAGAGAGCAGCAGCAGCCGACAGGTAGGAAGAAAGAGTAATTGACTCCGACAGGTGGAGTAAACTGAAAAAAATCAGAGACAGACTCTGCAGAGATCACGGCAAGGTACCCTAATTGAAAAAGGCGAACAGAGAAAATCATTAAACAAGCCCCACTGGTGTCTCTATTATTAGATTCCCCTGCTGGTGTCACGCCGATTAAATTCCTCCTTGTTTCCCCTAACAAACTCTAAACTCTCAGACAATTTGTTAAGGAGAGGGATTATTGTGAGAATTGCAAGAGGGCTGCCTGCCTGTGCGTATTTATCTGAAGATGAAAGTTTACTTAAATGTTTCTTTTTCCTGTTCTTACAACTTTTCCAAGTCAAAATGTTGAGAAACATAAAGTCTGAGTTCAGTGAAACGAAACATATTTTAGCAAGAGTTTTGTTGACACTAATTGGGCATTATTACTGGTCTGCTTTATAGCTGCTGTAATGAAATCTCAGAGGAAGAGATCCTTAATATTTCACACTACACTGCAGCTCTTTCTGCAGCCTGGTGCTTAAGTCAATAATTAAAAGGAAAGAAAAGCATTCAACTGAGATTTTCTTTGACGCGCAAATGAAATATCAGCTCTTGAGGATATCTTACTGAATGAGACGGGAACTTAACCTTCCTCTCTGTTTTTCTTTCTCTGCTGTCAGTATTCTTACTCCTTCATTCTCTTGTACTCTGCGTGTTTCACTCTTTTTCTCTCCCTCCTCATCAGTATCATAATATTTTCCATCTGCTCTGAGAGATGGAGACATAAAATGAACCCGAGCCAGCACGAACAGCTGCAGGCATCTATTCCCATATATTACAGTACGCCTAACCCCCTCATATTCCCTTTATGTGGAGCCCATCACTGAGTACACTAGACCCCATTACTCTCATTAGCTTTTACAGCACTTGGCTGCTACAACATTTGCATTTGCAGAGGGACCGACTGCTGATGTAGTTTCAGCAAAACAGACTCGGTTCCATTTGAAATGCGCTGCAAAATGTCTGTTTGTTTATGTGGTTTATGCAGAATTATGATGCATATCCCATGGTTTTAAAACCAAATTATGTTTCCCTGTTTGTAGATAATTTCCTTGGCGTCTGAAAAAAAAATCCACCTGTCATGATATGATTTGTCTCGAATCAACAAAACAAACAAGATGAATAAACAAAAATTAAGAGGCTTGCTGTGTGGTAATTTCACTGCCTTAAAGTAAATGCGATGAAAACGAATTTGCATCAAACATCAAAGAGATGCACAAGCCAAATCGCCTCCTAGTGCTTTAATACAATTTGACTTCAAATGTCTTGGAATGAGCTTAATTCCGACAGTTGGACTACATGCTGCAATGACTTGACAAGCTAGGCACTTGTGTATTCATGAAAGGCAAAAACCCATCTACAAAACAAGTGACGGAATCAGTGAAGTGGACGGTAATTCTTTTCTATGCAGATGAACTGGTTTCACCTTATTTCAAGTCAATGCAGCTTGTTTTGAGCTTTAGAGAAACAGCACCAAACATAATCTTCTCTTTCCTTGCAGGACGCTGACAACAGACACTGCCATTATGTTATTATGGACAAACTTCCTCCCAAAAAAGTACAAAACCACCATGCTGAGTTGGAAGGCAGATGCTTCAAATAAGAAACGTCTCCTCCTAGCCTCAATATGTCTGAAAGCTGCTGAGGTAGTGTAACACTTTGAGCGCTTTTACAGCACAGACAGGACCGCTCGAACCAATCAAGACATGCCGTAATTTCCCAGCGTTGCCCACCACTGCATACACTGACAGGATGATCCTGCTGTGGCACTTCAACAAAAGAACACGTCAAACCAGCTCTATAGCACAGACTAATGTGTCACTTTTTATCTGACCGTCACATCGTTCACTGTGCGTTTTAATTAGCTGCTGCTCAGGTACCTTCAACCAGCCAAAAAATGCCTGAAATATGCTGCCACCTTAAGAATTCAGCACTTTTTTTCCATCAAAACTTTATCTTTCAACTCATCTTTAATTTCCATGTTTATATATGCACACATCTGTTCCCAAAGCACTATTGAATACATTTACAGCAGGTACTGAGGTGATTAAAGTGCCACTATGGTCTTACTGTGCCATAGTTATGGTCAGAGTTTGGACTATAGCGTACAGTATATGTATATGTGGCCCTTTCCTACATTAATAAGCATTGCCTTCTATATTCTGTGTGTGTGTTTGTGCGTGTGTGTGTGTGTGTGTGTGTGTGTGTGTGTGTGTGTGTGTGTGTGTGTGTGTGTGTGTGTGTGTCTCTGCATGCATGCACGCACTGCAGGCTAAAGTCCCAGGCCAGCCCGACAAGCTTAATACCATTATCAAGATTTACAGCGATGCTCATGTGGGACTTACATCAAAATGGTTGGTGTGCAGCACAGACAGAACCCGTGTCCCAATTAGAGAGCCTGAAGAACAGCGGTGCACACACACACACTCACAAACACACACAGACACACCAGGAGATACACAATCCCTTCCTCATACAATCTCTGTGTCTCACTATCTCTCTCCCTCAGACACTTCTGCATACTCAAAATCTCTTCAACTTTGAACACACACAGGAACACACGCACACGCACACGCACGCGCACATGTGCTCCCCCTGGGGACAGTGCCTCTGGCCTTTGCAGCTGGAGGAGTGAAAATGCTGAAACGGTGAAAATGAAGAAAGAATAAGACAGAGAAAGAGCAAGTGAGGAGGGAAGAGAGTGGAGCAGCATCCCAAACAGCTCAAGACAAACACGGCACAGCTTCCAACCACAAAATCCTCTAAAACTCAGCTTTGGCTTCAGATTGTTGTGTGTATCTGTGGCACATTTTCAGTCTGAACCAGTTTTATAACTTGAAAAACAGAAAATACAGAGCTGCCAAGGTATGCAACTACAACCACACATTTCCTCTGTTGAGCAGAGTCACATAGTTAATTTTGAACATTTCAAATAAAAGCAAGCTTTAAATTCAAACAGATTGTTCATAGTTAGGAAATGGCTTTAACTAAAATTTCCATTTAAAAGACAACCTTTTAGCTCAATATATATTCAACGTTTAAATGAAATGAAAGGAATGTAATCATTTTAGGGAAGCAGTGTCTGTGATCTGAATGCAAATGCTTTTTCATGTCTGCCTCTACTTAAGTATGTGTAAGCTTACAGTGTACCTTACAGCAAATGACTGTTCTACAGTATGTGTGTGTGTGTGTGTGTGTGTGTGTGTGTGTGTGTGTGTGTGTGTGTGTGTGTGTGTGTGTGTGTGTGTGTGTGTGTGTGTGTGTGTGTGTGTGTGTTAATTTAAAACCCTGTATGTGTGCCACAGGAAAACCAGGAACTGCTTTAATGATAGGGCAGAAAATGCAGACCAAGCATCTCCCTGTGTGAGTCTCAATGAGACCAATTCCACCGCCAAGCCTGAGCCGTGCAGGGGGAGCCCTGAAACGTCTGAGTCTCTGTTCATTAGAATAAAAACATACCTAATGCTCAATGCTCTCAGTGTCAACTCAAAACATCTTGATGATTCATTATTGGGTGCTAAAGCATTCTGTAATTCTCCATTCACAGCGCTTTGGCATGAAAACAAACGACCAATTTCAGTATTAAACTAGCATGAATTATTCATGTCTGCTTGTTGGGCTTTGGGCTGGGAACTTTAGACAGCGTAACCTTGTATCCAAACAGCTTGTGGTAAAAGAAAATGCACTGAGCTCAATGAATTCTTTGAAGCCCACAGGACCTCAAATGTTAAAATCACAGCGAGAGTTTAAGGTATGATGACTTCTTCAAACCTTCCATCAGCATCGTTCCTGGTGTAGTCACTGTGATATCACAGCAGAATTATGATTTGTGGGGAACCTAAACTTTTAGCAGCAACAATGTCTACTCTATGAGATTTGCCCCTGGGTTGACATGGAAAAAAACAGAAGGGTGATATAAGTAATGTCAGAAAGTAAGGCTGTATTCAGACCATAAAAGTCCTTTGTTCCACTTGTTTGGTCCGGACCAAAAGCTGACTTTATTATTTTTTTTCGTTCGGTGCGGTTCATATTCAGATTGTACTTTTTGCAAGTGGACTATATTCTGTAAACACATCCACGTGTGTGACGATCGGTGCTCTCATTGGACAGCACTGACAAAGGGCGGCACACAGAGTACAGACCCAGAAATGGAGGTACACGTGTGTTTGTGCTCTTATTAGAGCTGCAAAATCATTTACAGTTTCTAGAGCAGCTCCTTCGAAGCAGGCTTAAAGGATAAATTCGGTTTATACAGCTTTTACATTGTTTATTGAATGAAGTAGAACAAAATACTCACCCAGAAGGCTTTCCTGATCCAAGCAGTGCTTCGGGAGATATTTAGATCCAAAATCGTGCAGCAGACGTCCGTATAATGGGATCAATCGGGGCATAGACAGCGCCGCTCCTAAAACTGCATAAATCGTCCAAAAACTCATGTTTTTCACCAATATTCCATCATGGTCTGCTCTGGGTTAGTCCTCTGCCGCAGTCTGTGTCACTCCAGACAGCGCTGTGTGGCTGTACTGACCTCTGAACTGACGAAGACTTTGTTTACCTTTGCCCCTCCGCGCATACGCAGTACTCACTGGAGCGCTAACTCCACTTCCTACTTTCTTTGAGGGGCAATCGTAAACAAAGTCTTCGTCAGTTCAGAGGTCAGTACAGCCACACAGCGCTGTCTGGAGTGACACAGACTGCAGCAGAGGACTAACCCAGAGCTGACCATGATGGAATATTGGTGAAAAACATGAGTTTTTGGACGATTAATGCAGTTTTAGGAGCGGCGCTGTCTATGCCCCGATGGATCCCATTATACGGACGTCCGCTGCACGATTTTGAATCTAAATATCTCCCGAAGCACTGCTTGAATCAGGAAAACCTTCTTGGTGAGTATTTTGTTCTACTTCATTCTATAAACAATGTAAAAGCTGTATAAACCAAACTTATCCTTTAACAATGCTCTGTTTCAAATTTTGGAACAGTGAAGACGAATGCGCGCAGCAAGGAGACGCTATGCTCTGTGTGTCCTGACCCACAACATGCTAGCAACAGCGTGGCTAAACAGAAGACGGAGGATCAGGTATGAACTAAAGAGCAACATTCACTACGGGCTGCAAGTGAAACACGTGGGGATTAATGCACAACGCTTGGCTACAGTGGCTTTATGGGCCCAAAAGGCGCATGTATCCTGTAGTTAGTTCGGATGGACCTTGGTTTGTATTCAGACATGCACAGGAGAACCACAAACCGCACCGAGGTTTGTTTGGAAGCAGACTGAGACCACCTCAAAAAGTGGGTCTCGGTCCGGTTGTTTGGTCCGCACCAGGGTTTGTTTGTGTCTATTCACACCTGCATGAAAAGTCCCTGGTCTGTTTAAAGTGGACTAAACAGTCCAGGTCTGAATACCACCTAAAATTTGAGAAGCTAATTAGATCTGGATTTATAGATGAGAAGCAAAAATGTAGCCTGATATTTAAAGCAGTTAGCTCTAGGATACACTCTGTTAAGAAGCACCTCAGTGAGTGATTCTGTAAAAACTCTTTATAGATCTAAGTAGTTCACATATATATGTGGCTGAAAAATACCTCTGTAAGATATAAAAGACATCAGATGTAGAGGTAGCACTCTCTTTTTTCACTTGAGTGTTCCTCACCTTCTTTTGTCTCTGTACTTCTCTCAGCTTCCTTGAGTAACAGCCTCACATTTGATCTCTGCCTCTCTTCCTCTGTCTTTTTCACTAAGTTCTGCTGCTATTCATTGTTGTCAAAAACCTCAGTGACAATTTTTCTCTCACTTATTCTTCCCTCCACTCTCGCTGTCTTCTACACTCTACTTTCTTTCTTTTTTTCAGCAGACATAACTGAGTTCCACTCGCTGAACTGAACTGAACTGAGAAAAGAGAAATTAGCAGAGGAAGCAAGAAATCTATATGCAAGAGTCGTTCCCTGTATTTCTCAAGGTAAGCTACAAATACACACCTTAACACCCCACAGACACACTCCAAAAGTCCCACACGTGCAAACACACACAAATGCATTCCCGAAGCTGAAGACAACAATCAATGTCGGCCAGTCACAGTTCAATAAGCAGACTAAACAATGTTGCTCCATTATTACTGTCTCGTTTAACCAACAGCAAAAGAACAACACTGAGAATCAATATACCACCACGTGAGGGTGTGTGTGTGTGTAACACCTACAGACAGTTTGTGTGTGTGTGTGTGTGTCGAGCACACTCAGTGAAGCAGCCAGCAAGAAAAGGTCCTCGATGATTAAATGTCCACTTAAACAGGCCTCAGAGACATCTGTTTGTGTGTGTGTGTGTGTGTGTGTGTGTGTGTGTGTGTGTGTGTGTGTGTGTGTGTGTGTATGTGTGTGTGTTTGCCTGTGTAAGCCAATTCTATGTATCTGACATGGGGGAAACGGTAAATCTGCCTTGATTGATTCTCTACAGACAAATTGGTTGCAACACTTGGTCCACAGACGCTGAATACAATCTGTTCTGTTTCCACAGATTAAAGGGTCTGTTTAAAGTATCGACTAGAGCCGAAGTAAAGCAGCATAAACTCAGAGACTGCTCAAAAGTTGAGCTTTTTTTTTTTTTTTGAACTTTAATCTTTAAGTGCTTTTTTAATTAGTTTCATTAACCTTCTAAGCTAATCATTGATCTTATACAAGTGGAACATTTAGATATTTATTTAAAGAGATACATCCGCAACGGCTTTCATGTCTGCTCAGACCAAAGCAAATGCTCCTGCTGCTGGTGTTAACAATCAAAACTTTCAGCAGTAAGTTGAAACATGTTTAGGTACAAAGGCAAGAAATACAAAAATATGTCCACTGTAAAATGAAAATCAGATTAAAAAATACCAAGGTCACTTTAGTTAACTTAACTTGTTGCTTACACACATGTCATTGCTAGAATTACTAGCTGGTTGAACCAGTTGTTTGTATTTTACCTTGTGTTTGCATTAAGTTGTAATCAGATGATGTGTCCAGAATGAAGCGTAGCCACCTGTAACAGGTTGTGACTCTAGCTCTGGTTAATGGCTACTGTCATGCTGGTTTTATGCTAGCTGCTGCCCTGATGTAAAAAGGAAGGTCCTGTTGCAGTATTTTGATCCTGGGTATGGAGACTAAGTTGTATGCAGCCAGGGTTTGGTTCAAGTGAATACAGATTTAAACATTTCAAGCATAAAAATGGAAAGTTGATAGGTGAAGAGCAGGTAGGTATAAGAAATGAAGACAGTCTAACGCAGGGACATGTTCAAGTCATTCAACTACTTTTTTGACTTGTGCAAAAAAGCAGACTGTATTTTTGTGCAGTCTTTAACATACTTTTATACTTTCATTATTTCAGTTTTGGCAGTACCCTCCTCATTTTGAGTATTCCTCCACACCCCTTGACGTACTGCTTAACTCAAATCAAGTGAAAACAGACATCCAAAGGAACCACATCTTTAAAAGACTGACTGAAACAATAATATCATTACAACTACAAGCATGGCAAGGCCAATTTGTGTAAGACTCTCAAAGATTTCATTCATGATATTAGGGCGTAGACTTTTCTTCCCCTCTGGTGCACAGTTTACTGTAAAGTCTCTGGAACCCTGATGGCACCAGTCTGTCTGAAACTGGAGTATTTTGTTATCTTAACTCTGCGCTCTGTAAATAATTCATCAGACACACTCACCTCCTTGGGCCTAAAGACCAAAAGTGATGGAAATAAAAGCTTAAAGGACTAAAACTAAACACAACAAAAGCACTGTGTAAAGAAAATTCTCCTGAGAAGGTCAAGATTACTTTTCTGCATGGATGCGGATCAGCCTGAGATTTTAAAAACTGTAATAAATGACGAAGAGATGAAGTTCTCTAACAGAGACAAAATGGTTTTAATCATGAACACTAAATTAATTCTTAATTTCCTGTTACCTGGCTGTGCTGATGACCTGATACTGTATGAGTGGTCAAAACCCAATTACAAATGTCTTGTTTTCTCAGTGGTAACGTACAAAAAAGAAAAAAAAAGAAAAATTATAACACATCATTTTGGAAGAAAGGAGTCTAGCTCATTTCACATCTGCCTGCCTGTGGTTAAAATAAATGAATAAATAAATGACTGGGTAAACTCAATTTTAAAATTGATAACCAACAGCTCCCTTTGTTAAATGTCATATACCAAAAGATATATATAGAGTGGGGTGTAGAGCCCATAACTAACTCTAATAACTAATTCTATTCTATTCTATTCTATTCTATTCTATTCTTTGTATGTGTGCGTGTCTCTGCTTAGCCATTAATCACACCGCCGCACCACTAATTCTTCTTGTTTAAACATTCAACAAGTAGCCGCGTTTAGTTTAGTCTAGTTTGTTCCTTTATGTAAAGCAAGGTTGAGAACATTCTTCCTCCTGTATCCAAACACTGCTGAATGAATAGCTTCAAAAACTAAAGAAGCTACTACAACAAAGCCAGGAGACAGACACAAAATCTGGTCTTGGACCCAGCTGAGGATTTAGTCATTAGCTGTAAGTTTTGGTCCATTTTGAAAAAACTTGGGGGAAAAAAAAAAACTTTTTGAGTTACAAGTTGACCTAAGGCCAAAACAGCAGCCCTGCCCTCATTTTCTGACGAGACCTCAGCACTGAGCCGAGATAAACAAAAACCCCGACGGGGCCTAGAGGAAGAGGCAACACAAATAACCACTGCAACAATACAAGGATTTGGAGGAGCTGGAGGGAGCCGAGGGCATTGTCTGGCTTTACTCAGCCACTCTCTGCTTCTTTTGAAACCGCTTCTTGGGTGTGGATGACATTTCTTAGAATGGAGGAGAGGGAAAAACACTTCAAATGTTTCGGTAAAGTTTTCCTCCTTATGTCCTTTGTTCAAAGTTTAGATCTCTTCTTCCTCCAGGAGGAAGGGAAGGAGGAAAGGAAGGCAGGAAGAGAACACACTCAGACCAAAGTAGGGTAAGATGAGAGGGTGTAGAAAGAGATGGACACCAGGGCTGTGTAAAAGAGGAACAGAGAGAGGATAGAAAACTGAGTGAGGCTCACAGACACTTATTTCATCTTCTTTTGAAGTGGTGTGGTAACCCTGCTGTGACACTATGACATAAGTCTCTAGCTCACAGGAAAAGTAACCCCACACACATGACGTCATTGGCACAAACGCAAAGAATACAGCTAACAGATGGAAACTTGCCACGCAGAACATACCCTGAAGCACATTTCAGCAAATAGCCAACAGTGCTGCAATTGTGTACAGCTGGTACAGTTGCAACTACTTTATTTGAGGTAGATGTTTAAACATGATGTGGCATGGTCGGGTTTGTTGTGCTGTGCTTTACTCCACTGTGTCACACCTGAATTTGTTATGGGAGCATCAAAAGGATGGGGATACTTGAACAAAGATGCACAGTCTTTGCAACACAGTAAGTCACTTGTAAAGCTTTGCACTGAAAAAGCATTAACTAAGCACATTTAGCATGAAGAGAAATCACATTTCACATACGTGCTCTAATAATCACCAAAATCCAAAATGAACCAATAAGGATATGTTAAGCTAACACACTTTAATATATTTTGTGCAGCAATATTGCAGAAATGACTTTTGGTGGCTCTCACACAGCAAACCATAGCTTTAAAGGAACACTTATCAAAATTCAGGCATGGGGCTCATTTGCTCGTGAAGTGTGCTTCCTATTCTCTGAAAACTGATGTTAAAACTTCTGTCATTTTAGGGGGGGCTTTAAAAGTTTCAAAAGTCAACCAAAATGTTATCAGTTTTTTTTTCAAACAGTAAAAGATTACCCTAGATTGAATTTTGCAAAAAACTGATTCCATTATTTCAGAGTTTGAATCATGGACCTTAAAGTCTGCATATCTGTGCTACTGCAGTCTGAGATTTAACCACTGTTAAGCGCACCTCCACTGAATAGACGTTCTATAGTAACCAAAATAAAAGAAACTAAAATAAACCAAACTGTCTAAATTAATTTCAATTGTATATCTATGTGGAGCCAGGGAAAGAAAACATGTAAGCTATAAAATATCATGGTATTTGAACAACAAGGCTCATCAATGTCTAACCAAGTGTTGCATCTTCACAGAGAAGGCGCTGGCAGATGTTTCTTGTGGTGGTTTCACTATATGGAATGATCCTGTCTGTGTGTGTAAATGTGTGCACATCTTTGTGAGTCTGTGAATGCATTGGGGGCGGAACTTCTCTGTGCGCAAAACAGTGCAAGGAGAAACGTAAACACGACGATGTATAAATTACATCACGTCATGTAAATTAGATGGAAATGGCTACTTAGTCAGTCAAATTAAACAAAAAAAAACAAGGTTTAGACCTGGTTTATGAGAAAGGAAACTCTGAATCACTTCTGCTGTGATCTGGTTCTCTATGGAAAGTAAAATTAACTCGACTTTCAGGAGGGGCAGGGAAACACTGGTCAAGAGCAAGGTTATAATAGTTTTGGATTTGTCATTATAGTTTAGCTTTAGTTAGTTTTGACATTTTATTTTCCATTACAGTTTAGTTTTAATAAGTTTTAGAGCAGGCATTCTAGTTTTTATTTAGTTTTGATTTTTGCAGCAAGGCTTAGTTTTAGTTTAGTTTTAGTTTTTCATACCCTATTAACCAGGTGCAGGATTCAAAAAGGTCAGAGTAAATATTTTGTCATACTGTTTATTTTTCAGTTCAACACAGTGCTCACTGCTCAGTCAATGCTGATACCGAAATGTTGGCTGCTGCCTTAAACACATGAAAAAAATATAAACTTAGTATAAAAAATATAAGCATAAATTATATAAAATAATGTTGACATAAATTACATAAAAATAATATAAACATAAATTATTTAAAAAAAAAAACTGTCTAAAATTGGTTGGGAAAATGTGTCGGATTAATTTAAATCCTAAAGGCTATTAAAATTGTCAAAAACTATAACTAAGGGAACTTTCTCTATAATTTTAGTTAGTTTCAGTTAGTTTTGTAAACACAAGATACAGTTTTAGTTTACTTATCGTTTTTGTTTTCTTTTCTAGTTTTTATTAGTTTGAGTTAAGTGCAATGTATTTTAATTTTTAGTTTTCGTTTTTAGTTTCGTTCTAGTGAACTATTATAACTTTGGTCAGGAGCGAGCCTTGTGCGCAGCCTGTTCACAGTTAGGCCAGCTGCTGAAAACATTCGCTCAGCAGGGACAGACATGCCTTTGTTTACCTTCCACCAGGCTGCAGGACTTGAGTGGTGGTGGATCTTAAAGAAAGCAGTCTGCTTCTTTTTCGTTTGTCTTGTTGTTGTTATTGTTGTCAGGTCTGCTTCTCTTTTGTCCCGCATGTGCATCAAGGACGTCTGGTGCAAAGCGCGCCCTCATGTAGGCTGGCGGGGAACTACAGGTTAAAACCATGATTAACTGATATTAATTTATTTTCATCTAGTAATTTCTTATCAACAATTAATTGATAGTCGATTAATTGTTTACATTCCTGGTTGTGTGTTTGGTGCCCTGTGTGGACTAAGTGCTGGCATAGGGATGCCATACATGTAAGTTATCAGTATGGAAATAATAAATCGTATCCATGATGGCTGTGTTTGCTTTCATTAAGAAACATCAGAATTGAATTCAGACTGTTTCATGCAAGCCTAAAACTACTTGCTGGAGTTTTTTTCTTTTTTAAATTTATATTAAAATCGAGTAATATCCTATCCCACTGGCTCAAAACTCAAAGTGAACAAAGCAAACTTACTATCAACCAATCAAGGCTGTGAGATGTGCTTGAAACTCAGAAGATAATGAGTAGCTTAACTGTCCAGGTGGCTTTTCCCGCCTTTGTCAAAATACAACTACCAAACTATCAGACACGCTCCAGGAGAGTGACAGGATTCATCCAACCTGCCAAGAGCACAACAGCTACTGCATATGGAGACACAGTGATCATCCACGCTTGTTCTTTAACTGCCAAACTAACCATCCAGAGAACATAGTGTGTGTTTGTGTGTGTGTGTGTGTGTGTGTGTGTGTGTGTGTGTGTGTGTGTGTGTGTGTGTGTGTGTGTGTGTGTGTGTGTGTGTGTGTGTGTGTGTGGGTGTGGGTGTTGGCTGCAATGTTTGGAAACTCCCTCATAGGCGAGTGTTCAACAGGGCACAGACACTTGTCCCTTTAGTGGACTGTGATTTGTATGATTGCGTGTGTGTGTGTGTGTGTGTGTGTGCTCTTCACTCAGTGTTGGCGGGCTGACACAGCCACATGTCATTGGACAGTGAGCCAGTTTGTGAGCTAAAACCGTTACTGCACCACGACAACAGCTGTGCCTCAGGGAGATGATGATGATGGCAGCAAGAAAATACAAAAGAAACCAAAAACACAAGAATATCTGCCTGAGGTGAACATTCTGAGGCCAAACTGTCTGAAAAAGCTGGATTAAAGCCTCAGATGTGAAACACCGGTGTGTAACTGAAAGCTTTTGTTCCACTAGTTATGTAAAATGAACTGCAGTCACTGCTCAATGAGGAACATAGTTATTGTATGAGTCCTGTGTAAAGAAAATCAATCTGGGCTGGTGGTTGAGAGCCCCTAGCTTGAACCCAGACAAGAATTAAAGCCCCAAGCCAAAATGTCCAAAAACAAAACAGAACTCTTTAAAATCAGACCATTTTTCAGTTTACAGACAAGAAAAGAATAGAAATGCTGACGTGGTAAAGAAGGCTTTCATTACTTTTTCAATGTAGCATTGAAACGGTGTCGGCTCTTATCAAGAAAGTGCTCTGATAAAGCTTCTTGGCTACAAGACATTTCAATAGAGTTTAATCATCTGCTGTGGGCGTTCATTCCTTTCATTTGGAGACAGTGACACAGGCAGAACTATTTCATCCAAACTCATTTGACTGAAAATGATGTAGCATAGTTCTCATTGCCAACTAAATAAACAACCGAGCTTACAAGCGCAAGAAAAAGTGAGACGGTTCGATCTACCTTTTTTTTTCCCCCAAAGTTGTTACCAAACTAAACTGGATTAAAATGTGTTCATTGGAGCTAAGTAAGGCTGGGCTGTCAGCGATATGCCCACACTGTCCTAATGAAAAGCTGTGCTGCTCCAGACAGAATAAAACACTGTTCCTCATTACTGTCTGGGTAGTTTACAACATCAAAGTAGCAGCGTGGATTCTTCAGAGAGAGGCTGGCTAACAACAGGACAAGGCCCCATTGTAGCATCCTTTTCTTGTTTAACTCCAGTCTTCCACTGAGATACCTGCTGCAAACTATTTGAAAATGTGTTTATTCTCATTTTCAAAGAGCGAATGGTGGTTTTTTGGCATATTTTTGGTCAACTTGAGTTTTTCTTATTTCCTTGAACTTTTCCCATCTGTGCCTGCTCTCATTTCCAGCATGTATGAGTGTGCATGTGTGGGTGCGTGTGTGTGTGTGTGTGTGTGTGCATTCGTGACTTTCATGTAAAAATTGCATCTACATTTCATCAGCAGTCTGATCACAGCAGGGTGCGCCAATCTCCATCCTCCAGAAACACAGATAACGATGTGATACCTCAACATTTCATGTGTCAGATGGAGTTTAGCTTTGATTCAAACATGTGTTGATCCTTCTGTGGATGTTTAATTATGAAAATAAGTTTGAAGTTGGGGAGTTTAAATCCCTGACTCAATCGATATGACACTAAGTGAACTAAAAACGCTCTGTTTTATATAACAGACTTGTAATAAAAGATTGGAGTTTAAAAAGGCTTGACTTTGGCTATAGTTATGTATTATGGATTTTGACAAGCACACTTGAGTCATTGAGTCATTTCTTTATCTTGTCGTGTTTGTCTGCTGATTTAGACTGTCAAAACTGTCATCAAACAAAAAAATGGATTACTTGATTTTACATCATATCTTTCACACACGATGTGTTTTATCAAATCCTTTGGCCCTTCAAGAGGAATTGTCACCAGTATGCATGCTGTTAGGTAACTTTTTGTAAAGGCCTAAGAATGCTTACAATTAAGAGCTTCAGCCGGATTGACTGACCTGTGTCTGATCCAACTCCACTGCATTATAGAATCAGATTGATTCACAGTTTAAACTGTGACCAGTTTAATTCTAGTCCATGAGTTAACCGACTGGCTCTGCCCCATAGTGGCTGGCTGTGTTTCAGGTCAGAGCCCTCCACAGCTGATACACCAGACTTCTATTTTTGTAGGATGCCAAAGCAACAACGCATCAATTTGCACAGAGCAGCGAGAGCAGGGCAGGAAGTCAGGCACTGGAAGAGACACTGATACATTCAAGATAAACTTCTCGTGATGGTACTTCAAATTTCAGTTTACAGTAACATCAACTGTCATACTGAGAAGAGCCTGGCCAGGAGTCAACAGGTTTTAAGTTTATAGAGGCCATTAAAGAAACCATGACTAAGCAGCAACATATCATTGGGGTGGGAAGCAAGTAGGAATGGGTACCTGTCACATCTGAAACGATACGGCAACGCTCAGTACCTGGCAACCGGTATCAGTACTCAACAGTACCAATTTTCAGTACTTTTTGTGTTTAAGCGGTAAAAAATATCAACGTGTTTAATAATAAAATATATATATTTTTCAATTTAACATACTTATTCTTCAATACATATCCTTGCAATGCTGTGCTTATGTCCAGCGTGGAAAAATGGCCACTCCCTTACAGTCATAAGGATGCGTTTAGGTACCCTAGCATGGCACCTTTTGATTTTACATGAATAGGTACCTATAAGAGTTCCTAATTCGGTACCCATCCCTAGAAGCAAAGAAAATCCTCTTTCTCGTGACCCTGATTGCCTGCGGTCCAGTGCGAACGCCTATTGCAGGGGTCACCAACGTGGTGCCCACAAGATCCACTTTAGGTGCCCTCGAGGCATGTTCCAAAAAACTGCACTGGTCACAATGGAGCTCCTTCATACCATCATTGTTCTGTAAATCATTAATGATTATTGTAAAATAATTACCATAGACCTATGAGCAGTCTCTTTGCACAGTTTTACCACTTCTACTATGATTAATGTTATTAAAAAGTGTTCTGTGCAATTTTGTTGAGGACGCTTTTATCAGACAAGTAGCCTTTCTTGCCACTCAATTCCCGTGAGGTAGCCCTCAGTCTCAAAAAGGTTGGTGACCCCTGCCCTGTTGCTTGCCTGTACCTTAATAGACCCATTAATAGACCCTATTAGCTGGCTACTTTTGCTGTTGTTGTTGATGTTGTTGTTGTTGTTTAGTTTTTTGTTATTTGTTTTTTCGTTTTTTTGCTGGAGCACAAGTCAGTGCCTCTGGGGAACCCTGTCCATTTCTAACTATTTCATGTGTTAATAAGTATAAGTAGCTGCGTTTCCATTACAGCTAGAATTGTGCAAAACATAAATATTGAAATAAACAAATTGTAATTCAAACACTCCTTTTTTGAAAAAAAAAAAACCTCGAATTTGGATAAATATTTTTTTACGCTCTCATGAAGTGGTTCTTCAGAAGTTTGAATATTGAACTTTATTGCAAAAGTGCAATGGAAATACCTATTTCGTAAAATCATGTCATGTTGTTATAACAATGCACCTCCCTTACCTCCTTGTACATGTCTACTGCCACAGATATGGACTCCGGCGTTAATATTTTAACAGCTCTGCTGTTATTTTTATGTTCAGTGCAGATTTTTGTGTTTTTGACCATCAGTTGTGAAGGCATCATGAAAGCTGAGAAGGGGTTGGAGTCAGAGAGCAGTAGGAGGGAGGAGTGGTGGTCTCTGTGCGCAAGTGAGAGAGTATTCGAGCTGGAAAAGATGATTTTCATTCAGTGTTTTGATCAGGCCTGTTTTAAGTTGGTGTGATTACGGACCACAGATTGACCAGTGAATAAAAACACTAATGTTCATGTATTGGCATCATGAGTGCAGCATCAGGACAGACTTTATGGTTTACTTTACTCAAACTGTGCACAATTCTAGTCGTAATGAAAACACCAACAAGGTGAAAAAGTTCCTTATTGAAACTTCAGAAAAATCGCTTTTATTTTGCGAAAAATTATAATGGAAATGCAGCTAGTGCTACAAAAATATTTTAAGATGCAATACAAAAACACAAGCAAAAAAAAAAAGACAACCCTAAAAAGGAGTGGTTCATTTTCTTTTTTTTCTTTCTTCCTTTTTTTTTTTTTTTCATAAGCATCAGTAAATGTTGGAAGCCAACACAGCCTTAGGGCTCGGAGCTGCATGGCTAACAGGTACAAGTCATGTGTGCTTGAATAAACAGAACCACAAAGTGTGTGTGGGAGAGAATCGATGAAAACAAAGCTTAGCTGGAACGTGCTGCACGCAGTGGCACACAACATGTCAGTGGGTCTTTTCTTTTATAGCTGCACTGCTGAGTCACAATGCTGGGCATTCATAATAACAGCTGACTTTCACCGCGAGGTCACTGACACACTGAAGGACAGAATATCTTTAATCTCTCAATCATTCAAAAACAACTCTAAAGTCTTAATCCATTGACCTCTTCATCACCTCATTTCATTTCAGCCTCTCTTTGAACATCAGCCATCCCAAAAAGTAATATGTGATCATGTCCACCAGCAGCTGACTCAGTCGTCCCAAGTTGGTGGCCACCACTTAACCCTGAGGACTTTTTTAATCTCTGCTAAAGGATATTAGACCTCACTGACATAGTAATTCGTTGAACCAAAAATGATATATGCTTTTAATCTTTGGTAATCTTCAATCCAAGCAAATTTTAATCAAAGTCTGAAAACAGTGGATGAATAACAGTCGTTTTCTATATTGATATGATTCATTTATTCATTATTGCACCTGAAGCTAGATTCTTCTTAGCTGCCATGTTCAAGTCTGTGTACATTTCCTTTCAATATGAACTCAACACTACAGCGAATTGCCATATTTTTAATCTCATTGCATCTTTTTTCATTTCACTCAATATTAAACTCATTTCCCTGTAGGAAAACCTCCATAACACGATCTGCACATCAAACAAAGAGATATAAAAAGATCCAATAAAACAAGGTGTGAAATACAGACCATCACTATCGCGGGAGAAGTAAAACCTGCAGGAAAATAAAGCCCAACACTGGCAACAAGTGGTCTCCACGCAAAGGCCACAAAAGCACCAGACAATAAGCTGGATCATACTTTCACAGATAAGCTTACATCAGAGTGTTTAAGTTGTTCTTACCATATGGGGAATTATGCATACTCAGCATTGTATCCTACTTAATTTCTATCATCTTCATATAGCCCTGTGGAAACTATCCGGCTGTGGCAAGTTAGGATGTCTACATTTTTTTTTTACTCTTGATATTGTCCAGCAGATGCTTCCTTACACATAGTGTAAGGAAGTGTAGTGAGTTTCTAAATGTGTGCCACATTAGTTCAAATTCAGATGGCTGAAGTGTCTGACTGTCCATGAGTGCCCAAAATCTGTTTGTGAGAACTGCTCCTGCATACTTTACCTAAGCCTCCCTCCCAAATCCTAAACCAAACTAAGTAGCTGAGAGTGGGCCAGAAATGGAGCATTTCTGAATTGGTGCAACATTTACCTGACACTCAAGAAAGGGTAAAGAGTTTGTTTGTGCAAACAGCTCCTGTCTTCTCCTCCCAAACTGCTCATTTAAACCAAATAGAGCAGTTGAGTGTGTCTCATACGGAAAATTCCTCAACCTGCGTAAAAAGGGGTAATCAAGACAGTTTCAGGGCCTGACCATCCAGGAATGGAGTTGGGTTTATCTATGAAAGAAGAATTTACTTTTTTAAAAGTTAAGCCTTAAGCATCAAGCTTAGATTGTCCCTTTGTGAAAAGTTAATTTCCTGAATTGCTTGAGAGCAAACAATGAAGAGAAAAAGCAGCATCACTCGTGGCTTGCCGTTTTCTCCCAGAGGCCAAGGAAAGCCATGCTTCCTCTCTTTTTTTCTGGCTGTAGCTGTGAATTAACGAAAATACTCCTTTTTAACAGTTTCAATAATTCTTCTGTGTTTCACCACTGTCATCTCTTCCTTATTTCTCTCCTCTTCTTATTGAGCATTTTACGATGTGTAAAACAGCGCCCTCCTAAATGTTATGCTGTGAGTGAGTGGTGATAATATGATACTGCACGTTGTTGTCCGCAAGGATGTCAAGCTGAGTTTGAGTACCTTGGTGAAAAAAAAACAAGAATGATTAACCAATCAGATGAGGCTGCTGTCATGACACTGCTCACCTGTGATTGGCCAAGACTGTAAGACTGTGTCAAGGGAAGCCACCTCGTCTTTGGCCTCAAACCAATCAAATCACAGTATCATCATCATCGAGCCACTGAATGAAATCAAGGAGGTTAGCACATTAGCAGTGTGCATGAAGCAGCCGGTTGTGCGTTTTAGTGGGCGGTTGAGTAAATTAATAAGATTTTTTAGCTAAGTCAAGAGGACAATGTATGTGTGTGAATGAGTGAGTGAGTGAGGGTGGGAGAGTAAAAGGGTGTGTGTCGGTGTCCAAGTAAGTAAAATGAGCGCTCTCTGGGCACTCTAACAGGTCGTTCTGTGACATGAAATAGCGATATACAAATTGCAACATAGTCTTTTATGTACCCCACTCCCTAAAAATCATACAGATATGAGGCTTTGTCTCACTTGGCTTCCTCAAAAAAAATCCCCACGTCATGCCACTGATTTTAAACATCGCTGACGTGGTCACATTTTGTCCTCATTATCTGACCAAAAACCACTTGTGCTTTACCCTCCTGGACATAATCTACTAATTTGGGTCAAGTCTGCATCCCATAACCTTTGACCCCCAAAGGCTCAAGTGAAAAGGTTGACTTACTCCAAAGCCACTGTATGACTGTAATTCAAACGGAGTGAAATTATTCAGTCAGCCTTTTTTCACTGTTGTGTTTCATCCAATCTCATCCCTCTCTGGGAGAACTGTGATTAATTACTCACCCCGCAGTCTTTCCCTATCTCACTCTCACGCTTGATGTCCCTGTATCCGAGTTACGATATCTTTCTCCCTCCCACTCGCTCAACATCGCTCTGCCTGGCTTTTCTGATTCCCTGCCTCTTTCACCTCTCTATTCCAACCCGTTTTCTTCTCCCAGAACAAAAGATACACAAGTCAAGACTTTTACAGTGGAGAGCCATTACTCTCTCTCAACATACTGTATTTTCTTCCTACCTGTGCTCCTCTGGGGTTGGGAAAAAATGGTGTGCATGGATAATTCTAAGAAATAACAATGCAATATTTCATTACACACACACTCACTCACACACACAAGCGCAACGGACGCACAAATGCGCCTTCTCAGCAAGCTGCTGCTCTTATTCATTAGCCACTTACAACGCTGTGTTCAGATGAATCAAAGCAAAGTGCTTACATGCAATCTTGTCCCCCCATGGAGTAAAATATACCAGCTCCTTGTTATAGTCGCTGTGAAGCCAAAATAAGCAAATGGACTTTGCACTTCTGTGATGATTATACAGGGGGAAATCTGTTTGATTTACAGAATTTCTATCACTCCTGTGCATTTTTTCCACCTCTGAGTATCAGAGTGTGAGCATGTGTGTGTTTTCAAAAGCCTCCATGGGGTCCAGAACAGTAAGTTACATCATGTCTACAGCAGGAAAACAGGCAACCAGAAACCCTCTAACAACACATGCTAAATCCCCTTTTTCACGGCATCCTACAGCATTACAATGTACCCTTTCAAAACCAGGCCCAACTCCTCGTGTGTTTGTGTGTGTGTGTGTGTGAGCACATGTGTGCAAAGTCGAAATAAAGCCAAGGAGGTAAAAAGCTAGAGGGGTGATTACAGTAATTATGGTTTCAGGTTTTTGCGTATTTCTTCAGATCGACCACTAGATTAGCAGTCAGTTTTGGCACTGTAAGACGGAGATGAGGGGGGAGGCAGGAGAGAAGAGTTACTGTTGGGGGTGAAGGAGAGAGGGTTGGATGGGTTGAATGGGTTGGAAGGAGAAGGAAAAGAAAGAGAAAGAGGCAAATGGTGAAAAGAGGGATACAGGAAGGAGAGCAAACGAGGTAAAGAAAATTACAAAGAAAGAAAGGATGAAGTGGTGAAAGATATGAAGAAGAGAGACTAATCCTTCAGACGGCTACTCAACGCCGCTCAACCTGCTTGCTAGCCCCCCTCCCTCATTTACCTCCTCCTTCTCCTTCCCTTCTCAATCCCCTCTCCACACTCAAACAGGAGTTGAATGGGCTTTTACAGTGCAGCTTTGTTTCCAATCAAAAAAAGAGCCTGAATGTAAAATTCTCCACGCACAAAAAATCCTTTCCCTTCCCTTCATTTTTCTTCTTCCCTTTCACTCTCTCCATTTCTAGGTTTTTAACATCCCTGCTCTTCACTTTGTCCCTCCTTTCTCTTCCCTCCATCTTTTCTCTAGCTCTCAATACCAGACAATGCCTGTAACAACCTTAAAGGGGAAACAAAAGGGGACCCGGGTCCCAGCCTTGTGGACCCCCTGTTGTGGCACGCCGTCTTTTCGCAAAGCTGGCTTAATTACATATTCATGGTGACACAAATAAGACTCTCTTGCTCCAACACACAAACACCACTCAGCCAAAATACCCAGCATCCATCTGCTGGTCGTGTGTCTGCACTTGAGGAATTATTCTGTCAAACGGGGCACATGTACATGAAAAATGTGCGGCCCTTTTTTTGTACTTGTGTCTTGCTCTGATTCACAAACTGTGCAATTCAAAGCGTAATACGCTTTACTGTTTAGAGTTGTTCAATAATACTGTAAGAAGATACATACATGCTCAAATCTTCAGCCTGGCTTTCATAGAAGTGCCATGAGCAAAAAATCTGGAGACGCAGCAGATTGGTGTTTTGGCATTAATCCAAACAAAGTGTCAGAGACAGACACGAGCAGGGACGAGGGATTAAGAGGAAGAGGCAGAGGTTGGTTTCTACTCTCACAGAGAGAAAAAGAAAACGTCTTCAGTAATCGGTTGTCTGCAATAAGCTGAGTGTGCTGCATGTTGTTCTTGGAGCAAGTAAACCGACCTGGGCTATTTACTGGAGGTTTTACGGTAGCAAATAAAAAGAATATATAGACCATGAAAAGGCTAAGCTGCCGGCGGTGGATGGAGGCTGAGCCTTTAAACAAAGAGATACAGGGCAAGATTTCAATAGAAAGCAGCTGGCAGGGTGTAGGGCTCCATTTCTCTACTTATCTCCTTCCTTCCCTTTCGCCCTTCTTCAATCCATCTCTTTTGGCCTCTTGTCTGTGTGTGTGTGGCACTGTGTAGGCAAACTCAGTCCCTCCCTCTGGCTGACTGATGAGTTTCCACAATGTTTCTGTGACCAATCACACACACAGGCGCACACACACACACACACACACACACACACACACACACACACACACACACACACACACACACACACAACCACATAATGTCCCGCTGTTTGTGGGCCCCGTCCAGAAGCACAACAATATGTCCACTGTTTGGGCCACACTCTAATTAAACAGTGTAAATCTAACTAGAGAAAGGCACAGAGCGGTGAGAGACAGTAGCGGAGGAAGAGACGGATAAAAAGGGAGCTAAAAGTGAGAGAGAGCAAACAGAACGTCAGAGGTAGCAGATGGGAACGAGGGAGAGCCGAACAGAGTGAATGAGAGATAGAGTCAGAGGGAGAAATGGGGACAAATGAGGGGAGAGGAACTGAGACGATGGACAGCAGAACAGAAATCTGTGGCCTGGCACCCGATGGCACCGACTTACTGAGCCCCAACTGTTTATCATGGGAATCAAAGACCCCAGTTTCTGCTTGCAGCAGGCTGCAGTAAATGACAACAAGGTATTTGATAAACTGTTAAACCACAGGCAGAGAGAAACCCGACACATCATTTATCCTTGTAGCCTTTTTCAGAATATAATACCAACAATCCTGCAGTACAAAAATATAACTTTAAAGGTGACAAAGTAAGTGCAATTCTAAATTTGTGATCAAAAACGCTCAGATTGGCTTATTTTCTGTGCAGGACTGCATGGGACCAGTAGGAATAATATAGTAGGCCACTGATTGAGAACAAACAGCATACTCTCAGTACACCCTCCCCTTCATACACAGACACAACTTACTAAAACAAAAAGCCTGGAAATGAGAGCCCCAAATGAGGCCTTGGGTTTCACAGGCCATGAAAAATTCATAATTCCAGATCTTTACATGAAACTCAAGAAGGAATCAGGCCTAACGGCAGGAGACGCTGGGAATCAGTTTCAGAACATTTAGCTTCTCCTTTCTTTTTCTCCAGCTCAGCTTGTGTCTCTGATAATCATGCATGCTCGCAGACCCTCACAAAGACAGCCACGCAAAAACAGAGGGATACATTCTTAGGTCCCATCCTGGGTTTTCCCCTGCGGAGAGTGAGAGATAGTAAATGGTGCAAGCAGTGTGACGCAGTTTGTCGACACAGCTCTTTGAAAACCACACTCCCGCCTCCAAAACCAGATCTAATCTCTGCTGTCTTCAAAGAAGGACAACGTGCATGAAAGTTTTCTGCCGCGGCACAAACAAGCAACGCTCTAGAAATAGGCTGAGCTGTAATTGCTGTGTTCCATGTAAAGCGTACATAGAATGTACAGACAGTCAAGGTTAGCATTTCCACAGTCCAGCATTAAATCTACTGAGTGAATGGATGGACATGCAAGGCCACAGGCAAGAAGAGGGAAAAGGTCAGAAAAATCCATTCAGCAGCCAGCAGAGGAGGCAGACCTAAAGATTCAGGATTAAAAAAAAAAAGGTGGGTGGAAAAATGTCTCATCAGTGGAAACGCTCGAGTCCATGAAAATGTGCGGATGAGTAAGCAAGAATAAACAAATTATGAGAAAAGGAGGCAGATAGGGTTTGGGAAATCTGCCATCGTGAGGCTGCTGTGAGCAGCAGGAGGGTCCTCTACACAAAACAACCCCAGACACAGTCAAAGACTTCCTTTCACACACTTGCGAGAGCGCCTGTCTCGGGCACACACTCACACACACACACACACATTTGCATTCTCACAGACACACATGCAGTGCACGCAGAGAGAATGCAGCATTGTTTGACCATAAAATTATCTTGCTGTGTGTGTGTTCTGTGGGATTCTGTGTGTGTGTGTGTGTGTGTGTGTGTGTGTGTGTGTGTGGCAGTCAGTCAACCTGTCAAGTCTTAGTGGAGTGATCAAAGCTTGTACAAACCACCCAGAGAGAGAGGGATCTCTCCTTTCCTCATCCATTCATCCTCTCACACTCTCTATCTCCTGCTCCCTCGCTCTGATAAAGATTAAGGATCAAATTTACCACACAAAACCTGCCCGGCCAATCAAGTTTAAATAACTGGTGCAGTGCAGCCAATCAAAACGGCCTAATGAGTTCCAATACTTCCCAGCTGTCCCCTTGCAAAAACTGAACCCTGGATGGCTGCAGTGCACCATGGGACAGGATCAGGACATAATGGGAGACAGCATGGGAGCTCTGGCAGTCTCATAATGCCAAGTGCACACACATGCACAGATGCAACAACACAACATGTGAGCTCTGCTGGAGAAGTTATACTGCCAAGACACGCACACCCACCATCCCACAATCTCAACATTCTAGTGTGCTGCAACACACATGTTTAAAAAAACACACATCCTAACAGTTCCCTGAGAACATCACTTAGCTGCAAAGTTGGTTCATAAGCACACAAACACACCCCTCATGTGAGCACTTTCAGCTCATTTTAACACCTCTGCACCGCGGGACTCGCACATATACACCTCCATACCAACGCCTACTGGCACAGGCGCGCAAACTTGAACAGAAAACTTCACACACACCCACATATTACTTTTCGCCTGTGTCTTGAAATCACATGGTTAAGTATAGATATTTAAAGACAGTGGAAAAAACATTTCCAAGAATAAATGTGCATGTTAAAGTTTTAAAAAGTTGCTTTAGAGAGATGCTTCTGAAGGTACGCCCAACATACCACAGGAAATGTGGTCAGTAAGAAGAGGACTGTGAAATCTAAAACAACACAGACCTGCAGGAGATGTAAAACACTTTAAATGTTATACACTAACACCTTAATATGGACTGAAGTGCCAGAGCTTTGACCGCACGGTAAACAATGTGACTTGTGAGATTTTGTGGAGTGATCTTGACACCCATTCATCCCAGATCAAATGTTAGGGGGCTTAGCTAATGGCTTTTTAATACAGGCCGAGAGGCTGGGGGCCAGGGCCTAGACTGAAGGCTGACACATGCACTCAAAGTGGCATGAGAGGATCTCAACTAACACTCTGCTCTTGTTGTGTGTGTACGTGTTTCCACAGCTCTGAGGGAGAGAAGCACATCTATGCGCCTGATTAGGTGACACAGCGCTGGAAAAGGTTCCTTATTAGCAGCTTAGGAAACAGGAAAGAGTTCTCACCATTTATCATTGTTAGATTTAAATCCACAGCACCATTTCCACTCACACACACATCATCCTGAACATCATTAAACATGACCTCAAAAAAAAACAAGCTATTAAACTTAGCAAACCACATATTCCACAGTGGAGTCAGACTGGAGGCAACAACTGGCCATAAGATGCTCAATGATGCATGAGCTGAACTAAACAGCAGAATCATTTGGTTAAAACAACAGTTTGTATTTCCAATTACTGACAAAATGCACATGAAAACAGCATTTGCAGAAGGATTTCATCCACTGAATGAGCAGGGAGTTGAAGACAAGCACTGCTGCACAGGGAGGATCAGCTATGCACACAAAGAAGCCCACTCCCCAGCAGCTAAGTCAATGTGTTTGTGTGTTCTGTCCCATTCAATACAACAACTAACGTATTGACTTCTCACACACAAAGAAGCAAGTTCAGAGCCATGAGTCAAGTTGTTTAGAGCAGACACAAACCTAAACCAGGAGAGACTTGAAGGTGGGTGAACATTTTTAAAAAGGAGACAGAATGAGTGGAAAATGCCCTTTCCTATGTGTTCAAAGATTGAGGACATCCACTTCTAACTGTCTAAAAAGAAGCAAGAGCTTGAGTTTCCAATTATCAGATTCCTCCAGCAAATTCAGATTGAGTCGTATGTCGCTGGCAAGGAGCAATTTATCAGAGTTGGGTGAAAGCCTACTCAAATCGTGTCCCTAAATTGCAGAGTATTGATTTAACAGTAAACCAATAGAGAATGTTCATAATGAATATTGGTGGGTGTTGCTGAAATTGTTGTTCCCTGGAGCAACGCGTAAAAAGGTGGCAGCAACATCATGTCCAATTGCTGCCCAAATTCAGCTCACAAACCTTGGGCCAATCAGTTATGCTGATAGCAATTTACTGACTGAGCTTGGGTGTAGACCAGGAGAGTTGCTGAATCTTTTCATAGGCTTTAAAGTGGAGGGAATAAAGGGGGGTTAAGCACTGTGGACTGCTGGGGTATTAGAATATTATTCCTACATGGGGTCAAATCTACCATAAGTGCCTCTTATAAGATTAAACTTTGGGTTACAGAAGCCATACAGGGAAATGATGTGAATTAAGCAGCTAGTTAAAACAACTCAAGGATGGACATAAATGCTTTCACAAGTTCTCCTGAGAAGGTCAATGAGGGTGTAAGAGAAAGAGAGATGTTTTCATCATCATCCTCCTTCTGCATATCTGAAGAGAAGAGTGTTACACGGTGACTCTATGAGAGCACTTAAATTCAAATTAAAAGTCTTCAAGTTCGGCTACTTATAAAGGCTTCATTCAGACTGTGACCTGTGATATAATCCTCCACAAACAGCAGCCCCTGTGTCACTCCTCAGAAATATCACTTTAATATTCCTGCTCTGCTTCACTGGAGGCTTTCAGTGCTAACACAGTACTACTAATCATTTTAACTGCCTAGTATTTTAGATACTCATATATGTGTTAATATAGGACGTGCTTCCCTTTAGATTCGTTCCTGTTGAGCTGATGATATTTTGGCATTTTATCTGCAAATGCACCCGTGCAAACTGCAGCATATTTCTGCTGTGGTTTGGTTGGCAGGTTTGTATAATTGCCTATAAGCTCCTGGCTGCTGGGAGTGTTTGTGACTTGTGATCAATTTTCCAATCCAAGCACTGAAGCGTGCTCTGCAATGACACATTAGTCGCCTAATCGTGGAGTCCAAGTCCTGTCCTTCACAGCTTTCACCTCAATTAAACTGCAACCTCAGAGTTTATTTACCCCTTTACAACCGAAACAAGTCCTGACGAAAAATCACTGCAATGTTCCACTCCGACAGGGACCTCGAGCCCCTCTGCGTGCTTTTAGAGTTTGTGCACCCTATCTGAATCTTACAGCGAGCAGTCTACAGTCTGTCATGCATATGCCAGCTTTCATCAATTAACCTTTCTATTCAGCCTCCTCAGGTAAATAAGCATATCTTTTAAGCAAGGAAACGTGGGCTGCCTTTCACGGTGCACTGAAATTGTAATGCCTATTCCACATTAAAACCCTGAGCGTAAAGCTCTTACTCATCAGCATCAGCTCATATTTAAATCCAGCATTAAAAAGTAGGTAAACCTCCTAGCAAGGATCTACTTTTTCCACCCTGTCTCCTCACGGGTATATCGGAAACACACAACCAGATCTAGGCAGTGAAGGAAAGGTTTCATCGCTTTCAAACAGTTCAGGTGTATTTCAAAGATCCGAGGGAAGACGCACTATCCACCCAGCCTTACCTTGAGCGACTCCTCGGTGTGCGAGCACCAGGAGAAGCAGGATCCCCAGCGTGTTGGCGCACATCCTCACCGATCTGCAACAACTCCCGCGTCCTAATCCACTTCTCTGTCCACTCTTGCCCATGACAAGCAGCGCGTAAAACACATAAACACACCAAACTCCTCGCTCCAAAGCGGGGGGACGAGAACTCCCCCCTCTGCCACAGGGTCTTGCTGGTTAATCAATCGAGTTCAAAAGCACAGGTAGATCGTAGCCTCTAGTCCCGGTGTCTGAGTCCGTCTCAGAAGGCGCAGGTTAGGCTGTGATTGGAGATAGAGGTCTGTGGAAATAACCACGGGGTCCCTTCTACTCGTGTCAGCGGCACCGCTGCCTTCACTATACTCTGCTTCTCACTCCGTGCGCTCTCACCGTCTCCTGCTCCACTCGCTCCGTTTACGCAGAGAGAGAGAAATGCCACCGCCCTCTGGCTACCATGCTCCTCTCTGCTTCTCTCTCCTTCTCTCCTTCTTCCTCTCCCCTTTGAAAAGGAGAAAAAATGAAATGTCGCTTTACGAACTTTTGACTATTGAAAATACTTTGCACGTGGCAACTGAAGTTGTTAGCATGTTTTTATCTTTCGCTATGTCAATTTTTTTTTTTTTTTACATGAAAGTCCCACGTGTGAGCCGTAAAGTTGAAGACAATAATTCAGTGAGACTTTATTTGGTCAATATTTGTATCATTTAAGATATTCAAACGTTTTAACTGTACGTTGTTGTTAGAGCTCGGTAGTTTTTGTTCCTTGGAAACACACTGTCAATTGTTTGCGCATGCACGTGAAGGTGCGCGCGCAACAGCAGCCGGTGTGGAACAAACATGCAGATACGTTTCTCCGCGGGTTCACCTACTGATGTCTGCCCCCTTACGGCCACCATAACTGGTCCTGTGGTTGTTAAAAAAAGTTATCTCTTCTTCACTGAAACCAGAGTATACAATAGGCTACATGGTAAATTATTATGTGAACGATATGAGAACAGGTAATAATCAACAAATCTTAGCGACTTTTTCTCCCTGGCGTTTCATCAATGAGCTCATACAAATCACAGGCACCTTAGTTTTTAGTTTTTAAATTTTTACTGTTTTATTACAATGTTTTTCTATCTTTAATATTGTTTTTATTGTTATATTTATTTATTCATATGTATTTGTGAACAGCACTTTGATCGACTGCTGTCTTCTTGAAGGTGCTCTATAAATAAAGTTGACTTGACTTGAGTTGACTTGACTGTGCAGCAAGCTATGTATAATGCACACCATATAGATGTCACTCATCCATTTATTTAACCACAGCCTTACTGTGTTCAACTGTGACGTCATATAATAATGTGAACATTAGAAAAAGTGTGTGATCATTAACACAAAGTTAAAGGCTGTTGAGGCAAATGTACTCTTAAAAGATTCCCTGCAACTCACCACAACAATTTTAGACAGTGATGATGCTGAAAACAATTTTTTTATCAAAAGAAAAAAACATTATGAAGCTATCATAAAACATGAAGTCAACATGGGATTAAACAATCCCATCACTGTTATATTTTTATTTACTTTAACAAATGTAAGAGGGCTTGTTAAGCCGTCACCCAGTTTCCTCACTATTTTTTTTCACTATAGCATCGTCTTGAAAAGTCTGACTGCTTAATACAAAGATCAGCATTTAAGTGATTGATGAAAATACTCAAAAGAGATTTAATTCCATGCCTGTTGAGTGTGAGTGCTTGCAGCTCACACACTGCCAGTTCACATAACTCTCTGCAGTGTTGCTGCACAGTCATTTGAGCAGCACAGCCTGGATCATGCATTGTAAATGGCAATAGTAAAATATGTGCTGGGTGCCATTTGTCACCACAGCAGCCCCACAGCTCAGTGACTAGGAGTGGAAGTAGCTGCTACCCGCAGGGACCTGTAAAAGCCTTTTTATTCTGCCACTTTATTGGGAATGGGAAAGCAATAAGTTACACAAGAAACATATGGTACACTTGGATATGGATCAGCACTTACACAAGCAACAGTCGATAGCTGAGGGATTTTCACAGTTCACTGTGGTTGTACAACACATATATACTTTACAGGCAAATCCAATTACTCAAATGTATAGGAAAGTGTTTTAATGAAAACTTCTGAGTTGAAGTGTTATAGCTAGATAAAAATCTTTTTTTTTACCCAGCTAAGGCCAAGGCAGGTTCAACTGAAACCAACTGCAGATTTAAATACACTGATTTCTTACTCATCTCAACA
Source organism: Halichoeres trimaculatus (assembly GCF_033239565.1). Lineage (NCBI taxonomy): Eukaryota > Metazoa > Chordata > Actinopteri > Labriformes > Labridae > Halichoeres > Halichoeres trimaculatus. Next base: position 28,687,790 of record NW_027437183.1, read on the forward strand.
GATATCCTTTAGAGTGTGAGGTTAAAAGGGTGGTTCTGAGTGGATTTGTTAGAGTCTGTCCAGACTAAAGTATCTCAGCTACCTGTGTATAGATTGCCATGGATTTTACAGAAATCGTTGGCATGGTAGCTGTGATTTTGTGTAAAATGTATCTTTTATAAGAGATTGCAGGAACATTTGGTACATATCAATATTTACTTTTTCGAGTAGTTACTGTGGAGACTGACTGGAGACTTTTAAGGATCAAATTAAACATGTCCATCATTTAGGTTTAAATCCAAATACCTGCAATTTTACTTTGTGTAGCTGGAAATTGATACTTCTGTGTGCACCACATTAAGCTAAATTGGCAACAATAGTAAATAAGTCACTTTGTTTGTGTACTGGCTTTAATATTCAGCACAAAGGACCACCATGGACCATTCATATGTGCTTTTCTGGAGGTCAAATAAACATTGGACAGTTTCATCTGTGTATATATTCTACCCCTATGATCAGGACAGGGACAATTTCACATACAATTTACCACTATGCTCCTCAAAAAGCAGATAAGCAACAATGTAGTTATTTGAAATGCTGAGTGTATATGTGTTTTCTTCCTCCTCCTCCTCACTCTTCACAGGTTGGATTGTTATTCCTGCCGCTGTGAATGAGAACTGCGTACAATACTCCTCCACTTTAGCTGAAAAAATAGACTCCTATGTGTGAGTGCTGCCCTGTCTGCCCCACAGCCCACTGAATCTACTTTTAACTTAACTCCCAGGGGACTCTGTCACACTGTCAGCATCGTCATGTTTCTATGAATGTGAGGATCGTCACAGAAAATCTGACATCACTTTAATCATGTTTACCATCATTACTGAGATGGAACTACAGGATGTAGACGTAGGAGGCGGAGACATTTTGGCATCAGTTGCCTGAGTTTGAAACTCAGTGCATCAAAGATACAATGTTAATGAGAGGGGGAGACAGAAGACAAGGTAGAGAGTGTTGAAGGAGACATAAGAGGATATCATTTCTTTGATATGTCAGCAGGTGAAAAGGTGTTTAATGACACAGCCATAGTTTGAGACAGATTCTTGCTCTGTAGTGCGATGTTTGAATCCATTACTTTCTGCACATCAGTGCGAAATAGTCATCAAACTACAGATGCTATATAGCTAGTCTCAGTCACTACATGTTTAGATGGCTCTCTCGGATGGGAAGTGTTCGGGGAAATACTGTAAATGCTTCCTTTGCAGAATAAGATATGAAAACTGATGCCACTGTACTGTGTGGGTGGGCTCCGTGACTTCCTAGAGGCTTGTCACTATACAGTTGGTTTCCAGGCAACCACAAGATACTGTAGGATAGTCCCTGTCAAGTTGTTTTGTCATTTTGTGTGAGTGAACACTCTGGATAGGACGTGTTAGAAAAAACAAGGATGCAGAAGAGGATGCAAATATTTTATGCTTATTGAACAATCAAAACAAGAGGAGTGGTTTTCAAATCTGAGCTATGCTTACTGAAAGTTATTGTGTGACGTGGCTCATCATGAAACACTCTCACCTTTCTAACAATGAATTGGGAACAGCTGAACAAATTTTTACAATTCATGGCATCACACTGTCTGACAAGGTTGAAAACTTCCTGCAGCAATTGGCCAGGTGTACAGAAATAAAAGACTGATAAAGATTTCTCCTCCTCTTTCCTTATTTCTTCCCTTCTGTCTGCTCACCACATGCATGAAAATCTAAGGCACACATTAAACAACTTTGAATCAGGGCTATTGTGCTTTCCCATATAGATATAAAAAACATGCTCGATGTTCACAGATATTCCAGCAGCTAAATAATGGTGTGTTGTACAAGTCCCTGAATCTGTCTGTATACTGCTCTAAATGGTCCATCCTAAAAATAGTGAGACTTGCTGATTTGATGAGGTCATTATACTGTGGTAAGGCTCCCCTTACTTGTTCATGACTTGTTGCCTCTAACACCAAAGTCTGTCCATAGCTCTGGCCAATCAGAGAGAAGGGGGTTTGTGGAGCCTTAAAGAGACAGCAGCTAAAATAAAGCATTTAAGACTGAAATTAGAGTTTTCTAAAACACCAGTGTGAGAAAAATATGGATTATTTTGAGCTGCAAATCATAAAAAGCAACAACAGGGGAAAGTATAAAGCCATAACAACAAAACAACAACAACAATCACATCCCTAATCTGTATTTACTATTCCTGGTAGTCTGACCAGGAATAGTAAATATTTAACATGTTTAATATCTACAATTCCAGGTCAAAGGAGGGCTCCATCATTACCCAGAGCATTAAAACAGCTGTATTGAGCCCACACACACACCTGAGGATTATCTTGACGTATGATCAGTTACAACAAGACCCAAATCAGTTCACACAACCTTTATCGTTCAGCGAGGCTAATTTAGCCCTTACCCTTTCATCTTGCCCAACACTTGTGTGTGTCACCAGTCTTAGCTTCAAATATCTTTCTGAGGATACCAGAGGATGCTTGAAAAGTTAAACTTGCTTCTCATTACCCAACATCCCCTCAACATCAGCCTCTAGTCTTATAACTTGCTGTTAGTTAAAACTCACATGCTGTGATGTGTTCTTTTCTTAAGCTATATCTGTTGTAGGTTACAACAGAAAGCAGACCCCACGGGGGTGACTAGGTTTAATCTCTTTATGCAGTTACATAATGGCCCCCAGTTCACTTTTTAATCAGCGAATAGATGGCTGTGCCCAGGGACGAATAATCACATCTATAACTTTCTAATCTAATATCCAGCTACATTCAAGTGGATTAGAGAGGAGCGGCAGGGGAGAGGAGGGGCACAGGTGGTACACCTCGACGTGAGCCAGTGTTTGCAGGAGGATTTATTTGTGTGTTATTTTGAGATGGAGAAAATGAGACAGGAATCATGTGTTTCTATCTGGAGTCTGAGCGTGAGTGCATGCAGGCGTGTGTGTGTGTATGTGTGTGTGTGTGTCTTGAAGAACATACTGTCCATGATTCAATCCCTTGGATCACTTTCGATTTTCATCGTTTGCCGGGTTGTTTGGTGATGAGTAGTGACAATCTCATTCTCTAGATGGCTCTGAGTGACCTGCAGTTTGTCCTGAACATGGAGTGCAACATCACTGCGGGAGCAAAAGTGAATCATGAAATTTATCCAGACAGACAGATGGACAGACGGACAAGGAGAGAATGTATCAACGTCATCAAATTGAATTGTTTCTGTAGACAGACACACACAGATGAACATCAGAGGATTTATCAGGAAATACTAAAGTCAGTGAGCGCAATAATGTAATTGAAAATCCCATTCAGTACGTGACCTCATAGGCACTACAGACTGTATTAAACATTTATCATAAAAACAATGCTCTTTGAGGTTTTATTTGTTTTACATAAGTACAATCTGTGTTATGGTCTAAAGATAGGAGCCTCTCAAAGCAGCATGAAGAAAATCAATGGGATGTTCATTCTTTGATTGTAAGTTCATCATAGCGTGACATAGCCCAATGCATCAGAAATATTTAGTGATAATGAAACATGAAGGCCAATTAAACTTCTTACAGCTTAATGAGAGCATGCCGAAGAGTCAAACCATTTTCAAAGAAGACTTTGTGCATGAAAATGAGAAGACTGTCTAGAGAAAGTGCCTTTATCCACAAATAATGAAAATGAGAGGCCTAACAGAGCAAGGACATAGGGCTTGGTGCAGAATAAAAAATAAGTGTCCATGAAGACGTGAAGAGATGATGCAAGATATTAGTAGGTGAGCAACAAAGCCAGCATCTGCCAGGCCATCAAGTCAATAGATGCAGGAATTCAAACGAAGCAGATCAAGTTACTCTCTGCTGTGATTTCAAGTACCTTTTACTTTTGCTCAAATATTAAGTGGAATTCCTTGGGTACATAATTGCAAGATAGTGCACCACACTTCAAACATAAAAAGCCAATGCATGTAGACATGCGGAAAGAAAACTTCACAGTTTGAAGTGCAACATTTGCTGTCATGGTAACTGCAGCAAATGACCAGCCAATGGAGCAAGCAGTGAGTAGAGACATGTGGATGCTATGGTTGCCAGTTAAAGTTTTTTTTTTTTTTTTTCAAGGGGGGTAAAATAAAGTGAAAATCATCAGCCAGACTTCTATGATCACATCTCGGCAGAAAGAGTAAGCAACATAGACGAGAGAAGAAGCAGAACAGATTCCCTCAGAGGAAGATCTGCCAGCTCCTGCACCACAAGATGTTTTCCACCACATTTGGGATCAAAGAGTGTGTGTTATTCAAAATGTGCTTCTGCCAGCAAATGTTGTGTCCAGGATACGCCTCATCAGATATTGTTTGATGTAGAATACACCGTCTCCACAGTTAAAGTGGCGATGGGCTATTTACTGGTGTGTTCCCTGTCCATAAGGGAGTCTTCAAACAGAGATAGGGTCCAAATCACCAGCCCCGGAGCCAAAACTAACTAGGCTCGTCTGTACTCCAAGTTATTGACAGAGGTGTCTACAAACATCAAGATGATGGGAACACAAGATTTATTTCTCTGAAAACCTCTGTGTGAGGAGGTTTAACTTGTGAAATACTCCTGTTTGTGTCTTAAAGACTCAAAAGACAAAGATTTCTACTCAAGATCAGACCGATATATGATTTAGCTTAAAAAAAGGCAGATTGGTGTTTGCATTTACAAGCGTGTTTTTCATTTCTTTTAATTCATTTGCAGTGACAGATTGCAAGTCAAGAAAAAGTCACTGAAAGGCTCATAAAAGAAGTGGTGCAGAAAGCAACGATTTCCCAGCAGGTCTGAGGCTACAAGCTGGCATGTCTGTGGATATGTCCCCCACATGCCATGTTGCCACACGACATGCTGAACAGAAGGTTGTTTTGTTAAATGTTATTATTTAGAGACTGTTTCACCGATACAAGCTCAAAAATACTGTACTGAAAAAAATATTTGTAAGAGGATCATTTTTATGCTGAATTTCGGTAAATTGAAAAGTTTAGAGCCTGATACCTCTCAAGAGTATTATAAACAGGATTCAGGGTTTCTCACTGAATAATGAGAGCAAGGGGCTGTAATGTGAGACACACACCAGTGGTTTGTATTTTTACTTCTTTGGATTCTTAAACTCCAAAAGCTATTCCTGTTTTGGAACTTTTGACAAACAGAGCTCAAGTGGAGGAACAAAATGAAGCCAAAAGCAGAAATCTTGTTGGTATCTGAAGTCTTTGAAACCTCATAAGAAGTCACAGCAGAGCGAGGTCCAAACAACAGTCTCTGAACTAGCTCTGCCATGCAAGAAGAGGCAAGACACCCACCATCTGTCTCCACTGCAGCCCTGCCATGGGTCAGTGGGTGGTCCCACTTCACTGCAGCATCCATACTGTGAAGAATTTTAGACACAATCCCTCAAGAGGCACATATAATATCTATTTCGGGAGCACTATTGTGTATTTTTGTTAAAAAAAAATACAAGCGATTGTCCAACCAGAGTTTCTGCAAAGGCTTTTATCTTTTACACATTGTTTTTTTCAGTGAGCTGTTTTCTGTTTTGTTTCTTTGTGTGAAGAGTTCATCAAAAAACTGCTTCCAAATCCATTGTTTTCCTCCCCTGAAGCATTTTGTCAGCAAACAATTGTTGTGTTAAAAATATTGACACCAGCGCACAGTTAAGTGTTTAACCCTGCTTGTTGGATTAAAGGTGAATTAAAATTGCTGCAGAACAGACCGCATCAAGTAAATGATTTTAAAAAGGGTGCAGGAGTTTAACAGTTTTCATGACATCCCTGTTTTGTAACTGATCAAAGAAATCTTAACAACTTCTCAAATGGAGAAAATGTACGCAGCACCACATTACTTCTTGAGTTTAAGATCACTGTGCATTTGTAAAGGCTGTCTCATACATACAGTTGTTTCCAGCCTTATCACACTCAACAGAGGCGTGCGCTGCCCCTTGGAAGGAAGGGGCAAAAACAATTTTGCCTTCCTAAGGGGGTACTTCAGCCAGTTTTTGCCACCAAAGAGGGTAATTTGATGTGTTTGGCCAACCAGGAGGGCACTTTGGCTCCCAAGCTGACATTCAAAGGTCCAATATTCTGCTCCTTTTCTGCAGTTTAATATGTATCATTGATGTCTTCATAAAATGGTAGTAACATGTTTTGGTCCAAAAAGCCAATAAATCAAGCACAGCAGCATTGTTTCCAGGCTCTCATAGCCCCTCTAATCAGAACGCTCTGATTTAGTGGGCGTGACCTTCATATGTAAATGAGCCACCGCTGATACCGCCCTACTCTTCAGCGTCACTGAGAGCGGCGCCACGAGCTCAGAGTGCACAATGTTTAGAAAACAGCGAAGCTCGTTTACCATAACATTACAGGCTAAAACTACAGGCTAACCGCAGCTAAAGTTAGCATCCTGAAGCTAACACAGAGACAGGGGAGACACTGAGGAAAAGCTCTTACATCTGCTCCACAGCACACAGCATTTAAAATACTCACATTTCCAGGGTCCAAGGTTTGTTGGTGGATGGTTGGTAATGTGCCTGGATTCAGGACCAGTCTATTCGCTAACCCTCTGTTGTACTGGGGTTCAGGGGTATCTGCTCCAGTGGACCAGTCAGGTCAGACTTGCTCCTGATTGGTCAAAAAAGGGAATCGCTGACGTGGGCAAATCCCCAAAATCCAAACAGCTCGTTTTAGGTCAGGATGTTACATTCACAAGCACTACTAAGTACAGGTTTTGTCATTAAATATCACATTTTGTGGGCTGGGAGGAAAGCCAAAGACCCACAAATTTCCCTAAAAGACTGAATAAAGTGATTTTTGCATAATATGGGACCTCAAAACACATTCATTATCTACGATCTCTGAATCAGAGGCCTTCTGAGCAGCTCCGACCAGAATAAATCACTCAACACACTCCACACTACAAGAAAATTACACATGATGTCATCAGACAATTGGGCCTTGATCGCAAGAGGGAGATCTGGACAAAAATCAGACGGATTATCCTGTAGTGTGTACCCGCCTTAAGATGTGTTACGATGGTGCATGTTGTTTGGTTTGGGAAAATAATGAGAAAGTGCATAAGGCATGTAACAAGATTCCAATGTTAGTTATTACCTCTGCTGAGGAGCTTATGTTTTTGGAAGAGTCTGTCTGGCTATCTCTCTGTCTGTTTGTCTATTTGTGAACAAAAAAACATAAAAGGTAACATGCTGATGTGGATGAAATTTTCAGGAAATGTTCAAAACGGAATCCACTGTCTGGATCCAGGTTTTTTTTTATTTTTATAAAGGATTCTTTTTCATTGTGAGACAAGGTTACTTTTTCTGCAAGGATTTGACCCAGTGACAATTTAACTGCCCACAGAATTTGTATTTTTCAACCAGGATCTGTTGTGCTGATATAACTAAAAATATTTGTGAAGTTCATCAACAAAGGATTTGCAAAGGACTGCAGCAAGCAGGTGAAAGTTTTGGCACCCTGCACTAACAAAGTGGTTATACAGCCACGTGAAACAACATTTCATAAAAAAGAGGAAGAATGACCAGTATGATGGGGGCATTCACTTTTATCAGAGCAAGAATATGAGAGTGTGCTCTGTGTTAGATGTGCTGCAGACATCTGCTCAAAAAGGCCACAGTGTTCACTTCCAGTTCCTGTAAGGAGTCCCTATATTTCAAGTTTTATGATTTTTCTTGTTGATCTCTTCTATAGGGAAAAGTGAGATGTAACATTAGCTGATGCAAACCCAATTAGAAAGCTTTTGACTCTTTGAAGTGTTTGACCTATTCTCATTGCTGCATGTGGAGACAAAACGGCATTTTTGATCAAGATGTCACAGCATCACTTACTTTTGGCTTCTCCTGCTATATTTCCCCAGAGGAACAATCTTGCACTTTTGCAGATGACACTTCAATTTATGTGTCTGTGCACCAGAGTGTGTACAGCTAAAAATTCAAGCGGCAAACCGGTTCCAACCTGCTGCCTGTTGCTAATCCACTGTGGACTTTTAACAGACTCCAAGAGCTGTGTTGGGCCATGAAACTCACTCTGTTTACTCTGTAAAATTAGTTAATTGTTGGATTTCAAGTGAAAACAATAAACCACTGGAGGCCCTGACAGCTGCGGATGTGCTTCATGAGCCAGAACAGGCAACAGTTAATTCCCTTCCTCTTCCAAGGTGTTAATGCCCTGGCAATCAGCCCAAGTGCTTTTTGATTAGCTCATTATTAATTCATGCACACTCCCGGAACCTCAAATCACACTTAATTAGTACTGAGATTCCAGCAGTGACCAATATTGATGTAATTAAATAATTAGGAGTTTGCTGCTGCAGCATCTTTTTTTGGTGCAAGGGACAGGGAGAATGTTGTTATTCAAAGAAGAATGAATAGAAACTAAATAATGAGAAGAATGTCTGATGATACTCATGCACCATCAAATGGGTTACTGATGAGCTAAAAGTTACTACTGTCTCTTCAGAGCATATCACAGCTGCTGATAGTCTGCTGATGCTGTTGGGTCTGGTGCTGATAAGAAAAATCATGATCAGACTGGATGGAGGGGCCTCTTAGTTGTGTAAATATAAAGGTTAGTATGACTTGCATGTCACAGAAAAGTCAAATGTAAGCCGCATCTAACCAGTGCATCTCCACTCCATCTCTGCTCCATCATGGCACCAGATGCTTTAGGTTTCAATTTTAGTCAATCTGTGAATGTACGCTGGATCTGCTCTGTTGCTGTCTGAGTGCAAGCTGGTCCAGCTGGTCACAGGTAATGCACAGCCATCCAATGTTTGCCTGACGCCAGAGCTGTGACCTATAAGTTCAGTGTAGAGATGTTCAAGTGGGACAGGAAGTTGTGCACGGAAACTACCTAAAAACACCCAGTGACTTTCGAAATAAAACAAACCATGTCAGAACCGGATCGTATTTAGCTGGACTACAACAACCAACAGACATAATAAGTGGAGCCAGACTATTAGTTTACAGTTTTTACAGCCCAACATGAATGAAGAGAGGCTTATCAATGCAGTGGGAAGTGCAGGAACTCCTTGGTCATGTGACTCCAGCTGTCTGTCGGTCATGTAGCTTTCTCAAAACATAGACAGTTTGAGTGGACAAATATAATGCCCTTTTATACTCCCTTTTTTGTACTAAAATGGTTGTGCCCTTTTCAAACAATGTTACTGTCACTGCTCTCATACTCCCATGCATCCTCCATGTTGGCATTGCTGTTAACCAGTACAATTCTACAAATCTACAGTATTATTTAGCAGACACTTTTATCCAAAGTGACGTACAACTCAAGCAAGAATTTAGACAGTTAGTTATTTGACTGCAGGTGCTGACATTAAGTGCAAGAAGAATAATGTAGCCATAACTAACCACAAGTTATCTGCAACAATCTAGTTCAACCTTCAACAACATTCAATAATCAGTACTAAGTCTTCACTACGGGTTGGGTCTGAGACTTTTTTGACTCATTCTACCCCTGAGGACAAAGAGGAGAAGGGTCAGATTAAGTGCCTAAAAGTTCCCTGAACAGTTGAGTCTTCAGACATCTCTTAAAAGAATAAAGAGACTCTGCAGGATCATATAGAGTTAGGTAATTCATTCCATCATTTGGAAACAACAGAGGAGAAGAGTTTGGCTAGAGATTTAGAGCCGCACTGGGCTGGGAGCACCAGGCGTCTTTCACAATCAGAGCGTACAACCACTGGGGGGCGCAGCCCAGTGTGCGATACATCGCACAAGTTCCATTGTTATTTCTTTTTCATGTCTCACTAAAGCTACGTTTCAGTTAGTAACAGCAACAACATCCCCCTGTTTCTCATGGTACCGTTCTATTTGGTCTTTATCTGTAAGCTGTATGGGAACGTGCAAAAATGCAGAGCAAGGACAGAGGGCACCGTCCAGATCCAGACCCGTACTCGACCATGAGCATAAATGGGTATAGTCAACACACAACAGAGTGGGAAGAGACTGCAGATGTGGCATTACACCTTTGTCTCTGGGCTTTGATTCATAGCTATAGGTAATAAGTGAGCTTTTTGTTCGCTAGTTTTTCTTCAATTTCCCTCAGAAAAACTCTTTTTCATGGTTGTTTTGGGGGGTCATCTATATTTTTATTCTACCACCCAACTGGGTAATATCACAACATTTAACCCAGGCATTTCTCAGAAGCCAAAGGAAAGCCAGGTTATTTTTTTTCTCTCCTCTAGTTGTCATTTTAATTTAACACTTTAACAGTTAAGATTTCTGTCTGTGTTTCAGTAATTCTGCTCAGCCTGCCATCTCTAATCTTCTTGGTGTTGCAGCGAGTGAGATAGTGTTTCTCTACATGTAATGCAATAAATGTGTGCTGACACAACAGTTGTCATGGATTAATCCATTTCTGCTAATCTCTGAGGAAGTCAGGTGAAACTAGCAACCCACATGAACAAAACAGCCAAGATTAAACCAATTAGATTAAGCCATGTTAACAAACTGTGATTAGGCAGCACCGTGGCACAGGAAGCTGACGGCCTTTCAGCTCTTCACCCATCAAATGATAGCACGGTGTAGACATAACTAAAGTGCAATGACACGAGTTACATGACAACACCTTTAACAATGTTCACATGTGCACTTACAGTGTGTGGAGTTAGCTTGTGTCTGACAGCGGGCCATCCCTAAAACTAGAGCTGCAGGAAGAAGGAAACAGTTGCACACACACACAGGATCTAGTCTACAATAAAAGGAGCATATAATTCTCATGAAAGTGGTAAAGACAATACAGACAGGAGGAACAAAAAAATTATTCCAGTTTCAAAAGCGTCATCATTCTGCACTGCATCCCAGATAAATAGATCTTAAGTTGTACCATTGTGTGTGAAACAGGATCATGCCTGGTTACATTTTATTGACTGTTAAAGCAGCGGTGTACTCTTGCTGTGAACCTCCACAAAACTGTTAATCCACAAGAGCTCTCTGACTTGGATCCCTCAATAAATAAATGAATAAATAAATTCACATGCCATTACCACATGTCTTCTTTTTTGCGTAAAACGTTTGCATTTTAGCACAATTCTGTGCTTTTCAGTGAAAACTTGTTAAAGCTCTGAATAGTTAGAATTTAAAGGACTCCACCTTCTTAAATAAAAAAAACATTTAAACTGCAATGATAAAAATAAAAACGTTAGATAAATAAATAATCCACCGCAGAGCATCTGAAAACAAGGGAGTTCCTGAAAACCTGGCTTTTTGGAGATAAGAGTTGGTCATGTGATGGCGGACTGGCTGACTGATGATTTCCATCCCCATCCTCTAATCTCCTCATCTGTTCCCCTCAAGATGAAAGAAATCAGTTTGCAGCTACTTACCGGGACCCTGCAACACATTAACAGCTACTGCCCCGTCCTTCAAAGACTGCAAGTCTGTGTGTGTGTGTGTGGGTGTGTGTGTGTGTGTGTATGTGTGAGACAGAGAGCATTGACTGGTCCATGGGCTTGAAAGTGGGTATCAAAGAGTTACTAGGCCAGGTGTGTTCATTGGTGTGTGTGTGTGTGTGCTTGTGTGTGTGTGTGTGTGTGTGTGTGTGTGTGTGTGTGTGTGTGTGTGTGTGTGTGTGTGTGTGTGTGGGTGTTTGTTAGCATGTGCACGCGTGTGTTTGCCATCATTCTAAAGAGGTGTAGGGTCAAGGTTCGTGTCAGCTCGACTCAGCTGTCACCCTCACAGCTCTTTATAAAATCCCTCACAGCTCTTTCAGCTGCTGTTTGAACATCATCAATCTGGATGAGCCTGTAAAGCTTTAAGGATACAGAGTATTTCGAAGCAGTGTATTCATTTGAAATATGTCCATTTCAATAGATGTATATCTTTTCATCTGTAACTCAAACATTAGTCATCTATAACTTACCATGTTTGATACATAACCCAGGACATACAGCAATTGATTCTTGGCAGATTTGCTCCATAGACTCTAAAAAAAAAAAAAAGGACGTCATCTTGCTTGGCTGAAAGTGAGGTCGCCACAAAAACTGCTCCCCCTGGTGGCTGGCTGCAGTATAGGTTAAAGAATCAGACTCACCAGTCATTCCAGATGGGCTGTGGTCAAACTTTAAAAAATTAATACTCCTCACAGAAATGTTTCTTATGTCCAATTGTTGTGGTGATTTGAAGATACCGTTTGGCTGTCTTGTATTCAAATTTTCCTGGAAAGTTTCATTTTCATTAGTTATACGAGGTTAAAAACAAGGTTTTCATCACGTGTAATGATGATTGACAGCTGCCGTTTTTGTGTATTTTTTTTGGGGGGGGTTGCAAAATATGTCAGGAGGTAAATTCAAGAAGTGATTAGACTCCCAGATGAAAAAGAAAAGAAATGATTTATTTTTGTCACCCGGCTTCACTCAGATGCTCCCAGAATCCCTCACAGTCTCTGCTGCGCAGACCCTGGCTCCACAACTGCTCAACAGCTGCGCCTGTGACAGAGGTATTTTGGCTTCAAAACCGTACAATGGTAAATGGCGGAGCCACACTGCCCACTCTATATACAGTCTATGGTTTGCACATTTTTGCTGCTGTGGTTTTATTTAAAAAACTTGTATAGTTAACATTTTAAAGTCAGTGCATCTAAAAGAGAAAGAGCATTCCAATATGCACATGTGCATACATGTGCCCACTTAAGGCTGATTTATGCTTGACACGTCTGTGAGGTCCGCGCGGCTTCATGCGGACAAATGACGTCATTTTCACACCTATGCCCCCTCATATAGCCCCTATCATGCAGGAAATTCCTGTGCCATGCATACTCAAAATTTCTAGCCTGCTGGTTGGAGACATGCAGACAAGATGGCAGAAGAAAAGGATCTCCTGGTAGTCGAAGTTTAGAAATACAAGCATCTGTATCACTCTTCACATAGCGATCGCCTCAATAACCGAGTGTTAGATATTTCATGGTGTGAAATTGCGGCCACTCTCGGCAGAGAAGATGAATCAGTCAAAAATCCCAAGGACAGATATGTCATGTTGTAAACAAAAGCAAGCTTCTTCAACTCCTGTTTAGTACTCTGGTAGACTTTTATTTGTAATACACCGCCCCCTGCTGTTTGGGAATGGACACCAATGGACACTGCGCTGGGAGTTAAAAAGCATTGAAGTCTCATGCGTTCTCTGGCGCGGATCCCATGCATCCCATTTCTGCACTTCACGTTCACACAACACAGCTTTAAGAAGCTACACAAGGAGGACAGGGTGAAGCATAACACTACACAAGTACATCAAAAATAGATGACATGAGATTAAGAGGTAAGTGGAGCACTTCAAAACTACCAATAATATGATGTTTGCAACAGGTCCGTCCATAGCATTCCTGAAAAGCCAGACAAATCCTCTGGGTTTTCCGTGCTTGGATGGCAGTATACATTAGTAAAGATAAAAGGGAGACTCAGACCAGACGCTGCACTTTTCTTTTACTGTACTAAGGTGCCACTTAACTGCTTCAGGAGATGAAAGACATATTCAGTGGCATTCAGTGGAAGCACTGACGTGGATCTTTTGTGGCTCTTGTCTGTGAAGAAGCAGGGTGGTTCTTAGATGGTTCACACATAGAACCAACTACACTACTGGATAACCGTCCAGAATTAGCATCAGGGCCAATTTAGCGGAAAAAGGAGTACTTAATACCAACATCACCCCATGCTGAGCTCACCTACTTTGACAGTAGCTCTCACAGGATTGCCAGCTCGTTCATACACAGAAAATAGATGATGCTTGCAAGAAGACCTACTTATCTATACAAAAAAATGCTAAGAGTGGAGTTTGCTGAATACGAGAAAATCATCAAACTGTCTTCCCCAAACAGACTGCATCTTCTTTACCAGTGCAGCTGACGGACAATAATCAAACACAAAAGAAAGAATTTGCTTAGGCTCTTAAACGTAAAGTACATGAAAATATGTGTGTGAAAAGGGAAGGGTGCTTTTTCAGAAGAAAGTTACTGCTCAAGCATCACCCTCTTAAGATCTGTTCAAGCTCTTATTAAGAAAGTAGAAAGAAGAGATAATTCACCTTTTAAAAATAAGGTCTTTCTGCTGCAAAATATTGAGCGAGTTTCACAAAGACAGACATTTAATCAGAAAAAGAATTGAAAAATACCAGAGGAGCAATCACTTCTGCTGCTTCAGCAGTGAAACAGCACAGGTGCATGTTTTGTTTAAACTGACAAATATGCAGAAAACTTGAAGGTCCTGCAAAGAAATAAATAAATAAAACTAAATAAAATGCATTGCATATTTTTAAGGAAGAGACAAAAGAATAGAAGGAAGAAAACATGACAAGATTCTGCTCCTTTGATGCCTGTGTGAGTACTTTTCCCCTTGATAGTTGAACACGCTTCACAGATTAGCTGTGGGATTTGAATCTGGAGACAAAGCGCGACAGGGGGTGATGGAGAGAGGAGGATAAAATTGTAACATAATCAAAGAGCTGATGGAGGAGGGGGCACAGGACTGCAGTTGTTTCTTATCTGTTACATTGTTTTCAAAAACAGGACGCTTGTGTAAAAGTTCTGAGTAAGACGAGTTCTGTGCTGGGTTTTGTAATGAACTAAAGGAAAACAGCAACCTTCAGGGTTCAAAATGAAGCCAGTTTGGAAATAAGAACACTGTGTTTCCTTCATTGTTCACTCATGGCTGATAACAAAAAATCAAGATGTCTTCATTTGGCTCCATGTCAAAATGCCTGACGGAAAAAGAAACATTTTTACAGACTGGTTCAAACAACATTTGCAGTCTTTGTAACTCATTGCTCCATTCTGGCCCATTGTAGGGGATCAAATGTAAAAAGCTAAACCTGTATGTCAGTAAACTTCCAAAAGTGACAAATGTAAAGGATATTAAATGACAAAACCTGTACTTAGTAGTGCTTGTGAATGTAAAATCCTGACCTAAAATGAGCTGTTTGGATTTTGGGGATTTGCCCACATCAATGATTCCCTTTTTTGACCAATCAGGAGCAAGTCCAACCTGATTGGTCCGTCGGTGCAGATACCCCTGAACCTCCTCCCTGCCCACTCCCCTCGAGAAGAAGAAGAGCCATCACTGCTTTGTTTTTGGCTGTAAACAGCCACATAGTTCCATGCACAAGCTTCCCATATCGGAAAAAGACAAGACTAAGTGGCTTCAGTTCATTTATCAAGGAAATGTTTTAGCTACACTCAGTAAAACTGAGCATGTGTGTGCTAGTCACTTCACGGCCGACTACTTTTCCAACTTTGGACAGTACAACAGAGGGCTAGTGAATAGACTGGTCCTGAATCCAGGCGCATTACCAACCATCCGCCAACAAACCTCGGACCCTGGAAATGTGAGTATTTTAAATGCTGTGTGCTGTGGAGCAGATGTAAGAGCTTTTCCTCAGTGTCCCCCTGTCTCTGTGTTAGCTTCAGGATGCTAACTTTAGCTGCGGTCAGCCTGTTGTTTTAGCCTTTAATGTTACAGTAAACAAGCTTTACTGTTCTCTTAACATTGTGCACTCTGAGCTCGTGGCGCCGCTCTCAGTGACGCTGAAGAGTGGGGCGGTATCAGCGGTGACTCATTTACATATGAAGGCCACGCCCACTAAATCAGAGCGTTCTGAACAGAGGGGCTATGAGAGCCTGGAAACAATGCTGCTGTGCTTGATTTTTTGGCTTTTTGGACCAAAACATGTTACTACCATTTCATGAAGACATCAATGATCCATATTAAACTGCAGAAAAGGAGCAGAATATGGGACCTTTAAGTGTAATCCAAAAGACATTATTTCCTCCATCTATTGTTAAGCTCTAGCATTCTACATGAAAGGGAATTTACTCACACCTTTCACACTGATTGATTAAAACTGTGATGTAAAAATAAAAAATCAGAAAATGAATTAGGAAAAAATGGAAAAGATGACACAAGCTTGTTTGATCCGTTACTCTTTCGCCCAAAGGGTAAAATGAGTATATTAAATCAAGGTTTATGCAGAGATTGAAAAAGTGCCATCCTTTTTGTTCCTCTTGTCTACTGCGTCAGCTGCCCTGCTTGCACTGGTCTACCCTACAGCGTGTGGTCTGCACTGCAACCTTTTTTATAGTGGGTAGTTCTGACCTGAGCCGTGTTAAAGCATGCCGCTAGCTAAAGGAGACAAGGTGCGGGGAGGCACACACCATGTGTGGATTTTAACTGAATGATGATGTCTGCATAAATGACAATCCCATCTTGTGAGACCAGACTGGCAAAGCTAGTTTTGTATTTTTAATAATAATAATACATTTTATTTAAAAGCGCCTTTCTAGCTCTCAAGGACACTTTACAGAAAACATAATAATTACAATTTTTACTGCTCTAAGTGGCTTTTTTTTTTTTTTTTTTTTTTTTTTTTGCAAATGCTTGACTTTGTACCAGGATGAAAATCTGATCAGTGGCTTAATATGACTATCTACAGTACAGGAAATATTTTTCTGTTGCATTCTGTTGTATCAAACATTCTTGAACTAAATTTATGTCAAATTGTATGAAAGAAAGGATGAGTAATCAGTGAAGAACCCCACCAGATATTACTCCCTCTACTGAAAAGTGACTGCGTAAGTAGCTCCTCTCACTGATGTTTTGTTAAGCTAAGCCTAAGACACCTGAAGCAAGATGTTGGCGAGGAGACAGGGCAGAGGCAGAGCCAGGACAAGGAGCCTATCTGGACCATAAGTCATCCCTGCTATTTTAGGCTTAATGCTCTACTAGTTCCCTTCTTCCCATTTTATTAGAGGTGAGAGGAGACATGTTTTGGCTCTTGACTTATAATATTCCTCCACATCCAGATCTACTTACTCCTCTTAACAGCTCATTTTGACATTTCCTTTACCCTCCTTTGCAAATTGTCCTGATTTGCTCACTTGAGATAATCAATCTACATCTACAGGAAAAACCCTGAGTTTCCAGCCTCACTGTTCTGTTTCTGCTGCCATCTCTGCGTATCTTAAGTTTTTCTCTTTCATTCGCCTCCTCCTCCACTGAGTCCTCCCATGGCACTGTCAGCTCCATGTAATAAACTTTTCTCTGACTGATCGACCGTAACACAATGCCAGGCCTCAGATAAGTGCAATCCCTCTTGTGGCACAACAAGTTTTCCTCACAAATCTACCTGCACCTCCCAATTACCATCCCATAAACGACCTGTCTCATACCTGTTCAAAACCCTACCATCCTTGAATTTGATTCAACACTTTAACAAAACTCAGATCTTCACTTTATGTACATGGTGCCCCAAAACTTGGCTAAATTCATTCTTAGACTTGAAATCTTTCACACTTACACCTGCCATCTTACTCACACAAGAAAGTCACAGTGTCCCACTTGCTGTGAGACTTTCAAGCGAAATGGAAAGTGTTAAAGAATCCCACTAGGCAGTTCTGGTATTTCTGAATCTGAGAAGATTTTCTCCACACCCACCCCTGTCTCAAGTGAAATACAAATCATCGTGACATTCAGTGAGGAGATTTTCTGTAAAAACATACAAGCAGGGGAATGAGTGGCCTATGGCTCTGATCACAGAGGCTTTCAGTACTTCTGATGGGCAGTTCTGCAGAACATAAGTAATGACAGGATTGTGCAACAGTTACATAAGGACTACCAGAGAAGTTCTTCCTCCCCTGTCAAGAAACGTAAAGGATTAAAAGGAGACTCCTGTCAGTTTCAAGTAGAATATGTGGTGGAAATGCATCTATCCTCTCTGCCGTGTATTGGTATGATATTTCTGTGATGATTTAGCCTTGAACAACATCAATCCATGTCTTTATCAAAGGTAATGTACTCGTCTTCTAAGAAATAAAATGAGAGCTGAAAAACATTGCTATTGAAACCGGAAATGATGACTTTTTAAATGATCTATGTAATTTTAAGAACTAAAAACAGACATCAGCCTAATTTATTTAGAGGTATTCAAGTGCTTATTTATGGTGCCATTTAAAAATCAAAGCCGTATGATCATATCATTTATAGAATTTCATGGATGCCATAAAAGGCTCAAACCATGACTAATCTGCACATGGATACCTCAGAGATATATCATCAGACCGTTTTTTGTTTTTTGTTTTTTAATTCAGCAGATTTGAAATGAAAAACAGTGCAATCTATATAAATTCACTGAAGACACATTAAATAGAATATTATAGTATATAGTATAGAATAAGACATACTGTACATACAAGAGACGAGACAAAAACTACAAAGTATAGAAAGTATACGCTCTCAACTTTAAAAAGTACAAGGAATTAAAAAGACAAACAAAACATACCCAAACCCTCAAAATGAATAAATACATAAAACAAACAAAACTAGACAAACCAAGGAGCACATATAAATCACTACCTTGAAATTTCAGAGAGGATTGTATTGTAGTAGTTCATGAATTTAATACATTTCTTGTCATTTAATGAAAGCAAGGATTTTATGAGGGATTGAAACCCTAAATAGAAAACTGAGAACTTTGGAAGGGATTTTGAGAATTCCTCTTTGTGTATGAAAAATTTGACATGTAGCATACCAAAAGTTTATGGCATTTTCCAGAGCAGTATGTTCCTTATTCTCATAGTAGCAAACAATGTCTTGGAGATTGAGAAACGAAACACAGTTAGCAGCAGAGGTAAAGTGGGATTCAACATCTTTCCAGAACCTTCCGGACGGTTCACATAAAAAAAAAAAAAAAAACAGATGGGAAATTGTTTCTGTACAGTTTTTACAAAAGTTACACTCGATTTCAATATCTATAAAACATTAGCATTTAGGCGATTAACAGGATAAATTTTATATAGCATTTTGAATAATACCTCACTAACCTGCATAGTTAAGATTATTATACAGTAGCCCACTGCAGTTATATTTGTGCATGCGTGTCTCTGGTACATCATTCATATATTTTCTGAACTGCTTATCCTGTTCAGGGCTGCAGGTGGCTGGAGCCTATCCCAGCTGTCACTGGGCGAGAGGCAGGGTACACCCTGGACCGGTTGCCAGTCAATCACAGGGCTTACACAACCTTTTTACGCACACACTCACACCTACGGACAATTTAGAGTGACCAATTAACCTGGTGAGCATGTTTTTGGACTGTAGGAGGAAGCTGGAGAGAACCCGGAGAGAACCCACGCATGCACAGGTAGAACATGCAAGCTCCATATAGGAAGGCCCACCGGCCAAGCTGGGAATGGAACCGGTGACCTTCTTGCTGTGAGGCTGCAGCGCTAACGGTTGCGCCACCGTGCACCCCCCAGTACATCTTTATGTTTTTTTTTTTTTTTTTGCAGTTTCACACACCACTGTGCTAAATCTTATTAAAGTAAAGACCTGGATGAGTCAAGACGTCATTTGTTGGATGAGCTTCAGCTTGCTTTTAAATTGCATTTCCACAGCACTTGAATAGTGTAATGACTTTGCTTCTATAAATACAGAAAATGTTCCAGATTGGCCTAACATCCATTATAAAATCAGTGGAGCATTTCATGCAGCCCCACTTATCTCTAGTGTTGATTCCTTTTTTATTTTACTGCTGCATTTTGAAGAAGCTCTGGAGCGCCGTGTGGTTGCTGTGTCTGCAGATTGCAACGTTCAGGATGCAGACGGAGACAAGCTGCTTGATGCAATTACAGTGCTTCCCGCCAACATTGCCATACTAACAACCGCACGCTTGCTAGAGGGGCTGAAATGTTCCATTAGCCTTTTCCACCAAGTCTAAAAACACATTTAATACTTCTGTGTCAAAGGGAATGACTTACCTGAAATAACATGCCAGGTGTGAGGTTTCACGGGTTGTTTGTTTTTATTGCAAACTGGCCTGAGCCTATTGTGAGAGCTTGTATTATGGAGTGTAATAGTGGTGTGAATTCTGAATGAGAAGCAGCTTATTTCTTAAAGGTCCCATATTCTGCTCCTTTTCTGCAGTTTAATATGGATCATTGATGTCTTCATGAAATGGTAGTAACATGTTTTGGTCCAAAAAGCCAATAAATCAAGCACAGCAGCATTGTTTCCAGGCTCTCATAGCCCCTCTGTTCAGAACGCTCTGATTTAGTGGGCGTGACCTTCATATGTAAATGAGCCACCACTGATACCGCCCCGCTCTTCAGCGTCACTGAGAGCGGCGCAACAAGCTCTGAGTGCACAATGTTTAGAAAACAGCAAAGCTTGTTTACCGTAACATTACAGGCTAAAACAACGGGCTAACTGTGGCTAAAGTTAGCATCCTGAAGCTAACACAGAGACAGGGAGGACACCGAGGAAAAGCTCTTACATCTGCTTCACAGCACACAGCATTTAAAATACTCACATTTCCAGGGTCTGAGGTTTGTTGGTGGATGGTTGGTAGTGCGCCTGGATTCAGGACCAGTCTATTCGCTAGCCCTCTGTTGTACTGTCCAAAGTTGGAAAAGCAGTCGGCCATGAAGTGACTAGCACACACATGCACAGTTTTACTGAGTGTAGCTGACACATTTCCTTGATAAATGAACTTTAGCCACTTAGTCTGGTCTTCTTCTGAGATGGGAAGCTTGTGCATGGAACTATGTGGCAAAAACAGAGCAGTGATGGGCGGGGAGGGGAGTGGGCGGGGAGGGGGTTCGGGGATATCTGTTCTGGTGGACCACTCAGGTCAGACTTGCTCCTGATTGGTCAAAAAAGGGAATTGCTGACATCGGCAAATCCCCAAAATCCAAACAGCTCGTTTTAGGTCAGGATTTTACATTCACAAGCACTACTAAGTTCAGGTTTTGTCATTAAATATCACATTTTGTGGACTGGGAGGAAAGCCAAAGACCCACAAATGTTACTAAAAGGCTTAATAAAGTGATTTTTGCATAATATGGGACCTTTAAGAGGAACTTTTGTTTCTTCTTAAGGAACCATGATGCTTTCAGACTTGTGATGATGCAATCTTTTCAAGTTTCATTTTCCTTTTTGCTTCTACTACTTTCTTTTAATACTTTAAAGCTCAGTTACATATGTGTCTTTACTGCTTATGTTGATTACATGATAAAACAAAACTGAGACACACAGATACATTTGTGACTGAAGTTTTTATTGAACAGAGATCGAGGATCTAACCAGGTGTTTTTTTTTTCTTCAAAATAAAAGAAATGCTGTTAAATCAAGCCACCCACACACAATGTCTTCTCTCCTGCACCTTTGCTCTTAGGTTGTCTTTGGGGCCCTTTCTTCCTTTGCCAGAAATATGAGCCATAACTGAGATGAACTACAGGTCTCAAAGCTTGGACTGCAATGTGGAGAAGAGCATGTAAGGTGTGTAGTTGGAAAGAGGAAACAAGCCAATAAAACAAAGGTGGAGGAATACAGTTTTAAGTGAGGAGGATGTTAGAGGAGAAAAGAAGGAAAATGGATGAACTGAATTGAGTAACACACCCTCGGCAAACTGGTGCCAGAAATCTTCCTCTTTCTGTCCTCCATTAAAAATGACTCAGGGCGAAACCATGGTGCTCCAGCCCTCATCACTTTAACTTTCTCCTCATCGTCTGATTCGGGTCCTAAAAGTAATTTACTGCAACATATGTGGCGAGGCATCAAAAGTGCATTTAGCAGATAAAGATGCCATTGCTGACAGAAATGTGGTGCCTGGAGCAAGGCTACAGCTCTGTATTCCCCTCTCTCTTTCCCTCACAGACACATAGACAGCTTTTCTCTCCTCCACCTCCACTCTCCTCTCTCCCAGCTGTCTCTTAATATCCCCCTCACTCCTCCAAGTCTTTCTCCACTGTTTTCACTCCGTATTTTCTCTGTCTTCCCATTTACTACTCACCACACTCCCTCACCATGCTCTCCTCCTCCTCCGATCTGTCCTCACTTCCGCCCACACATCTCCATCCCTATTTCCCCTTCACCTACTCCTACACATCACCATCCTTCCTCAGTCATCCTTATTTCACAGGCATTCAAAGGGAACCATTTAACGCTTGGCTCTGCAGTGTCGTCCAAAATATCTGTTTCACTAGTGACGTTTTGCATCTTAAGCCAGATTTTTTTTTCTATGTGGTGTAAAGCAGCCATGGGGATGGGATGTCGATGTCTTCCAAGAGATTTAGCTCTCAAGCTCTTGCCTTTGACAACATCTGGTAACCAAAGGAGCCCAAATTTTGCAACTTCAAAAATTACTCAACCAATTCACTTTCTTTTTTTTTTTATCTCCCTATTTCTTCAAAACACACCTTCACCCATCTCTCTCTGTCGTTCCTCTCATTCTCAGCCATCTCTCTCCCTGTAACTCCCCGTCCTTCCCCTTAACTTACCATTTCTTTTTCCCCAGATTTACAGTACTGCCTCTCGGGTTCTTCCCCGTAAATACTCCCTTCTATCCTGCCATTGTCTCTTTCCATCCCCCCTCCTCCAGACAGTGTGATGTGGCTAATGTGCTGTTGAGTTAATGGGTTCATTTTTCAATCTCTTCTTCTTTCCTCTATGTCTGGAAGAGAAGCAAGGAGGGCTCTTTGACTCCACCGAGGTGAGCTATGAGGCCGGTGACAGAATGTGACTTTCAGTTGTTACCTCTAAGTGATAGTCTGTCTCTGACTTTATTTATTAAGAAAAGTTTGCTGTTCTGAAATGGTAACAAACTAGCTCCTGATAATGTAAGCTATGTCAACTAAATATTGAGGGAGTAGTCTGCGGACATGCTCTTCAAAGGCTGTGTAGATTATAAAATTGATACTGCTATTATCAGTTGTCAGTAAAGGCCTACACTAACAGATGTATACTGTAATTATGAGATGTGACTGTTTTAAGATTTGAATAAATCCATTGATTGGATAAATAATGACATTCACCTTTTCATCTGTCAAAGTCAGAGGTCTTTGGTGTTATCAAGAATAGCAGTTTTTGAACTAAACCACACCTTGGAGTCTAAGTATTTAGCCCTATTAAGATTCTGCAGCTTATTCTGGGCTAACTTAACTAACTTAAAGGATAAGTTCAGTTAATACAGCTTTTACATTGTTTATAGAATGAAGAAAAATAAAATACTCACCCAGAAGGTTTTCCTGATCCAAGCAGTGCTTCGGGAGATATTTAGATCCAAAATTGTGCAGCGGACATCCGTATAATGGGATCCATCGTGGCATAGACAGCGCCGCTAGTAAAACTGCATTAATCGTCCAAAAACTTATGTTTTTCACCAATATTCTATCATGGTCCGCTCCGGGTTAGTCCTCTGCTGCAGTCTGTGTCACTCCAGACAGCGTCGTGTGGCTATAATGACCTCTGAACTGATGAAGACTTTGTTTACATTTGCCCCTCTGCGCGTTTTCATGTAGTCTGCCGTCTTCCCCTGAAACAATGAGCCGCACTGCGCATGAGCGGATGGGCAATCGTAAAAGTCTTCGTCAGTTCAGAGGTCAGTGCAGCCACACAGCGCTGTCTGGAGTGACACAGGTTGCAACAGAGGACTAACCCGGAGCGGACCATGATGGAATATTGGTGAAAAACACGAGTTTTTGGACGATTAATGCAGTTTTAGGAGCGGCGCTGTATATGCCCAGATGGATCCCATTATACGGACGTCCACTGCACGATTTTGGATCTAAATATCTCCCGAAACACCGCTTGGATCAGAAAAGCATTCTGGGTGAGTATTTCGTTCAACTTCATTCTATAAACAATGTACAAGCTGTATGAAACAAACTTATCCTTTAAGTTAGTTAAGTTAGCCCAGAATTAGCTGCTTTCACTACAGATAAATTTAATGTGACAAAACACAAAAGCACATTGTAATGTTCATAAAGTAATTAAAGGCCGGGTATAGGATCATTTTATAAATTGTATTTAAATATGACATGTGTTGCACTTATCAGTCAAACATAGGTTATAAAATTACACAAATCAGACCAGTGACGAATACAACCAGACCAGCAGAGGGCAGTAAGAGAAGAGCAAAGGCCATTCAGCAAAAATGATACCAAAGAAGAAGAAGACAAGCCAGCATCTGTTGGTGCATCTCAAAGCTCCAAAGTTCCATCCTTCCTTCCTCCACTTACGTCGTTCTCTTGCGTCTTAGTCCCTCCCACCAGAGATGCATGAGAGACGCGAGGTAATGAAGAGAGGACAGAGGAATGGAGGAGATTTGTTTTTAGAGCAATGGGACGTCCTCTCCTCTGAAGCATCACATGAAGCGACATGTTTCAGTGATGACGGCATCAGCTCATCACCTCTGGATCATCTGTCAGTCAGCTCTAACAGCTGTTTGTGTGTCTGCACATGTGTGTTATAATAACTGATAAAAAAAAATCAGTCGCAGTGATTTTTCTGTTCTTTTGACCTGTTAAACAAACATGTTACCATGAAGGAAACCTGATCTGTTTATTCTGTGTTCTGTTTAGAAGCACACGGACCACTTTGCCAGTAACCTGCATCATTATTAGATTATTTATGAATCATTTAGCCTTATTTAGGGGGCATCTGATCGTTAACTCTGAAACTTATTAACTTAGTTTACCTAGTTTGCTGTGTTTCAGGAAGATATCATCTATGAGATGTCAGTTTTTAAGTACCGATCCTCCGTTATATTGATTTGATGACAGTTGTGTTCTGTATTTTGTGCTTTAAACTCACAACAGCCCCTTTTTAATCCCAACTTTATGACCCATTTCTGAACGATCCTTAGTGACTGTTTTCAGCTCATCTTTTCTCTCATTAAACTCTGCTGTGTTTGTGCAGTTTCATGTAGAGAAATCTGAGCTGCTGCAGTGTCCAATGAGTGAGTAATATTACATATGGAGGCATGTCTGTTAGTAAATTGACTTCCGCAAAGCCTGCTCTTGTGTTTCCTCGATCATTGCTCCTCCGATCAATCTCCTCCCTCCTCTCTCCTCTCTCCTTCGAGCACAACTATCGCTTTTGGAAAGCTTTCAAAAGGGTGACTTGGGAAGTACTTACGGTGCAGAGGAGAGAGGAGACTTGAGTTTATCACTTTGAGACGCACCCATTGTGGGAATCACCACAGGTAGCCTGTTAGCATGGTGGAGATTCAGCCTGTGCTGGTTTTACTGAGCTTAACTGCACTGCATATGATTTTTTTGTATCAAAACAGGAAATTTGAAGCATCTTCAAAACACAGATTTATCCTTGCTACCTAAAGCATCAAGATGGCAGAAGCAATTCATTTACCATTAATATTCAAGCGAATTCACACTAGAATGGCACCATCTTAGGATGAGTACACACACACACGGCGGATCACAGGTGCAGAGCACAGCATTCAGTTAATTCACTGCACACACATACACAACCTCCTCTCATCCAAACATCAAGTTTGCTTCACGTTCAGGGGCTGACTTATTTTTGTCATACAAGTGACCCTGAAAACAGGCTCATGCTCCCTCTCTTTACTGGCTTCCATTTCTCCTTGCAGATTTCCTTCCATGTGCACTCTTTGTTGAGTCCATCCACCACCTCGCACGCAACTCCAACCCTAAAACACACTGCTGTTGCTCTGTGTGTTTGAAAGGCACCCCGCTGTTAGAAAAGGGTTTTAGAGAAAGGAAAACAGATCGATCCAAATAGAACCAACAGTGAAGAGGACAGGACAAGCCTTGCTGATAGTTTATGCAGCTTTTTGACAGAAACCACAAAGAAAATCCAAAAGCCTGCACTGAGTTCAAGCAAATTTAATGAAATCACGAAAACTCCATGGTATTTCTGTGCAGTTTTTTTTTTCTTTTATTTACTCAGAATGTCAAAGGGTGTCACACTTTTTCAAGAGAGTTTCTTCTGATAAATTAGAAGAAAATGGGGCGCCAGAGTATAAAGATGAAATATTTCAGCAGTACCCTGAAAGATAAATGAGGGAACAGGATGAAGGTGGCGCAGGGGGATAAAAGGAAAAGGCAAGAAAGGCTGCTGTTTGTTGGCGTCAACATCATTTGGAATAGTGATAGAAATCAACCTTACCTCGCCTTCTTATCTCTGCAGTCTGAGACGTTGTGTCTACTTTTGAAAGCACAGAAAGTGTCTGTGCAACTCCATGCCTGTGTGTTTATGTGCTGGATTTATTTACATGCCTATTTGTGTGCCTATGACATACCCAAAAGAATGTGCGCATGTTTGGGTTTGGGTATGTGTGCACAAACAGATAAGGCTTTGAGCATCTGAGATATTTCAGAAATCTATCGCAGGCTTGATGCCCTTGCCATGTGATCAAAGAATACGGGGCTTCTTTCATTACCTTTGACGGAGGAACGCATTTGGATGTTTGCCTGCTTCTCCCTCTCTCCTTCCTCCTCTCACTCTTTCAATCTGCCGGAAGGAAGAGGAGAGTGTTGGTTATCAGAGAAACGCAGTGCATCGGAGAAGCCTTTTAACAAGACGGGGAAGCAGGGCTGCTTTGGAATTCAGGAATCATGAAGGCTCGGGAGCTGCACTGCTGATTCACGCCAAATTAAGAGGAAGTGAGGATCACCTTATGGGTTGTTTCTCGGGGAGCTAGTTTAGTAATGTGCTTCTCTTTGGAATACACCATAACAAATCACTCAAATTCTGTAAAAGCATGGCATGTTTACTGACATGGGCATGTGAATCTGTGCTATGAGGTACAACTTTGGGAAAGAAATGTGCATGAAATATTGAGAACCAGACTTTGAACCTTCAAAATGCATAATGTTGAATTTCTTCCAGTTTGGGTTCTAATGTGGAGCGAGGAAGAGAAAGAGGGAGTAATTAGTTATTAAATAGGCAGTTTTATGCTAAAGGAGGTTAGAATTGCTTCATTGCATTAAAGTGATTAAAACGACATTGCAAAATCTGTGACACAAGCTGTTAAAGTAAGCCTGTTGCACTGTGTCACATAGAGGAGGAGCTTCATTCTGTTAATTTGTAATATTATACAGCGGCTCTTATCTCTAAAGGGAAATAAGCTTACCCTATTTGTAATGCTTATTCATTATATCTTCTACTAAAAAAACATATTTTACATTTAAAAAAGAGCATCTTGGGTGCAACAGAGGCTTTGATGTCTACCATGTCTCATTTAAAAAAAAAAAAAATTAGTGATGCATTATTCATATTTGTATGAATAAAAATGAAGCAAGGCAAGCCCTGCTTATCGAGTAAATATGAACAAATCTGTAATAAAACCACCTTTAATGCATTTCTTCTGTGCTTTCACATGTCATATATTCCTCTCCTGCTTCTGTTCCTGTGATGTGAAGGTATATAATGAATTGGAAAAACACAGACACTTCCACTTAAAAGCTGCATATGCGCGTATATATAACGACCTGCAGCCTACAACAACTGGCAAACCCACCTAATTAGCCATCTGCACACTTTCTACAGACCCTCTTGGTTAAAAGTGTATAAAAAGCTGGAAAAGATAGCACATAATGAGACCCTGAACCATGACGGTGACTGTGAAGTTTGCAGTTCATAAATCAGGCGGTGCTCAAAGCCACAGCTGTAGCTTCTATTCTTTTCTGATTAATATATTTATTATCAAGCAAATACCTTTTTTCAATGTGCCTGAAGAGAGGCAGGGGTTGAAAAGGAGAAGAAAAATGAAGAAGAATCAGGTAGAGGAAGGTTAAATTTAGTGGACTGGAGAAAAGAGGAAGACAAAACGGAGACTGATGAAGGTGAATTTAATTAAGTCCTTTGTCAGTGAGGTGTTGTAAAAGTTCCCTGAAAAAGCCAGCCATCATTATTTCAAGATGGATTACACAACAAGCTAACAATGAGCCACAAGTAAATAAAGAATCCATCATATTAAAAAAATCCATACACAGACTATCCCTACAGAAATGGCTTGTTAGTTCATCAAGCAAAGGCTTACCCTGACCCAAATGATAGCTTTAATGAGGTCTCAGCTGAAGTGACCTTTTTGTCCCTTCAAAGCAAAGGACAAATGTTCGTTCTTAAGGTGACCTTTATATAAGCCAGTAAGAAAAGCAAATCACAGTACAGTAGAAGTATCTTGTGTCTTAAACTGGCAGGACATGCTGTTTACAAAGCTTAATATATTTTCAAAGCTGTTTACATGCATTTTGAAATAAAGTGGGGAAAATAACGCATCAACTTTTTTCTCATCACATTTATTTCCAAAGCTGCAATTCAAACAAAACTGGTATTGGTATTAACTCAAATAATCTACGCATAAAAAGAAATCACAACGTTTGGGTCCACAAATAATGATTATGTGGAATTAAGTGTGATAAACCATGAAAAAAGTATTGAACACACTAACTGAGACTCATCTAATACTTAGTGGAGAAGTCTTTGTTTGCAATGACAGCTTCCAGACGCTTCTAGTATGTTTTAACTAATCGCCCACACTGCTCAGGTGTAATTTTTGCCCATTCCTCTGCACAGATTGTCTTTAAATCTTGAATATTCTTTGGTGTCCTCTGGTGAACCCTTTTCTTTAGTTCTTTCCACAAATGTTCAGTTGGATTTAAGTCAGGTGATTGACTAGGCCATTCTAACAGATTGATTTCCTTTTTTGAAACCATTTGAGAGTCAACTTTGCCATGTGCTTTGAATCGTTGTCCTGCTGGAAGGTCCAGCCACATCTCATCTTCATCACCCTGGTGGATGGCAGCAGATTCATATCAAGAATTTCCCCATACATGGCTCCATTCATTGCTCCGTCAATTATATGAAGTCTGCAAACACCATGAGATGAGAAACAACCCCATGCCCTGATGCTTCCACCTCCAAACTTCACTGTTGGTTTAGTGTTTTTTGGGTGATGTGCAGTGCCATTTCTCCTCCAAACATGGTATGTAGTATGACAACCAAAAAGTTCAATTTTGGTCTCATCTGACCTGACGACATTCTCCCAGTATTCTACAGGCTTGTCAAGATGCTGTTTAGCAAACTTTAAACCAGCTTCAACATGCCTTTTCTTGAGGAATGGAGTCATGCGTCCATAGAGGCCATGGCGGTGGAGTGCATTGCGTATTGTTTTCTCTGTAACAATTGTACCTGCTGCCTCCAAGTCTTTCTGGAGCACTTTCAGTGTGGTCCTTGGCTCGTTGAGTACTCTTCTGACTATCTTTTTGACTCCCTGGTCAGAAATCTTGCAAGGAGCTCCTGTGCGTGGCCTGTTGATGGTAAGGTGGTGCTTCTTCCACTTGTGAATAATGGCCCCAACGGTGCTGATTGGAATATTCAGGTACTTTGATATAAGTCTGTAACAGTTCCATTCTGATGCTGAGCAACAATCAGGTTGTGAATGTCTTCAGAGAGCTCTTTGTCTTTACCCATCATGAGGTGTGTTGTATTTAACTGCTTGGAGAAAAAACAACCTTTTTTATAGGACCATCAATTTGCTCTAGCCCAGCTGATGTTGGTTTGCACTAATTGGAAGTTCAAATAATAATTACTGACAGATTCAGGTGGTATGGTGCATTTCCTTACCAAAGTATGTAGCCTTTCCATGGTGTGTTCAATACTTTTTTCCTGTGTTATCGTACTTAAATCCACATAATCATTATTTATGGACTTGAATGTTGTGATTTCTTTTCAAGTGTTGATTATTTAAGTTGATACCAATGTCTAGTAGAAATTTCATTTCAATTGCAGCTTTGGAAATAAATGTGATGAGAAAGAAGTTGACACATTTAATACTTATTTTCCCCATTGTATAGCCAGTTTAAGTAGATTAGTACAAAGTTAATCTTAAAAATATTCCAATACTTAATTTTTGTCTTCATTTTTTGCAGACCCAGATCACTTAAAAAACAACATTACTTTTCCATTAAACCAAATTTGATTGATTTTCTTTCAAACCACTTAAAATATGTTTCATCACTAACACACAACTTTTTTTTGTCCTCCCTGCAGGATGACATACTTAGCAAAGACTGTATAGGACTGCATACTGCAGACTTTCTATGGACACCAAGAACCTGCTTTGTAATTAGTGCAACACATTGACAGTAACCCCTCCGGGCTATGCTGCCTCAGAGCGCTGAAGCTCTGATGCAATTTATAAGTTTTTTCACGCAACATGACAACCCATCACTGCTCAGAAAAGACAATGGATTGTAAAGAGGTTGAGAGAAAAAGTGAGGGGTTTAAAAAAAATACATTTGATTGATTTTTTTATTCCTCTGTATTTAAGGCCCCTCATGTGATCTGTAACAGCAAAAGATGATGTGTTGTGCAGCTTAAACTTTTGTAAGTTAGACTGATAATTTTTTGCTTTCAGTGAAAAAGATGGCATGGTTGAGCTTCATGTGAGAGGCAAAAAATAAACTGAACTAAAATAAAGTGAGAGAAAATATCCTGAAAAGTCTGAAGTAAAAAAAACAATCATCTCTCTAAAGTTTGCACACATGGTTGTGCTTTTTAAACTATATTGTTAATCTAAGGTATTTTAACTAATTATTTGTTTCTTAACTAATTGTTGGTACAGTTCAGCCTGAAGTAACCATAATAAATGTTATTTTCTTGTGTGGTCTTCTTCAGTAATTCAGAAGCATGAAATATTCATATTTATAAAATGCTCTTTTCAGCATGTGGCTATCTCAGGAATGAACACCCACATCAGCAGCGCCAACACAGGAAACATGAACCAGCCATAGAGGTCAGTACTTGATGTGATGAGAGGTACTCCTCCCACATTTCTTCTGGGAATCACCTCCACTGTAAGAGAGGGAGAGAGAGGGAGAGACCATGAGTTTAGACCTGAGAGCTTTGGAGGGGATGATGCTGGTGTATCTCAAGTGGGTAAAATGAGACTTTCCCTGGGGACTCCACTCATCTCCTACTCTGTGCTCCTTATCCCTGCTTGTCAGTGTCTCAGCTTCTCCACTTTTTCTCCCATTGGTCTGTCCTTCTTATTCTGCTTTTTTATTCTGTTTCTCTATTTTTTTGAGATAGAATAAAATAGAACTTTATTGTCACTGTAACAAGTACAACTAAATTGGAGTCACAGCAGCAATCAAGAAAACAGAAGTAAGAAAGTGTACAGGAAGTGCAAAAAGGTCCATAAGAAAATAGATGATGACAGCTTGTCCATCATTGTCCAGTTCAGCCAGCCTCCACCTCCACAGGGTCCAGGACTGAGCTTCTTCAGCAGTCTGTTCAGTCTCTGTCTCCTGGATCCTGTCTGCTCACAGCAGGTGAAGCTCTTCCAATGTGGTGTTGGTGTCTGATGTTAGCTCAATTAGCCATGTCTGTGAATAGCATGATGCTACTCTGCCCTCTGGTATTCCCCCTATTGCTGGGTTAGCACAGCTAGCTCGTCCATCTTATTGGAGATAGAACTTAAGTTCTCAATTACAATGAATGGAAGGACAGGTCCATGTCGTCACTTCTTAGCTCACACCTGAGAACCAGCACGTCGTCCTCACCTCCTTCTCCTCACCTTGTGGGAAGACATCAGGCCTTAAACCAGTTAGCATTGACATGCTACAGGCTGCTAACAGCTGAGTTCACATGTAAACAATGCAGCCTTGGTTACATGTAGGATCTCCAGATAAGGAAACCGGAAACAGGAAACCAGTTTCGGGCAAAGGGTCAAAAAACACGAAGATCAAATAGCAAAAACAGGCTGGATGTATCGACTAGTGAGTAGTGATAATCTGGCAGAAAAGTGAGGGAACCCCAGAGCTAAAGACGGATAAGGGAGTGAACAAAACAAGACACAGGTGCAACACATTAGGGAGGGGCCAGGTGATCACCGGTGAGGAGAAGCAGGTAGACAGGAACTGAAAAAGATGAGAAACAAGGATTAGCAAAATGCAAAAAACAAAAAATATGAATAAATCTAAATAAACTTGACAGATACTGACACAAGAGATGAAAAAAATTACAATAAAACAGACAAAGAAGAGAGAGCTGTCGCAAAAGGCAGCCATAGTCAACAGGGCGGCACCTAGCAGTACAGATTAGTAACTGAAAGTTTCCAAACCGGAAAGTTTAGCTTACTGTCAGTAAATGGCAAAAGTAGCTTGTGTCAACAAGAGTTTATTAGCAGTATAGAAATGTTCAAAATCTGTTCTACAGTTTCTGCTCACCCTTTATTCTGTTGATACATTATATTAGTACAGTTTTGGGTAAGAATTTGTGGGAGTCAATATAAACAAACAAATGAAAATAAAGATTTTTCTAAAAGTAATATAAAATAATAATAAAACATGGAAGTAAAGATTCTACTGAAACTAGATTGTTTAACTACATTTTTCACAAGACAATAAGTCCAAGTAAAAACTATGTGGACAGGGGTTTATCCAGCTCTTACAGGATGGTCATTATCGTGTTTGAGTATTATAACTACTGTATGCAAATAGCAGGGGGTAAATTATCAGAAATTATTGATAAAATTAGCTGCAGTCAGTTTTCAGGGAATTCTTTCATCTGAGTGGGAAAAAGTTGTGCAAATGAACCAAAATAATTTTCAGGAAAAAATTGCAATTTTCAGATTGTTATTTTGGTCTGAACACAGTTTCAGGAGCTGGGTTTATGTGGTTGATTTCATTTGGAGAGAGAGAGAAAGCAGTACACTTTAAAATACTTCTACTTCATGTGTTCTGTCACATTTTTTCTTTCATCCTTTTTTCTACATCAAGATGGTTTGTTCAGTTTCCTCCCTGTTTTTCTTCACCCCTCAGCATCGCTCAGCTCTTTTTCCTTGAACTACCCCCCCCCCTTTCTTTGTGACTCAGAACTAAATATCTGATTCTGAGTGACAAATGCTATTTTAAAGATCTTCACTGCTCCTGTTTGATAAAAAGACAGAAACAACACGGATAAATATGCACAGGCTAATGGCTCTGAGCAGACTCCTGTGAACTGAAAAACTCTATAACTCTCTTAAAATAAACCAACTTTTTTCTTTTGTTTTGACTCATTCACTTTATCTTTTGCACAATCTGCACCACCACTAATCTGCACATGTGAAGCACAACACAAAAAAAGTACACATACATGAAGAGGCATAAACAAACACTTGCTCGCTGCTCCAGAAGCCCCAGAGCAAACGCTGTTATCAGCACTCCACAGAAACAACCAGTGACTCAGCCTGTCTGACTATGTGTGCGTGTGTGTGTGTGTGTGTGTGTGTGTGTGTGTGTGTGTGTGTGTGTGTGTGTGTGTGTGTGTGTGTGTGTGTGTGTGTGTGTACTCAACCCCTCCACAGACTAAAGACTCACAGTTTCAGTCATATATCACCAGCTCTCACAGCAGGAAGGACACACTCACATACCTGGTACACACTCAGTGGACTGCTTCTCGCTTTCCGGCTGCTGTGCTGAAATTACAGCACTCACATCGGGCTTGGTTGGCAAATTTGCTTTAATTGTCATGTCTCATTTCTTAAAATCTTGGATTCATGAATGAGAGCCTTTTAAGAACTGTTACACGATAAACTGGACAGCTGATGACTTTCTATGGTTACATGCATGAACACTGTGTGTAGTTGTATAAGCTAATAACACTTTGCTCAAAAACTAACATCACTTTCTAGCCTCAGTCACTGACATCTTATTGCTCTTATATTTAACTGCCTCATTAATGAACAGAGGATGTAAGAGGAAAAAAAAACTATCCTGTTGTGCTAAGTGATGTTTTTGGGTGGAAAACAGAATAGATGCATGTGTCAGTACACAGCAGGTTGCCAGAGCAAAGAAGGAAAAGAAAAACAAACGAGAATGGACCAGGAGTGTGTGTGTGTGTGTGTGTGTGTGTGTGTGTGTGTGTGTGTGTGTGTGTGTGTGTGTGTGTGTGTGTGTGTGTGTGTGTGTGTGTGTGTTGTGTGTGTGTGTGCAGGGGAGGAAGTAATAAAAATAAACACAAGAGCCATATTAACAATTTAGTAATATTCAGAAAGTACTGGTTCTCTGAGGACGACCACACTGCCTTATTACACTTTTATCAAAGTGTGTATTTTGCATAATTTATTGTATTTTTGTGATAAAAAGATATTTGCTTTGTTATGTAAACATTTTGATCTCAGATGGCATGACTGAGTTTGTGTTTGGACTACATTTGATTTTTTTGGTGTTTTCAAAAAGAGAAAACAATGAAGCTTTGTTTTGCTTTGAAAGTTTTCTGGGGACACGCTGAGCATGTCATGACTTTTCGACTTTGTTGCACCTTAAATAAAAGATGAAAGATTTTTCGTCTCTTTTTCTGAAAGCTTAGCATAAGACTTTAATCAGTTCAAAGATGACTGCTGTTTGACGTATGTAATGCAGAACTACCTTTTTGCCACTAAAGAGATGTCTTAAACAATGGCATTTTTTCACACGCATGGACTCTTTCACAAAGCCAAAGTTAAAGGTCAGAGGTCAAAGGACCACCTGCAGGAAGCAGAGTAAACACCTGAACACAGAAGATAGTTGTTTGCAGGAACAATGGATGGTCTGTCTTAGCTTTGACAGGTAATTTCTAATTGACACACATGCACATGCCCCCTGCCCCCCCACCCGCAGCATCGTTTCCCACCTGACCTATGTCATTGTGATCTGTTCACATGAAACACAATCTTATCAGAGTCAGCACAATGAAGCCCCGTTTACACGACAATGTTTCATCTGAAAACGCTAAAATGCAGTGAAAAACATCTGCGTTTACATGGAAACGTGAGGGACTGAAAACACTGTAGTAAGCATGCCAGGCCTGTGGTTGGTGCTATAACTGTCTTGTTCAGAAGCCGCTTTTGGGAGATCGCCACTGAAGTAGAGTTGAGCTCATCATCTGAAGTTTTGGAGAATACTAAGAGCAGAAGTGGAGCAACAGATGCACATTTTTTATAAAAATAGTCAGCAGATACAGCAGATTGAGCAGCACAAGCACAACATGGTACTTTGTGACGATCGTAAGAATGTTACTGTTGGACTGTTGGATGCACTCGGGCGAAGCGGAGTGTGACATCAGAATTTCCTCTGAAAACGCCAGTGAATACGGTTTACACAGCAACAGTGTCGGCAGCGTTTCAGAAAAATTCCACTCTGGAGGCCGTTTTCAAAAGTTTGCGTTTTAGGTTGGCTGAAACGCGATTTTCGTGTAAACACGAGGCTGAAACGCAACTAAACTTTTGTGTTTCACCCTAAAAGCGTTGTTGTGTAAACGGCCCCTGAGACACAGAAAAACCAACTTTAGTGACTTTTTGGTTAATGTTCAGTCGTTTTGGTACAACACAGCCCTCTAACACCCGTGCTACTGTCTAAAATGATTGATGAGAGGAGCGGTCGCAGCGGTCATACCTCATGTCAGGGTGCTGGTGTTTGTGCATGAAGTGTACCATGCTGAAGCACACCTCTCAGAAATGTGCCAAAGCAGAGCAGTCCTCAAGCACTTGCAGTCACACTGAGTTGTGGCGTACTTATAAGCACTGCAAGAATTGCCACTGTCACCACACCCTAAGAAGCCATGAATGCGTTTTTCACATTTTCATGCATTTTTCAATGTCTGGCGTCAATTTACTTCTTTTGGAATTTGTTTGGATGCACTTTTGGAGAAGAGGAGAAGTTCAGCACAAAAATACCCCACTATAAATTCCCCCTTCTTGGCATCAAGGACCCAAGTACATGTCATGGTCAACCTTTTCTTATCCATAGTCAAGTCATCAATGTGTTAATTTTGGTGCCCCTGTGGTTAAAGTTATACCTCTTATTTTGCTGCTGATTTGGTTAAGGTGTTTGTTGTGTTTTATGACGACACATCTCATCTTAACTTCTCATAAAAGTTAGATGTATCACTAGTTGGATGAACCTTTTCTTTGAAAAAAGAATAAAAAGGTTGTTTTTTTTTTTCAGTAATGTGTTATTCACCTGGTCTGACACCTATCCCTTCGCAGTGGTTATAGGCATTATAAACTGCAATAAAGTAACTGTCAGTCTTTTTGTTAATGCTCTTGTTTACTTTTTAAAGGTCGTGAAGAAGCACCGGTGTTTAAGGCTAAAATCTTCTCCCAGGAGCTTTGAATAAAAACCATGTTTCATCCACAGCTTCCTTCACTTACACTGAAGCTGATATTGTAGCTTTCAAGACTTTGAATATTTCAGTTGATCACAAAATTGTTTCAAGTTCATTTATGATCAAAGAAGTAGTTTTAACAGTTTTACCACCATAACAAATCTAAATTTTGTACCAAATTCTTAAAATTTGGCTTATCAAAGTAAGCAGTGACTAAAATAAAAAGGAGCAGATCGAATTGCTGAATGGGACTCATCCTGCCTGTGAGAGTGTGTGCATGCACTCGTATAACAAGCCATTACTTTTTATGACTTTGTTTTGTCCATGCTAATTTGATCTGGGAGGCTGTACGGGTGGTTTAGTCAGGGCTGTGCAGCCGTGTGTGTTAGCCTAAAGGGTCTGGAGAGAGATCATGTCAGGAAGACAGTAGAAACAAGACAAAGAGATTGCGAGGGGAGAAGAAAAGTAGAGCGAAGGAGGGAAATTTGATGTCAGATAGCATGAAAGAGTGCAGCTGAAACAGGCTGCAGAGTAAAGGCAAAGAAGGGGCAGAGCTGATGTTGATGTGAAACAGACTGCTGACCTCTCTTACTGACTTCTGACCTGCTTTGTCACTCTGACAGGAAGTGAGCCCCTCTCCTGACAGGAAATATACTTATAAGCTCTGGATTTATGGGAGTCAGTAGTATCTTTGTCTAATTACAATGTCTGGATTTATAGGCGTCGGTGCTAATTTCCCTTGTAGAGAAAGAACCCTCAGGATATCGTTGACATCTGCAGCTGTGATGGGTGTACTGAAAGACATTGTAGTTTTTCTGACAACTATTTACTCCCACAGCAAAGTATGGGTGTATTTCAGACATAATGTTTGCCAAGAAATGTGTACACAACACCACTAATATGTTACAAATCAAGAAGCTGTGAATAATTTGGGGTACTTTGGGCATGAAATTTTTGGTTGGTAAGTCGCTGGCTTTCCTTAAAAGCTGTGTAGAGCAAAATCAGACATTTTCTTCTAGACACCTTTAAAAGGTTCTTAATGAAGTTCCTTACAACATATAAAAGTCATTCCACCATTTATAGTTTAATTATGGCTTCATGAACTTATTTCAGAGATTCTGTGTTCAGGATTTAATGGGCGGGTCAGAAAAGATAGCCGCGTAATGTAACGCAGTCATCATTAGCATAAACCTGCCTCTGATGCAGAAGCGGTAGAAATACATTTGGTGCTTTAGCATAGGCAGCTCATTCTCAAGTTTCAGAAAGTGTCTCTTACGACAGTTTGCATCTAGCTAACCAGTCAGCTAACCAGGCATGTCACCTCCACGTCACTCGTGCATCTTATCTGGATGCCACAGTGTGCAGGCTAACGGTTCGGTTAGCTTATTTAAGTGTCCTACGGATGACAAAGTAAAGAAACTGTGGATCGATTTTGTGAAGAGGAGCTACTGTGGAGAGTTCAAGATCACCACCAACACCGGTCTCTGCAGTGTTCACTTTACCCCTGATAATTACAGCAACTATCAGCAGGTAAAGTCTGGATTTCGGTGGGGCTGGACCGACTCTTCACTGCGTGGATCCTCCCATCCCGCCTACAGCAGGTGCCACCATCGCGGCCACTGGCATTAAGTGCCCGCCACAGACCCTTTGCATCCTGCCTACAGCAGGTGCCGCCGAGTCTCTCCATTCTGCTGACATCAGGGGCTATCATCTCTGCCACTGGCATTACATGCCCGCCAGAGAGTGTAAGTGTGTGCTTATGTTATAAATATTGTAAATCTGGGCAAATAAATGCATTTTGCTGAAGGTGCAAATCCTGAGAGTGATTTTACATCATCATCACGCATCACGCCCTTGTAATGTAAGCAAGTCTCCCTGTATGAAAGGATTTTGCCTCGTTCTCTGGGCGGAGTTCATCTGAAAACACAGTGTTAATGCAATGGTAATATTTTATGTGCACCAATGCAGCTATGACAAGGGATTATATGTAGACTGGGGTTTTACGTTTGTGTGTAACATAGAACATGGACCGAGGGACAACAAAAATGAGCGCCACCTAGCAGGTTCCTTTTCCAGGACGTTGGTTGTTTTTATACCGAGAGGAGAAACAGCGGGCTCAGACGGAGGCAATGCGTCAGTTGTCATTTTCTGTGTGCATGGAGAATACATGTTTCAGTCATTTCAAAACTAAGTTAAGCACTATCAGTGTCTGAGTCGGAGTCAGTTTCTGGCTCTGATGGCTCAAACAGGTAGAGCTGGATCCGTCCAATGAGGCTGCTCGCGCTAGCTTCCATTGCCACTGTAGCTGTTACCGTCACAGTTACACGGAGGCAGCTTCCTCCCACATGTGGGCGTGGTTTCAGCACTGCTAACTCACATGCCCCCAGTGTCACAGCAGAGAAAGTGCTTGTTTTTCCATGATTTTGAGACCTAATTTTATATACTAAACAATTGTTTTAATGTTTCAAATTTGTCTCAGTGGTCAACGACATGTTTCTTTGCTGTGACAAACTAATAACACAAATTTATTTCTGCTTTACACGGACTTCTAAAACTTCACTTCAACTGATATGAAAGCAAAGTGAGCTTTTCCATTTTTCCTCACTGACTCATCTTTCTTTGTAATTGAGGCCTACAACATTTCTCCTCACATCAAGGAATCTTGTTGTCTCCATCTTGCTCATGTTTGCCAAGCTATTTTGTTGATTAAAGTGGTCTTACAAAGGTTTTTCAGAAGCGTTTACAGGGGACTTTGTAGTTCTACAAAGAAAACTGTCTGGCAACAGGGCCAGACAGAGTCACAGAAGAAAGGACATGGAGGCGCACAGAGAGAAAGAGAGAGATGACACGGACACAAATGGGCAGTCAGTCAGCTCAGCTATAAACAGCAAAGTGGACCGCCTCATGGAAACACAACACAAAGCTGTTCAATTAGATTTCCGCAGCATTCGCCTCAGACCCAATCCAGAGGCGAGGGACCCTTGCTGATTGCAATCAGTAAGAGTGGCAGGCAAATTAGATTACTACTATACATGAAAAGTATTAAGTGTGCTTCCTTTCTTTCCTTCTCTTCCTTGTTTATCATCATCCTATCACTGGGTAAACACAGGTACATAAAAGGAACTCTCAGTTCAGTATGATAGTAATGATATTGTGTGGCTTCCTGGATCAGTTGTTTGGAGAGGAGGATTTGATTACTATGGGGAAAGTGCATATTGTTCTTTTGAAGCAGACTTTGTGACTTTGTTATTTCCTGAAGTAGTTAAACTAAGTTACTGAGCTTGCGTTTTGAAGCCAAAGACCCTGCAATCATGTAAAGAGCCCTGTTATTTTTAGTCATACACTCAAGGCTGCAGAGGAAAAAAAAAGCAAAACATCATAGCCTTCAGATTTTCAGGAAAACGTCACCAAGCTTGTTGCTTTGAATGATGTCAAAGATATAAACACTGTAACAACATAAAGTGACATTTCTTTCAATTAGATACTGAGTACAGATGAATACAAAGCTATGCCAACACTGTGTGCATGAACCCTGTCATTAGCCTATGTTACCCACGCCATTGACATGTATGTTTGTTCAGTGGCTCACAGACTGACCTGATTTATGGGCAGAGAAGCCCACATCACATAAAGTAATCAATGCAAGTCTACTAACTCATGTAAAGAAGATAACAATTTCTGTCTGTGAAATGTTCTATTTTTTTCCGAGGTTTTTTGTCTTTCATATTTACAATATATACATGTTCAAAATACAAATAGAAATTTGACGTGTCCTCAGGCTCCTGCTGGTTCCCCCTTCCAGTCTATCTTACCTGTTTCCTTTTCCACTGTCAAGGTATTACCTCCACTGTTAGGGTTTCATCCCTTTCTGGCCCTCTTAGTGCTACAACAGTTGATACCATGTATTATTTCCTCTGCTGAGTCACATGAGCAGCTGCGTGAGACTCCTAATTAGTCTGTGACATCATCACAGAACTGCCGCAGAATGAAGGGTGAAATGTATTCATAAAAAATTTGGAAACAACTCCTCAAAGAGGCCACTGTTTTACCCAAATCTGAGCAAGAAAGTCATATTTTAGTAGGAAATTTTGTCAGAAATCCATCCATGATGATGTCAAACCTGTACGACTATTACTTTTTTTGTCTAAATGTAGCAGCATGCATGAAGCTGAAAACAGAAATTTTATTTTGAAAGGAAAATTGCTGGCTTCCTGTTCAAGATAAGCAAAAAAAAACTCAACTTTTTTCGTGCGTCTCAGTGAGACAAACATTTTGGCATTGGTTTCATGTCTTTACGACATTCCGTTATAGTGTGCCTTGGTTGCGTTGGAGAGCATATTATGGGATGTGGGGGGTCAAGTTTGGAATCATATCGATTTTTTGTGCGATCGCAAGGTGTGTGCCAATTTTGGTGAGCATGTTTAAGGGGTCAAATTATAGCTCAAAATCTGGACGGAAAAATTAAGAAAAGGATGAAAAACAACAGCACCAAGATTGTTGGGAGACTTAAAGACTTTCTTTTTTATCCTAGGTCTGTAAATCAGAGTACTTGATTTGAAATGCAATTTAGAGCTCCTCAAAGTGCTCAGTGCTATCAACATCAACAATATTTAACCAGACACACATAAAGAACATGACCCAGCACTTCTCTACCTCCCACTCTTTAATGGGAGTGTTTCCACTCCTCTTGCACTGTGTATTTAACCTTGAGAAACTCATTCCTCATCTCCACAATCAGCCTGCCTTCAGCTCGGAGAGGTGAGCTGTTTGTTTGGGCAGATAATGAGTGACTCTTCTGAAAGACTCGCCTCAACGATTTATGATGTAACTGTCAAGTCAGCCAGTTAGTGATGATTGACTGAGAACAGTGATAGTGTTGCAACACAGAGCATTTGGGTCAGCTGTGTTTTTTAAGTGAGAAAAAAACTCAACGCATTGATTGAAAGCGTGTTTGTCCTTGACAAGTTCACCTCTGAGCCTGCTTTCTCCTCCTGTGCAAGAATAAATCCTCATAACATAGAAGCTATGGTCAATATAACTGTTAGATTTCTGTTTAATGTTGTTTCATGGGAGCTAAAAAGTCCGTCAACAGTTCAAAGGCTACTGTTGCATCACCTGCTTTTATGT
Source organism: Halichoeres trimaculatus (assembly GCF_033239565.1). Taxonomy (NCBI): domain Eukaryota; kingdom Metazoa; phylum Chordata; class Actinopteri; order Labriformes; family Labridae; genus Halichoeres; species Halichoeres trimaculatus. Next base: position 28,728,845 of record NW_027437183.1, read on the forward strand.
CAGGTACATCAGACTGATTGGTTTGTTGAAGAAGGATTTACCAAATATCATTTTTCTGTTTGTTTTGTCTCTCTGTTTTTTGTTGTTGCTGTGTTGTTGTTTGTTCCATAATTACTCAACAAACTTAAATACTTCAAGTCTGTAGAAATGGATTCAGGTACATTTCACCTCTACCTGTTGACACTCTGGTAAAAACATTAGTTCATATAAAATATTGTTTGCCCTATCTCAGGGTGGTCTCGGAGTCTGGGAATAACCAGCCTATGGTTTAGAACAGTGTTTCCCACACTCTTTTACCAGCGACCCATTTTTTTGGAGGAACAAGCAACGGCAACCCAATCCAAAATATGTCCAATCTGTAAATCGATTGACAGGATAAATGTGCACAGATAAGAAAAAGGTTCTTTAATGGTGTTTCTGCATCATCTTATATCTTTTGTACCAGCTAACAGGCCTAAGAGACAAATTTGACAAATGCATTAAAACTTCATTGGGTTGACACTCTGAAAATACTTACATTTTTACTGTGACGGGTTAGCCTGCTTTCTATTAGAATTGATCCCGGTCATGTGTACAAGATGAGAGAACAACACAGGCATTGGTTGTGAAAGAAATAAAAAGCATAATACCAGACTCAGGAGAAGATATTAAGATGTAATGCTCATCCAGAATGAACTAAAAAAATCTGTTCATGTCTCTTTTTCAGTGTGACGTCACTGCACAACTGTAAAAGCTCTGTTTCTGCAGCTCGAGCCCGTCAAAGATCGGATGGTGACTCGGGACTCTCAAAGTCAAATAGGTTTTGAATCTGACTTCAAATCTTTCTTTTGGAAACTAACGATCAAAGTTATCGATGGGTTAACTCTTCAATTTGTGTGACAGTGACACAGTGACAGCATTTTTCTCTGAGTGCTGTAAAACAGTAGGAAACATACTGCAGTTTGGCTTTGGCTGTTTGAGTAACGCCAACTCATGGCTTCAAACTTTTTCAAAGCAGTTACATGTTTCCAGTCACATTAAACATTGTGATGATGTCTGTGAAGACTTCTTCTGGTTAAGGAAAGCATGAATTTCATGTAAACATTCTGGAAACTAATTTGGCAACCCATGAAAAATCTCTGACAACCCACCTGTGGGTCAGGACCCAGACTTAAGGAATGACTGGTTTAGAATTACTAAACGATAATTGATGGACAAACTATAAGTGCATTTTTACACATAACACGAAAATGAAGCTCTTCTGCAAAAGAAGCTTTCATTGCTTTAATTCTGTCTTGATAAAGACAAGTTAAAGAGAAGACATTCATTCATGCTGGCCTTCAGTAGAGACACAGTGTGTTAGTGCTATGAATTTATTTAGACATGCTGTTTTAATAATGTCAAAGGAAAGAGATGATGAGAAAATTTGTAGTTATGGATGCACGCTGTTGCTTTGTTCAGTTGGAAGCTTGTCTTTTGTAAGCTACAGAGTCAAGTGTATATTCTTCCATGAGCTGTAGATTTATCTTTCATAAAAGCTTATTCAACAAGATAATAATACACTGCTGCAACATGTTCTACAAAACTCTGAGTATTCAGCTTACATAAATACATCTCTTTGTAACATGTTGACAGCCTCACTTAAATTTCTCCTATTTGTTAGAACTGAATGCTGCTACTCTGCCACGATAAGTGGTGATAGTCCATCACCTGTTGTCATAAACACACCTTCCTTTGAGCCAATCTGAACCAATGTGACAGTACTGAGGACAGTTGAATACATTAAAAAAGGCTACGGCACACAGAAGAGGAGAGTAGTTTCTGAATGTATATGTACAGTATCTGTGTGCATGGATGGGAGAGAAATTCAAGGAGAGGTGGGAAATAAAAAGGAAGATGTGACAGGGTTGAGCAACTACAAGGGGCAGAGGAGGAAGGAGACATAAAGTAGAGGATGGAGAAGAGGTGGATGGAGTGATGTGTAAAAAAGATGGGAAGGAGAGGCAGGAAGTCCCCACTGAGACAGACATGTCACACACCAGTAAGTCTGACACACATGGAGTATCACATTTCTCTCCCTCTCTGTCAGCGTCTCCTTTCTCCATTATATATCTCTTTATTTCTCTCTCACTCCAGATTGTTTTTCTGTCTTTTAGCAGAGAAAGTGCTGCACTAACTGCCGTTCAAGGAATCCTTTTCTGGTGCTGCTGAACAGTGTTTCTGCTTCTTTGAAATACAGCTGTTTGATAATGCATGGCTTACCTCTTGATTTCCCTGTCTCTATGTGCATTTCTACTCCTTTTCTCCATGGGTGCTCACATTAGCGTTTATTGTGGAGCGTTATGCTGAGTTTGGCCTTTGCATTCACCTGCACACACACAAACACATGCACACCCACAGACACGCAGCGCATTTGGCTCGTGCTGGGAATTACCTGTTTACCTAATTAACAGCACTTGGCTGGGGGCTAAAGATATGCAAACTAGGGAGGGAAAAATAAGCAACGCAAAAATAAAATATTTCACTCTTGGTTTCCTTCAGAGGAGACATTAAATCCCAACAACAGAGTGAAAAAAGGGTGAGAAAGGGTTAGTGTTTTCTTTTAAAAAAAGACCCTCTCACACATGCCTTTATGGTGAGTGTCTGTATGTGGTTTAGATTAAAATTAAAGCTTAACCTGTGTCCCAACTTTGATGTTTTTAGCTCTTTTTGTTGCTCTGAAACAACTTGAGGTGGTATAGCTTCTCCTCTGACGGGCTGTTTTTCTTCACCCATATCAGAGAGACCAGGCGTTCTTTGTGTTATTCTGTTTTTGCTTTATGTGTTGATTCAAACAGCGTAGAGACTGTAAAAGGAAATTCTTTACAAGAAACCTAGGAGGGTCTGCTCTACATAAAAAAGAGACAATCTTATGCAGAATTAAAGGAACACATTCAGTGAGTGTGCATGCCGTATAGCTCCCATCAGACTCTGCTTCCTGTGAAAGCAGCACCACCCCTGAGACTGATAACTTTCTGTTTATACAGCCCTAATCAATGTGTGTGTGTGTGTGTGTGTGTGTGTGTGTGTGTGTGTGTGTGTGTGTGTGTGTGTGTGTGTGTGTGCGTGTGTGCGTGTGTGTGTGTGTGTGTGTGTGTGTGTGTGTGTGTTTGTGTGTGTGTGTGTGTGTGTGTGTGTGTGTGTGTGTGTGGAGGTGAGGGAGAGAGCAGACGTGTTCATGTGCCACCACAGGTCTGTCTCTCTTCTTTTATCTGTTTGTGATCAACAGCAGGGATGTAAACCAGACACAGGAAAACCCCCAAATTACACACACACCAATGATTGCACTATCTTGAGCATATACACCCCCCTCCACACACACACTCACACACACACACACACACACACACACACACACACACACACACACACACACACACACACACACACACACACACACACACACACACACGGAAAAGTCTGCAGAATCACACACTTCAGCTAACCCGTCAACCCTCACTGCTGCAGACACCCCTAAGGGAGAAGTATTGATGAAAAGACCATGAAACTGGCTTAACAAGACTAATTCACACATACATACAATGGTCGCACAAACTCTTTCACACCACATAAAGAGCTCTTTCACTCACTAATACAAGGCAGAAGAATTAAACGTGACCATATGTGTCTCTGAAACAAAAGAGGCCAGCTGAGGTTTTTGTTTCAGCCATGTTACAGATGCCAGGAGCGTGCCACCCCATTACACGCACATAGCAGGGCATGTGGAGGCCTACATGTGACTGCCATGCATAATGTTGGAAGCATTTCATGTCTTAGACACACACGAAGCTTCACAACCACACCCAGCGACTATACTGTCACAATGACAAATTAGCTCAAGGCCAAAGGTCAAACACAAGTATGTATGTTCGCTAATTTAACTAAACAGAGCTAATTCATGTTTAGAATGGATGGTAGTTTTAAAAAGTTGCAGATTTTGGCAGACCATAAGGTAAAGGCTGAGGGATTACTTAAAGGAAAAAGCAGTCAGCCTAGCTGTACATAGTTATGAATTTGTAAAAAAGAACATCCTGTAGAAATCAAATTTCTCATCATGTACAACCTGGACTTGAGGTCTGTCTTGACCTGTGTGTGTTGTAAACCCGCTTCTCTGTTCTATGTTTTGATATCAGTGATGGCGGCTGGGTAGAAGACAAAAAAATCCCAATAATTAGGGATGCACTGAATTTTTCTGGTTCTGGTTCTAATAAATATACAATACCTGGGCTTTGGTAAAAACCGATCCCTATACAGATCTGTAAAATAATAACCTGCATGCCCTACCGTGGGATAAGACTGGTAATGTTTTGGGTAAAAGACATAAAAATGAGTATATGGAATTACCAAAATTGATATTAATTAAAACTATGAAATATTTGAATGCAGCTGAAAACAAAGCAAAGGCATCAGAGGCAGCATTTTAAAGGTCCCATATTCTGCTCCTTTACTGCAGTTTAATATGGATCATTGATGTCTTCATGAAATGGTAGTAACATGTTTTGGTACAAAAAGCCAATAAATCAAGCACAGAACACTGTTTCCAGGCTCTCATAGCCCCTCTGTTCAGAACGCTCTGATTTAGTGGGCGTGACCTTCATATGTAAATGATCCACCGCTGATACAGCCCCGCTCTTCTACGTCACTGAGAGCGGCGCCACAAGCTCAGAGTGCGCAATGTTTAGAAAACAGCGAAGCTCGTTTATTGTAACATTACAGGCTAAAACAACAGGCTAACCGCAGCTAAAGTTAGCATCCTGAAGCTAAAACAGAGACAGGGGGGGACACTGAGGAAAAGCTCTTACGTCTGCTCCACAGCACACAGCATTTAAAATACTTTTACTAAGTGTAGCTGGCACATTTCCTTGATTAATGAACTCTAGCCACTTAGTCTTGTCTTCTTCCGAGATGGGAAGCTTGTGCATGGAACTATGTGGCTGTTTACATCTCTCCAGCAGCAAGGAGAGGGGTGGGCGGGGAGGGGGTTCTGGGGTATCTGCTCCTGTGGACCAATCAGGTCAGACTTGCTCCTGATTGGTCAAAAAAAGGGGATCACTGATGTCAGCAAATCTCCAAAATACAAACAGCTCCTTTTAGGTTAGGATTTTACATTCACAGGCACTACTAAGTACAGGTTTTGTCATTATATATCACATTTTGTGGGCTGGGAGGAAAGCCAAAGACCCACAAATTTCACTATAAGACTTAATAAATTGATTTTTGCATAAAATGGGACCTTTAAATCAGTAGTAAAGAGAGCTGGTAAAGAAAACAAAAGGGCAGATAGCTGATTGCCTGGATTGGCACCATGGATCTCTTACCACTGACACCGATCAAGCCTTGAGGGGCATCAATACATCAATAACTGATACCACTGATCAGTATCAGAGCATCCCTACCAATAATTATTAAAGGAAGATAAATACAGCACAACAGGTTCAGCTATAGTCAAAGGAACATCTCAAATTTTTTGTACCTTAAGCCTATTTTACTTGATGTTAGAGATGGTTAATATTGTCAGCAAAGCTAACAAGCTAATTATTATGTAGCATTAAGATGTCATTTAATAAATTAAGAAACTCACTGCAAGCATGTGCTGGCACTCAAATCAATGGGTGTGAATGCCTAATGTTCGGTTTATCCTTTGACCAAATCCAGCTCCCACCAGAGAGGTCTCTCATATTCTTCCGTTCTTCAGTCTGTTCACTTGCTCAGGAAGTGAAGTACTTTAACATCCTCCCTCTAGTCAGAAGTCAACATGGATGACATTATAACACCTGTCAGTTGAGGTCGGCACCTCTGCTACTTACTTTTGCAGACAAGCAGAGAACTGTCAGGAATGATATCCCCCCCAACACACTTTTTTTTTCACTCCAAGAAAGTTTGAATCAACTCTGTGCTCCTCTCCTGCTAGTAAACGACTCCAGGTAAAAACAGAATCCCAGGCAACTTCTTCCAGAGGCTCTGGCTGTGTCCCTCACTCTCTCCCACTCCCTCAAGAGCTCGAGGGCGCTCAGCAGCTTCTCTTCAGAAAGCACTTCATGCCGATCTCACCACTTAAAACTGCAAAAGTCTAAGAACACACAAACAAACTTTTGTAAAGCATAAGAAAATCATTTTTCTCTGCTAAGATTTTGTTCGGATTGTTGTTGATATATAAAAATAATGATGATAACAACAACAAAAAAATCCTATAAGAAAAGAGTAAAATTGTGTCTCAATTATATTTCATGTAAGTTCACTGTGTGGCACATGTAGCTCAGTAATGCAGTGAATCCACTCAATGTGGTGGACGGCAATACGTATTGTGCTTAAGCACACTTCAACCCTGAAGTCAAGTTCATCTGGCCAGTGTGACCCCAAGCCCACTGTGCTCGAACACTGTTCACTTCTCTGTTTTTGCCACGCTTCGAAGAGGTGCGGCACAGCGCGGTACATTTCATGCATGAGCGCAAGCACACAGACATGAGGTTTGATCCATGACGTATGATAGCTGCGACTGTTTCTCTCGACAGTAATTTCAAACAATAATGGGGGTGTCAGAGGGCTGTGTCAGACCTAACGACTTAACATAAACGTCTCTAGAGTTGTGGCAGTGTTCTCTGTGTCTCATTGTGCTGACTCTGATGAGATCGCTCTTTGTGTCAACATGCTTCTCAATGATGAAGGTGGGTGGCCACGCGCGTGCCTTAAAGTCTGGTTTATACTGTAGTGCAGTGTTTCCCAAACTTTTTTGCAGGTGACCAGCTTTTTGGGGGGACCAAGCCATGGCAACCCAATCCAAAATATGTCCAATCTGTAAATTCTCTGTAAAAGATTGACAGAATAACTGTGCAAAGATGAAAAAAGGTCTTACACCTTTTGTACCAGCCAACAGGCCTAACATGTTTGACTAATGCACTACAGCTGTGTTAGGCTTACAATCTGAAAATATTTGCATCTTTTACTATACCGGTTAGCCTGCTTGCTTTTCAGAATTGTATCCCAGTCATATGATATACAGGACAAGATATTAAGATATGATGTTCATCAAAATTAAGGTGACAGCATCTGGCCATAACTCCTTTTCAGCCTGACGTCACTGCACAGCTGTAACAAGCTGTAACAAGATGTAACAAGCTGTAACAGCCCCGTTTCTGCAGCTGGTGCCTGTCCAAGATCCAGCAGTGACTTTGGACTTTCAAACTCAAAGAAGTTTTGAATCTGCCTTCAAATCTTCCTTTTGGAAACTAAAAATCAAACTAATCAGTGGGTCAGCTCTTTCATATGTGTGATGGTGACACAGTGACAGTGTTTTCCTCTGAGTGTTGTAAAATAGTAGGAAACAAACGGTGGTTTGGCTTTGGTTGTTTTAGCAGTGCCAGCTCATGGCTCCAAACTTTTTAAAAACAGTTACAAGTTTCCAGTTACAGTAAACATTGTGGCGATGACCCTTTACAGTGAAAATATAAACAACTATGACAGTGTGGGGAGCCATTTATCAGTCAACAAATCAGCAAGGGGAGACTTCTTCTGGTTAAGGAAAGCATGAATTTCATGTTAATTTGGTGCCCATAAAAAATCTGTGGCGACCCACCTTTGGGTCAGGACCCAGACTTTGGGAATGATTGCTGTAGTGTGACCGTGGGCCATACTCTCCAGCAGGGGAATGGTGCTGCGGGGGGGCAATCAGGCTTGAGTATGGCACTGTCCGAATGGCGCCCTTTGTTTGTTTGTGCATTGAGAAGTATTGGATCTATCCAAGAGTCCCACCACAGTATCTGTCAGAGTTGGTGGTGCCCATAGACTGCATAAAATGTGGACTTAGTCTCAGCTATGTCATATATATATATATATATATATATATATATATATATATATATATATATATATATATATATATATATATATATATATATATATATATACAACAAAATAAAATAAATAAATTATACAATCAAAAGTAAAAGACAATGAGGAAAAGAAAACAATTACCTAGGATGAACTGCCAGCAAAATAAAGGAAATTTAGGGTACGTGAAAAAGGCTGATGAGTAAAGTGGAGACAGGTGAGCAGGAGGGAAAGTAAGGTCAGGAGACTGAAGGGCTGATTAAAAAAGAGAAACAGGTATGTGCAGGGGCAAATTAGAGAAATTTCAAGGGCATCTTGTGGAGAGTAGTAGAGAGAAGAGAGAAACAGCCAAGAAAATCAGGAATTGGTAAAACAGTGTGTGAGGGGAGAAGAGTCGCAGAAATAAATGTAGGCGTTTTCCTCCTTTATTGTTGTATTCCCTCCATATATGTATTGCATATGTTACGGGTTTTTTTTTTTTTTTTTTTCTCCATCCACCAGTCTTCTGACCTTAGCAATAGTCAGTCAGATCATTATGTTGGAGTGTTAAGGCCTGTAACAGACTCCCTGTCACGACACAGTGAGTCACATTAACAGATTGTCACTTCCAGTCATTGTAGGAGGTCCCTGAGTTACATTTTCTCAACTAGCTGCCAGTTTCAGAGCACGAGTTCTGAAGACTTAGTGTATTTTTTAATTAATCACTTTAACTTTACTGAAAATAAATTGGGGGCAGCAACTCTAAAGTAGAAAGACTGCATCCTTCCAGACAGGGATTAGTGTTTCTGTCAGATCACAATTCATTTTTAATGAGAAAATCAATTCCTGAATATAGATAAAAATGTATTTATCAAGTTATCAATTTATTCTTTGTAATTTCTGTTATATCAAAGTAAAACTGAAGTAGAAATTTGATTTATAGTTTAAAAATCTATTTCAAAAATGCCAAAGTTAAACCAAATAGTACATTTTATAAAGCAGGCATGGTAACTAACGTGATTCAAGTCATGTTAAACAGCTGACTGTCACTACAGAGCCAGTTTAGCTAGACAATGAAACTATAATCTTTAACAGCACCTTGGCCTCAGGGTGACTTATGATGAAAGCCCAGGAGTAAGTGTTACAAACTAGTGATACATCAGGTCTGGATGTCATCTTGCTGGGGTCGGTTCTGATCAAAGTGGTGTGAAATAAAAGCAGAACTTATCTTTAGAGACATTTTAGTCCAGACAGGGATTCTGAAAGGCAAGACATCAGACTGTCAGAATTGTCTTTAAAAACATAAACTAAAAAAAAAAAAAAAAAAATACTGATAATATTCTGGTTATGTTCGACGTGAGGACAAGTGGTGCTTGTTATTGTGTTAAAATGCTGTGTCAGCATTTAAAAGTGGTGGCAGCCAGAAAAAAAAGGAAAAATGCTTTACTTTATGACTTCCTTTTTTTAAACCCTAAGTTACCATGTTAAATTCAATGAAATAACTTAAAGTGTGGTTTAATCAAGTGGCAACCGCAAAGCAGAAATTAACCTATTTACAGCCTGGTTCAAAAAATGTCTCCTGTCTGAGTCGCTAATTTTACTATCAGCACCCACTGTACAGAGGGTGAATTTTTTTCTAACTGAGCCGTTCAGAGGGTATTAACATTGTGAACTCGCCCAATCAGAGTCACAGCTCAGGGACCGACAGGCGCCCTATAGCTGTACGCGAAGCCTTTGCCCCTACCAATATGGCCGCTGCTTCATTTTCTGTTTCAGAAACAGACAGGTGATGTCGGGGCTAGGTCCATAGTTTTATACAATCCATAGTTTTAATAAAGTTTCATTCCTAATCCTGCTGGATTCATAAACCAGCACACTGTGAGCAGCCGTGCAGTGGTAAGTGCTGTTGCCTCACAGCCAGAAGTAACTCAATGAATTGACTAACAGGTTTTCTCAGTCACTTTGGTACATTTCTCGGATCATTCTCCACATTTGTTAAACAGTAAGAGCATTTCTGAAAACAGCTCATACAAATTGTAAAGCGTCATGGACTATTTGCAAGATCCAGTCTCTCCGGTAAAATCCTTAGTTCATCTCTCGTAAGTAAATATCTGTGTCAACATGTCAGTGCCATCAGAATGACAAGTCCTCATGTTGTTGTGTTACTGTGTGTGAATAAGACCGTCTAAGTGCTTAGTCATGTTCTCAATAACACTGTACTCTGAGGGATGTTCTGAAGTTAATTATGGCTAAAGTTTTGATAACACTTACTGTAAATTGTAAGTTGCACCTTATGTACATATCTGAGAGACTGACTGCAAGAGACTGGACAAGATTCACATTTTCAGCTGTGATGTCATCACACGCTGCATCCATGGCAGCCAGAGCAGTCACCTGAATGGGGTTGAGGAATGTTGAGTAGGGTGAGAGGAAGTCCATCAGTATTTTGTTGGGTGGGTTGCAAAACTTTACTCTATTTGATTTATAGCAAAGACAAGTTGCACCTGTAGAGCCAAACTACCCTGAGTTCACCACCCCTGCAACTTTTTCAGTCAAATAAAACCTAATGTAGCTAATGCTGTTTTACGTTAGGGAGACAGGGCATCGAGCGCCTATTTTTTGTAGAGTCTAAAAGTCATCAAAGGCCAGTGGTGGTAAAAATTATGGAAAGTCGCACTAGAAAAAACTTTTACATAAAATACAATACCAAGGTCAGGTCTCTTTTTATGATTTAGACCTTGATTCACTTTACTATTTGTTATTCCATGTTAGTTGTGCCCTTTTTTCTCCTGTGAGCAGTAAATCTGTTTTTGAAAGTATAATGACTGTAAAGCTCCAGGACCTGTAACCTAATCTATGCAAAAACAACAGAAGGTTGTTTAAAACTTTTGAAAGGAGAAGATCATATGATATTCCCACACTGAAAGCCCGTTGGCTTCACCATTGCAGTCTCACTAGCATCTATTTGGATGCTGGTGTTTTGCCAAGTTGGGCCTCGAGGTTATTCAGACTTCAGTTCTTCTGAAATGAGAACTACCAGACTGAGAATTTGTTCAGAATGAAAACAAGGGCCCTGCTCCCTCTGCATATGTTCAGAAGTGAGGGTTTGATTGCAACTTGTCTTTGTTTAATGTCTTTCAGCTCTGAACACAAGTTTGTTTCCCTCTTTTTTCACTTTTAGCTGCAGGAGATTAAAGTGAAAAGGCTGTGTGTGCGGGAGTTTGTAATTTGAATTGCTGCAGGGCACTTGTGTGTATAGTAATCTTTTTCTGCATGCCATGCATACCACAAAGGGTAGAGCAGTCAGGTTTTCCCAAGCTGAATCATACAGTATGGACTGAAAAGACCTTGATTCTCAATATCTTAATGGAATCCGCAGCTCCTGTATCCAGGCAACAAGGACAATGTTGTTTCAATCCGAACGAGCTGCTTCATATTGGACTGTATGAATAACATATAGCCTTTTTTTGTTGTTTGACTTTGTTTGTTTTTTAACATCCCAAATTAAGTAAATGAGGCTAAAACAAACAAATAAAATACATTAAAAGCTATCTGTCACAATTTATGGACTTCTGCTACTTGTATGACCCTGAAACAAAGATCTAACCAAGCGGCACCCTCCAGTCTAAGAATATGAGACAATGAGAAAGTGCTAAAATCTGCTGTTTCTTGAGTGTTCGATTGAGGCTGGCTCTGGAAGTACCAAAAGTCACATACACACCAAGCCTAAAAAAGCTGTTTTCAAAGCAGAAATTCACCTATTTACAGCCTGGTTCAAAAAACGTCTCCTGTCTCTGTCACTAATTTCACTATCAGCACACACTGTACGAGGGGTGAATTTTATTTTTAATCCAGCAGTTCAAAGGATATTAGGATTGCAAGCTCGCCAAATCAGAGGCCCAGCTCAGGGTCACATGACCAACAGGCGCCCTATAGCTGTACACAAAGCCCGTGCCACTACCAATATGGCTGTGATAGCTAATGTGCTTCATTTTCTGTTTCAGAAACAGATGGGTGACGTTTTATACAGTCTATGGATATATATATATATATATATATATATATATATATATATATATATATATATATATATATATATATATATATATATATATATATATATATATATATATATATATATGTGTGTGTGTGTGTGTGTGTGTGTGTGTGTGTGTGTAATCTTCAGGATTATCAAAATTTCTGGTTAACTTTGTGAAGGTCAGTCGGGCCTATGAGACACAGGCTTTGGCAAAAGATGGAATGACTCCCCCAATACTCAGCTGGAGTTGGGTTTTTAGTAAAGGAAGAGGGGGTTGGACCAGAATGACATCAGGAAAATGAGAGAAAGGGAAAAATAAAGCTGGGTGCACCATCAAGCAGAAAGGCTGTTTCTTAATTTAATCATTCATTTTTGAGTACCTCCAAGGCAATCATAGGTGTTGCAGTCCATATTTGTAATAATGTTGAAATATTTGTAAGAACTTGCCCGTGTTAGTATAAGATGTTTTTCTCATTGGATCCAAGTCCCAGTCACTCAAAAGCTGATGTATTTGGGGACGAAGTCCACTTCAGCAGTGTCCACCTCCAGCCCCTGAACTCATAAGGCTGCACCCTTCCCTCATCACCTCACGAATCTGCACTTCATTGGGCAGCCTCCCTGTACTGCTCTCTATGTCACTGCCCCTCCGTATACACAAAGACAATGGCATTAGATTAATAATGTTTCTCATATTTTCAAAACTTGTCAAATTGTTAATTTAAACTTATATTTTCTTTAATTATGAAACAGACAATTATTTTACTCCTAAGCAGTGGTGTGCGGGCAGGGGAGGCAGTGCCTCCCCTAGGCTAGCAAGAAAAAAAATATAGTCTATTTATATATTAATTTTTTTTAATTAATTTTTTTTTCAGTTGTTCGTATACAATTTGTCATAATCTAAAAAAAAAAAAATTGCAGATTTGTCAAAAAGAGGGAGGCTAACAGAGGGGACGGACAGTACATGGCGTTGGCTTCATGCTTGTAATGTGCCTTGGAGGCAGAGACTCCGAGAGAGAAAGAGACCGTTTACTTGAAATCACAATGTTTTGCAGGTTCGCGCATGTGTACTAAGGTCTCACGCTGATTAACGTGGGCATCGATGAGGCACAGCGCTTCTCTGCCTTGGCAGGTTGTAATACCGCTCCCTCTTTGAGATCTGGCGATAGTTTGTTAGTGCAGACGTTTAATAGAGTATACCGGAGGTTCCTGGCCTGTGTTCTCGTGTTGTTGAGAAACGGGTTATTTTTGTTCGTATTTTGCTCTTTCTCCTTTGATGTAAATCCTGTAGAAATGCAGGTGATCGTATGTTTCGGGTTTTAATTGGCATTTCGTCTTGTTAACTCTGGGACTTCAGTCTGTCTCCGAACCGTAGATGGGAAAGCTGATTAACATTTATTTACTTGGCTTGTTGCTGGTAACCGGTGTCTAGGAGTCCAGGCCAAAGTGAGGGAAAAGACTAAAGAGGAGGAAAAAAAGGTGAAACTTGTGCACAACCGCACATTTATTGAGGAAACAAAGATCAAAATAATGTACTCCTGCCCCACACACACCATGCATGCACTCAGACCATCTCTCCTTCTGCTATGTCACACACGCACACACACACACACGCACGCACGCACGCACGCATGCACGCACGCACACACACACACACACACACACACACACACACACACAGCACAGACTGTCACTGCGTTAAAGGGGCAGGGCTGGCCAGTAACAGTTTGTATTAGCAAATATGAGCAGTGCACCGTATATATAACACACACACAGAAATTTCAACTTTAGCTGGCTGCCTGCCCCCCTCGTCATGGACCTCACCGCACATTACTGCTCCTAAGTCTCTTCTGTTTGAGATGTGAACAGGGAAGATTAAAACAAATGGTATCCCACAGCTATTTCACTCCTTTGGTTAAATGTATGCACTTAAATGTTTTAGTCTGTGCTGTTTCTTTAGAAATGCATTAAACACCAAGTGATGTATTCAATAAAGATGCAAAAGAAAATTCATTTTCTGACACAAAGACCAAATGTCAAAAGTCTCCGCTCTGAGTCAAAGCCAAATATTGACAGCCTGACTGACTGAAGTGTTAATCATTGACTTTACAAGGACACATGCGACCCAGGGCTTCAGGCGACATAAATCAATACAAGTGCCCACATACTGATGGATATTATCTTCAACTCTACCATTTTAAAGTTTTCCATGTGTATTACAGTTGTTGATTAATCATGAAGGTAGAGACAAGAGAATAATTCGCTGTACAGGTAAATTACCACAAGGGAAAATAAACACCAACATGCTAGGACAGACTTAAGGCCCATTTATGCCCAACGTAACATACAGATCCAAATATAGATAGAGCCTGTGTGTAGGGATGGGTACTGAATAAGGAACTTTTAAAGGTACCCACCGAATTCTGTCAAAAGTACCGGGTATTGATTCATGTTAAACCAAAAGGTACCATGTTTAGGTACCTGAATGCATCCTTGTGACTGTGAGGGAGTGGTAGAGTGGTAGATTTTCCATGCTGGACACAAACACAGCATTGCAAGGTTATATATGTTGAAGAATAAATATGTTACATGTTAAAAAAAATGAGATTTTCTTCATTAAACAAATTGACATTTGTTTTACCACATAAACACAAAAAAGTACCAAAAATTAGTACTGTTGAGTACCTGTACCAATTGCCAGGTACCCATCCCCACCTGTGTGCACTGTTTATTTGGTCTGTATTTATCCACGGTTCCATAAAGCTTACGGAAACACGTGCAAGGGAGCAGTACCACCAGAAACTGTGGGGGGCAGCGTTGCTGTTGCTACCTGATATGTAAAGTTTGTGAGACAGGAAGAAGAAATAACGATGACTGAAGTTTTTAATATATTCAACTGCCTCACCAACCACTGCCTTATAGAACCCTGTCTTTGTTTTTGTCTTTTATGTCAGTGATAAAATTAGCAATATCTTCTCCACAGTCCCCATGTTTGTTTTGATTTTGTTGTTGTCATTAACTTTTGAGTCGTCGGTCTTAATAACATATGGGCAGACTATTTATTCAAAAAGTTTCAGAGGAGGGTCTGATTTAACATGCTGATTGCACAGTTCATCCTGGTTATCTTGTTTTTTGGTACCTTTGAATTTAAAAGGCTGAAAGCAGAAAAGCCTGATTAGATTTACGTTTATGCTTAAAATAATGTGAAAATGAATGACAGGTTTCTGTGTGAAATGGTTGGCCTCACACTGAATGACAGGTTGGCCTTTCAGAGAAACATTTTGTGCTGGAGTTGTATTTTTTGCAGTTTGTTCTTTTATGCATTGTATGTCGGAACTAAAAGAATATATTTGCTATTTTAAACAATAATATGACTAGTCCTACAGAGACAGTATCAACTGATCATTCTCAGTTTACAAAGTTTACCGATTGCACACCCACCCTACCGAACCCTCCAAACTCCCTCAGACAACAACCACAGAGAATACTAATCCAGAAGAGAGGGCCCCAAGCACTCAAACATCAAAGAAGAAAGGAGGAAGAGAGGGGGGTAAAGAGAGGTGAGAGGTTATAGAGTAAAGAATCCAAATACAAAAACTGGGGGAGACTGAGCAAAAAATATATTTCAGATTCAAATCAAACCTAAATATGGTCGCTTAATAGAGAGAAAACAGCAAAATAAACTTTCAACATGTTTTGTTTATTCCTAATAGGCTCTCCTGAGCTCCCAAATAACACCAAGGTGTTCTCAACCTGTGTAGGTTTTTAACTTTGAGAAACTTTGTCTGGTGTACAATATTTATGTGTGCTTATTATGCAGAAGAACTGCTCGTCCTTCTCTTATATGTGAACCTGTTTCACCGTCTGCCTTCTCCACCGGCTGTGACCCGTATTTGCAATGTCTTCCCATGTTTTTCATTAATCAGCCTCCTTTCCAATGCTTTTCACGTCTAGCTTTTTTCACAAGTCTGTCTACATTTCTGAGGTTAAAATAGTGTATTTTGAAGCTCAAGGTGTAATTTTTTCATTTGTTTGGTTCAAGAAAATTAAACATGAAAAGACTGATACATCTACAGTATAAGGTTGAAGGCAAGAAGCAAGTTTAAAGTTCTCTAACCATGAAATAGGCAATCATTCAATCTTTATTTTTACAGTGCTAAATAATAACGAATGTCATTTCAGAACACTTTCCAATGTATCATTAAGTCTAAACCTGTTTTCCTTATTTTTTTAAACATGAAAATCCATCAATTTATTTGATAATGTTTCAATATTCTAAAGTATTTTGAATGTATTATTATGTGGTAGCGTTTGACAGACCTCTAAACCCTTGGGTCTTCTCCTGAAGAAATTTTACACAAACAACCACATTTTGACGCCCTCTTTGTACATCAATTACATTCTTATATCTCTCGATTCTAAGCACACAGCAGAGCAGAGAAAGAGGTTACGAGAGTTTGGCTGTAGGTTTATGTCATATTTAAGAATCAAAAAGACTCTCCAAAGAATGCAGACCCCTGTAGCTCCCCCAGCTGTGTCAAAAACATGTTGTGTCTCTTCTTTCTCACTGCTTTCAGCCATCACTGATCAAAAGAGATCAAGGCCTGTTTTTGTTTATCATAAGAAAGGCACGTTTTACTGATTGGTGAAGTTACAATTAGTAGAAATTCACAATCTCATTCCCACACACACTGAGTCTGAGGTGAAAATGTGTTGTACATGAAACGCAGAACATGTGCTTTCACAACCTCTCACACATAGTTGAATAACAGCCTAACCTGCCATTGCGAGGTGGCACCTTGCAGATGGCTAAGAGAAATGAGTTAAATATGGCAAGCTGTACATTTTTTCCAAGGTGCAGGACTGATTCAACATGTGAAAATAGATATTAAAGAACATGCAACATAGAGTGATAACACCTAAATTTGATCTTGACAGTTGTATTTCCTGTAAAGATTATATAAACTTTGTCTGGATTGATTTAAAATTTCTCATGGCATTCACTGAGATGTGTATTTTGGCAGGGTTAGCCGATGCCCTCTGGCCCTTTCAGCCACTTTCCTTTTGAATTTGTCATTTACATATGACTGAAGCCACTGATGCACAACTGTCAAATATGTATTTCCCTGGAAAGCTCTGAATGGAAATGCCTGTGGAGAAGAACCAAGAATGAATAAGCTGTCAACTGGTCCCAGAGGAAGATACTCAAGCGTCCTCTCTTTACTGTCAATCTTCCTGCTAAAAACCATATGGAAAGATATTCTTATTTCCTAATCAAACTGCTGTCTCAGACATCATGTGTAGCTCTGTGGGCTCTGACAGACAAACTTTGTTATGAGGACGGAGTTAATGACTGTTTTTGCAGCCTGTTCTTTTATGAGATAAGGATAAGATAAGAAGCAATAACAGCACATATATAAGAACAAACACAAACCTCCCACAGCTCTCTCGCTTTGTCTCTGTTTAAAGTTTAATATGAGGTTGCTTTATTCTATCCTTTCTCTCTGTTTTACAAACAGTTTTGTTTCCTGTTTACAACTTAAAACAAATTATTTATACCACAGGACAGTTTGTCACTTAGCCCTTGTCAAGCTGTATTTCTACAGATCCTTTGAAAGTCCTAAAAGTCACAAGTTGAATTTCGAAATTTATTTATTTATAATCAAGTTTACTTCAACTTTAGATGTCCTGAAATGTCTTATTTTCATTTTAAGGGCCAAGCTGTTTGGAAATCAGAAATTTACTCATTTATTTTGTATCCTCTGCACGTCTCCTACCAGTTCCTCTTTCTCCTCCAGTCTTCTGCTTTATTCTCACATTCTTATTCCCCGAGGAGTATTTCTTGGAACTATACTGTTTGCTGAAATACTTTGATAAATACCAAATGCTAATATGACTGCTCTTTAATGCTAATAGGTTCAATCATCACCATCTTGCTCCTTTCTCTACAGTCTGTGCTGTCCCCCCCCCCCCCCCCCCCCCCCCCCCCCCCCCCCACACACACACACACACACACACACACACACACACACACACACACACACACACACACACACACACACACACTCACACACTTTGGGTGTGTTGCCAGGCAAGAGGTGAGTCTCAAATCTAAGCAAATGTTTTGGTTATAGCATAACTGAGTATTGTGTCTCAGTTGTGTGTGTGTGTGTGTGTGTGTTTGTGTGTGTGTGTGTGTGTGTGTGTGTGTGTGTGTGTGTGTGTGTGTGTGTGTGTGTGTGTGTGTGTGTGTGTGTGTGTGTGTGTGTGTGTGTGTGTGTGTCTGTGTGTGTCTGTGTGTGTCTGTGAGTGTGAGAGGGAGAGAGGTTCAGCAGATTGCAGAGGGCAGTAGAAAGTAGGTTTTGCCTTCACACTAACAGATGGCAGGGGAGAAGTTGCTTTCCCTGCTTTTTAAAGAGCAACCAGTTAGTGTGTTTTTAAGTTGTGTGTGTGTGATTGTTGTATGTTGTATTTTCTCATCTATGGCTTGGGGTGATGACATCTTTGCAAACGAGTGAAGCAGGGCCTTCGTGTTTCATTCTCAAGAGTGCGCACTTCACTAAATTTAAACAGCGTGAGCAAAATCATCTAATCAGCTGAAACACACAAACTTACACATGCAAAGGCATAAACACATGCTGATGACACTTCACTAACATTCTTTACTAAACAGAGGCACACATGTTGTTCTCTGTTTCAGCACCTCAGGGTGATGACTGCAAAGAGGGCAGAAACAAAAGAAAAGGTGGAAGAGGTGAGAGGGTGTCATTTTGTTTGAGGGGGTTAGAAGACACCTTATGGGGAGGTGAAAAAGTAAGGCGTGGTGATGACATGTATCAGTGTATGATTTGGTGAAACTGTGCGTGAAGCTTGGAATAGACTGGATAAACTGTTGGACTAACTCAACAGTTTTCACCACAGTTATTTATTATCTATGAGGGACGACTGAAAATGACTAGGTTGGTATTATCTCTCATATCACTTAGCTCAAGGGTCTGCAACCTACTTCTCTGGAGCCTCATGTGGCTCTTTGACTCCTTTGCAGTGGCTCCTTGTAGCCAGAAAACACTTAAAAATGATTTTTAATTTATTTCTTTTTTGTTACAGAGTGCATTGATAATTAAAGACAACGACATGGGTTAAATTAAATTGTAAATTGTAAAGTGTAAAAATTCTATACATAGTAAAAATCTAGCAAATAATTATCTAAAAAAAAGTTTTTGTTTATAAAATTGTACATGCGATGTCTTAGTTTTTTTTTTTATTTTGAATATGCAATTTTTTTTTAAATTTGAATTTTTTAAGATTTTTCAAATTTCACTTTTTTTTAAATTCTGCAACTTTTTGCGATTTATCTAGTTTCTTTTTTTGTTTTTGAAAATTTAGCAAATTTCAAAAAATTACTTTTATTTCACTGGTTTGTGCATTTCTGGCAAATTTGTGAAAGTTCAAATTATTTTGGTATTTTTGTACATTTTTTTAAATTTCATTTAGAAAACATTTGCAGTTAATTGAAATTTCATAAACCGTGTTAATTCATTAAATTTATGATATAACATTTTTTATGTCTAAAAAATATTTGCAAATTATAAAAAATAAAAAAAACTTAAAACGTCACATGTACAACTTAATAAACACAAAAACCTTATTTAGATGATTGTTCACTAGATTTTTACTATGTATAGAATTTTATACACTTTTTGAAGAATATTTTCATGAGAGAGGTTGGCTGGTTTGGGGGGATAATTCAAAACTCAATGGTGTGTCGGTTAGGACAGAGGAGCATAGTCAGGACTCCAGTTTCATGGTTTATTCACAAGATTTGAGCTGTTGTCTGACAAAGAAACAGAGTAAAAAGGGTATTAGACCAAACAAATGCCTATCAAAACATTAATCTTCAACTTAGGTAGTATTAGTCTAACATGCAACATAAATACTAATACATAACTGAAATAATGAATAAAGCCAAACTAGTCACAGCAGAATCAAAACTCACTTTGCATCTAACAGTCAAAAATTTCAGGAAGCTCCACAGTCCTTTGTCCTTCTCTGTCTGGTGGTGAAAGGAAGATTGCAGGTAAGGGGAGGGCTTTATAGCCTCCTGGTGCCACACACCAGGAAATGGGAAGTGTGGGTGTGGCTGCAGTTTTCCTCTCCTGGTGGGTAAAGGGATAGTCTGGGGATTTTCTACACTTTTTCTCTTTATTGTGGTGATAAAGTAGATTTTGTGGCCTGTAAAGCATTTCTGCCCTCAGTACAAGTCATTTAGTTCCTTCATTGCCCCACATTAGCGTTCTCAGTATCCTCATTTTAGGCCATTCTGAAGATTTCGTTGAAACGCTCCGTTTCGAGAATGACCTCCAGTAACCTCGCAACGTCACAGCCCTTTGTGCTCTGATTGGTCAGTTCTATCAGAGGGGCGGAGGGGGTAGAGCCAGGGGGCGGATTTGCAGCATGGCAGTATTTACAAAATCACCGCATTGAATGGAGCAGACCGAGCGAGTTTGCTGCTTGCCAAAACTTCATCGTAAGGCATTGATAGCACTAATAAAATGGCAGAGTGTACGATACGTCCTTTTGTAATGGACCCCGAGTCAGACCCGCACGGTTCTGCAGCTCAGGAGGAAGAAAATCCACCTGGACACAGATCATCTCAGGACGCTTCAGTGTGGTGAGTCAAACCGGTACTTTAACATGTATAGTTTATTATTTATACGTTTATATTCAGTTCTTGGTGGGTTTATCCCTAGGTGGCGGTTGTGTGACTAACTGACATCACAGAGGAGGAGCTGCTTTATCAGATTACTCCAATAAAAAGAAAGGATCCTCGTGTCGTCACGAAGGTCAAAATCTCGCAGCCAAATGGCAATGACCTATTTTCAGAGGCATCCAATCTCGTTCTAGGACATCAGACAAAATATATATCTCATTTTTTGAAAATTCAGGGGGGGAAAGGTCTTGTTTTCAAATTTATTATATTTTGTGTAAGTATTAAATCAGGGATCAGCATATGTCCCCTTTAATTCAGGTGAGCTGAGGAAAAATGGCTCTTAAAAGTAAAGGTTGCAGACCCCTGACTTAGCTGAACGTACTCTTCAAGCAGAACTTGTGCTTGCACCAAGCCAGACAACAACCGGTCATAACTGCAAGTCTCATCGGGCATGTTTGCGAATTCATTCACAAAGTGGTGTCCGTGGCCAAGCAGTATAGTCATCGATTCTCCGCCTCAATGAAAAGCATGATATGTCAACTAAAACTTAGTCAAACAAAACAGTGCCCAATGCCAGAAGGCTCTAGCCACGGGCATAAGAACAAGAAAAGCTGGAGATTGATGCATAGATGGATGAATGGATGGATATTCCAAAAGAAAAAAAGAAGTCTTTTTTGTGATTGCAAAAAGCACTTTTCTCTATTCAGGACGTGAAATATGCTTTTTCAAGACTGTTTCAAAACAGCAGAAGTTTTGAAAGAGACATGGATGCAGCAAGATAAACCATAGGTAGCAGGGAGATAAATGGAGATCTCTTTTTTATTAAATTTTATTTAAGTGTGTGACTGGTGGAAATTTTTAGCACCCAGCACTGCAGCATATGGGAGGGGGGGATCTCAACTTTAATGCTTTTTGACACAAAAAGGTTTAGTGGAGTGATTTGATTCCATCTGAGCTACCAATATCTCTTCGACCATGAGGGTATCACACACTTCTGTTCAGAGAAAAACAATCATTTGTTTGTTCCTTGCTGAATCTGGGGTGTGAGTTTTCCTATAAAATATTCACATAATGGCTGACAGTTTACAGATGCCAGGCGAGGCGTTAATAATCCACTGCACTGCTGTTATCTAACACCATATGCTGGTTATTTTAGAATGAGGAAAAAGCCAGCTGCTGCAGACACCTACGAAGGCAAACATTGAAAAAGTTCTCATAATTAATACTTTACCTCTTCACTCCCCCAGACACAGACAAAAAAAAAAGTCATGCAACACTTTTTCTGTGCTGGAGATTTTCACCTCACTCTAACAGTCTAGTGATGTAATTCAGCACTATCCACTCGTTAACACACCCAAATAAAATCACTGGCATACATTCTTCACACCACAGAGGCATGAGATGATGCTCATCAAATTACTTTTTATGTTGGATGCTGTTGCTCATAATTGCCTGCATTATAGCAAAGTATCACATGAAGTAAAGTATTTTTGTTTTTCCCCATTATTTTTAAATCATAAGCTTTTTCTCATACCAAAGCAATCCCAGACTGTTGTTATCAGGCTCTTCATGACAGACTGAACAAGAGGCTTAGACAAGCAGGGTGAATGTTTGCTAATGACTATAATGACTTTTAAAAAAATAAAAACTTGCATAGGAACGGACTTTTGGGTAGACTTTGCTTCTTTATTACTCTGCATATTTTTCTTTTTTTTTTTGAATGTGCCAGTGATGAGGACCTTTGAACTCAGATCAAGGATGGTAATTTTGCAAGTTTACTGTGCCGAAAGTACAGAATTTAACAACACAATTATTAATGAAACTAAAATGCACAATAGTCATCACAGTCATTTAACCAGATCTCAGAGCTCAGTAGTCAGTGTCAATGATGTAGCTGGAGGGAGTGAAGGTCATCTTTTCAGTGCTTACGGTGTAGCCAGCGGTAAGCAGTAAAGGACTTCCAGCAAACACTGCCTTTAACATTTATTGCCTTTTTTTTATAATTTCACTTCTATCTCAAAAACCATTAAAAAAGAGGGAGTAAAAGAGAATAGCTGTGTCCCAATTCAGGGTGCAGCCTTCGGAGGACCCGGCTTTGGTAGCCTGCTTGGACCGCAAAGGCCGAACTGAATTGAGATGATCACAGACCATTTCCTGTTCCTCACTGTGGACATCACGCAGCGCTCACCTGTCAGACCTACATTACTTTTTAGACACGTAAACCAAAACCTTACATTTAACACAGGATGTTTTTTAGTATTATTACTTTTCTTAAAATATTAGTGGGGTGTGGGGTGTTAGTTTAAATAAAAGATATATAAAATGCAAGCTGTTAGAGTTTAAATTGCCTTTTTTTAGAGTACTGAAATGATTGAATGAATTGTTTAAATTCCCTGTTATTTCTCTAGAGAATTTACATTTATGAACATAGATTTTTTTCTCTAATGAGAAGATTTATAAAGAAGAACTGTTATTCCTCAGTATATTACTAAAAACACCCCAAAGAAAACATTTTTTCCACAGTAAAACAATCTTCAGTTTTTTAGAAATACAATCACATTGTTGTTGCCAGCAATCGTTCACAACTGGATAAAACAGTTTCTGGGGCTCGGTCCCATTGACCATCTTCAGCGTTCACGCACACAATGAATTTTGGGATATGTGACGCTAAGAAGGATTGAGCGAATCCGTTCTTCCCGGCACCCAAAAAAAGGAGGCCGGATTCCTCCTTCCACACCACAATGATGTAACAGGTCTTCAAATACACACTTTTTGGGCTGCAGCTCCTGAACTGGGACACAGCTATTTTCTCAGGACAGATTGTTAACTGCGCTTGCCTTGAGATGTATTTTTATTTAAAATTGAACGTAGCATAAGCTCGGTCAAGCCACAAAGTCAAGCTCTGCCAAAAGTATATTAGCGCCTCTTGAGGCCATCCCCTATCAGCTGATGACATGAACATATCTAGTTGGCAAAAAGCAAAATAGGTGATTTATCTGAACTGTGTTAGCCTGCTAATCCTTGCTACTCCCCCTGCAAACCACTTTGAAACACACCACCAACCCAGCGCCTACTTTTCTGCTGTTTCTGATTTTATGATTGTCATATTGTCATTTTTGCCTACTAAAGTCAGTACCCCGTTGGGATTTCATGTTTAAACATGAATGAGAGGGAGGCGCTCTCCCTACCTCAGACTTTGACATTCCACATAGGCACAAGGAAAAGCGTGGAGTTCCCAGAATTCTGTAGCTTCCACATGTCCTGACTCAATAGCAGTTGGATAATTGCTGTGAATGCAGCAATGCATTCACAGCATATGTTCTTCTGTGACAAAAAAATTAATTCTTTTTTTTTTTTTTTTTCTTCTTCATTCTTCCGCCCGCTTTTTTGGACCGCTAAAACTCCGACAAACTTCAACCGATTTTCACCGTTCAAACTTCAAAACGTGTGTTTCAGTTGGGACAAGGGGGCTATGACTCTTCAGAAACTTTTCACAAATACTTTCCGAGATATTTCAGGATTTGTGCGTTTCTTGGTCTCATAGAGATGAATGGGGAATTTTTAAAATTTCCTCTCTTCAGGACATTTTTTCAGCCTGCTTCAAACCCTCCTCACTCAGTCATACATTCAGCTACAAACTCCATTCAAACTTCAGAATATTCAGCTATCTTTTGGCTTCATTCAGTGGGTTTCAAATGTTTCCTAGCATTCATAGTTTCTTCACAATGACCCTTCAAAGGTCATGATGCATTTCAGCTCTTTGAGCCGTTTAACATTGGTGTGTATTGGACGGAATGTTTTGGCTCAGAGTGGGAGATTCAAACGACAGAGCACGGAGAGGGGGAAACAAGACCTGAGAAACTTCTGGGTAAACTGCTCTCTTGGCCACATTTTTTGAGCTATCAACACAAATAAGCCCTCAGCATGTAAGTAGTCTTGTCCTGCTTCTGACAAAATGGTTTTTAAAGCAAAAGGATGGAGCACTTTTTCACAAAATGGCCAACTGTCATGAGAAGTTAAAAAAAATCCCCATATACCTCCATGTTAATTCCTGAGGGGTTTTCTCAGAGATCAGTAAATTTTCCCTCATCTATCTATCGCTCTCGTGGGTTCGTTTCTTGACCTTCATGCATGAAATTTAGACAGACAGCTTCCTCTGGGTCTCAGGATTCCTACGGTGTGTTCATTTTTATTCTAGCCCTCACGGTTTTGGCAAGGTGACAGGAGATTCGGACTCTTGCTTTGCCACAAAATCTTCATAAGATTACAGTAACAAGGGCAAAGTTGTGCACCTGCACCTGCAGCTTAACGAGCTGGTCTCCGTGGAAACCTTTGATCTCATGCAGCTGTTTATAGTAACTCATCAAAACATCCAGGACCAAAGACAAGCATGTGTCTGTTAATTTATCATTGATCACCAATGTAAAATCTGGCTTCAGATAAGCCTCAGCAGACAGGTTTACATGATTGAACACACACACACACACACACACACACACACACACACACACACATAAACACACACACACACACACACACACACACACACACACACACACACACACACACACACACACACACACAAACACACACACACACACACACACACACACACACTCACACACACCCACACACACACACACAGGGCAGAAAGTATCACACTCTAACAGCATTTGACTTCCATTTCCCTGAGTCAGCTCCTTATTTTCCTAGATTTTTTTTCTTTAAATTTAAATTCCTTCCTTTAATTCCTGAATTGATTCAGCCAGTCAAACTTTTAAATCCAATTTTAGATTACACTGATTCATGCTTCATCATCATTCTTTTTGTCAGAATTGCAAGCACCTTTACACCCTGATTTCAACAGGAATGTGTTGGGAATCAACAGACTCCACCAGCTCTCCGATGGCAGTTGGAGAACAATGATCACCATGGCAACATCTGGCTTCAGATGGGCCTCAGCCTACAGGATTACATGGTTAAAAAACTCACACACAGGATTACATTTTAACAGGGTTTAAGAAAGCCGACTTACATTTACCCTCAGTCAGGTCATTATTTCCATCAATGTTCTTTAAAATTTGATTCATTCCTTTAATTTTTGAAAAGACGCAACCATTTCAACTTTAAATTCATTCATCCATTCAATTTATTGTCCATTTATTTCCTTTCATCCAAGAGTTCATGGCAGGTTAATTTAGCATTCTGCATTAGCAGTTTAGCGCAAGCTTTTACAGGACTTCTTTAAACAATTTTCAGACATATCCTCAGTCATTCATGATCAGCATTCATGATCAGCAGTTGAGCACAAGCTTTTCAAGACTTCATTCAACCATTTTAAGACACATCTTCAGTCATTCATGTTCAGTGTTCTGCATAAGCATTTCAGTGCAAGCCTTGCATGACTTCATTCAACCATTTTCAGACACATCTTCAGTCATTCATGTTCAGCTTCTGCTGTAGCATTTCAGCGCGAGTTATTTAAGACTTCATTCAGCCATTTTCAGATATATCTTCAGTCATCCATGTTCAGTATTCTGCATTAGCAGTTCAGCGCAAGCTGCTTCAGCATTCTGCATTCACAGCGCAATTTCTTCAGAAATTGCTTTTCTAGTTGGCTTTGTTATTGCATTTGTCTTTTTCCAATTAACCTTTTTTCTGCAGTCAAATCTAGCTAAAATGCTACTCAGATAACAAATGTCACCTAAGTCAAGTCAAGTTTATTTATTTAGCACATTTTAAACAACCAAAGTTTGACCGAAGTGCTTTACAGAATAAAAGATAACACATAAAGATGGATTATACTCCATAAAATAAAATTGAATACAAGTAACCAATAAAACCCCCAAAATACAAGTAAGAATAAAACCATAAAATCTTTATGGGATAAAACAATCTCAACTAGAATCAAAAGCAAGGGGGAAGAAATGGATCTTCAACAGTGATTTAAAATGTTAAAGCGTGGGAGCAGACCTTCTGAGGAATAGTAAACTGTTCTACTTTTTTGGAGCATCTACAGCAAAAGCAGCAAAAGCTCCGCTGTCCCTGGTTTTTAGCCTTGTTTTGGGCAAATCCAAGAGCAGCTGGTTGGTTCACCTAAGGGCTCCGGCTGGAGCGTGAGCATGCAGCAATTCACTGAGGTAACAAGGTGCCAACCCAATGATACCTTTAAAAGCCACCAATAAAATTTCAAAATCAATCCTACACTGTACCGTGTGCCAGTGGAGAGAGTGCAACACTGTTGTAATGTGATCTCTTTTTTTTTTTCTTGCCTGTTAAAAGCCGAGGATGCATCCGCCTCTCCAGGTCTTTTGGATGAAGATAAGACTCAACTTTGGTAATTAGTCTTAGCTGAAAGAAGCTAGACTTAATGACTGATGACATCTGCCTATCAAACTTAAAAGCATTATCAAAATACACTCCAGGACTCATCACAGTACATATTGGAGGAAAGAGGCCTGAGAGTGCCTGCATCCAGTAGCCCAACCATAACCTCATCATCCTCCATATTTGTGTCCACTGCTGACTGACACTGTTTCTGTTAGCCCAAACATAAACCATGGAACAAGAAGTGAATATTACAAGCTTCACAGATGTATTATTCACTAGAAAGGCTGTTGTATCTGATTACATCACACTGTACGCCATCAGGCTAAGTTACCAATGAGGCAAAGTGGGTAACCACCCTAGGGCTCTAGACCCTCAAGGCCCCCTGAGGCCTGAGCAGAAGAGAGGCACCAGGCTCACTGTGTGGTATCAGGAGATGGGTAGTCCTCCATTTCAACCACTGAACCCTTCAGCTTCCCACATAAATACAGTGGTACATTTTTCCATGGGCATTTTTCTTTCTTCTCCTGTTGATCAGTGTCACAAAACCTCATTATGCTCCTGTGATTCAAAGTTCAAACAAGGTGAATACTTCCTGTTGTGACTGCACGAGTGTAAAACATTTTGAAAGCATTTAAAAGAATTCATTGAACGCTGTCTGTCGTCAAGAAGTAAAGTACATGCATAAAAACTAAACGCAAAGCCAATAGGAGAGAGTGGGTTGTGAGTGTAAAAGAACTGGTCTGTGTGTGTTAGTGTATCTGTGTGTGTCCTCAGGGAGTGTTCACAACTGTCAGTGTGTGACCAGCTAAGCCCTGCGCTGTTACACTGTGTCACTGCTAAAAGACGTGAGCGCACAAACTAACAGGAGCAACGGCAAGCATGACACATAAATGAAGGAATGGAAACACTGTGATGTATGTGCACACACATGCTACAAACACACACACACACACACACACACACACACACACACACACACACACACACACACACACACACACACACACACACACACACACACACACACACACACACACACACACACACACACACACAGACACACACACACACACACAGTTAAAGGGCCAGAGGAGGGGTGAGGCTGCTGACAGTCCCTGTCCCCGTGTCAGTGTCAGTCTCTCCAGAGGAATGAGGCAGAGTGCCCAGCGGTGACACACAGCCTGTCATCACAAAGTGACATAAACGACCCACTTTCTTTTCCAGCAAGTGCCTCCCTATCGTCGGCACTTCTTATTCTGAGTTTGGATAACTGGATTTACCTACTTCTAATCCTGCCTTGGTGTCTGTCTTTCTGTTTCTCTCTTAAACTCTTTAAAACTCTAAGTTGGCAGAATGCAAACATGCATTTCTATATCCACTAACCACTACAGAGTGGGCCAGAAAGATTTACCCATTGGTTTTTCCGCACTATCCAAAAATGCTTGCAGACAAACAAAACAAACATTGAACACAGTTTCTTTACTTTATTCTCTGTCACCAAAGAGATTTACATCTCAATATGGCCGCCCTTTGCCTTCATCATAGCCTGGAGACGACCTGGCACTGCCTGGCATGAGCACCGCACTGTCTCTGCATCAAGCTTTGACCATGACTTCATCAGAGCTGTCTTCAAAGCGGTGACACTGCTATGAGATACTCCTGAGACCTCCCTCTCCAGGATAGACCAGATCACAAAGTCCATTGTATTGATGTCCGAACTTGACGGAGGCCACATGTTCTTGTCCCAGAAGCCAGGAAAGTGCTGCTTTCTCCAGGCCTGTGTGACATTGGATGTGTGAGCTGGTGCTCCATCTTGTGTGAAGACATACTGGTTTCCAAAAGCATTGGTACAACAAGGCAACACTTTTTCTTCAAGCATTTGAAGGTACACCTGGCTGTTCACTTTCACACCCTCCTAAATGAGGACCAACGGAGACTTTGATCCATCAGATGCAACAGCAGCCCACACCATGACTCCAGCTGGCCTCTGACAACCAAAATTAGTTCTGCAAACTTCGGGTAGGTGCTGTGCACTATGTGCATTAATCCTGTCATTCTGGGAATCAACCACTGCCTGAACGGTGAAGATCTTCTCATCAGACCAAACCAGGACTTTGTCTGCAGCACTCTGGATCTCCTGCAGCATCATTTTCCCCCGTCAAGCTGTTTTTCTTAGAAGTGGCTGAAGGATTCCTTTGGATTCTCTTCCTCACCATCTCAACAACTCTTTTGGTTTTAAGTTTCTAGGACAAAAGCTAAGCAAACAAAATAGAGATATACGATGGGTAAATCTTTCTGTTTACTCACATCATTGCAGTCTATCAGAGATAAAAAAAGAGTCTAGTCTGTGAAGTCCACTCTTCAGGATATAATCTCAACAGCTCGAGTGATAATCTCATGTAGCTGCAGATCGGCACATCTTTAGGTAGACATGCCATACTTGAGTTCTTTTCGTACACCTTTTCTCTTTGTGTACTCCAAGATCAACACGTTGTCAGAACAAAGCGCAGAAACTTTTTTCTGTTGGTATCTCTTCTTCCATCGTAACCTCAGGGCCTGATTTGAATACCATAAGATGGAGCTTGACCTTAGATCAGATATTCATAGACAAGACTGCTGACAGGAGAGAAAGCATTATGCAAGTATTATGAGCGTCAGAGATGGGCTATCAAAAAAGTGTTGACTGAATGGTAAGAAACAGACTGATGGGTTGTGATAAATGTTTAGACAGACTGTTGACGGCATGAATGCTGCTTGGCTGTACAGGTAAATTGATAGAGACAGGTTGATTCACAGATTGAGAAGCAGACAGCGAAACATCGAGACAGGTGGTTATATGCACAGAGTAAGAGAAAGATTTGACAAGCAGAAAGGCAGGTCTTCTAGACCTTACAAGTCCTCTCGTCTGCCCTGTCGCCTGCAGAGTGTAAGCAACTGTTAGTGTTGTTCCTGTTCTTAAAAAAGATAAGTTGAGAAATAGCTACTTGGGTCTCCCAGGACTACTTTAAAAGAAAGCTCTCGTGGATAATTCTAACAAGGAAAAGAGTGACTGCAAAATGTTCAAGGTTCTTGGCCTTGATATTGCAGAAAAAGATAAAGTCTTGTAATATTGCTCCACAGGAAAAGAAAAAAAAAAGAAGAAGAAGAAGTTCATTTACGGGACAGAAGTCTAATAAAGTTTGCATCAAGTTTTCACAAGTGGATTATACAGAATGTCATCAGAAACTATAGGATATTAAATTTTTGCTTTAAAGCATCTGCAAAAGTGCATTTTAAAAAGCATAGTGGGAGATGTCTTATTGTAGTCTATTCTGTATGAAAGCTAACATTAAGCTATTAAATGAAATATTAAATGGCTTCCATTTTACCGGTTTCATCTCAGTGGTATATTATGCTGGCGATGTGTTGTTATTAAGCAAAAAGTAATGAATACAAGATTCTCGATGTAATGAAGTATTAACTTCAACAGGCTGAAATGTGTCGCTGGAAAACACCTGACTGCAAGAAATGTGAAAAAAAAGAAAAAAAGGGTTGGGGTGCAGGATGACCTTTAAATCGAGAAATGAATAACACACACACACACAAACACTCACACAGACACACATCATGTTATTATCACAGCAGTATTTCTGAAAACCATTTCTCCCCCACGCTGCAGCTTAATGAAAATATTGTTTTGCAGGGGGCTGAGGGATGTACTGACATCTGATTTCTGCTGGAGTGAATGCTTACTGGCAGCCTTTCTCAGCGTAATGAAAGTGGAAATGATTGAGTAAGCAAATTTTTTCCATCAGCATTATGCTGGAAATGCCGGTACATGCTGTTTTGCAGGTGCAACTGAGAGACAAGACATGGAGAAAAAAAAAATAAAATGAGTTACGGGAACAGCAAACCTAAAAGTAAAGCTTTATCTGCTACACACAAAGAGGGCCTGTTTACAGCCTCTACATCTCTTATGTTCTGGGTGCTTTTTATCAGAATCATTCATTAAAGGCTTAAGTGTCATTTCTGATTAAGAAACAAGGAAAAAGAAAAAAAATCGAAGGAAGAAGTTGGCAGAACTATAAGAGTCTAAAAAATAGTTCAAAGAAATCTTCAAGAAAAACTGTTCACAATTCTTCCAAATAATATTTCCTCTCCAACAAAATCCTTTTTATAGCTTTTGTATGCTATTAAATTTGTTTGAGGTCTTGAGTCTAAAAAGGTCATTTTGACATCCTTTTTCACACTTCAATTCTTATATTGTTATACCAGGCCTGCTCAGACACACACACATACACACTCACACACATGACACACAAACACACCTCCGCACACTGCAGACAGGATGCTCAGCAGGACTTCAGAGCAGTGTGCTCGTTGCAAACTGCATGTAAAATCATCTCAAGGACAGAGTCACTCAAGCAAGCAGTCAGGGAGCATAAAGACTTTGTTGATCTGTTTCATGGATTGACATTTTGACTTAATTTTACATCCTGTCAATAGGGCTGCAAACGGGTGCAGCTGAGAGTATTGTTGCCTCTTCCAATGAAAAGAATTGAACCTTCCTGTGCCGAGTCTGCATAATCATTTGTGCATTCTTGAGTCCTCACTGAGTGCTCAAGCTTCCACCTTCAGTCCAAAGATGTGCTTTTTGACCCTAATTACCTGGTAGTTTCTATGTGTCTCTAGGTGTCAGGTCTTTAATAGATTGGTGATCCTTCCTGGGTGTAACCCACTTTGAACTTGGTGACACCTGGAACAGGCTTCTGACCCCACAATCACAAGAGGATAGAAATAGAATAGAATAGAATAGAAAAATACTTTATTCATCCCAGAGGGGGAATTCAGGATAAGCAGTATAGGTGATGAGCTGATCTTGTAAATTAATACAGTTGCATTAATCATTGGACATATATTTATTATATTTAGGAAGAATAATCTGCATACAGACTCTTACCATATAGAAATGATCCTTTGTAGCCACTCAGCAGTCTAAGGTGTCTAAAGTCAACCTGTTAGTATCAGCTAAGCTAAAGCCCTTGGGCTACGTCATACAGACTTTTGGAAACAGCCCCCTTTTTTCTAAAAGTTGGACCTGAAAAAAATCAACTAAGGATGCTCCTAGAGACCTTGAGGTGACCCTCTAGGAGTATCGGATCCCTTGGGCTATGTCTTGCTGAGTTTCAGCCCAATTGGAACAAGTGCAAAAAAGGTCTTTTTCCAAGGCCACTTTGGCAGAGCCAAAAAGTACTTTTTCAGAGTATCCTTAATGGGTTTTCACAAAATTCGGTTTCAGGTCCAACTTTTGGGGGAAAAAAAGAGAGAGACCTTTTTTCCAGACTATTTTGGAAGGGCGATAAGGACCTTATTCTGATTGGACTGCAACTCCACAAGACATAGCCTGAGGGCTCCTAAACTCTAAGGGGGCCACCATGAGGTCCCTAAGAACGTCTCGGGTGGGTTTCTTTTAAGTGGGTTTCAGACCCAACTTTTGCAAAAAAGTTTGTTTTGCTAGGCGATTTTGGCAAGGTGAGGGCCTTTTTTTGCCCTTTCACCAATTGGGCGGTAGCTCCACAAGAGATAGCCTTGGGGCTCCAGCACTGCCAGGAAGCCACCGAGAGGTCCCTAGAAGCATCCCCGGTGGGTTTTCCCAGAATAGGGTTTCGGGACTCCTCGAAAAAAAGACCTTTTTGTGAGGCCATTTTTGCAGGGCAAAAGGCCTTTTTTCGCCACTCGGTGACAGGTCAAAGGCCTTTTGACTTCTCCCACCTTCCACTCTTGCTTGGTTGGGTGCTGTCCCTCAGTTACACGGTAAGGTTGTATTTTTCTCGACTGGTCTTGACAGAAAATCTTGAGCCCGTTCAGTCTGAGACTGAGACAAGACCAAGCCCTTCAAAATATGGTCTCCAGACTAAGATTGGTCTTGAATACTTGAATACGACAACACTGAGCTCAACCTGGACCAAGGGGATTCCAACAACACTTCCACGTAAAATGTGGTTTACAAAAACTTGCTCATATTAAAAAAAAAAAAAAAATCCCCCTGTAATGAGTTGATATGAGTCAAGCCAAATGTTCTATAAAGTAGAAAAAGGCATTCGCTGAAAGAGTGTAAAAATGGTGCTATCTGATGCAACATAGAGTAAATCTCTAGACTATTTCTTTCGTGAATGTGAGACCAAACCGATTTTGAAAAACAAAATGAAGCCACGATCTGTTTTGCATATTTGTTTTACACTGCAATTAATGCTTCTAAAATGTATGAACCGATCACCAACACAAATCACAACAAGCCTGCATAAATTAGGTCTTAGCATGTTCAAACACAACCTTTGGCTTTCTGCGTTACTTTTCAAAGCCCCACTGCAAATTTATAAGCCTTGTCTCACACAAAAACATTCCTTGTAACCGATGCTGTCATGTATTTTTCAAAACAATCTGCGCTCTGCTTAAGTTGAAGATTCTGTTATTCATGATCTCTATTCCCTTTGATTCCCTGCGCCTAGCATGACATGTATTCCACATGTGCAGACGTGCACACAAATACCCCTCTCTCACAGACGCTCGCAGGATGAGCGATTTTTAGCATGACATTGAAAATTCCCTTTGATCTCCATGTACGCAGCAGTCTGAGCTGTTTAGTAATCAGTGAGTAAGAATAGAAAAAATTATGCATGCATGGTATCTCAGTCATACACATAGAGATTAGTGAGTGGGTACAAAGAAATGTTAGAGGGCTACATGAAAATCACCATGACACCATTCACTGTCATACTGAATCCGCCTGGATAACTCGTTCAACATCAAATGACTACAGTCATTAATAGGACTCAAGTGCTTAACTTCTGGCTCTGTGAGGGGAAAAAACTCTGTTGTGGGTGAGGAGAGGATATGAAGGAGAAGAGAAGTTTGTGAAGAAAAAAAGGAATGAAGGAGACAAATAGTTATGCTTTACCAGTTTTATTTGCTGCTGCTGTTGTTCTCAGATCCAATTGAAACTACTATTTCTGGTTTTCTCATTTCCAGAGCCAAAACGTTTGGCTGATTTCCTTGTTATGTGAGGGCCCACTTTGTTGCTATTCACAATAAAGTCCCAAAATAGTTTATTGGCCTTTTAATCATTGTGGAAACCAATAGTTTGAGATGATGGATGGGGATGAATAAATCAGGTAGCCACTTCGTCTCCTCAATCTCTGTTATCTACTTCCTCTTTCAGATTTCTTCCAGATGGACTTCCTGTGTTGCCCTGGAGACCATTCATCACCGTGACAACCATGTACACCACCTGCAGTTATTACTTAAGTTTATTATTACAAGGAGAAATGCTGCTGGTTGTACAGTGCGGTGTGCGACTCTGTGTCTGTGTGAGAAGACACAGGAGTATGAGACAGAAATGTGATGAGTGCTCATGCATATTGCGACCAGCTGTATGTACGACAACCACCTTCTTATGTGCTTTTTTGAACTTTATTTCCTAGATGGAGATGCATTCTCTGGAGCCAAGCGTTGCACTTTGTATCACTTTAGCCTGCTTTAGAGCTGCGCTAAACACACGACACAGCTGTAATGAAAAAGAACAGCCCTGATCGAAAATGCCACGCTTGTTACTGCGGGGTGGTGTGCAGTGAGGATTCACAACAACAGTGATTCAAAGCTTAAATACAGCTTTATCAATGCTTAAAAGGGCCAGAAATGTATCCAATTGTGCAGAATAATGTATACATAAGTACAAACATAAACACACAGCATAGAAAATAACACACACACCCCTTTGTTTTTACTCATTAAAATAGCCTCCCTAGCATTGAAGGATATAACTTTAATCATGTTGCTGAAAAACAAAAGTCAAGTGTTATACCCAAGTAGACCACTTTCCATTGGCTCAACAATGTTAACGATGATTGGCAGAAAAAAAATGTTGTGTTTGTGTTTCTACAAACAATTGGCCACTAAAAATTTAATAGCCACTGTTAGCAAATTCAATATTAAGTCATATTCATACAGGTAAACTAGATTCACCAGCATGGACAATGATCAAATATAATCAATCATCAAAATATAATGTTTGCCTTTAGCCCTTAGCATCCTGGGAGGCCTCATGTAACCGTTATCCATGTCTTTAAGACAAAGAAAAAATTATGCCTAAAAAGGCTAGGCGCACTTTTGTTTTTTGAGCCTTAGTTTGATGCGCTTTTTGTAAGGTTCTTTCTTTGCATCATTTGTGCATTTTGTGCTTGTTTGATTGTCTCTGTTTAGTGCGGCCCATTTCTCCATATTCCTGATGTTTTCAAGTTTACTTATCTACTAAAGCAAAGGTAAAACAAATCATATCACATGTAATAGTTTTTAAATGATTGATGTCATAATACACCAAGGCACTTTAAACAGCTTTCTGATCACATATTAACATTTCATTTTATTATTTTTTTTTATTCACAGAGAATTAGTTAATCGACATGAGAAAGTACAGTGGGGATTTTGAACGCGTCAACTTTTTCCTCATCACATTTATTTCCAAAGCTGCGATTCAGAATTTCTACCAGACATTGGTATTAACTCAAGTAATCCACACATGAAAAGAAATCACAACATTCAGATCCATAAATAATGATTACGTGGAATTAAGTATGATAGCACAGGAAAAAAGTATTGAACACATCATGTAAAGGCTGTAAACTTTGGCAAGGAAATGCACCATACAACCTGAAATCTGTCAGTAATTATTACTTGAACTTCCAATTAGTGCAAACCAACATCAGCTGGGCTAGAGCAAATTGATGGTCCTATAAAAAAGGTTGTTTTTTCACCAAGCAGTTAAATACGACACACCTCAGAAGCAACACCTTACCATCAACAGGCCACGCACAGGAGCTCCTTGCAAGATTTCTGACCAGGGAGTCAGAAAGATAGTCAGGAGAGTACTCATTGAGGCAAGGATCACCCTGAAAGTGCTCCAGAAAGACTTGGAGGCAGCAGGTACAATTGTTACAGAGAAAACAATAGGCAATGCACTCCACCGCCATGACCTCTATGGACGCTCAGCTTGAAGACTCATTCCCTCAAGAAAAGGCATGTTGAAGCTGGTATAAAGTTTGCTAAATATCTTCTTAACAAGCCTGTAGAATACTGGGAGAACGTTGTCTGGTCAGATGAGACCAAAATTGAACTTTTTGGCTGTCATACTACAAACCATGTTTCGAGGAGAAATGGCACTGCACATCACCCAAAAAAACACTACACCAACAGTGAAGTTTGGAGGTAGAAGCATCAGGGCATGGGGTTGTTTCTCATCTCATTTTTTTGGCAAACTTCATATAATTGACGGAGCAATGAATGGAGCCATGTATGGAGAAATTCTTGATCTGAATCTGCTGCCATCCACCAGGATGATGAAGATGAGACATGGCTGGACCTTCCAGCAGGACAACAATCCAAAGCACACGGCAGAGTTGACTCTCAAATGGTCTCAAAAAAAGAAATCAGTCTGTTAGAATGGCCTAGTCAATCACCTGACTTAGATCCAATTGAACATTTGTGGAAAGAACTAAAGAAAAGGGTTCACCAGAGGGCACCAAAGAATATTCAAGATTTAAAGACAATCTGTGCAGAGGAATGGGCCAAAATCACACCTGAGCAGTGTGGGCCATTAGTTAAAACAAACAAGAAGTGTCTGGAAACTGTCATTGCAAACAAAGGCTTCTCCACTAAGTATTAGATGAGTCTCAGTTAGCGTGTTCAATCATTTATTCCTGTGTTATTACAATTAATTCCACATGATTATTATTTATCGACCTGAATGTCGTGATTTCTTTTCATGTGTGGATTATTTGAGTTAATACCAATGTCTGGTCGAAATTTTGTTTGAATTGCATCTTTGGAAATAAATGTGGTGAGAAAAAAGTTGATATGTTCAATACTTATTTCCCCCACTCTAAGTGGAAAAGTGAACTATCAGTATATAGTATGGCTCTTTTTAGCTCTATGGTGGTCACACAGCAACAACAAGTCAACTTGTTTCCTTTAACTACCAATTAGAGGTGCAGCTTTGTCTCTCAGCACGCACAACCTGCTCTATAAGGTGCCCCCAGATGCTCACTAACCACAAAGAGAAGTGGATAATATTATTATAAATGTCTTGTGATTAGCATAAGACTTAGGTAGCAAATACTACAGATGCTATTTAAAAATATCAGGATCACCTCAACTTCTATATTTGCAACTAACATATACAGAGCTGCTCTTTTCCCCTGTTATCCATTTGTGAAGTGAGTTCCTTTGGCAGATGTCCTTTTTTTTTTACCTACTTTACACAGTCATAAGAGAGTAAAGTCTGCAATGACAGTGTGCTAACGTTTCTTGCCATACATACTCCAGTGGTAACATCTAATTCGAATTTTTCAGTTTGCACATCCTGTGCCTACTTTACTTGATGTCATTTTTTTTTTTAATCTGGGGATATTAGACTCCTCTGTTACCAGAGAGTAAATTATGTCTTTCAATAAGTTATCCCTACAAACATCTTAAAGAAGCATCTTTTTACAGATATGTCAGCAGTTAAGTGTTTTGTTCATGTGAGTTTTGATTTTTGGGGTCTAAATTACTTAACCCATTGACCCCGTTTTAATGGCGCACAACACCTGTAAAAACATCCTACAACCACTATAATAATAATAATAATAATAATAATAATAATAATAATAATAATAATAATAATAATCTCGTGTGGTGAGGCTTCTCATTATTTAGCTTTTGAAATTTATTAATATTTTAGGTTATCTGGATTGACATTTCTTTTGTAGTACAGTATGAGCAGCTGTCTTCTATGAGTGAGTCAACCGCCTCGTCCATCACTCTCCACAAGAAAGAAGTGACTGACAGGCCTGTTATTCCACCACAGCAAGGGAGACAGAGAGAGAAACTGCGAACGACGGAAATAAGCAGAAAAAGAGACAGATGGAAACTTCCCACACAGAGTATGCACAATAAATGGAAAGTGTGATTGTCTCACACGGCGACCCAACCTTTGCTCGACTTTGGCAGACAAACAACAGCCAAATGGAGCGAGAAAACTATCACAAGATGGGTGTCATATGTGGGTCAGAACTCTGTAGCAAATTTAACTGTTGAACTCTGGGCATTGATGCCTTGTTATTTTTGCCTGACTCATGAAAATGAGTCAGCTGACATCGCTAAACTGTGATTCTTTGCAAGCTGATGAGCAAATACACGACCATTCATCACTGCTCATGAATAAAAGAACACCAAACAGAGAGTGACATGTTTCAACAAGGATTAAAGCCCATCCAGATAAAGTGTTTCCCTGTCCACTCTGCTCCCCTACAACCACAAAAACTACTTTTTAACTGCAGTTATAACCAGGCTTTCCTCCTTTGCAGCATGGTGTTTTCTACATTTATTTCAACAAGAATCACACCTCATGGGATGAACATTCCTTCCCCATCCAGTATCTTCTCTCTATTCATTCTTGTAACCATTACTGTTTGATCAGCAGCAACATGTTTCAGCTCCAATTTAAAGGTCCCATATTCTGCTCCTTTTCTGCAGTTTAATATGGATCATTGATGTCTTCGTGAAATGGTAGTAACATGTTTTGGTCCAATAAGCTAATAAATAATAATAAAAAGCCCCTCTGTTCAGAACGGTCTAATTTAGTGGGCGTGACCCTCATGTGTAAATAAGCCACCGCTGATACCGCCCCGCTCTTCAGCGTCACTGAGAGCGGTGCTTAGAAAACAGTGAAGCTCGTTTACCGTAACATTACAGGCTAAAACAGCAGGCTATGGATGGTTGGTAATGCACCTGGATTCAGCACCAGTCTATTTGCTAGCCCTCTGTCTGGCACATTTCTTTGATAAATTAACTGTAGCCACTCAGTCTTGTCTTTTCCAAGATGGGAAGCTTGAGCATGGAACTATGTGGCTTTTTACAGCCAAAAACAGAGCAGTGATGGCTCTTCAACTTTGGCATTCTCCTCTCTGCTGCTGGAGAGTTTCTCTCCAGCAGCAGGGAGTGGAGTGGGTGGGGAGGGGGTTTGGGGGAATCTGCTCCGGTGGACCAATCAGGTCAAACTTGCTCCTGATTGGTCAAAAAAGGGAATCGCCGACATCTGCAAATCCCCAAAATCCAAACAGCTCGTTTTAGGTCAGGATTTTACATTCACAAGCACTACTAAGTACAGGTTTTGTCATTAAATATCACATATTGTGGGCTGGGAGGAAAGCCAAAGACCCACAAATTTCACTAAAAGACTTAATAAAGTGATTTTTGCATCACATGGGACCTTTAACATAATGACAACAGATATGCTGTAAAGAGCAGGCAGAAAATGTGATGGCGCCAAAACCAGGCAGTCGGGCTATCATAGAATCCACTCTACCCTCAAGCATTTCAACGGAGCATTTCAGATGGACACTGACACACAAGTATGTCTTGCTCCTCATAGCATTAGCCACTGCAGCATCAGGTCACTGCAGAAGTCCAAACCAGGCTTTATCTGAGGGGCTGTATATTCAGCTGCATGAATAAACTTTGTTTGATTAATAAAATGTCTTTCAATCAAAATTTCACATCATTTTGTATCTCTAGTTGGTAGCAGGACAGCATACTGTGAGCAATTTAGCATGTGAAATAGGATCTGAACACAATACTCTACCAATAAAATTTAAAGATGCATCACAATGTTGAATCCTCCTCTGTATTTTTTTTGTTATTTTTTTTTACTGAGGGATTAAATCAGTCACTAAAGAAAATAAGACACTTTTTTCCCTTGAAAAACATTGGTTTATTTCTGCTGAGGCACATTAAACTTTCATCACATAGCACTTTTGTCTCCAGGAAGAAGGCCAAAGCTTCCTCACAGTTTGATCAACCTGCAAGACTTGTCACGGTGTATTTCAGGATGACTCTGCTTCCATTTACTTCTCTTAATTAACAGAGGTAGAGCTGAGGCAACAGCGAGACGGAATAGAAAGAAAATATGTCATAAGAAAAGAAAAAAAAGAGTTTTAGTGGAACTTCTTTTGACCACAAGCCCTGCTCCCTGCCCAGGCCTTCAGATTAACAAAAGTATTTCTTTTATGAGCAGCTTTGCCATGGAGACAGAAAATTGAGGCCATAAACACACACAGCACGATCCAGTCGAGCTCAGATGAAAAGTTTTGCAGAATACTTAAGGTTTTCAGTGACAGGGAGCTCTTATGTATGAATTCAACTAATGTTTTAAATCTAAGTCCAGCTGTGTTTGCTATAAAAAAAAAAAAAACAGGTATTGGATTAACCTGCCAGCCACACCTGGCGACCATGTTGTACTAATGCAGCCGATGTTGCCTCACAAACTGATTGCTAGTGATCTCTGCATCTTTTATTTTACATGCATTTCAAAGCCTGTGTCAAATGTTACTTTATTATTGTAGACATTTTGTTCATTTTTTGGGGTAAATCTAGTTAATCCAAACAAAGTGCAGCTATATGACAGAAAACCTTATGGTGTGGCCACACCAAACGCGAATTTGCAGCGCGATTACATACAAAGTCAATGCAAAGACGCGTTTAGCCGCCGATTCGCCTCGGGCGGCGCGATTCGCGCATTTGGCGCGGCGAGTTTGGAGCGTTCACGCGTTTGGGCGGTAGACGCGAATTCGCTCGAGTTCAAAATATTCCCCCACGACGTCATTGTTATGACAACGTTGGGGGGCAACTGCCGCCTGCTCCGGCTCCAACTCCGCCGGAGGATGGAGGAGAAAACAATCTGTGCGGTGTGTCATCATCCAGAGTTATACGATACGACGTGTGTACTCTACAGAGACTGGAAAAACAGGAGCAGGCTTGGTTGAAAGTCTCTGAGGAGACAGGTTTTGAATGTAAGTTCTGAAAACATTCGTTCCCAGCTGGATCTGGCAGCACGGGCTATCACTGAGTCCGACTGTGTTTTCCTCAGCGGAGTTTTGAGCCTGATAAAGAGGAGAAAAGTGCGGGGCAGGGGCAGAGCCAGGGAAAAGATGGAAGTTCTCTGTGCTCCTCTCTTTCCTCCACCCCTTCATTATCCCCAGGGAGACCTCCGGGAACATGGGTCGGGGGTTCGGGTGGTCGGGGGTACGGGGGGTCGGAGGTTCTGGGGATCGAGGATGAGATCGTAGGGAACGGCCAAGCAGGGCTGGTGGATTACCAGGGAGAGGCAGCAGGCATTGATTGTGATCTCCAAAGCTTTCACACACTCTCCTGTCATGCTTTGGAAACCACAGCTCATTGTTTTTCAGATGCTCTTTTGGACTTTCGGTCTTTAAATGAACGAGCTCTCTACTCCGCATGCGCAGTACCGCGCATTCGCGTGTTCGCGCCTCAGCTTGTCAAAAAAGTCCAGCGGCGAGACTCGGGCGTTCACGCGGCGCGTGACAGGCCATTCGCGCGAGTAAATTCGCGTGTTCGCGTTTGGTGTGGCCGCGGCATTACAATGAGCTTAAAGGTAGGGTAGGTCACATTTTTTTTAATTATTATTTTTTTAACTAACTGTTAAAAAGTCATCTGTATGATGGTAGCAAGTCATACACATAGTGCACTGTCACTGTGATGAGAAATGTCTGTGATCTGTATCAGCAGCTGGGCAGCGATAAGTAAGCCCTATCATTTATTTCGATCCAAAATGAATGATTGGACAAGAACCAGGAAGAGGTGTGACGCTGCGCCCTGCGCATGACCATGAGTCTTCTCTGGGAGAGTTGAACGCAACAGTTGGACGCTATTCAGTCTGTATTCTGTAAACAATGGCAAAGAAAACGCAGCTAGAGTTCAGTTTTTTTACAGTTTTGGTTCTGAGCCACTTCTTCCTTCAAGTTCTGCAATGCAGAGCAAGAGGAAGAAGAAGGTTGTTGAGAGGCCGACGAATAAAAGGAGTTTGGATACTGAGAGAGCCGCCCCTGGCCTCTGCTCTCCCCCTTGGACGTCTACCTCTGACACGCCCTCGACCGCAGCCTTGTCTTCTCTGACCCGATGAGGTGCTCTTCACTGGATTATAGTTAACCCCAGAACCAGCCTCACTCTCATCAAAAGAGCTCTAACAAGAATAAAATAAAAACGTTATAAACCCAAAGTGAAAAACTGACTGTAAACAACGGTGTACCAAAATACGTGCGCATGCTCTGTAGTCATTTAGTGGCTTCACATAGGGAGATACAATAAACGCACAGAAACACAATTGTTACATTTTACTTCTGACTGTTGTTTCCAGCTCTGGCTAGCAGGAGTTGTTGGCCAGGCAATGATAAATCTGTCATTTCTCATCTACAGAACAGATAATCACAAGCGTACATGCTAGCATAACTGCTCGTGCACTTAAAGTCCTCATTTTTTATCTTCTCCTAATGTGGTAAATTGAATTTACTTACATGACAATAAGACAGGCTTCCTTTTCTTTGCTAAAAAAGATACCACAAACGATGTAACAAGTTAGCTCTCCACCGCTACCTGTACTCATACTCCAGCTGTCGTCTGCCCCTGCGCGTTCATGTGGTTCAGGAGGTGTGGTTTCAGAGGAAGCCTGGAGGGAGGGGGTGGGGTTGCTTCGGTTGTATCGTTTGAAAATCCACCTAAATGCTGCAGCTTGCTCAATCTAATCTACCCTACCTTTAAAGTTGTACATTCCCATAAAATGCTTGACTCCTCAAACTACACCCACAATGTCACAGCTAGTAGAAAGCCAGGAGTTTAGTAATCAAATTATAAGATGAGTTTCAAATAAAAAAAGACATCTCTTTCTTAAGAGGCACTTTGATTTAAGAGACAAAGTGGCTTCAAGCAAGTGATGAATCTCTCAGAGAACACCAGTCTGACTGAACGTGGAGGTTTCCACTAAAAGCCTTGAATGTGTCACGGCTCTTTGTATTGAGTACTGTATTCACTCCTTCATCTCTTACCCTTGCACTTGGCCTCTGTTTCAAACTGCACACCTGTTCCTCTTTCGAATCAGTACTGCAATGTCCTGACCTTCTTTACCGCCTACCAGCTTTGCCTATTTCAAGATGTCGTCATCTCTTTCTTCAGCCTCACACTGTATATATATCATGAGTTTTGGTTTGTGTGTTTGCCAGTTTAGTCTCTAGCTGATGTGTCCCTTAAGGATTGCTCTTGTTTTTCATTTCTGTATTTTGTCCAGTTTTGTCTTGTTAAACCGTCTTCCACTCCCACTGGTCATCTGTCACCAGTGGGTTTAATTGTGGGTACATTTTATGAGCTTCCTCCACAGTGAAACATTGATCTGCACATGTCTGCCTCTTTTTGTTGGGGATTGGGTCCTTCTTTGCTGCCTGTACTCCAATTATGATAAAAATGACTCATGAAACCACCTCCTTATAATTATTTTGCATCTTTTTGGTAGATGAAAGTGCCTCAGATAATTAAAGCTTGAACAGATCAATCAAGAAAACAATGCATTGGAGAAAAATACAAAAGAAGTGCATCTTAAGAAAATTAAGACCAATGCAAAGATAGAAACAGGAAAAAGAGCTCTTATACCACATCATTTTTTTAAAAGCTCCAAGCAAACCAAGTGATTCAATCTCCTGACACCTGTTTCTGGGTCTCACTTATTTCCACTTTTTCTGCTCCACAGAATGTAGACCTCTTCTTGAAGAGGACTAGTGCTTTCATGCATGCCTTGACACCTGTAAAGAAACTCGAGACGCACTTGCATCAGCTGTTGACCCTGATCTTAAGACTTTGGAGAAAACATTCTGCAACTTGTTTTTTTTTATTTATGACATGAAGTCTGGATTTCCTAGTCTGAAAATCTAAGTTGTAGCATCATGCATTGAATTATTCACCTGAAACAACAACTATGATTATTTTGTTTTGATTTTATACAAAATATGAGTTTTTAGACATAATTTCATAGCAAAAATTAAATATTTTTAAAGTAAATTTAAAGTTTTGATGTAATGAGATTAAAGTTAAAATAAACTCTACAATTTAGGAGAAATGATTCTCGGGTTCCTTTACAGCTGAACTGCGATATGTTAAGACCTACTAAAAAAAGTCAACTAGAGAAAGTAAATCAGTTGATTTTCTTATTTCAGCAGAGACTGCCTGTCACCCACAGTCTGTCCTCATTCAATGACACAAGATGCAAATATAATAGAAATAAAATTTATTTAAAATAAGAAAAAAAAAAAAAAGTCAAGACACAGGCCACCCTGGGGACACACATATATTTACTTGGTTTCTGCAAGAGAGCAAGAGCACAAGAGGCATGCAAAGGTCAGAGTGAAAGTCAAACAGAGGTCAAGAGGTGACAGAATAAGAAAATGCAGGAAGAATTGATTTCAAAGAAAAAAAAAGAAAAAGAAAAAGAGAAAACATGTTCAGGTGGAAGTTTGGCCAAAGAGGCTTTATTTTCTGTTTGACCTTTAATTACTTGTCATTCTCTAACTGTAAACATTCCCTCTAGCATATAAAGCTCATCTGTTAAAGATAAACAATATTCTTTACTCTGTTGACTTGTCTGCTATGGTTCGGATATTTATGGATTAATTCAATTTGCTTTCTGTGTTAATAACACTTTCATCTTCATCTACCAAGTGATGTTCAGCTTACCTGAGAAAAGTTGACTTTCTATCTTGTGGTATGCACTGATGGAACTTTTGTGATTGTTTGTTGCTTGAAGCTTTGCAAACAAAACAAAAGTGAGGGAACAAAGCCTGAGGACATTCAGACACCTGGGTTTTTCTTGAAGTGCAATTTGTCAGTATAAAAAACTAGGAGGGTTTCAAAGTAACTTTAGTTGCCTGGAAAGACGTCTTTAGAAAACATATTTTATCGCATTTTGTTCTGAACATTGTGTGCCATACAATGCTTGTCCTTTTTCTGA
The DNA here is from genome assembly GCF_033239565.1 of Halichoeres trimaculatus. NCBI lineage: Eukaryota > Metazoa > Chordata > Actinopteri > Labriformes > Labridae > Halichoeres > Halichoeres trimaculatus. The sequence goes on from NW_027437183.1 coordinate 28,773,605, forward strand.
AGTATCACCTCGCATTTTCTTCTTTTCATCAGTCCTGAGCTCACTATAAACAAACCCCTTGTAATTTTTATTTTTATTTTTTATTTTTTTGGAGTTTGCAATGTCAAAAACACTAAAGCTAACTCCCTCTTCAAGTGCTTTCTGTTTCTTTGTTTGGTCTCATTGTGGATGTATGAAGGAAGATGCTGACTGTTGCTCATCTGCCACTCAGGCAGGAGAGGCAATGACAATGCTATGAAACGCTGAGCTGGAAACAAAACATATTCTTTAGCATGTGAGGAATAAAGAAGGAAGTCTTACACAGAGTTTTATTTACAAGTCTAATGTTTAATGCAGGCTTGGGCATATTTGTGTAATAGTTTATGCTTGATACTCGTGGAGGATAAGTTAAATTGTAGTCTTGATCCTTGTATGTGAAAATATGCCTGGACACAAACTGATGCTGAAACGAGCTCTGGTTCTGAAGAAGGGAAACTTTGAACAGCAAAATTTTTTACTAATGGGGGCCTTTCATATGGCCTATATTAGTAAAAGTTGAAGTTAGTGAAACATGTCAAACTGTGAAACATAACCTTAGATACAGTGGGGAAAATAAGTATTGAACGTGTCAACTTTTTTCTCACCACATTTATTTCCAAAGATGCAATTCAAACAAAATTTCTACCAGACATTGGTATTAACTCAAATAATCCACACATGAAAAGAAATCACAACGTTCAGATCCATAAATAATGATTATTTGGAATTAAGTGCAACAAAACAGGAAAAAAAATATTGAACAAACTAACTGAGACTCATCTAATACTTAGTGGAGAAGCCTTTGTTTGCAATGACAGCTTCCAGACGTTTCTTGTATGTTTTAACTAATCACTCACACTGCTCAGGTGTGATTTTGGCCCATTCCTCTGCACAGATTGTCTTTAAATCTTGAATATTCTTTGGTGCCCTCTGGTGAACCCTTTTCTTTAGTTCTTTCCACAATTGTTCAATTGGATTTGGATTTAAGTGACTAGGCCATTCTTACAGATTGATTTTCTTTTTTCAAACCATTTGAGAGTCAACTTTGCCGTGTGCTTTGAATCGTTGTCCTGCTGGAAGGTCCAGCCACATCTCATCTTCATCATCCTGGTGGATGGCAGCAGATTCATATCAAGAATTTCCACATACAATTAATTAATGATAATTAATTATATGAAGTTTGCCAATACCATGAGACCATTGTTTTCTCTTTAACAATTGTACCTGCTGCCTCCTAGTCTTTCTGGAGCACGTTCAGGGTGGTCCTTGGCTCGTTGAGTACTCTTCTGACTATCTTTCTGACTCCCTGGTCAGAAATCTTGCAAGGAGCTCCAGTGTGTGGCCTGTTGATGGTAAGGTGGTGCTTCTTCCACTTGTGAATAATGGCCCCAACGGTGCTGACTGGAATATTCAGGTGCTTTGATAAAAGTCTGTAAACAGTTCTATTCTGATGCTGAGCAACAATCAGGTTGTGAATGTCTTTAAAGAGCTCCTTGCCTTTACCCATCATGAGGTGTGTTGTATTAAACTGCTTGCTTTTTTAATAGGACCATCAATTTGCTCTAGCCCAGCTGATGTTGGTTTGCACTAATTGGAAGTTCAAATAATAATTACTGACAGATTCAGGTGGTATGGTGCATTTCCTTGCCAAAGTATACAGCCTTTCCATGGTGTGTTAAATACTTTTTTCCTGTGTTATCATACTTAATTCCACATAATCATTATTTATGGACCTGAAAGTTGTGATTTCTTTTCATGTGTGGATTATTTGAGTTAGTAACAATGTCTGGCAGAATTTTTTTTTGAATTGCAGCTTTGGAAATAAATGTGATGAGAAAAAAGTTGACGCATTCAATACTTTTTTTCCCCACTGTAACTGCTGAGGTCATATGGAGTCTGCCTGTTCTCTTCTGCGTTAAGAGAAGACATACTCATTACTCTTGATACTCATCAAGATTTGTATCACTTTGTTGGAAACATGAGTGATACAGCTGCAGCTCCACACTGCCTGACAGATATCATTTTTCTCCAAGAACAAATTCACCTGCTGTCAAACAGTGAGAAAGAAGGCTGTGATTTACAGAGTGATCACAGATGACTACTTAACAACAGCGTGTGGCTACCTGCAAGTGTGGCTGTTCAGGCTCTGGTATTGATACTGTATTGCTCTCTCTCTCTCTCTCACACACACACACAAACACACACACACACACACACACACACACACACACACACACACACACACACACACACACACACACACACACACACACACACACACACACACACACACACACACACACACACACACACAAACAATGGACACACAATAATGCTGTGATGCATGTATTCTGAGAAACAGCTGGTGGTAAAGCTCAGAGTGCTAATCTGTTCTCATCTATACACTGTCACCGTGAAAAACACCTCTCACATGTATGTTCATGTTACTGTGTTGGCTTGTGGGTGTATTCTTTGTCCTCTCAACCACATCTGCAAGCAGGTTTCTCGAAATGTTCCATGTACATGTAAGTACAGGTGTACATGTGCATATATAATTGTTATGCTGGCATATGAGGTGACTGATTAAGAAAAAAAATCTATCCTTGCTTGTTCATAAAGCTCATTTGGCTGATGTACTTTGGTGACTTCCTGCAAATCTCCATATCTCTCAAACCCTCCTACAGTGTGAATCATTTACTTAAAGCAAACACATATGTTCCTGTGCATGAGTTGCAAATTAAGCTGTTGAGTTTGCCATTCATCAAAATATGAGAGGGATAAATAAAAGCATTCCTTTTGGCATGTTCACACACAGCAATGCTTACCATCACCTAAAGGAAATAATGAAATTGAACCAGCTGATACCCTTACTTTGGTTCTTGTTTTTGGACCCGTTTCTCAACAAAGGGCCCAAACTGACCCTGATCTCCAGTTATATTATGAAACTATGGTAGGCTGAAAGCAGAGCTGGAAACAAATCTATCATCCATGAATTCAAATTCTTGTGGTTACTGCTTTAGATTCGCTTTCATATGGTTGTTTAGTTAAAAAGTAAAAAATGTTATAAAATTTAAAATATTGAAAACCTTTAGCTATTGTAAAATACATTTTCTGTTACACTAGAAAAGCTCTCAGGGAGCGCAGACCTCCGCCAAGCATATTGTGATTGTCACCAACACTTTAGTCCTACTTAATGTTATACTCCATTTCAGCAGACTGTCTGCTACAATTTGGTGTTAGTTGCAGGTTTGTACAATAATTTTTTTCATGACAGTGTTGAAAATTATGATGAACCAGTACATATTTCATATTCCAGATCTTAGTATCCAGAATATTGGCAGGATCTGGACCAAACTTTTACATCTGTCAGAAATTATCTTGATCTCTGTCGTGTATTGCTTTGCAAAGCAATCCGACCATTTATGGTGGAGTTAAATACACATATGGTGAAAACAGCCCTATCTCACAATAATAAAGAATCCTTTAAAAAAATCCTGGATACAGATGGTGATCTGGATCACCTCCAAAATTCAATCACTTCTTTTTCAACAGATTTAAACTTAAAAATCTACTGCTGTTAATTTTTAACAGAATTTTTATACTAGTTGCTTTCAAAGTTAACAAATTGACAGATACATCTTGATTAGCTCTGCAGATCCTGCAGTTAAGTGCTCGCACCACTCTGTGCACACAGTCACAGCCATCTCTTGATATCTCTCAGAATTAAAACAAGCATATTATCAAACATTTTGTTGTCTGGCAACAATAACTGTTATTATTGTTATCATCTTAATTATCAGCCGCCAGCTAACACACACAGAGATTCACACAAACAATTAAGATGTATAAACAGAGACACATGACATCCTCCCACACATCCATATTTCATCAGGGTTCTGTGTCATTCTTATTATCAGCTGCTAATTAAGAGGAAGTCTATCACTGAGACAATCTCAGGTGTACACAAACATTACAAAACAATTTCACTGTAATACTTGTATGTTCACACCAAGCCCAAGTTTTTTTTTGCTAAATTGTCAATGTAAAAACATTTGTGTCTGAAAATGCGTGGCACACCCCAGTCAGGACACATTGTCATGTTTGTTTTTTTTGTCAAGACAGCAATTTATCACACTGAATCGCACCCCCTGATGGTGTTCGACCTCGAGCAGGAAGAACAGAGAGAAAGCAAAGAGGCAGACAGGCAGTTTGAGCCTCATGGGCACCACTCTGCGGGCGGTCCCCATGCCTGCACCCAGGCTGATAACGAGAGGAGGAAAAAAGGAGGAACTTGGGGAAGCTGTGGAGGGGATGGGGAAAAAAGAGACAGATGTGGTGGTGGCGGCAGTGGGGTGCCAAACTCCTACACAGTCATTCAGCTGTTACTGGTCGTTGTAAGACATTTTCGCTTTATTTGGCAGCTGTTTGTGTTCCTTTTCTGTCAGTCTGCCACATTCAGAGAATTTGACAAGTTCAAGTTTATTTGGCGTTTCACCTCAAAGTCTGAAGTTTATGATTTAGCACAGAAAAAGTTGTTGGATGGCAAGAGCTACCAGCACCTCAAGGATTTCACTTCGCTGTACATCTATTTTTCCAGACCTTGACTTAAGACATCTGTCATTCTAGCTATTTCATGTATGGTGTCTTGAGCCCTGCAGGGCCATTCTCATTTTTGAGATGAATCTGCTCATGACTTATTGCGTCTTACATTTTTAGAGATGGTGTTCAAAAAAAGATTTCTTTTTTCTTTTTTTTCTTTTTTTTTTGTTCCCTTTTTCACTGTTTTAAATGAGTTGCTTATTTTCATTTTTATATATTCTAAACCACTGAATGGGAAAACAAATGTACTCCCCATTAGTGATTTTAGCATTTCAGACCCAGCCAGACTGTATAGATTTTTCTAACACCACAGTCTGTTTTTTTGTTTGTTTGTTTGTTTTTGGATTTTTTTTGTTATTGTTTTTTGGTCCAGTGTGTATATGGTTTCCAGTGTTTCTGCAGCCAGCCTCAACGGGTCACTCAATAAAATGTGCCTTTTGCACTTCCACATAGGCTTCATTTTTTTAACCAGATGTTGCCTGTACCACCACAAAAAATGGTAGTTTGAGAATACTGTGAGCAAGAAAAACAGCAGGAGCTGATTTTGTGTTTATGACACTGTTAACTAAAATTGCTAAAATAACTTGGTTTTTGTTTTAAAAACAGAACCCCTGACTGTTTCCAAAGATAGACAGACAGAAAGAAAGAAAGAAAGAAAGAAAGAAAGAAAGAAAGAAAGAAAGAAAGAAAGAAAGAAAGAAAGAAAGAAAGAAAGAAAGAAAGAAAGAAAGAAAGAAAGAAAGACAGAAAGAAAAGACAAAGACTTAGTGGACACAGGCCCTTGCTTGTTTTCCATGTTGTGAGACTCACTGCTGTTCTAAGTTTTCATGAGTGAGACAACAAGATGCAATTATCTATTTATTTATTGTTAAACAACAAGAAGATGCCTTTGACTGGAAAAGTTTTGCATGTGACTTATTGTTGCAAAGACAATAAGTCGCAAAAGAGACAAAAGAAAATAATATGATGTGTCTTTTTTTAGCATTGAAGAGTGATGGCTGCCTTCACCTGCCCGCTGGAGCTCTCCTACTTCACTACCTTCTCCTCAGCCTGCCTCCGAGTTTACTTCAATTGTCTTTCATACCCAATTTGTCTTTTGTGTTTCCCTCCCACATAAAAGCAGTCAGATGAGTCATTGCTCTTGAGCGCTGTTTATCTTTTTACATGTCCTCAAATTGTCTTTGCTTTTTTTCTTTATTGTAAAACACAACTCTTTCTTGTTTTGAAGACAAAATGTTGAATTTGAGGTAGTTCACTTTTTTTTTTTTTAACCTTTTTGCATGTTCCTAGACTCATCAAAAGCCATCATGTCCTGCTCTGCTTAAGATCAGCAGTCTCACTTTTTATTTATTTATTTATTTACTTGAATTCTGCTGCTGCTCTCTTGCTTATTTTTCGTCCTTGTAATCTTATCATGAGGTCTTTCATTTTTGAAAGATGTATTTGTTATTGACATTGATTATATCAGTGATGGAAAAGCTGACCACACAAGCTTTAAAAGGATAATCTGTGTAATCTCCTTAATAACATAATATGCATTTCCTAAGCTTTTGTTCTAATGACTTTGCATGTCTCAAAACTTTACTCACTAACTTAACTCCTAAAGTTGCAGCAGATGTTGTGCAGCTTGTAGTTAACAGCCATAATAAAGCAGCATCCAGAAATGTGCCCTGGTAGAGCCCAAAATGTAAACGAAAGTACTGAGCCCTAAATTCAATTAAAAAAAGAGCCATAAAACCCGAAATGTAAAAACTTTCTGCGTATTTTGGGTCAGTTATTACATTTTGGGCTCAGCAGTTTTGTAATATTACCAATTAGTTATGACATTTAAGTCTTTAGTTTTTGTTTTTGTTTTTTTTTTACTACATTTTGGGTCAGCTTATTACATCATGGGTTGTTACATTTTTGGCTCTAAAAGACCCAAAAATTCTTTTCACAGCAATCACCGTCCATCTCTCAGAAGATTTTTAAAACATTTTTGTTTGGACTTCAAATTGTTGAGAATTGTTGAGAATTTGTGATGCCATCTTTGTTATTGTACAGTCTTTCCGAGGAGCGTGAAGAACAATACTGATCAGTACAGTACCTTTATTTGAAATGATAATTTGATTGTTTTTATTTGGCTCTCTAATCCTTCCTGATTTGCTTAAAGAAAATGTGTTTGTGTGTGTGTGTCTACTCACATCAGTCAGGTCAACAGGAAGTCATTACATATTCATGAAATTACCAAATAATGAAAATGGAGCATGGGAGTCAGAGCTGGGATGAAAGAAAGCCGGCCGTCTGCAGCTTCAAAGCTCCCATCTGAAACGAGTTATAATCTGAACGCGTGGTGAGAGTGTGTTAGTGAGTGTGTGTGTGTGTGTGTGTGTGTGTGTGTCACACTGGATGTGAGAACAGAGAGCAGACAGAAAGAGAGAGGGAGACAAAGAGAGATAAGGGCTGACCTTCAGTGAATCACTTCCCTCTCTGGACAGACTTGTAGAGCAGCAGCATGTTTGGCAACTGTTGTTACAGCAGACAAAGACAAAGGCAGCAGAGAAAAGAGAGAGCAGGAAAAGAACTGGAGGCGGGTTGGATATGGTGAAGGGAAAAAAACAAGAGGGATGCGAGTTTAAGGGAGATAACAGCAGACAGAAGCAGATAAGACTGAGGTTTGCAGGGAACCCAACTATCCAAGAACAGCAGCAGCACTGTCTTGGTGTAGACCCAAATAAGGCCCTCAAAAATATAAGGATGCTTTTTTTGCCTTTGGGTTTATGTATTTCAGTTTATTGTAAAAGCATATCTCTTATTGCATATATCATATATCATGTTGCTAGGCACCGCCCTGTTGGCTATGGCTGCCCCTTGCAGCAGCTCTCTCTTCTTTTTCCGTTTCTTGCAATTTTTTTGTCTCTTTTTCGTAATCTTTGTATTTAGAGTGGATCATTACTTTGTTTGGCTCATTTATTGGTCATGGACACCAAACTTTTGTGGCTTCAGTGATATTTTTACTACTTTTTTTCCTGTGTTTGTCTGGAGATCCTACATGTAACCATGGCCGCATTGTTTACATGTGAACTCAGCTGTTAGCAGCCTGTAGCATGTCAATGCTAACTGGTGTAAGGCCTGATGTCTTCCCACAAGGTGAGGAGAAGGAGGTGAGGAGGACGTGCTGGTTCTCAGGTGTGAGCTAAGAAGTGACGACATGGACCTGTCCTTCCATCCATCGTTATTGGGAACGTAAGATCTATCTCCAATAAGATGGATGAGCTAGCTGTGTTAACCCAGCAACAGAGGGAATACCAGAAGGCAGAGTAGCAAAATGCTATTCACAGACATGGCTAACGGAGCTAACATCAGACACCAACGCCACATTGGAAGAGCTTCACCTGCTGTGAGCAGACAGGATCTAGGAGACAGAGATGGAGTATGACTGAAGAAGCTCAGTCCTGGACCCTGTGGAGGTGGAGGCTGGCTGAACTGGAGAATGATGGACAAGCTGTCATCATCTATTTTCTTATGGACCTTTTTGCACTTTCTATACACTTTCTTACTTTTGTTTTCTTGATTGCTGCTGTGACTTCAATTTCGTTGTACTTGTTACAATGACAATAAAGTTCTATTCTATCCTATTCTATTCTATTCTATTACTTAAGCGTGGAGCCACACATCATTTAGACTTCTGAGTTGTTAAAACATGTTGCTACTTTTATTCACATAAAAATCTTACAAGTGATTTTGGGTGCAAAGAAAAGTCACTGCTTTTGGCCTATGAGGCATGTTTTATGGATCTCTTAAAGGCATGAACATGAGGAGAAAATTTTAAAGATTGTAAAAGGTTTGATAGTGCACTCACTCAGCACTTGTGCCCAAATTAAAAGCAGCATGCATTCCCCCAAAAAGCAGCAGCTGTACTATTCAGAGGAAAGCTATAGGGTTAGCATCGCTTTCCAGTTCTTAAAGGTTAAACTACCACTCTATCTTCAAAATCCGCCTTGAAAATGATTCCTGCCAGGTACAGTAGCATCCTCTTCCTAATTCAGCTCTATTTCATAGAAAGGGGAGACTCTGGAAAAGGTTATGTTTACATATGTATCCCTCCACTGATATAGCCTTCAGGTAAACCTTTACTGCACATTTCTCTGCAGTTATTTCTTGACTCAGCTCAGAATGGAGGTGTTTTTGTCTTTGGGAGTAAATGCCACCTCTATACAGTCACCTCGTAGCACCTCTATGTTATAAATCAAACATGACGCTCTTTAAATAGGGAAATTAATTATTTACACTTCAAGCCAAAATACCTTGAAGAGGAAGGAGAAAATTCTGACACATAATAAGTCATTTTCAGGCCTGAGAGGCTGGCCACTCTATTACCATAGTCTGGATTTATAATGCTCTCGTAGGAGTGGAGCCATAGATGGAGACACTTAGGTCGGCCAGTTCTCTGCACCTACTCTTTTGCTCTTTCTCCAGAGGGAAGATAAAAATGGCTGCCAGATCTGGTTACCAAAACAGTCTGACCAGTTTGTGCTGATTATCGCTTCTCCTTGGATGGAAGTGTCAGAAATATGTAACAGTTTTCTCCCCCAACCTTACCATTCAGAGATGTTGATCAACACACCAGCTGCCAAGAAACTACATGTTACCTAGCAACAACAACAGAGCAGAAGTGTGGAGAATTCAAGTGCAGATGATGGCTTCACACAAACACCTCTTTGGAAAGTCAAAGCCACGAGTTCGTCTCATTAAACCTCCATGTCCAGAATAGCATTTATAGGTTATGAACTCAACTCTCAGAAGGAGATATAATATCATGCCATTAAAGAGAGTCTTTCATTCTTTCTGGAGAGAACTGGAACATGACTCTCCAGTAGAGGGAATCATCAGAAGTAATAATCATTGCCAGTAATGAAAATTATAAATCTTTATCTCAATTCAGCAGGCCACAAACTTGCAACAGATGGCTGTAAACCAAAAAGTGTTGTTTTGTTTGAGATTTCTGCCCAGTTTTAGGCCTCTTTCTATTCGATGTAGACTTTGACCAGCTCTTTGTATAAAGCCATTAAAATTCATTACAGTTTTGTTGTGACTTGTTGCTATAAGCATAGACTGTATAAAATAGTGACTGAAGCTTTATGCCTTACTGCATGCTACATAATACCTGCAAGTGCAGTTTGCAGTGTTTATTGTATATCCTACTACTTTGAATGTAATATGTACAAAGTGGGACTTTTCTGTTTGATTTCAGTTTCTGTTTCCTGGCCACCAGTTTCAAAATGTCCACCTGTCTTCCCAGTTTGCCATGCCCCTAATTATACAGAGAACACACTTAGCCCCCAAATTATCTTAATGGATGATTAAAAATTCACCTCCCTGGCAATGAGATGTCATTGTCTTGTTTGTTGCAGTGTGTCTCTGTGTTGCAGGCTACAAGTCCTGGCTAAAAGTCTTCAGCTGGATGGGCTGCACCTGGGCACTCTGGTTGAAGAAGATCCCCTGTCTCCATCATTCTCTGTTTGACTCTCCAGCTGGCTCTGAGTCTGGCTCCTCCAGACACGGCATGCACTGACAACTGGTGAGGTTGAGTTTTGTTTTGTAAATTGACTACTCATTTTGTTTCTACAACTAACATTTGTCTCCATTTTTTTTTTCTTTAATTCCAAGTTGACAAAAAAAAATGTGCGCACAACAAAAACATGAGCTACATTCCCCAAACCACTTTTTGAGCTTGGCACAGGTCTTTTTATTCCCCCTGTATAAATAAGCATGTTAACATCAGACCTTACGGGGATACTTTGACTTTTGTGACAAGCCTCAAGTGGGCACTGAAGAAACTGCGTTCCTGTTGTTGTTGTTGTTACTGCACTCGCTTCCTTTTTCAACACAGGAGGTTCTCAACACAGTCAGTTTGGTCTTGTAGCACAGTACTTTTCCTGCTACTTCTAACAAGATACAGAATATCTTGTTATATATCTTGATATAGGGTATAGAATAGAATAGAATAGAATAGAATAGAATAGAATAGAACTGTATTGTCATTGTAACAAGTACAACGAAATTGAAATCACAGCAGCATTTAGAAAACAAAAATAAGAAAGTGTATGGAAAGTGCAAAAAGGTCCATAAGAAAATAGATGATGACAGCTTGTCCATCATTGTCCAGTTCAGCCAGCCTCCACCTCCACAGGATCCAGGACTGAGCTTCTTCAGTCATGCTCCATCTCTGTCTCCTGGATCCTGTCTGCTCACAGCAGGTGAAGCTCTTCCAATGTGGCATTGGTTTTTGATGTTAGCTCCATTAGCCATGCCTATGAATAGCGTGATGCTACTCTGCCCTTCCTGCATTCCCACTGTTGCTGGGTTAGCATGATAGCTCGTCCATCTTATTGTAGATAGAGCATACGTTCCCAATAACGATGGATGGACGGACAGGTCCATGTCGTCGCTTCTTAGCTCACACCTGAGAACCAGCGCATTGTCCTCACCTCCTTCTCCTCACCTTGTGGGAAGACATCAGGCCTTACACCAGTTAGCATTGACATGCTACAGGCTGCTAACAGCTGAGTTCACATGTAAACAATGCAGCCATGGTTACATATAGGATCTCCAGACAAACACAGGAGAAAAAAGTAGTAAAAGTTTCACTGAAGCCACAAAAAGTTTGGTGTCCATAACCAACAAATGAGCCATACAAAGTAATGATCCACTCCAAATACAAAGATTACGAAAGAGAGATGGAAAAATTTCAAGAAAGGGACAAAGAAGAGAGAGCTGCTGCAAAAGGCAGCCATAGCCAACAGGGCAGCCCCTAGCAACCTATGGTATGTTTCATTGTTGTGTTCTTTGGTGTATCACACGAAGTGATCCGGTTGACCTGTAGATTCTGTGGAGTACTGTTAAGTTTTGATATGGAAAAAAAGTGTAAGATGGCTTGATCACCATGTTGAAGCAAAATCACACATTTGTGCTAACATCCTGCCTTTACCTTTGGAAGATGTTAATTTTAGTGGGTCGTACAAACCCTGTTGCAATTTGAAACAGTGGACAGCTGTAAAGGGAGATGTAAACACCCATGTTGGAGTTCAAATCTTGTGATGTTGTGATGTTGTACATGTCCCCCTGTGTGACAAGATCAGGTGCACATAGAATTTAAATGATACTTAGCTATTCATCTCCAAACTCACAAAAACAGCAAAGTGGCAGTAGCTGCATCTTTCTCAGTGAATTTAGAGTAACCTTAAACTCATCAAGTAGTGAAAGTATGTTCTTTTTGAGCCGTCTGCAGAGTTTTCTAATACTCAAGGCCACACTCAAAACACTCTTTTCATGTAAAATAGTAATTTTGAAGAAGGAAGAGATTCCAACACAATGCTTTGCCATCAAGAGATAACAGCCCAGAGTTTGTAGTACAAGGTTACAATTAGTGTGCAGTGCCAAGTTCATTCATCCTTTAACTACACCAGTATTGCTGTAACTTATACCCAGCTTCATTCCAGTTTGAGTTTTTGATTTAACTTAATTTTTGGTTTAACAAATCAGAGTAAAATAAACTAAATGAAAGATTTGTAATACATTAATCTCAACACAGTTAGACACATGAATAAATGTATTGTCATCATTATTGTGTGGGATTACCTTTTATCTCCTCATCGTTCAGTGGTGGTAACTACTCAAACCTTTTTAAAATTTTTACACATGTAATCATTTGTAGTTGTCAGAGTTGAGAGCTATTGGATGTGGACAGCATGTAACATAACATATGATGTGTTGTATGGCTCATTCTGTGGTGCACTGCTTATGCAAATCAGGCCAGCTGGTGCTTGGATGTATAAAGAGGCAGTGTGATCCTCATTTCACTGTGTTTGTGTGTGCGAAGTATGTGTATGTTACATAAGCAAAGGGATGTAACATTGAACAAAGTATTATCTGATATTTCCTCCTCTAACAGACTTGATCTGTATCTTATGAAACCTGGTTTAAACTTAAAGCTGGGAAGCTGGTTTTCTGACTGATGAATAAGAATAGAGGGTTTTTTATTGGGCAGAAGGAGCTGCTTGTTGGGAAAACTGGGAACCAGCCCTTTTAATAAAACCATAGTTATAAGTAAGAAAGTTAAGTGTACTGTGATTGAAGCCAACTATTGGGGCCAAATAGCCCACTAAAGCACAAATGTTCAGGGATGATCATTGACAGCTGGTTGGAGGTAAATTTCCCATACTCTAGAGACATAGGCTGTTTCCCAAAGCCAAGGTACCTTGCCTTGCCTTGCCTTTAAAGGCAGTGCCTCCGAAGCCACTTCCTTCCAATCCAAGGCAAGTGTCCTGCCTCTGCTCAAAAGGAGATGCTTATGGAACAGCCTACAAAGGCACATTTTGGGAGGAGCTCAGACGGCTACAAATATTGTCATAGCTTGCCACTTTTCTACACTTTTTGCTTTTTTATTGTCACATCATTGACACTCTGAAGGTGCAGCTTCTCAGTAATTATAGTTACGTGAGTGACACACAAAAGAGTCAAGTGTTGGACAAGGTATAAGTTGTTATTTTCAGAGGTGTATTTTGTTAGTTACATTTAAATTGGAATTTACCACGCGCCTCCGCTGGTGCGTCTTTTCCTTCCATTTTTTTCCTTTTTTGTAGATTCACGCGTTGCATGTTGGGTATTTATTGCCATGGCAAGGCAGCAAAAGATACACCTGTGTATCCTTGGTCAATTAGCCACATGCTAACCAAACGAAGGACATATGCCTCCGGAGGACATGAACATTGGAACAGCACTTGGGCAGCATCTGATGATGTGGATGCCTGCCCACACCCAGCCCACGCCCACATCAGACCAAGGCAAGGCAAGGTACCTTGGCTTTGGGAAACAGCCATAGACTGTAAAAAAATGGACGTCATCTTGCTCAGCTTGAAGTGAGGTCTCCACAAAAACTGCTCCCCCTGGTGGCTGGCTGCATTATAGGTTAAAAAATCCAGCTCCCCAGTCATTCCAGATGAGCTGTGGTCAAACTTTAAAAAAATAATACACCTCATAGAAATGTTTCTCTTGTCTGATTGTTGTGGTGATTTGAAGATTTCATTTGGCTGTCTTGTATTCAAGTCCTCTTTTTTTCTGAATAGTTTTGTTTTCATTAGTTATGAGAGGTTAAAAACGAGGTTTTACGTAACGTTTAACGATGATTGACAGCTGCCGTTCCTGTGTATTTTTTGGGGGATCGTAAAATATGTCGGAACATAGAGTCAAGAAGTGATTACACTCTCTAAAGAAAAAAAAATATATTTATTATTTCACCCGGCTCCACACTGTGCCTGTGACAGAGGGATTTTGGCTTCAAAACCGTACAATGGTACATGGCGGAGCCACACTGTCCACTTTATATACAGTCTATGTCTAGAGATATGAGCATAACAGCGATAAGGTATTTCCTCAAAGACTGTCAGAATCCTGTTAGTATCAGTGCTAGCGAAAACTGAGAAAACATCAGGGTCCAGTATTAGAAGGCCACCAAGCTTTGTGAAAGGACGAACTGCCTTAGCCCAAGTAGGCCAGTGGGTTGTCCCAGCCTGGGTTTGACACTCCCAATGATGTTGTCCCTTTTGGCAAGGGATTATTTAAGGTTTCTTGAAGATCAAAACAGGAACAAATCTAACCAGAACTCACTCTAAAAGAAAAAAAAAAGATTTTTTACAGCCCGTCCACTAATCTAATCTTTACCTCTTCATAATAAGAGTATCCAAAATACGATGATTATGATGTTGATTAAACTCCCTAAATACACCATTTGCAAAACTGGTCTTTAGTTCAAAACAAAGACACCTGTGGTTGTTGCTTTCATTTTTAATATGACACAGCTGAAGCTGGGGATGAATTTCAAATTTCACTCAGCAGAGATGAGCTCTTCATGTTACAAGTTATACGGCAGGGAGAGAGTGTGGAGAGAGATTAGACACATGAGTCAGCAGCTCAAAAAGATCAAGACCCTTGTTGACAGCAGGATCGACTGTCTGAAGAAGATGAGTGCTTTTTCTAAAATTACATTTTCTTGGCAGGTTTAGGTGGCAGGCTGCAATATTTCACACTGCTCCATGTCTATATGTATCACATACTTGTTGCTGTTAAAGGAGACAGCTAAGCCGTTAAGTTCTCGGTGAAATCTCTGTAGTTTTCCAGGGATGCTGTTTGTGAAGGCTGCACCAACTTAGGAAAAAAAACTGTCTTGAAGAAAAGTTTGTTTTAACTTTAGGCTCAAGGCATTCCAGTTTAACGACACAGACGTGTTTTAGTTTTCTGTCACTGTGGCCGATGAATATTTTACTGTCTTAGAAATTTAAGTGGAAGAGTATGCAAGCTGAATGACTGCCAGGAGCACATAAGTCATTAGTATGAACACAAAACCTCAAAAAAACAACTTGTTTTCTTTGTGCCCTCTTGAGTTTTTAAATGTGTGCACTCTGTTTTTACACACACACACACACACACACACACACACACACACACACACACACACACACACACACACAAACAAACAAAAAAAATAAAACATTAAAAAAACTTTAAAGCCCACAGCCTTTCAGAGATCAACAATAATGACAACCTCAAGGAACCTTAGCAATAAGGGATCTTGGCTGCTCTGGTTTTAGTTTTGGTAACATTTCCCAAAAGCATTTCCAGTGTTTGAAACTAAAGAAACATTAAACTCCAGTTGTAAAGTGACTGCAGATATGATTTGGCATCAAAGTGTTTTAAGATGTACCCATCAGTGGCGTTTTCTCCTGGAGGCCAAGGAAAGCCATACTTCCTCTCCTTTTTCAAACTGTAGCTGTGATTTAATGAAAATATTCCTTTTAACAGTTTCGATAATTCTTCTGTGTTTCGTCACTGTCATCTCTTCCTTATTTCCCTCCTCTACTTAATGAGCATTTTACGATGTGTAAAACAGCACCCTCCTAAATGTTATGTGGCAATGCGTGGTGAAAATACGATATTGCACACTGTTCTCCACAAGAAGGCCAAGCCGAGTTGGCGTCCCTTGGTGAAAAAAACAAGAATGATCAACCAATCAGATGAGGCTGCTGTCATGACACTGCTCACCTGGGATTGGCCAAGACTGTGGCTGTTTTCGAATTCGCCTACAACATACTGCTTATTAAAGTAGTATGTAGTAGGCACTGCCTACAACATACTACTTTCATAAGCAGTATGTAGTATGACTGTTTAGTTGGGTTAATTTTGTAGTATGCTACGCTGGTCTTCAGTTCGCAGAAAACGGAAGTTGGCTACTGCTGACTTTTTTTCCCAAAAAAACTTTATTGAAAATGTAGAAATTAAATGAACCACGAGTAACTTATCTGCAAATATATTGCCAGAGAGAGCATTTTATATTAACTTTCAGTGGTGGAGATGATGAGGATTTAAAGATAAAAAAGAAATGGCTCTTATATTTATAATCCTCTGCTACTCCGGTTGTTGTTGCTCCGCCCTCTGCCATTTTCACTTCTGATATGGGACCAGGCGCATTGCATTGTGGGTAACAGTATGCAAAGCAGACTGGTCTGATGCATACTGTGGATTTTTCCCAATTCAGTTCGTCATCCGGGTGTTTTTCTCATACTACAACTCTGACATTTGTTCGCATACTGCATACTGCATACTGCATACTGCATACTGCATTTTGGGGCACTAGGCACTGCTAGTATAGTATGCGAATTCGAAAACAGCCTGTGTCAAGGGAAGCCACCCTGTCTTTGGCCTCAAACCAATCAAATCACAGTATCGTCATCATCTAGCCACTGAATGAAATCAGGAAAATTAGCACTTAAGCACTGTGCATGAAGCGGCCGGTTGTGCATTTGAGTGGGTGGTTGAATAAATTGATAAGATATTTAAGCTAAGTCAAGAGGCCAATGTACATGTGTGAATGAGTGACTGAGGGTGGGAGAGCTAAAGGGTGTGTTGGTGTTCAAAGTAAGTAAAATGAGCGCTCTCTGGATTCTCTAACAGGTCATTCTGTTACATGAAATAGTGATATACAAGTTGCAACATAGTCTTTTCTGTTCCATCACTCCCTAAAAACCATACAGATTAGAGGCTTTGTCTCACTTGGCTTCCTCAAAAAAAAATCCCCACGCCATGCCACTGGTATCCATCTCCTTCTACAGGAAAAGAACTACAGTGTTTTTGTCTGTGTCTATAGTTCTCTGAAGCGTGGCACTTAAGAAAAGTTCAAGTTTTTTTTTTTTTTAAAAGCTTTATAAATAATTAAGTTGAGAAATGGCTCTGGAGGTTTGTATAAAGATGTAGCGTGACTCTTGTAAATGAGTTATATGAAAATATCACCTGGTTTATAAAAGGAACATAAATACTGACACCTCATTTTTAAATTGATTAAGTTGTGTTTAAATTTTATCACATGGTTACAAAAAATGAAACGCAGTGTAAATTTGAGCAGAACTACTTTTCATACTTGTGAGAGAAGGACGTATGGGCCTGCAGATGGCTGGGAAGAAAGTGACAACGTGGTCATTTCCAGATTTATTTATAACATAGCTGAGTGTCAGGAAGACTGTTCTAAGAAATGTTAAGGAAGTTAGTACTCAACTAAGTACTCAGATGTTATTAAAGAAATTCTTTGAGAATAAAACTGAGAAATAACTAGAAAGAACTGGCTAGAATTAATGTGAAAAAATGCATCTTATCGTCCAAAAGCCAGATCGTCCAGGCAATTAATTTGGCATTCAAATAGCCTTGAAGCTGACTGTGAAATGACAGCCAGTCTGGTCAAATTCAACCTTTATTCCAAAATTAGTCAGGGTGGTCTGGTTGAAGCTGAAATGGGGCTTAATACATGTAAGGCCTGTTATAACAGCTGACAAACTTTCACGAGAAGTGGATCTAGGATGTCTTTTAGCTTGAAGAAAACTTGTCTTTGAAAATGACTTCATTAAAATGATTAAACATGAAGCAAAAAAAAAAAAGTTACGTTTGAAGACTAATCTGGATTGCTGGAACCGATCCTTAAACACCAAGAGGGGAGACACAAAGTCAGGTCAGAGATTTGCTTGTCTTCAAGGAGAGTCAGGAAAAAAATTACACAGCATTTTTCTTTAAAGAAAAACTAACGGAAAGATTGCGTTAACATTTCAAATATTGGGAGAAATAAAAACTGACAAATGTAAAATTATGAGGTGACTTTGGGGTCATTTACATGACAACTAGTCTAGGGTAAAACACAAAAAAATTGTTGCGTTTCAGCCACGCGAGTATCAGGGGTGGAGCCAGGATTTCAGTTTTGGGTGGGCCAGACAAATTTTGGTTGGGCCTATAAATTACAAAAGTTTGTAGAGCATTAATTAATACTATGTGTGGTCTTAAAGCAGATTTAGTTATTTTTTTCCACCTTATATTGCATTTATATAACCCTTTTTTTGCATCTGAAGGATCTGTCTGCAACGCTCTTCATGGTACTAAAGAGTGGCGCTCTAACGCACCCGTAGGCTGCACCAACATTAACTAAAAATAATAAAATTCTACAGTTTTTCCAAAAATAATGCTCTGATCCCAGCCACATAGTGCTGGAGGTTTTGTAACTCTGTTTTTTTCCTGACACGCTTAATACATGGCTCATTTTCCAAAGACAGAGCATCCAACACCAACAAAACGAGTACATTTTTTTTTTTTCATATCTTCTTCTTTTGTTTCCTTTCAAACTGATGTAAAAATATATATAGTAGGGCTGCCAGTTGATTAAAATATTTATCATGATTAATCACATGATTGTTCATAGTTAGTTAGTTAGTCTCAAATTGATCGCACATTTTTTACCTTTTCAAAATGTACTGTAAAGTGATAATTTTAAAGTTTTTAAACTAAGCAGCCTGTGTAGAGCTCATGCATCACAACAACAGACACATTGTTCAACAAAAGCTTTTGGTTTAAAAAAAAATAAAGAAAATTCCCTGGACATTTCACACTTTAAAATTAACTCATGAGAAATTTGAATTAACACATTTTTATTGCGACAATTTCAACAGCCCTAATACATATATAAGTTATACGAAAAGTTTAGGGTGGGCTTGTTGAAAAGTAGGTGGGCCTGGGACCTCTGGGCCAACCCAAAACGCCACCCCTGGCGTGTATGCGGAAACGGCTTTTGTAGACAACACAAAGTTTTGAACAGCCTCCAGAGTAGAATTTCTCTGAAACGGTGGTGCCACTGTTGCTGTGTAAACAGTAAGCTGATGTTTTCAGTGGAAACGCTCCACTTCGCATATGCACACACAACCGTACAAAAGTACCATCGTTTCGATCGTCACTGACTACCATGCTGTGCTTGGTTTGCTCAAGCTGCTGAATCTGCTGACTGTCTTCATACAAAATGAGCATCTGTTGCTCCACTTTTGCACTTGGTATTCACCAATACACCAGATAATCGGCTTAACTCTGCTTTGCGGAAGATCTACCAAAAGTGGCTTCTGGACAAGACAGTTATAGCACCAACTACAGGCCTGGTATGCTTACTACAGTGTTTTCAGTCCCTCAGCATTTCTGTGGCGTTTTAGCATTTTTTGGATGAAAAGTTGTCATGTAAACGGGGCCTTAATTAGCTGGGAAGCTGAGCCATAAACATAAAATACCTCTTGATTTTTTGTGTTTTGGGTTTGTTGAGTTAATAAATATGCATAGACTATAAAAAGTATACATTACGAAAATAGTCACGAAACGTTGTAGTGCATCTCAAAGGCTGGTAATGAATTTGTCAATCAGTGCAAAATGGTGCAACAAGCTCATGCTTTGTTGAGCTGTCAGATAAGAATCTTTGATCTCATTCACAGTCAGGCTTATGGCCTTTAAGGCCGAGAGGCATGGCAACAAAGGGGATATGAATTGATAAGAAATTTAATTTGGTGATGTAAAAAAATCCATCATAGCATAACAGCCTTAATTCAGCCCTTTAGACAGACTCATTTATTATGTAGTCATCCACGAGTCCACGGAGGGGAGGGGTAAAGAGAGGGAGAGCAGGAGAAATTGAATGAGTAAGATCTGGATGGAGATATTTTGTGAAATCTGTGGTAATTAGATGGATTAATGAATCAGAGACAATCCCTGGAATAGAGATTAATTCCTGTGACGTGGCCATCATGTTCTGTATTTATCAATGTCAAGTAAGCGCTTTATTAATAAGCCATAGATCTGGACCTGTCCCTGGAGCTAACAAAGGGCTATTACGTCTAAATCTCACAGTAACAGATAATCTGGTGGAAGGTGATGAGATTTAATGGAAAGTGAGAGATGGGGGATTGCTGAAATGTAGTCATTGCTTCCTGACTGAGTTTAATTATAATCATCTTTATCCTACATACAACTGTGAATTCACAAATGATTGACAATAGTGGTGTACTAATCCCTCTTTCTTACTTTAATCTCACTCTAACTCTGTGAGTAAGACATTTCTTTGTCAACAAAGTAAGATCATTCATGAAGAATGATTGTGACCGGTTTGCTCTGAGCTTGTGGGGTTTAGGTGTTGCTCCATTGGAATTCAAAGTAGACAAACTGTGTGCATATGTAATATCATGTTGATAATATTTCACAGGTTAATGAATATTGCAGGTGACAAAAATTATGATTAATGAAAACAAAACAACGGACCATTATGCACATGGCTTTAAAGAAGAGAGATCATTTGATCCAGTGATTATACCTTAACTTGTGTCGATGCAGGGTATTTGTATAAGAAGAGTCTAGTCTTTATTTTACTCAAGTCCAACATAAGCCCCCACCACCCCATCCCTGTGATAGTTCTCAGAGCTCTGCCTATCATGAGTTTGCTGATGTTACTTTTAATCGACCACCACTTGTCATCCGTCTCATCATCTTTAAAGATTTGGCCCCTCTGACGGCTTGAAGTTGCTCTTTCTCTGAGTCTATCTCTGCACTGCGAATCAAGGAGAGCTGACCAAACTTGCACCCAAAATGCTGTCAAAACTTTCACTTATAACTGCCAAAACACTTTTTATGATTCTCGGCTCATAGAAAAATACACAGGGATGAACACTCAAAAAAGAAATAGGGCAGTTTGTCAGAAGTCAAACCTGAGTCAAAAAGATGTTGTTTTGCCAAGGATTAATATTTTCAAACATCAACTTTGTAAGAATGGAAAGAGTACCAAATTATTCCTTCCAAGTACAAGTACAGTTATTTTGATTTAATTTTAGAGTACCAGACCGCTGATGTACTTCACTCAAAGTGAAAAGTAATGTCCTAAAAATAATAATAATAATAATGTGAGAGTGCTTACTTTTTCTAACAGGGGTGCAGAGTGTGTTTTTTGGAAGATATTTTTGCAAGATTTGTCCACCAAATAATGTCAACTCAAATCTTGAAGAAGATATACTTCACTAATCCCCGTGGGGGAAATTCAATTTCTACATCTTGAATCATGCTACATATACACACATGCACAGACAGCACTGATGGAGAGTAATGGAGCTGCACCTTCAGCTGCGCTTTTTTTATACCCCATTTCGTAGACAGTTCCTACATTAAGTCAGAGCCTGTTGAACGAAAAGTTCACAATGAGGTTCACTTTTTTTTACTAAGTAACTTGTGCACTTTAAGATATAGTAAAGTACAAAACATACCACAAAAAAACATATAAGTAGAAGAAAAGGTGGGGTGGAAAGGTAAACAAAAAGCTACTACATAACCATAACCTGCGTGAATATAATAAGTTACTTCTATCTATCTATCTATCTATCTATCTATCTATCTATCTATCTATCTATCTATCTATCTATCTATCTATCTATCTATCTATCTATCCATCTATCTATCTATCTATCTATCTATCTATCTATCTATCTATCTATCTATCTATCTATCTATCTATCTATCTATCTATCTATCTATCTATCTATCTATCTCACAGGTTGAGGTGGAATCTCTGCTTTACAAACTTGCAGGCAGTCTTCACAACTTGTAAATCCCTGCTAACACAGGTCACATCAAAGTGAGGCTTAAGATTGTCCTCCCTCTCTTGTTAAGTACCTGTACTACAGCTGAGAGCCTCCTTGACAGGTTTTTCTGTAAAGAACTCGACACCATTGTTAGATATGTTTTTGACGGCTCTCTTTAACAGATGAATAAAGACAATCATTTACAGTTCGTCTCAGTTGCTTTGGCTCATTTCTCTGATCAGAATTGAAATTCTGAAAAACAACTTGTTCAAGCTCCACATCATTGTGTCACTTATGCACATCAAAAAAGCAGTTTCTCATTTCTTTGAACAAGTTGTAAATGCTTTGGGACATCCATGCAAATGAATATGTACCATTCTCTGCTGTTTCCTACATTATCAGCTGCTTATGTCATGTGGATCAAAATTGATTATAATGGGTCTCTGTTGAATAGTCTCACCACCACAACATTAAGGCATTTGTTCATTGCATAAGTCTTTATATGCAAAAAGGTTGAACAAGTTATTATAATACGGCAAACATCTTTCCACACAATTCCATTTGACTTTTTATTCTAAATCTGTCTGGATTGGTAAATTGCTCGCTGGTCAGTCTCGTCTTTCTCTAATTAAGGGGAATCAAGCTCAAAGGTGCATCTCATGAACCATAAACTGCCAAGTATGTGTGTGTGTACTTTCCTCTGTACAGACAAAGGCAACCAATTTCCTGTAAAGGACAATAAAGATCTATCAAACTTGTGGACCATGTTTTCAGTCATAAGCTTACAATGGCCGAGGTTGGTTGAAGGATTGAACCAAAAGTTGGGAGAATGTAGATGAGAATTTGTGGCCCAGCACACAGGAACATAAGGAGGTGTAGGAAGACTGCACTGCTCTGTAATTCCCACAGCACTGCAGCATGTGCAGTTTTCCCTAAGGGGACTGTTCTATGTTCACATTTCTACTGTTGTTTTTTCATTTTTTTTTTCTTTGTGCTATGCAGCACCTTTTTTCTTCTTTCTGTATCGCAATGATGGGGTCAGTCGACAAATTACAGCACAAACGATGAAAGCATAAATTAATTTCATCCAGTGTCTTGCAATCAATCTCCTACATACATACACTAAGATGTAATTCACGGTTTACAATAACTGTCATTAAAATGTTTGCCATAGTTTACATCAGAACATCCTTCCAGAGTAACCTGTTATTCTGACAACATGAAGCAATTTGACTGTCCTATCCGTACACACTGACACAGGAACTCGTCGTTCTGATGGCACAGACATGTTCACTGACACAAATATTTACTTCAGAGAGATGAACTAAAAATTTTGAGAAAGAGACAGGCTTTTGCAGGTAAACCATGTTGTTGTGCTTTTTATACAGGCTGTTTTAAGAAATGCTCTTACTGTTTTGCAAATGACAAGGATGATTCAAGAAATGTACCAAAGCGACTGAGAAAACTGTAATGTCAGTATCTGTAAGACAGGTTAAAACTGACAGTGCTTTATTCATAAGTGTTTTGTATTCAAGGTTATGAGCATTTTTATGACACGCAGAGGAAGATCACTTTAAAGTATAACAGCTGTTCCCGATAACACTTGACTGCAGCTTTCTTTGAAACACTTTAAGGTCCCATATTCAGCTCCTTTTCTGCAGTTTAATATGGATCATTGATGTCTTCATGAAATGGTAGTAACATGTTTTGGTACAGAAAGCCAATAATTTAAGCACAGCAGCATTGTTTCTAGGCTCTCATAGCCCCTCTGTTCAGAACGCTCTGATTCAGTCTGATTCTGCTGATACCACCCCGTTCTTCAGCGACACTGAGAGCGGCACCACGAGCTCCGAGTGCACAATGTTTAGAAAACAGCAAAGCTTGTTTACTGTAAAATTA
Organism: Halichoeres trimaculatus; assembly: GCF_033239565.1. Classification (NCBI taxonomy): domain Eukaryota; kingdom Metazoa; phylum Chordata; class Actinopteri; order Labriformes; family Labridae; genus Halichoeres; species Halichoeres trimaculatus. The sequence goes on from NW_027437183.1 coordinate 28,797,067, forward strand.
CATGACTGACTAGCACACACACATGCACAGTTTTACTGAGTGTAGCTGGCACATTTCCTTGATAAATGAACTCTAGCCACTTAGTCTTGTCTTCTTCCGAGATGGGAAGCTTGTGCATGGAACTATGTGGCTGTTTACAGCCAAAATCAAAGCAGTGATGGCTCTTCAACTTTAGCGAGTGGGCGGGGAGGGGGTTCGGGAGTATCTGCTCCGGTGCACCAATCAGGTCAGACTTGCTACTGATTGGTCAAAAAAGGGAAACCCAGACGACAGCAAATCCCTAAAATCCTAACAGCTCGTTTTAGGTCAGGATTTTACATTCATGAGCACTACTAAGTACAGGTTTTGTCATTAAATATCAAATTTTGTGGGCTGGGAGGAAAGCCAAAGACCCACAAATTTCACTAAAATATGTAATAAAGTGACTTTTGCACAATATGGGTCCTTTACATTACAGACTTCAGTATGTGGTATGAATTCCAACTTAGGGTGCTTTTACATGTGGCTTGATAGCTTTACTCTTATACAGATGATGAAGTGATTTACTGTTGCATCGGGTCTTTTTGTGTTTACGCTGCAGTACTGATAAGAGAGCCTAAGGAAACATCATTTTAGGGTTGTCTCTGGTCATCTTTAGGTCAGCCTCCTTTTTCCACAGCACAGGTAAAAACCATGCTCAGGGGAGCAGATGAATGAGACAGGCTTTAGAGTGGCGGTTCCAGTGATAAAAGGACTAACTTCCCTGGTCTTACAAGCTGCTCAAAGTCCTTGAAGCTAAACCAGTTGTTGAAACAGTAGATGATGAGGAACATCAGCACATAGCTATGTTTATGTTGTGTGCCTCACCTACTGCTGGAGTGTGACGAGAAAGGTCGCTATTTGTTCTGAACCACGCCAGGGTTTGTATTGAAGCCAGCTGAAAACACCTCTACTGAATGATTTCTGGGCTTCTTATGTTTTCCATCAGTGTTTTGATGCTGCACTTCAGAACAACTCATACAAGCTATCCAGATGTGAAAGCAAGATTTTTTAAGAGGTGACTCGGAGTAAATTGAGAAAAGACAATTTTTTACTTCAACACTGTGAGTGACCTTTGAATCTTCCAAACATGTATCTTTGCTGCATGTTGTACAAGATTCCTCTTGTTTCACTTTAAAGATTTACTTTTGTAGTTGTTCCAACATGTGTAGAGCACAAAAACCAACCACTGATGACTTTCACCTCATGATTGATTGTGGTAATTGTGTTTTTAATTCCTCAGGGTTTGCTACATTTCCCATGCTGTCTAGGAACTGGAGATCTCAATGGTTGACCTGTGTCTGCAGGGAACACTCACAGAGATGGCAGAGCATGCAGACACACACACACATTGCGCACACATCAGTGGCCTTCAGACCTTGTGTTCCTCCACTGACCGCACAATCCATTAAGATAAACATGTAAACTTCCAAGCACTCAAAGCATTTCCAGCAAGTCATTACTATTTTTCAGGAGGAAAATACAAATAAGAAAAATCAAAATGTCATGCGTGTCCTTGAAAGTACTCTGTGTTTTGCTCCTCTCAGCTGTCGGCCCTTCCATCAGTGCTAATTACTGTAAATTAGTTTGAACTGGGGAAGCTGAAGGCTGCCTGATGTTGCAGATTTAGAGTCAATAGGCATGTAATGGCACTCTGTCTTTGACCGTCATTAATCAAGGTTATGTATGGAGCTGCAGTCTGGAGGAGTGGAAGAACACGTGTCAATTACAATTAAACAAAGGAGATGGGATTAAGAAACAATGCTAATCTCTTCTGTAAAAACAAAACAATACAGCCATCATAGCCTTTTAGCCCGGTTCCTTTTATTACAATGCTATTACTGTCTGTTGATTTTGCCACAAGGTTACAGCACCTTCCCATTTCCTGAGTGGGAGAAGCAACACAATAATACCACTCACAAATATGAGCACTGAACAGGACAGACACCAATAGCATTAGTCATCTGATTGAGTCAGGTCTCTTTTAAAGTTTTATGAAAATCCTCCTCCTAAACATGAACGTTTTATTGAAGGTCGACTTGATCTGCAGGGGAAAATGCAAAAGCTTTTTCCTGGATGATGGAGTGGGAAGCTGTTTAGCGCAGTCCAACTCATTAGCTGAAGGTTGGTCTTGTAACATTAATGCCCCGTAGGAATTTCAAAAACAATGCAATCTTTATGTAATTATTCATCTTAAAAGTCTGAAGGAGCATGCATATTCTCTCAAAGTAAAGCCTTACTTTATGTTTGAATACATGTATTCAATTGTGTAACCAACTCAACTGCTCAGTGTACTCTAAAAGAAAAGAAACAGAGCAATCCTGTGCCCTCAGTGTCTTCTGCATCATTTATTCATCATTTTGAAAAAATGAATACTGTTTCAGTATGCTGTAGTACAGCAGAGATGATGCAGAAAACATAGGCTGACACAGAGCAACCCAGTGCATGACTTACAGTCAAGATTGTTGCCTAAAATACAACAATGTACCTGCCACAGCATTCTACTTTATTTAAAGCTCATGAAAAGAGTTATGAGCTTGTAATAACAAAAGACTACAGATAATACTATTATATGACCCACAAAAGCAAACCAGAGCACCAACGGCAGTAGACAGTTTGGACACTGCAGACTGTATCTTACACAGTAAATTCACTTAACGCAGTTCAAGTGATGGTGATAACATCATCATTTATTTTACTGGCTGCTGGGTTTTGTGTCTTTAGCATGACAGTGGTCCTCCCTTGATTGTAGGGTTTGATATTCTAAATCAAAAGATGAGATACCACCATTGAATTATATATGTACAGTGGGGAAAATAAGTATTGAACGCGTCAACTTTTTTCTCATCACAATTATTTCCAAAGATGCAATTCAAACAAAATTTCTACCAGACATCGGTATTAACTCAAATAATCCACACATGAAAAGAAATCATAACATTCAGGTCCATAAATAATGAGTATGTGGAATTAAGTGCAATAACACAGGAAAAAAGTTTTGAACACACTAACTGAGACTCATCTAATACTTAGTGGAGAAGCCTTTGTTTGCAATGACAGCTTCCAGACGCTTCTTGTATGTTTTAACTAATCGCCAACACTGCTCAGGTGTGATTTTGGCCCATTCCTCTGCACAGATTGTCTTTAAATCTTGAATATTCTTTGGTGCCCTCTGGTGAACCCTTTTCTTTAGTTCTTTCCACAAATGTTCAATTGGATTTAAGTCAGGTGATTGACTAGGCCATTCTAACAGATTGATTTTCTTTTTTTAAACCATTTGAGAGTCAACTTTGCCGTGTGCTTTGAATCGTTGTCCTGCTGGAAGGTTCAGCCACGCCTCATCTTCATCATCCTGGTGGATGGCAGCAGATTCATATCAAGAATTTCCACATACAATTAATTAATGATTACTTAATGATAATTAATTATATGAAGTTTGCCAATACCATGAGACCATTGTTTTCTCTGTAACAATTGTACCTGCTGCCTCCAAGTCTTTCTGGAGCACTTTCAGGGTGGTCCTTGGCTCATTGAGTATTCTTCTGACTATCTTTCTGACTCCCTGGTCAGAAATCTTTCAAGGAGCTCCTGTACATGGCCTGTTGATGGTAAGGTGGTGCTTCTTCTACTTGTGAATAATGGCTCCAACGGTGCTGACTGGAATATTCAGGTGCTTTGATATAAGTCTGTAACCAGTTCCATTCTGATGCTGAGCAACAATCAGGTTGTGAATGTCTTCAGAGAGCTCTTTACCTTTACCCATCATGACGTGTGTCGTATTTAACTGCTTGGTGAAAAAACAACCTTTTTTAGAGGACCATCAATTTGCTCTAGCCCAGCTAATGTTGGTTTGCACTAATTAGAAGTTCCAGTAATAATTACTGACAGATTTCAGGTGGTATGGTGCATTTCCTTGCCAAAGTGTACAGCCTTTCCATGGTGTGTTCAATAGTTTTTTCCTGTATCGTACTTAATTCCACATAATCATTATTTATGGACTTAAATGTCATGATTTTTTTCATGTGTGGATTATTTGATTTAATACCAATGTCTGGTAGAAATTGCAGCTTTGGAAATAAATATGATGAGAAAAAAGCTGACGAGTTCAATACTTATTTCTCCCACTGTGTAAACAATTATATACAATTCAATGGTGGCATCTCATTTATTGATCTAAAATATCAACCCTACAATCAAGGGAGGACCATTGTTATTCATTTGTTAGTTATTGAATCTATGTTTGCATGTTGTAGGTCTCTGGGGGAGGTGTTTGTTCTGTTTAAGTAAAATTTTAATTTAGTCGGAAATGGAAAAACTGAGCACAAAATTAAGTAATTGTTGGAGCAGTCGTTAAAATAAAGAACAACAGGGATCATAAGTTTGGACACTGTGTTGAATCAATTATTACACAATGTGTACTTTCTCTTTAACACTTCTTATTAAAACCTGATTTAATAAGATGTTTATATAAGCAGCTGCATGTTCTCACTGGACAGAAGACATTTTGCTCTGACTCAAAGTTACATTTTAATCTCTTTTAAGACTGGCCTTCTAATTTACATTGTCCATTACCATGCTGCTAACGACTCTGACCTTCTCCACTGTTCAACACCACCCTGCAGAAGAGGAGATGATGTGATTGGGGTGTTGAAACCTCTTGAAGTAAAGGAGTGAGAGAGAGAGAAGGACAGGATGACAAAGAGAAGACAGAGACAAGATTTTTAGGGCCCTGGCATTCTCCAAAGTCGTAAATCTGTGGTTTATGGTGAAATGATGGCAGATAATGTAAGTAAAGGTCAGCGCAGCATGTCAGCCAACAATAGATCACAGGAACTGATGATTGTGGTCACACTCTGCTGAAGCTGAATCTTGTCTTACACAGCTTGTTCCTTTCTCTGCTCAATTTTTTGGCTCATTTTTGTCTACATCTCATACTCATCTTGTGTTTTGTACAGCCACAGCCACCTGTGAAGTGTGCCTCTGACATGATAAATTGTTATTGATAACCACTAGACAGAATGTGTCAACATTGTGTTTCACAGTCAATATCGCCAGCGTGGGAGCTGGGGCATGAACAACTCATAAATTTGTTTTTCAATTGGCTGTTTACTCCTGCAAAGAAAAGTGATGATTGGATGATAATTTAGGAATTACAGACCTTGACCTGATGTGTTTGTATTTCATCTGTTAAGCCAGACAATGTTAATTGACAATTTTGCGGTGTAACCAAAACATTATTCGATAGTCAATCTCTTGTGTGCCTTTTAAAAACACAGACAGCAATTCTAATTCAAGTAATCCAATTAGGAATGATGTGTCCTCAAAAGCTCTCATTTAAACAATTTTGTGTCATATTCAACTGCTTTGGGTAAAATGACTTTCAGATACCTAAGTGTGCTTTGACTGTAGCAGTGTCTAATGGGATTTTGCATATTAAGCAGGAATTTTTAATCTTATTGATTTTCAGATGAGGTTTGTGCTTCTAAACCATAATAAAGACAAGCACTCTCAAATCAACAATGCTAATGTCAGATTTATATCATATTTGTCGCACAGAACAATATGAAGAAAAGTGCATTTGTGTAAACATTGAAATTCAAACTTCCATGATGCTCATGTCTAACTTTCTAAACATGTACAAAGATACTTTATAAAGCAGATCACTATGTTAAAACTTTAGGAAGAAAGGTGTCCTGAAATTTTAGAAGAAGGGCAAGGAAGGCAGTGGGCAAAAAAAAAATGTACTGGTGCTAGAGCACCTATCCCTGCCAGGATAGGCTGTTTGCTCAACCTGCCCACTTCACCTATTTTTTCTTTTTAAGTAATGAAAAAAGGGACTTTCTGTGCCGATTGCTTTTTTCATTTTCTCTTTATAGCATTTTATTACATCAATGCATTGAGATTTTTTGAGAGATGTTTCCGTCTCGTTCAACGGGTGTCCATAACCTTTCAATTTGTGGCTCATCAAGGTTCAAAATGGGTGAACTGCTCACTACAAACAGGCCACTAATAATTGCTAAAAACAAAAACAAAAAATGAACAAACCAAAAAATGTCTAAAAACAGGCTTTGGAGGAGTCAGAGTTCAACAGGAATTTAAAATCGGTTAAAAGGGTGTAAAAGCTAAGGTGATGATCATATTGTTTTTGTCTGTGACACAATTGATTTGTATGAAAATCTTCAGTCAGTGAAATGGAAAACAATGTTCCTCCAAACCAACTGCATGTTTATTACCTTCAGCTTTTAACCTAGGCACATATCAGGATTAGCAAAGTCAAACGAGGATTTTATCCTTAACTAGCATTATGAGCCATCCAATATGACCCCAGCAAAGTGCTGGGTGCAAAACTTCTCTCATTACCCATTCACATTCACAGGCCTGTCTTATCATGTAGAACCAGACAAGCTGCTTGTTGACTCAACCTTGCCTTCCTCAGAGGCAGCATTTTAAAGGGAAAAAAATTATCATTTTGATGGGAATGATGTCTCGGTATGCTGCTGAAGCCACTCTGTCTCTCCAGCTGATAAAAAAAATAAAAAAATTAAAAACTTTAGAACAGTCAAACGCCATCTCTCCTGAGATCGACTTGGAGGCTGTGATAAAAAATAATTTAAAAAAAAGACATGAAAAAAGCTTTTAGTCATGGTCTGATTTTTTAAGTTGCAGCAATTCACAAGTATTAATAGATTGACCGAGTTGACTTCTAAACTTTCACGTCTTTGTTAGTTGGATTAGTGGCCCTTTGAGAAACTTTTTCCATCTAAAGATTTTTGATCTTCAAATTAACAATGTTGTGGTGGGTCCATGTGGCTTTATACACTCACCGGCAGCTTTATTAGGTACACCTTGCAAGAACCAGGTTGGACCCCCTTTTGCCTTCAGAGCTGCCTTAATCCTTCATGGCATAGATTCAACAAGGTACAAGAAATATTCCTCAGAGAGTGTGGTCCATATTGACATGATAGCATCACACAGTTGCTGCAGATTTGTCGGCTGAACATCCATGATGAGAATCTCTCGTTCCACCACATCCCAAAGGTGCTCTATTCGATTGCGATCTGGGGACTGTGGAGGCCATTTTAGTTCAGTGAACTCATTGTAATGTTGAAGAAACCAGTCTGAGATGATTCCAGCTTTATGACATGGAGCGTTATCCTGCTGGAAGTAGCCATCAGAAGATGGGTACACTGTGCTCATAAAGGGATGGACATGGTCAGCAACAACACTCAGGTAGGCTGTGGACTTTAAACCATGCTCAGTTGGTACTAAGGGGCTCAAAGTGAGCCAAGAAAATATCCCCCATACCATTACACCACCAGCAGCAGCCTGAACCGTTGATACAAGGCAGGATGGATCCATGCTTTCATGTTGTTGCCAAATTCTGACCCTACCATCTGAATGTGGAGCAGAAATTCAGACTCATCAGACCAGGCAACATTTTTTCAATCTTCTATTGTCCAGTTTTGGTGTTGCTGTGTGAATTGTAGCCTCAGTTTCCTGTTCTTAGCTGAGGGTCACCCGGTGTGGTCTTCTGCTGCTGTAGCCCATCTGCCTCAAGGTTGGACGTGTTGTGTGTTCAGAGATGCTCTTCTGCAGACCTCGGTTGTAACCAGTGGTTATTTGAGTTACTGTTGCCTTTCTATCAGCTCCAACCAGTCTGTCCGTTCTCCTCTGACCTCTGGCATCAACAAGGCATTTTGTCCCACAGAACTGCTGCTCACTGGATATTTTCTCTTTTTCGGACCATTGTCTGTAAACTCCAGAGATGGTTGTGGGTTAAAATCCCAGTAGATCAGCAGCTTCTGAAATACTCAGACCAGCCTGTCCAGCACCACCAACCATGCCGTGTTCAAAGTCTCTTAAATCACCTTTCTTCCCCATTCTGATGCTCAGTTTGAACTGCAACAGATCGTCTTGACCATGTCTACATGGCTAAATGCATTCAGTTGCTGCCATGTGATTTGCTGATTAGAAATTTGTGTTAACAAGCAATTAGAAAAGTGTGCCTAATAAAGTGGCCGCTGAGTGTATTTTGGCATTTTACAACAAGATATTACATTTTTATCCAACAACAATTAATGACCTTGGAAAGATGAGTGTCAGTGTAGCTTCATGCTCCTCTCATTGGAGGAGGATTGCACCCACAGATTGTGCATACAAACACTGTTTAGGGCAGAAATACCGAAGACACTTTCATCATGCCTCTAAACTCTATTGCATTTTGTTACACAAAGCTCTGTGGCTTTGTGTTGCTGACAGAGTCAAACATTTTCTGAAAAATGCTGTGTCAACGAACTACTTATCTAGTTACTACTTTAGAGTAAAAGTTGCAACTGGGGAAGCAACTTTGAGTTGAGAACGAGAAATGCAAAATTTATCTTCTGGATATGTATAAGAAATAAAACAGAATCCTTTCTTGGTCCCTGTCATCTGTTTAACTGTATATGGTTAGTTGCGCAGAGGCTGCACTCTTAAGCCGTGTTTCCACCAAGCAGTCCGGGTCGGTTCGTCTCGGTACGGTGCGCTTTTAGCGGCGTTTCCACTGACTAATCACGGGACGGATCCCTTAAAACTGAGACGAGCCGTCCCACTTTTTTGGGACCCTTTCGTATGGGTGCCAGACTGAACTGATCCGCTCTTGGGAGGTGGAGCAACACACTGCATACGGTTGATTGGTCAAAAGAATCATCACTTACCCCGACAGCGGCTGCATTTCTCCTGGCGGCACACAGACTTCTCTGACACGAAGCTTGATTGCAATTTGTAACAGAGAGTTACATGAAAATCACAGAGAGGACGAAATGCTGCATGTCTTCCATCCGTGCTCTTTGTTTACTGTGTCGCGTTTTCTTCTTTGTTGGATTTAATAGCGGGGTAAGCTGCTACGGCGTGTTTACCAGCTGTGGCTTCCGGCATCAGGCTTACACGCCGCCCACCACGAGAGGGCACAGTTTGCTGTGGAAACGCAAACGGGATCAGACTTAACTGTCCCAAACCGTCCCAAACCGTACTGAACCGACCCGTACTGCTTGGTGGAAACGCAGCTTAATATATGAGGTATAAATCCAAAAGAAACCATGTTTGCGGTGATTTACTCACAATGAGCCGGGCATAAGTTCCCCAAAATGCAGTTACATAAAAAATTATTTATGCAAAAGCAAAAACAAAATCTTGTACATTGCTACTTCCCGCTACCTTTAGCTACTTTGATGCTGAGGCTAAAATTTTTGGTTTTTATCAGATTGAAGGCCATCACAATGGATTATAATCCACCTGCTTTTGTGCTCCATTTGGACTGTTTTGACATACACCAATTGTGATTGGCCCACAAACAAATTAAACCAGGAGACTTCCTAAAAAAGGATTATCAGTCTATGTCATCATAAAGACACCCATGCATCTTGACCACAAGCAGCGTTTCGCTCCATTCATTCAGATGAGTTAACGTTTTTTAAACACTAAATTCAACCTGTTATCAGCATCAAAATGTACGATTGGTGAGTTTTTCGAAATGATACTATACAACAGAGGCAAAGTCTATCAAGTTTTGACCGCCACAGAGCAACTGGTGTTTTGGAGTTGATACAACCATGCTTACTGGTGTCTCAGCCGACAGTATCAGTTATCAGTGGCTGAGAGTCACCAGTTAACAGGGTCACACTTTACACTGAATCACCAGCTGCTGGTAAATGGTAAATAATTCAATAAACCATCTTTATCTGATTTGGTGCAGTTCTCTGGACGTAGTTTTCTGGTTCTTTTACTATAAACCAGGTCTAAGACTCAGCATTCAGTGTGCTTTTTATGGTTTTGGAGGGTTTCTGATTTATTGGCACACGTTTAGATCCTGGTATGTCACAGTCTGGTACGTGTCCATGGATAATGCAGTCCTGAGCTCTCTGGGTACCCAAATTTCTCCTCTAAAAACATCTATCCACCTAATCCACTTGCTGATCTCTTCTGTGCACTCACTGCTATTTCACAAACTTGGGAGCCGTTTACCATCTGTATAAGTGATGATATTTAGTTTAAATATGCGTTTTTTGGTGGATAACTCCTCCACATCAGTTGACAAACCATTATACTCCCCAGTGCTTCTGCACCCAAGTTGCGTCGTTGTTGATAATCAGATAATCACTCTATACTAAAACTAAACCCCTCCAGGTGAAGGCTGAACATTTTCATGGGAGATTTCTGTGACCCACAACACCTGCTCATTGTAGGACCCACCTAAATGCTGGTCCAGTAAGTGGGACTAGTTTCACCCAAAGGGACTGGGGTGCCAAAGAAAATGAAAATCTAATGTGCAGTGACAGAAAAGTAGCTTTGTTTTTTTAGAACAGATATTTAGGTTGAGCATTTGCATACTGCTTTGCTCTCCCATCATGTGAATCTTCAGATAACAGATAGCTCTCATATTCCTGACTGCATTGGTTTTTATGTCAAATGTGTTTAATCAGAGTTTTCAAACTGCATTAAGCATTTAACAAACCACAGTGATGTTTGTGATGTGTTCTGGCCACATTTAAGATTGTGCTGACATTTCAAAAATCCTGCAAAACAAACTGGGCATCATTTCCGCTAATAACGGGTGCTCAGAAGGTTATTGATCAGACCCAAACGAGAGACACTCTATCGATTTTGTTTGTCCACTGATAGTGAGGCCAACATTGTTATTTTCTTGTGCTGCCACCAACACAAATTGTTTAGACTATCCACCTCTGCTTTTTCCTCAATTTCAGCTTTCTCACGTATTCTTTCCATTCTTTCCTTTGTCTTTTTCTCTTCTTTTCCCATTGTTTCACTCTGAAAGTCTCATCCGTCATCAAGCCTTTGGACTGGGGTTGAATAAGCTTATATCTCAGTGAGTCTCTCTCATACCCTCTGGGTTTCCCTCAGCCTGGCTTGTCTTATTGTGCTGCTCTGGTTACTTCTGCTCTATGTGTGCGTGTGCATGTGTGTGTGTGTCATGTAGCAGGTTTCTCTACCTGCAGTATAGTATGGAGTGTGTGTGGGTGGATGATGAAGAAGGTGCTGGAGCTGCGCCACCATGTTGTTCTTTTTAAATGCATGCTAAAGCTAATGACATCTGCGCAAGCATTCATTATCATGTGTTTGTGAGGGATACTGTGTACTGATACCAGCTGTGTGTCTCTTTATGCGCTGCATGCCTACAAGTGTGTATGTGTGTATCCCTGGGTATGTGTGTATCTGGCATCAGCCTTTGTGCTGGAATCTCCCAGAGAGTATCTTCCCTCAGGTGTCACAGTATCATGATAAATGGGCTCAGCACCACTGAGACAACCACAATACCCTACAGCAATATATTTCCATAACTCCTCGCTGCTTTGGAGAAATATATGCCATTTCTTGATAACACTGGGGCACCATTAGAACATATTATGGGATAGACCTTTGGCTGCAGAAGCTTATAAAGATGCCTGACTAAGTTTAGGGTTGGCTTTGGGTATGTAATAAAAACTGGCTGCTGTTGGAAGAGTTTTTGTAGAATATTCAAGAAAAACTTCAACACACTGACAAATGTTAGTTTAGTTTTGATCATATTCTTGGAGTACCTCATATGTCAATCCTGCATTGAAACCAAGTGTGCTCTACCCTTATTACCAAAACCAACATTCAAGCACTCTAATAGTTTCTGAGGCTTACTGTATATGAAGCTTGTCTGGTGTCTCCAGATCCATCAGCCAGGTGGGTCCTGAAGACAAATCAAGAACACAACATCAGCTTTTGCATAAACAACAAAGATGGCAGCTTCTGCAGGGAGCCCCAGTAGTTTTGCATTGGAGCTGTTTTAAAAAAAAATAAAAACTTGATTGTGCTTTTTTTATTACATCATGAACAATCCAGAAAGCTGTGTTTTCTGTACTGCCAGCATGGTTTGGTAATAACCAATGTGCTCGTTCGGTCTGCATTTTGTCACGTTAGGTCCGTCCGATTGCTTCCAGAGGTATTTCCATGAGTAGCTGTTAGTGCTGCTTCTTGGAAAGACTGGAAGCAATTTAAACAGATTCAGACCCATTTAATTACTTAAACTGGCAACCTTGTGCTCATTTCAGACTGCCGTAAGAAACTTTTCCAGGGGTGAGTTAAAGCATCTAGAGGCAGATGTGCATCTTGTTGTATCATTAAACATTTTCTGTTTAAAGATGTTAAGTTAGACTGTTTCTTCACTGTGCTGTCAATCATTCGGTCTGATTCTGCCGTCCTACCAGTGATATTGCTAGGCGCCACCCTGTTGGCTATGGCTGCCTTTTGCAGCAGCTCTCTCTTTGTCCGTTACTTGTAATTTTTTAGCCTCTTTTTCGTAATCTTTGTATTTAGAGTGGATCATTACTTTGTATGGCTCATTTGTTGGTCATGGACACCAAACCTTCTGTGGCTTCAGTGATATTTTTACTACTTTTTCTCCTGTGTTTGTCTGGAGATCCTACATGTAACCATGGCTGCATTGTTTACATGTGAACTCAGCTGTTAGCAGCCTGTAGCATGTCAATGCTAACCGGTGTAAGGCCTGGTGTCTTCCCACAAGGTGAGGAGAAGGAGGTGAGGACGACGTGCTGGTTCTCAGGTGTGAGCTAAGAAGTGACGACATGGACCTGTCCTTCCATCCATCGTTATTGGGAACGTAAGATCTATCTCCAATAAGATGGACGAGCTAGCTGTGCTAACCCAGCAACAGAGGGAATACCAGAGGGCAGAGTAGCATCATGCTATTCATAGACATGGCTATTGGAGCCATGACACCAACGCCACATTGGAAGAGCTTCACCTGCTGTGAGCAGACAGGATCCAGGAGACAGAGATGGAGCATGACTGAAGAAGCTCAGTCCTGGACCCTGTGGAGGTGGAGGCTGGCTGAACTGGAGAATGATGGACAAGCTGTCATCATCTATTTTCTTATGGACCTTTTTGCACTTTCTATACACTTTCTTACTTATGTTTTCTTGGTTGCTGCTGTGACTTCAATTTTGTTGTACTTGGTACAATGACAATAAAAATTAAAGTTAAATAAAGTTCTATTCTATTCTATGTAAATCTGGCTTGAATTACATCATACAAACAGCTGGTCATGTTGCTGATGATTTGCTTTGCTTTTATAGGTCATAGAGAGGCCTCCGCATCGATTTCAGCCTATTTCATAGCCAAGAAAAAACTCCTTACGGGGACTTTAAAACTCTTCTGACCCAGCAGCCAGGCCACAATAGCTTTTGTTTATAAAACACATAACTGTATTTTTACAAAATGCTTTTGCTGGTTTCCTGATATCTGCCTAAAGCCACACAAAGGAAACCCTGGAGGCAGTGCTGAATTTTAAACTTCAAGGACAGTCTATTTATCAGACCCCATGGGAAACTTTGGAAAAACAGTGTTGTGTTAATCTTCTATTGATTTGATTTGCATAAGACCTAATGTTTTGTTCCTGTTGTTGTTGTTATTGTTGTTTTTGGAATGAAATGTTCAGTGCCGTCACTTTGATCTGTAATGTTGGCAGCTAGCTATGAGGACTTCAGCGTCACGCTGTGCCTTAACTGAAATAAAACCAGAAGGTAATTTCAGGAAAGAAAAAAATAAAGAACAACGATCATAATAAACCTTGATGTTCCCTGTGCTGGATTGTTATGATTAAAATTGCCTGCTCCCTATTTTTTCATGTTGTACAGATATTACTGTAATAAGTATCTTGTTTATTTGCTTTTATACTTTTGGGGGTAGAGTCATTAATGACAACCTTCAAAACAAAAACAAGGTTCCTGTTAGAGGGGTTTATTGTTTGCGTCAGCATCTCTGTAGCATGCAGCATGTACACACACTCTCCTTGAATGTCATTTGCATGGAGAATTGATCTCAGTCAACCTCTTTGTTAGCCTCTCCCAGTGTAAAAGAACAACAGTGGTTGTTTTCAGGGCCAAACATCAGCACAAAACACAGCATTTCACAAAGCAGTAAAAAAGAACACCTCAATACCTTGATAGGTTAATTAAATGTCTGCATGAACTGAGAAGTCCTCTGCAGAAAAAGTTGTTTGCAGTTCAGTGTCTTAGATTTTTTACTCTTGGCTGTGATAGTGAAGCAGCTGTAATTATTTGGCAGGTTGATGAGAATGTATAATGAGGACACACAGAGATAGTCTGTGGATGTGACCTCATTACCTCACAGCTTTATGTTGACCTGCCAAGTTTACTTAATTTTTTTTAGCTTTTGTCTTCTTGTGAAGGCTGACTCACCTTTTATTTCTTTTTTTTTTCTTTTTTTTGGGTGTAAGATTCAATCCTCATTTTTAAAAGTTTTGTCATGCTTCGACCAAACCCAACGTTCAAACATTCAAGACTCCACATCTCTAATCCACGTTTTAACAATGTCAAAATGAGTAAACCACCAAACTACGCTTATATCTTTGCCGTTTTGACCCATTTTAAAGTCAGTTTTCAAAAGAAGTGCATTGGTCGTCTTAAGGATACCAATCCCACACATAGTGATCAATGCTTATTCCAATAAATGTTGAAAACTATTCTTTTTCTGCATTAGCTTGCGAAAAAAAATCAATAGAAAACAGGCGGTCCTGCTTGCATGCATCCATAACTGCCATAGGGAGCATTTACTCAAACGCAATAACACTCCACCCCTGCATTAGTATCCAACAACATGATTAATATGGTTCAAATCTGCCTTAAAATGTCTCGGTCAATAAAGGATTGATGGTCTGGGAGGTAACTGTACTGCTTGTCCACTTAAGATATGAACATATTGGCTGAAGGTAATTTTTAGGATCATTGAAAGTGACTTTTGAGTTCTTTTATTGTATCCTAGAATTTATCAGAAAGTTGACTTTATTTCTATTTCACCACTTGTGGTCTAAATTGTGGCATCACAAGCTATAATCTGTAACGGTATTACTTGATACATTATGTTTTATCGGAGCAGTACAGCATTGTGTCTGAGGAGACAATGCTTGCAAAAGAAAATAGTCCCGTCGACAAGAGCAGGCTGAGGTCAACCTTCAGCCCAGAAGCTTGGTTTGGAAAAGCAGATCAGTGATTTATGCTGGCGTAGTGTAACACTGCTGATGATAGGCTACCTTTAATGTGCTGTGAGCCCTGAACACATCAAATACTGACACACTATAAGTCTGGGATGATACCAACCTGCCATGCTGCTGTGGCTCGGTCCTGTGTCAGCGTCCTGGCTGACTGTGGCCACGCTGGCCTCAGTCTCTCAATTTGACACATTTGGCTGCATCCTGCACTGAGCTTTGTCTTTTTTTGCCCTCTCCCTTTCTGCTTCACCCATCTCTTTTTCTGGTTTCTTTCTTTTAGACATATCTGGTCCTCTTTCTTTCTTTCTTTCTTTCTTTCTTTCTTTCTTTCTTTCTTTCTTTCTTTCAGGAAAACAATGGTTAAATGACTGATTGAGCAGCTGAGCCAATCACAATTCACTTGTAACAAGGACCCACTCAAAATAGCAGCAGACATGACATCATCTTCAACACTCTTTGGCCGCAGCTGTTTGCAGGCCAGCAACTGAATGAATGCACGTTTGAAGCTATCGCCATTACAGGAAACCCCAGTGTGCTGTCTCTTCAACATGCTGATGTTTGTATGTGTTATTGTTACATTATGGCATTCGCTGGCAGTTTGCTACCTGCACCTGCTCGTTGGAGCTGAGATGTGATGAGCAGGGAACACCACACACAACTGTGTACTTTGACCAAGGTTCTTCGTCTCCAAAGTAACATTTATTCATTTTGAGCTTACGGATCACTCACTATAAACAGACGTGTTGTTTTTCTCCCAAAAAGAACAAATCTTTAAAAGGAGGCAAGATGAGTGTTTGTCTTATAATCAGGGTCATGTATCCAGCAGTGGTGGCTGCTGGTCAGTCAAGGAGGGGAAACTCATTTTTTTCGGCCAACATCATAAATTTGTTCAATTATTTAAACGTAAATTCTACCCTCCATTCCTTTTCAAGAAAATGATGTGTGACCCTGTCGTACCAACCAGGTGTTTTTTTCCAGGGATTTTACCAGCATTCTCTCAATGCTCATCATTTTTAAGAAAGGTAAACTCGCTGAGGATCGATGAAGCCTCTGGATCAATCCAGAACAACTGAGACGATGCTCCAGTGGAGGGTTATACTTCAAGATCACTGACTGGCTCATTTCACTGTCAATCAAAAAGGGATTTGGCCTCAGACAGATCATCCAATCATCATGCAGAAGCCCGGCGTCCAGGCCAGCCCACTGCCTCATAGACCCCCAGAAACGCTGAGCGTCCGATAGGCGGGACAAAGCCCAGTGTTTATCCAATGACCGTCCAGTTTCCACAGTGGAACAACCCACTCTACGCTTCCCCGCTGAAGTCAGAAGACGCTCAGAGTCTGACTGTGTTAAAGCGCTGAGACACTGCGGGGATGAATGAGAAGGAGGTGGAGCCAGTTACCTGTGATAGGAGCTGATTCTGAACAAAAGATGAAGGAGTTCTAGGGCATATTTTGTCAATGAAATGGACACACAGTGGTACATATCACCACTTTTTTGGGGACATTTTAGGGGAAGCAGAGCTTCCCTTGCAGTCTTAGAGCAATAGCCACTGATATCCAGTATGATTGATCATTGACTGTGGCTTCATTTGGGGCAAAAAACAAACATACAAACAACAACAACAGGGAAAAAAAATCTAGCCACCAGCTTGAAACAGACCAATCGTTGGGAAAACCTCCCAAATCTCCCTGTGGCCAGCCTAGCCCTGCCTGACAACCAGTATTTGCTCATCTTCCATCTATAATCAAACTCTTTGACCAAATAATGTGTGTGCATTAAATGCACATTTGAAACAGGTTTTGTTTTGTGAGCAAACCAAGAAAGCCAGTACACCAGCTAACTGAACTAAACATGCTAACCAAAAAACTATTTTAATAAAAAAAATAAAAAATGATTAAATGCATATCAGTGATGACTTGTTTTATTCCACCAAGAAATAAAATTTATTTTATGTGTATCTAACCCTGCTACTTGATTTATGTTAATGTGAAACTATTGTCCATATACAACAACTGTCACTTTGTGATATGATCCTGAACAACATCCCTTTTTGTTGGCAATATCGTGTTTTTAAAAAAAGGAAACTTATATTGTTTTTCAAGACTGCACAGGATTTTCCAGGACATTTAACATTTTTTGTTTCCATTCTCCAGGTGTTTTCTCTGACTTTGAAAATCTGATCCAGTATTCCTTATTTTTCAGACTGCATAGGAGCCCTGTAAGCACTCATCTTTATTATAAATAATGGTATAAAATGAGAACTGGACTCAGGCTAAAGATGACTCGACATTCCCTCATCTTGTTTTTTCATTTACAACGACACTAAAGACTCATGACTCAAGTGGACTGTGAGGTTTAACAACTTGACAGCAACACATTTGTTGACCTCTCCTTACTTTCATTTCTGCCTCCACTTCAACTTTTAAAGGAAGAAAAAAAAGTGTCCACTTAAACGCTTCAGCTAAGTTAGGCTTGTGAAGTTAATGAGCTCAGTACTTCTTCTATCATTTGGTGCTTGGTAGAGAGCCCAGAACGTTTGGCCAAAAATGTTCTGTGAAGACAGTACTTGCATTTAAATAGATTGCTCTCCTTTGGAATTTTTACTCAGAGTTTAAATATTGTGGCTGTATAAATTTGCCCACATTTTACTTTCTCAGGTTGGGTGGGAGACAACTGAGATTATAAAGATCAAAGGTCTCTAAGCTTTTGAAGATCAAAAAACCTTTAGCTTAAATGAAGGCATGAAGTTAGATTCATGGACCGTATCACTGTCAGGTGCCATACTGGAAATGCTGACTCTAACTGTGCGTTCACACCAAAACAGGCAAAACAGGCAAAAGCAGCAAGCACGACTGAAGTTAATCCATTTTCAATGAGAGCCCGGTGTCCTGAGCGGCTAAAGCGGCTAAAGCGGCTAAAGTGTTAAAAGCAGCACCAGATGAGAAGTTGAGCCTTATGGTAATTAGCTATGATGCAATTCAGCAACAAATGGTGGCAACCAATCGGAGTAGAGATGTCCTTCGACTGAGCGGGCCCTAAAGAACAATGCATGTAACTTTGGTTCCTAGTTCTGTCATGGATACCGAAAAGCTCATAAGTTGTGTTTGGGCTCATTCTATTCTTATTAATGTCTGCCTTCTTGGCTACCGCGACCAACAACAGAAAAATGTCGCCTGGGATTGTGTTGCAGAGGTGGTAGGTTGCTCTGGTGAGTTAAAAAAAAAGTGCAGTAATAGCAGAAAATAGCAGAGTTAAGTGTAGTCAGTGGCAAAGACGTAGCCTAGCCTAGCATGTAAGCATTTGTTGCTTCATCTGATTGAGATGATACCAGAACTCCAACTGTTTTCAGCAACGATCTGAGGTTTACGCCGGGGAGTGCAGGTTACTTTATTATCAACCAGTCTCCCGCTGGATCCTCCTGGATCCTTCCGTGGATAACTTTGTACCGGACTGTGCGCCAGGATCTGAAAGTGTGAATGAACTGCTCCATGCCTTGGTCAGCTAAATGTGAGTGTCACCGTCTTATTTCTTCAGATTGGTCAACATTTTCTTTGTGATGTGCTTGGTGTGGATAGATCAAAGAACCACCCTTCCAGATTTCCTATTACTCTAGGTGCAGCTGCTCTAATGACACATCAGTCTTAAGAGCATAAATACATGGACTGTAAAATCAAAGAGAGTGCCTTCACATTTATAAACCCTACTTCTGTCTCCAGGCTTTAAGCATCTGTGTCCCCCTCTAGTTGATTGCGGTTCTACGCCAACGGGATGCCCTGCCTGTCTATTACGTCGCGCCTGGCTATGTCTGAATTGTCTGTGTTGATGTGAGTCACTCTAGGAGAGAAATTCAATTACCTCCCCTCTCTACCCAGTCATGGCCCTGCCCAGCCGAGCTCAAGTATGACTGATATGTGACAGCGAGAAGGGAAAGGAGAAGAAGAGAGACAGACACAGAGAGAAAGAGCGAGAGAAATGGAAAGGTGTGTGTTTGAGAGAGCGCAAAAAATAAAGATTAGCAAAGTAAACAAAGACTAAGTGACAGAAGATGAGACTCTGTAAGAGTGGGACAGACTGAGATGTATGGAGGGACACAGGAAATGCAGAATATAAAGATGCATTCTCATGAAAACATAATCTGACATTCACCATCCAGGCAATTTGTCCTTGATGGAGGTCTGAATGATATGGGCGTCACATCCCAGAAACACGATTATTGGAAGCTGTTTGGAGTTTTATTTGATGTCTCATAAAACCAAACAAATGGAGCGCCTCACTGTGCTCTAGGCTCAAACCTTTAAAAGGATCTCATCTCTGGGCATGTAAATGATCGAATTTATTGAATTTTACACAGTGTTCTATTACCAATTCTAACTGTCTCAATATCAGCAAATCATCATTAGTCATCATTTATGGCATGTGTTTAATTATGCGTGACTTCATAATTTTTTACTATTACTATTTCTCCAACAGTCAGATTTGTCTTCCAGGAACTCAACGAATCATCTCATATTTAATTTAAGGTGGTTATTTCAATTCAGAGTATTCAAAGGGAGTCTGGGTACTTTTGAAGAGTTTTTTTTTTATACAGGAATATTCCCATTCTCAAACACTTTGACATCAATCTGTCTTTGAGATCTATCTGTCTGACAGTTCAATGGTCGTCATAGTGTTTGGAACTAGATGAACAGAATCCCACATAAATTTACAACAGTATTTATAAAGCCACTAAGGGACAAGACCAGGGGAGCTTGCACAGATTTGTACAGACAATTGTTCGAGTCCCTCCAATCTGAGTCCCAAGGAAGTCTCAAGTCATTTGGTCCAAGTCTCGAGGAAGTCTCAAGTTTTTCTGTTGTGGGCAAGTCAAGTCAAGTCGACTCAAGTCACAAGGTTGTCGAGTCAAGTCTCTCAGGTTTATGTCTTGAAGAGAGAAACCTTATCTTCCCAAAGTAAATGTCAAAAAATATCATGCAGATTATTATTCGACTCTGCATGGATTAAACCAGCATAAATCTTAAAAGATAAATATTCATACATTATATGTTTGATCATTCAGACCCAGGTAGATGGCAACGGCTAGGCTACATTACATTAAAGAAACTGCATGCTTGACATAAAAAAAAATTATTTTAAACATTTGCCATATTTAAAGTGCAATCTTTTTTTATTGAGGTAGCTACTTTTACAAAGGCAAAAACAGATGAACAAGAAAGGTTTTACAATTGTGTGGTATTTCTGTGTAGCAGAAGTAACTGCATCCATGCACAGCACATACACACCGTTGATGTAATGTAAAGTCTAGTGCCTACTACAGGCCTATTGCTTTTAAAGAGAAAAAAAAACACAAAATAATCTTGACGTGCATGTTTTTGTATTTAAGATTTTAATATTTCATTTATCATCAGGCACAAATTTAGCTGCTCATAGTGCCTGGCCACGTGCATTTGTTTTGGTGGCTTAGCGTCCTTTATCCACAATATTCCAAAAAAATAACAGAGTGGACTAAATGCAGTTATAGCTAGAGGAAAAACTTATCTAAATGAGAAAGAATTAAGGTTTTGCGTGGGAGTTATTTCCTCTGCTGACGAGTCACGACGGGATGTTTGTTATGAAGAGTGATAAAGTGTTGGAAGACTGGGGCTTGCTACATGGATGGATGTTATTTATGCAGTCACATAGGCTACAGTAGCCCATATCAACATTTGCGACAGTGGTGAGTGGAATTGTTTGTCACTTTATTGTTTGATTTTATTTTATCTATTTATTTATTTATTGATTGATTTATTTATAATTTTTATTTTATTTCATAAAAATGAATTGTTTTATTTTATTTATTGTGACAGTGTTGAGTGGAATTGTTTTTCAGTTTATTCATTATTAGCAACAATGTTCAAAACACAATCAACAAACATATCACCAACACACACATGCACACACGCGCACACACTTCTAATAGTGTTAACTTGGTTTCACTTCCTTGGCTTCATATGCAGTCTATAAATGGCCTATAAAATTGGACGTTGTTCCCTCTTTTTTGTTAATTGTTGCGTCGCATATCCTGCATTGTCTTTTTCCATTTGAGTGGAAATTTTAAACACAAACTGCATGACTTTTGGAGATGCAGAAGATGCAACAGGCTCGCAGGTAGTGGCTATTTTATGGTGTGTTCAATTTGTACTTGGATGTTAGTTCCCAGAAGGAATATCCGAGTTCAGGGGTAAACAGTTATTAAGCTCCTGTTAGATTATTTTTGTTTTAGAATATATGACCAGTGTTTGTCGCAATAAATAAGCTTCATGCTACAAGTTGTCCTAGTCAGCTTGTCCCAAGTCAAGTCGAGTCTCGAGTTTTTTACCCTCATGTCAAGATGCAAGTCATCAAATTTGCGACTCGAGTCTGACTCGAGTCCAGTCTTTATGACTAGGGTCCAAATGTCTGGATTTGTACAGAAGGATGGAGGAAGACACTTATCAGTTTTACTTACTTCTAAAATTCCAGTAGCCGTTTCTGTGTTTTCTGACCTCATGAAGGTATGACCCAGTGTCTAAAAGGTCTTGATCTCATATTTTCTGATGAAGATCAAGAGGAACAGGAGCCATTACAGTCCAGGAACAGAATCTGAAGATAAAGATGATGAGAAAAACAACCCAAGGCACAGTGAGTTATCTCCTGATGATGCAGACACTTCTAAGGACATCAGGGTGAAAAAGGGACTTCTGAATGAAAAAGAAAACCTGGTTTTCTTCACAGTGTGACGGCCACAGCTCAGTGACAGCTCATCATGAGGTCAAGAAAACCACCGAGCTTGTTAGTTTAACATCTCAGTGGTGGATCATTTAAATGAATAGGTCTGGTTAACGTGTGTGAACTCATTTTGAAATCATGTAAAAGACCACAGAAAAGCCATGCTGTGACTGCTCCCTAATACGCTCACCTCGCCTGAAAGATGAGATCAGGTCAAACTTCTTTAATCCATACTCCTTATTACTCGGTGAAAGGGTATCACAAAAATCATGTCAACTCAGCTCATTTCAGCTGTGGGACAAATCTGACAAACTTCAGATGCTCACACTTTTCAGGTAGCATGTAGGTTTGAAAAACAATGATTGTGCTCAAAAACTGCTGAGTAAACCAAACAAAGATGCAGAAGGGACTTTCTTCCTATTATTCTTTAAAAGAGTTTGTTGCTTATGACTTTTTTTTCTGGGGTGGATCAATTCTTAATTTTGATAGAGAACCTTGTCTGAAGCCCTGCAGTGGAGTTACTCTCTGACATACAGCACTTCATAGGAGTTTAAAGTCTTACATCAGCAGCATTTCTTAACACAGCCTGAGCTCTCTAATAGGAAAAAAAAGAAAGAAAGAAAGAAAGAAAAAGAAAAAAACTCAGTGAAAAACCTGAGCACATAAGAAAAATTGTACGAAACCTCAGGAGAGGTAATTTGAAGAGAGATATGTCTGGTTTCGTTGGTTGCAATGGGATCTTTGGAGAGGAAAGACCAATATTGATATACAGAGGAGTCAGGGAGTATGAGGGCAGTAATATGTTTTTCAATGTTTAGGCTGTACCAGAGAGCACCGGCTTTGAAATGAAAAAGTGAGTTTAAAGTGCTGACTTTCAACTCAAAGGGTCTTAGAAAGTTTCCAAAGCTACATCAGGTGAAAAGTGAAGGACTCAGAAGCAGAACAAGGATTGAGTTTATTGAGTGGGAGGTCTAAATGTACAAGGACTGTGTGTTTTTAGTGGAGAGCAGTAAACAAACAGAATTTAAAAAAAAAATAGGAATCAGCAGTATGTCGGTTGTTAAGAATATGTAAACAAAATACAAAACTGAAAAGTTGGAGTGCAGTGATGAGTCTCCATTGTCGACAAAAATCAATGTGTGATGTGTTTTTCATGCTGTGGGTGTGCCTGATATTGTTTTCTGCTGCCGAGGGGCTGAGGGTTTAGGATAAAAGTGTGTTCACAAAATCGTGGTGGCTTGTTTAATTTATTCACATAATGAAACTGTTCAATCCAAGTCCATTTTACCTTCAAACCTGCAAAGAAAAACCAAACATTTCTTACCATGGCGGTACAGCAGTAATTTGCAAGCATTTGAAGAGAAGCCCCAGTGGACCATATCTGTTACACCAGTCATTTCCAAAGTCTGGGTCCTGACCCAAAGGTGGGTCGCCAGAGATTTTTTATGGGTCACCAAATTAGTTTTCAAAATGTTTACACCAAATTCATGCTTTCCTTAACCAGAAGAAGTCTTCCCTCGCCGATTTGTTTACTGATGATTGGCTCCTCACACTCTCATAGCTGGTTATGTTTTCATTGTGAAGGGTCATCGCCACAATGTTTACTGCAACTGGAAACATGTAACTGTTTTTCAAAAGTCTGAAGCTATGAGCTGGCGCTGCTAAAACAACCAAAGCCAAACCACCGCATGTTTCCCACTGTTTCACAGCACTCAGAGGAAAACACTGTCACTGTGTCACCATCACATATGAAAGAGCTGACCCATTGATTAGTTTGATCGTTAGTTTCCAAAAGGAAGATTTGAAGTCAGATTCAAAAACTCTTTGAGTTTGAAAGTCCAAAGTCACTGCTGGATCTTGGACAGGCACCAGCTGCAGAAACGGGGCTGATTCAGCTTGTTACAGCTTGTTACAGCTGTGCAGTGACTAATAAAGAGGCATGGACACATGCTGTTACCTGTGATCTGGATGAACATCTCATCTTTATATCTTGTCCTGAATATCACATGACTGGGATACAATTCTAAAAAGCAAGCAGGCTAACCCGTCACAGTAAAAATGCTAGTATTTCAGAGTGAAAGCCTAATACAGCTGTAATGCATTTGTCAAATATGTTAGGCCTGTTAACTGGTACAAAAGATGTAAGATGATGCAGAAACATGATTAAAGAACCCTTTTCTATCTGTGAGTTGATTTACAGATGACAAATTTTGGCTGGGTCACCTTGGCTTGTTTTCCCAAAAAATGTGGGTCACCTGAAAAAAAGTTTGGGAAACACTGTGCTACACTAAACTCAAGTGTCTAATAAATAGATATAATGTTAGAAAGATAACTACCATTATGCTATAAGCTGTGTCTATAGATCTTCTAGCTTTATCCACCAGTCAGTTTAAAAATGAGGAAGCCTTACTAAAGGAGATGAAACGTCCTCAGGAGCTTCAACCAAAGCCACATTTACATTTACATTATTTTTATCTCATGAAATGCAAGGCAGTATAAATGATACCTACTTGCAGGATATACAGTTAATTGACAGTAACACCAAATATTAGACAAAAAATCCCTTTCTGGAAAAATAAATAAATAGATAAAATAAGACGGAAGACCTTTTTAATTTGGCTTTTAATTGATTTCTTTTACTATCTTATTTCTCTTATTTTACTTTTCTTGTGCCTGTAATGATTTAACTGTATTTTATTTATTTTTATTTCTATTTATATTATTTAAAGTCATTTTCTTACTTTTACATTGGCTAAAGCCTTTCATTTCTAGACATTTTATCATTATTGCCTATCTTAATCCTTTAGTTTTTAGTTCCAGTGTTTCAGTGTTTGTTTTTGTTTTCTGTTTCATTATTTTATTTATTTTTGTGAAGCACTTTGAGTTGCATTTTAGTATTTTTGAAAAGTGCTATATAAATAAATTTTGATTGATTGATTGATTGAAAAAAAAAAGCTAAAACATTATGTTTAGAACATAGAACAACTTAATCTTACAATTTGGAAGACAACACAACACACACTACACCATATTTCCCTTCACTCTAAGATTGCACACATTTGTAACTGTATCTTCACACACATATTCACCTCCCTGAGACTATGTGTATTACCAAAGAATTTTTTTCGTTCCCAAAAAGTGATTTCAAATGTCAAACCTGGTAGCTTAAAGAAAGGTATGAATTAGCTGTTTATTTTATTATTCTTGACTGTATTCCATGAGTTGCCTTAATAATTAATAATTAATAACTATTTGGGAATTCAGATAGCTTGGTCAGTGTAACAACCAAAGTCAGTCATCAAATGTGATGTGCATTGTTGTCACACACACAGACAGGTTTAAGTAGTGTTAAAATAAAAATCAAGCGTCAAGCACAGAAACATGTGCAGACTAAAGGGAAGACACCAGATTTTATTTGTTATTTATTTATTTGATTAATGAATTAAAGGTTTGTTAAGAGTGGTTTGTAGCTGCATGATTGGGTATCCCGTGTACATTTTGAAAATTTGGACATATGGCAGCTTAGTGCAAAAATCTTGTATGAGATAGTTCTGTGATGAAGAGCAGCCAACCAAAGGAAACATTTAAGCTGACAACAAGTTTTGGTCCAATAGTGACATCCTGAAGTATATGAAAGTCAAAACTGTGTCCAGGTTTTTCGTAACCTTTCCCAGCCAAACAAACATTGCACAAGTTTCTTCAGTCTGGCAGGATGCTAATCAATACATCAGGAGCTCAAACTGTGCCGAACTTCACACACACTTTGGTGATAAGGTTTAGATAAGGTCATATTGACAAGAGGGAGAGAAGTCATTACTGGACAAATACACAGCGGTTACATCTGCAGTGGCTGCCAAAGGGATGTCGCTTGATAGTTTTCCTCATATTTCATAGCTCTTAAGCGCTGAATTTAGATAATCAAAATGGCAGACTGCCAGCTTGTCAAAAGCTTGTCTAGAAGCAGTCTGGCATTTTTATTCATAAGCATTCTCACTAAGTGCTTTTTGTTGTATGACAAGGCTAGGCCTCAGCCCATTTTCACCCTGCTGGGAGAGCAGTTACTGGAATCAAAGCTACATCACATTTGTCACAATGCCATTTCACTGTGTACAACCACAGCATGCCACAGGCTCCAACAATCACAGTTCTGTCAATGGGAAGGGACAGCAGACAGCTCCTATTCAACGCAAATAGGTGATCCATTTATTCAAGTGGAACTATGGAAAACAGGGTCAGGTGTGCTTTCTTTCTTTTTTATTTTGGTTTCCTTTCAGGAATGTTCTTTTTGTGTTGTGAGCAAGGGCAGGTTTGGAAGAATGTATTGATCTATGTTATTTACAACACACTGTCAGAAGAGTTACAGCTGAAGTCTTTAACACAGTACATCCCAGAAAGTTTGCTCTATCCATTATTCAATATATCTGCATGCAAAAACCCACAAGGCATGCGAGTAATTACAAGACAACTCTCATAACTAAGTGTGCTTTTCTTGTTACAGAGTGTTCGCAGCAGATAATTACTTTTAATCAAACCTGGAACTGGATGGGTTTTTTATTACCTGTGTTTCTAATAGTGAGCTACATCACAGACTTAACATTCTGCAACATGTAGATTTACCCCTGCCCATGTACTACCACTAATATAAAAACAAAATCGAGCGGTTGTCAGTGGTGCAGTGGTTCGAGCTGGTGCCCGGCAGTAAGCCTTAGAGAATATGTCGTGCTGGATTATTAAAGTCTGTTGCTGTCTTTATTGATTGGTCTTGATGTCCTTGAGGGAGTCGGGCTGTTTAGTGGTGTGACGGGCACAGTGAGTCATAAACACAGCGACAGGACGTCAATGAGCCATAAACACTTCTATAAAAACTATCTCTCCCTGCCGCTGCTCAAATTTGTTTCACATCACATAAACATCGAGGTGAATTGATATATTTCAGTGCATGAAGTTTTCCATCACCAGAATTGGATAGAACAACTATGCTGTATAAAGGATATAAATTAACATATTGCCACAACACACAAACTGTACAAAACATGCAGATTAGTATACAGTACAACTGAGTTATTTAACACACAGGTTAAAGCTATGGCACAACTAACTAAAATGATATTTAAAGATAAAGACGAGACACCTCAGGTGAACTCGTGTTGAGAAATTGTTTCCACCAAAATATCTACTGTCACTATAAGTGGGTATGCTCAGTCCTCAGTGTAGCTCATACAGACAGGATAAATAGAAATGTGTTTCTTATGATGCAGTCAATGCTACAAAGACAATAAGACTCTCTGAATGAGGCAGCCTGCTATGGATACCATCTGTTTGGATAGCATTTAAGTGTACTATGGCTCACCCACATCTGGGGAACCTTTTTTACTCTCTTATTATGTAGCGACTTCCAAGAAACAAAAACAAATCGCTGAGAGGCTGAGGTTGGGCCTGGTAAAATGTCCGACTCAGTGCAAAAACCCCCCACTTAAATCCTAAAATAAACTATTGATCTTTTGTTGTTGAAGATGATCAAATTATAACAAACTGATGTTAACGTGAGAAAAAAGGATTTCATCAGTGATTTCAAGGAAACAACGGTCAACAAAAAATATGACAACTCAGCTCACCCCCTCTCTCCCTTCCACGCCACACAAACCATGACAGGTGACTTTAAAAAAAAGGAAATCACTTCATATCTCTGCCCCTACTCAATACACCATACACTAATTAATGTGCTCCCCTCACAAACCAACAAATTAACATAAAACAACCTCACACCTCAAAATTCCAAAACAGCAAATCAAACTATAAATGTATTCATGGCTCCTACATGTTATAATATATGTACTTTAAATGTTACAATAAGGAAATATCCAATGTAACTTTTCTAAAGGGTTTCATGTGATTTTTTTTAAAATAACATTGGAACAGGAAGTTTTGAATCTTCCACACTGAGCTTTAAGGATTCACAAAAACACTTGTCTTCAAAGGTAAAATCAAAAGCCACAAAAGGTAAAAAGCTTGCGGCCACAGTACCCAATATTTGTTCTTCTGTTTTGAACTGAGGTAATGCCCTTGACTTGGCAAATTGGCAATGATAGTTTAGATTTATAGTTGGGAACTGGGGTAGCCAATCAGATCCCTCTTTCCTTGAAGGGAAAGAGGCAGAAACTACAGCAAAGAGAGTCTCATACGAGAAGCACTTTAGTCAAAATTATCCCAGTCTTGTACATAAGTCTCTGCAGATCCATCTCCTTGTCAGCTTCCAATGGTTAGTTTTTGTCAATCTTGTATTTAAACCTCACTCAACCTACAGCTGCTAGCAAGAAACACAAAATAGTTGTCTCTTTAAATGTTTGGCCAAATCAGCACCTCTGGTACGGTCTCCCCACAGATTTACCTGCAGTTTGCTTTCAAACAGTCTGTGAGGACACAAAACATAATAAAACCAACTGAGACCAGAATCAGACACTAATCGTTAGGTTCAACACAAGTCTGTGAATTTGCCTTTGACAATGTTGTTTGACAAGTGCTGTTTACAAACATTAAGCTCATTCTGCTTCATTCTTTTCATTACTATTTTAATTTCAATAACATCAATATTTAAATTCAAGCAGGGCAATACATTTTGTCTCTTTGTTGAATTGAATCTCGGGTGTACGAGATTTTGACTGAGTTGCATTTCACCTTTTAAATACAATATTTTTTCATTATAACAGAACACCTTGAAGTTCGAACACAATATAACTGTTTGTATGCTCTAGTACAGTTCATACACCTGTATCCATGAATGTTCAGAGAAGAAGAATTTACACTGCAAGTAACAACCAGGAAAGCTGGCTTTATAACAAAAAAAAAACACTGACAGTGCATGTCTAAAGGCATGCTATCAAAAAGCTTCACAAAGTATGCAAAAGCACCAAAATTATTAAAAAAAAAAAAAAAAAAAAAAGCACTGGTGCTGCACTTAATGGTAGCACCTGCAGCCAAATAACATATAGTACTTTGTCGCACTAACTAGGTTTTTCCTTCTGTCTAAATTCTTGCTTGTGTTGTACATTGCTTTGGATAAAAGTGTCTGATAAATGGAACTGTAGAGCTGTAGGAATAGAAACAAAAATAGTTTCCATGCTAGCTTGAATTTTTGGTTTTCTTTTGTTTTTTTTCTGACTTAACTTTATATTCTATCACCCTCTAGAACAGATGCCATGTCCATTGTGCAGTATCAGGCTGCAGGGAATAATGTAGTCCTGCAAAAGAAACATAATGCAACAAAACATCCAGCCAATAACTGTAACATTATCACATCATGTTAAAGCACTCTATCACCAAGACTGATCCCACCCACTGTGCAGGCGTTACTTTCCACTTTAATACTTGATTTTGGAAAACTTCATAACAACAGCGACAAGAGTGACGCCAGAGAAAAGCTGATCGTGTGATTGATGTGCAGAAAGAGGCTCTGGCACGTCCCTGTCTGTTGACACTCTAGCTAAAAAAAAACCAAAAAAATAAAACAAATAAAACAATTGCCATTCCTATTTATACTCCATATCAGTGGTAATACTGGCTTCAATTATGTTAAAGGTTTTTTTTTTTTTTTTTGTAATTATTGTTTAACACGATTTTGAAAGCAGGGCTCATTTTGTCAAAACACACAATTCACACGACCACACATACAAGTAGTGGAACACCTTAGAGCCTGTGTAAAGTGAAACACTTGTGTAAAAGGACTTGACTTAATTCTGTTTGAGCCAGTTATTCTCTGCTGCTAGGCCTCGTACTACATAAAGATACCTTGGAAGTGTGCATTCAGTATAAATCTGACAGAGACGTTTCTTCCTCTGTATTGAGCAGCTAGATTGTGTTCATTTCTGACTGAAGGATAATATATTATAATATATTATAATATATTTGGCCTCTTTATATCCATCAATGTGTGTTAAAAGAGAAAAACATGAACAAAAATTGAAATAGGAATAATTATTTAAAAATCCAAAAATTGCCCAATGAAGCAAAAATGTCGTTTCACCCTCTCTGAATTCCTCTCAAAAGGTACTCGATAAAGTCGTTTTATCTGAATCTTATGAATCTTTATATTATCTTATGTTCATGCATGAACCCAGGTTCCTTTCTGGCTTATGGATCTCAACCCTCAGTCCTACGTAGGAAAAATCTGACAGATGCCACTGTAAATCTGCTAAGATTTGGCTGAACTCTTGGTCAAGCCTCCCTCAGCGTCAGTCTGTGGTTCACAACATGGTCAACTACTGTTGAAAAAATTGCATCTGACAAATTTGGTCCTCTTCTTCCTCTTCTTCCTCCTCCTCTGATTCCTCCTCTCACCCTCATGCTTCTTTATCTGACTCCTTCCATTTTTGTTAAAGACAGGTAAACTCACCTACAGCATTTTTATAGGGCTTAAACATGATTAGTCTACAATTCAACAATCATGTGTTTGTGCATCGGATGGCTGTGTTTAACCAGACAGCTCATAGGTGTGGTAATTTGACAGTCAGTGCTTTGGAAATGTAAGGAAGTGACATCTTGATATACTTCAACGTCCAATGTATAAAATGTGTTTAGTGTTTTGAAAAAGACTGTGTATTGTTTTGAATGAGTGTGAAGCTGACATTGTGATTATAGTGGGTAAATCTGAGAATTGTGTAATCCTTTTGATTTTAGTGTTAAGGCAGTTGCAATTGTGTATTTACTTTATAATTTTACTGACCTCATACACTGTATTTTTTTTTCTGTTACAAGTTCAAATGGATGTAACGTTAGCATTGCCACACATTAGCTTTCCTATAAATTCCAGAGTGCAGATTGTAACAGCTTACACTGTTTTTAATGGTCCTATATTCTGCTCCTTTTCTGCAGTTTAATACGGATCATTGATGTCTTCATGAAATGGTAGTAACATGTTTTGGTCCAAAAAGCCAATAAATCAAGCACATCAGCATTGTTTCCAGGCTCTCATAGCCCCTCTGTACAGAACGCTCTGATTTAGTGGGCGTGACCTTCATATGTAAATGAGCCACCGCTGATACCACCCTGTTCTTTCACGTCACTGAGAGCGGCGCCACGAGCTCCGAGTGCACAATGTTTGGAAAACAGCGTAGCTTGTTTACCGTAACATTACAGGCTAAAACAACAGGCTAACCGCAGCTAAAGTTAGCATCCTGAAGCTGACGTCGGCAAATCCCCTAATTCCAAACAGCTCGTTTTCGGTCAGGGTTTTACATTCACAAGCACTACTAAGTATTTGTCATTAAATATCACATTTTGTGGGCTGGGAGGAAAGCCAAAGACCCACAAATTTCACTAAAAGACTAAAAGCGATTTTTTGCATAATACGGGACCTTTAAGAACTCCTAACAAGGTTACCACTGGCATCAATTGTATCCTCTCTGTGAGCTGCAAACAAGTGCAAAATCAACAATTAGAGCAATAAGAATCCCTTTAAATCAACAAGTTCAAGCCTTAGTGCACTAAAGATTATGGTGTCCCAGCCGTCTGGTCAAATAATATTCAGGTATTGGTCTCACAACAAACTCACAACAAGTGCACTGCAAACGTGCTTCTTTTGGACTGAAAGCCTATAACTGATCTTCTAGAAATAAGCATGACTTTACAGTCACGCTGAAGTTTTTATGCTTCATTTGTGACTTTTTTCCTCTTGGTTTCTATCTTTACATTCGTAACTGTAACTTAATTTTTTGTCAATTGTGAATTGAAGTATGCCTTCACAGAAAACACTTCAAATTGGCTTTGAGCTCTGCAAGTGTGGAGGCAGCCCTGTGGCAATCCATACACAAAGAAGTATTAAAGATATCAACAAGGACGACACTCTGGAAAGGAGACACACACATGAACAATGAGAGCAGAACAAACAGTGTGTCTTCATTTGTAATCACCGCGGAGTCAGAAGTGGTGCCAAGCCTCCTGCCGAGAGAGCTCCCATAAGGAGAGGGTCTTGGCAGACACAGTACACTGGCAGAAGGTGTCCCAGACCTCTGTGTTCATTCCTCTCCCCCCAGCTCACTGACTCGACCTCTTTCCCCACATCCTCTTTCTGTCAGAGATGTGAGAGGACAAGATGTGAAAAACAATATGTAATCTGTGCATTGGAGCATACAATTACTGGTGCGTAAAGTGGGGGCGAAGACGGATTACATTTCAATTGTGTCTTTGAAATCGTACTGTGAAGGTGATTAAAATTTGGAGGACATATTGTGTATTCAGTGAATTTTCTTTTCATGAATTTTATATTATTCCAGCCACATATGTATGCTCTATTTCTTTATGTGTGAAAGAGAGGTCTTCCCAACAGACAGAAAAATAGGCCAGTCGTCTCCTTATATTCTTTACACTGTGTGTAAACCTTTTCAGTTGAAAATGAATCATATTGTGTCAAAATGTCTGCATATTGGCTACTTTTTGATACACATTGGGCTCCTAACCAGAAGACAGTAACTTGAAAGAACTATAGGATATTTAAGGCAGGTAACCTAAAAGTAAAACCTCCTGTAAGAAGACATCCTGGATGGTATAGTAAAATTGACACACACAGAAAACAGAGCGTGAAGAATTAAAATGATGTTAAAATGATGGACCAAAGCCAAACCACCTGTGGCAACAGCTGGATGTAATCACTGCATGTTAGAGTTTGAACAAGAGAAAAGGAGCAAGCAGACAATCTGAAACTGCTGGGATTGTGCCACATATTAAATTTGTTCTTGTATGATCTGTGTCGCAACATTTAGCTAAAAGCAATATTACATCCAGAAGGCATGTTTATTTAATTCCTTAAAGGACAGAACAGATAGCTCTGTAAGCTCATCTTTTGTCAGCCAGATATAACCGGAAAGGTTAATAAACAGTTTGCTACCTGCATGTGAAAATGGCCGACAGCACATTGGAGATAATATTGGAATTCAAACCTATTACTTATTCATCCAGTGTGTCTGCAAGGGCTTTAATCTATTTATTTTCGCACTAAATCCAGCAGCGTAGGTGACTGTTGTGAACTAAAGTTTGAAAATATACTGCACTTTTATTGGGTGCTACTGTCTTAGGATTACTTTATGTGTGATGCTGCACTGTATTGTAATGTACTGCATGCATAATAATGTGAGGATTTAGAGACACAACACAGCAAGGACTTAAAACTTTCCACTGGAATTATGAGCAAACAAACAGCTCAGAGCTGGTGCCTTATTTCTCATTGACCTTGCTGCACTCTGAGTCATTTGTTTTAGTTTGTGTTACATCATTTGAACAGACATCCTTTATATGGTAATAAGATTACATGCTTTTAAAGGAATTAAAATGCTTTTCAGTTGCATTAGTTCATCTCTTATGTCTCAGTGAAAGGCTGTTAAACTGTAATCACCTCTTTTATGTAAATTGAGCTGTTCTGCTGCACACACACACACACACACACACACACACACACACACACACACACACACACACACACACACACACACACACACACACACACACACACACACACACAGAGAGAGAGAGACACAAGATTTTAAAAGGTGAAGCTTATACATCATGATAAAACATCTAACTGTTGATGGATATAGAGGGATTATTTGTTTATCAACAACGGCGGATGTGCGCGCAACTTTTGTGCAGAAGTACTGTGGAGTATAATGGTTTGTCGACTGATGTGGAGGAGTTAACTAAAGAGACCAGGATGTAAACATTGTTTCATAATATTCACTAATTTAACCTTGGTCATAAAATCTGTTTCTGTTTATCATAATTTATAGGTTCACTCATTATTTACTGTCCATATTGAGTCCATGTTTGGTCAGAACCTCAGCCCCAAACCAACTTTTTCATTAAATAAACAAAATCAAATCTGTATTTTGAGTATCAGCAGTTATTATTGCTTGTTTGCAGTCAAACCTGGTTAACTGAGGTTAGATAAAGAATACACATTTAATAACACACACGCAGACGTCGCTGGTGTATCAGTGTAAAGTGTGACCCTGTTAACTGGTGACTCTCGGCCGTTAATTATGGCTGCCGTTGGCTGAAAGTTTCCAGTTAGCATGGTCGCTATTAACGCCGAAACACCGGTTGCGCTGTAATGATCGAAACTTAACAGAAGTTGCCTCTATTGTGTAGTATTGTTTTTGACAGCTGTCCACAGAAAAACCGTACACTTTGATGCTTCTAACAGGTTGAATTTAGTGTTTAAAAAACGTTAACTCGTCTGAATGAATGGAGCGAAATGCTGCTTCTGCGGTTGAGATGCGTGCACGTCTTTATGATGACGTAGACTGATAATCCCTTTATATGGATGGAGTTAGAAAGTTGAAAGGATAAACTGATTGGTAAATACAATAACGCCTCTTCTCCATCTGGTGAAGGGTTTTTTTTTTAAATAGTACACTCACATGGTTGAAGAAGTAACTTTTCCAATGTGAGTGTTACAGCTGTCCCCCCAGAGGACAGCCAGTGTTTAATGGGTCCCTATAATGTTGCAGTCCCAGCCATTAGGGAGCAGGACAGGCGACATATTTAGAGGAAACCTTCTGATAATTAAAGTAACCGTTTGCCATTGTGAAAAGTCTAATGGGAAGTTGTAGTAGTCTGTCATGTTAGAGCCTAATGGCTGACCACCAGACTATCATTAAGAACTCTGTGTGTGTGTGTGTGTGTGTGTGTGTGTGTGTGTGTGTGTGTGTGTGTGTGTGTGTGTGTGTGTGTGTGTGTGTGTGTGTGTGTGTGTAGGCTAACCACATAATTAAATGGACTATGATTCATCACATACAGCTGATAGGAGGAGAAACCTTTTCTTCCTACTTATTCTCATTATCAATCTCTGTCCTGGTGTGTTTTTATCCCAGCTGAGCTCTGCCCGTCTCGTTCTGATTTACAAACTCTCTGTGTTTCTGTATTATTTCAGTTCTTCATTGCAGCAAAACTATTCTTCATTTTTTCATCCATCCATTTTCATTTAGCTTTGTGATTTCTTGTTACCTTCGCCTCTCACTCACTCCCTCCGTCACTTTCCCCTCTTGTCCTCCCCTCCATCTTCCCTCTATTGTTATCCTAATGCTTTCATCTTCCCTCCCCCACCTATTCATTCAATTTGTCTCTCTCCCTCTCTCTCCGGTGCAGTCAGCATTTTCTCTTTTCCCGTAGCTCCAACTCCCATCACTCCCTCTCCGTTTTCAATCCCCCTCACCTCATTATTATCTCACAGCAACTCTACACAACCTTATTTGCCAAGCGCGGTGTTTTCATATTCTGTTAGCATATGGTGAGCTATCTTTACAATACAGAAGTCATCAGTATTTGATTCGCCCCGTCAACCCTATAAGATCTAAGCAGATGGTTTCTTATTATGAAGTGCTGATGTAGGAGTTCTTTCCTGAATGGAGGCTACAAGGGTATGAGGCAGTTTTAACTCTTTTTACTTTCAAGGCATGTTGAGGAGAGGTATTTTATTTTAATGCTGGCTTCAAGGAGATTTTCCTCAAGTCTGAGTGTAACTTGTATTTTTACAACAACATGTCTTTTGTGACAGGTTTAGATTCTGCTAAACTGCCTCTGCACATACACACAGACATAATTCCAGCATGTTTCCTTTTATCTGGCATCAGGATGAGTCAGCAAGTTGTTGAAAGTTCAGACCATTCAATATACAGGCTTAGCATGTTTATGAAATTCTTGGATTTTATTATTATTGTTATCATGTATTTGTAAGCCCCAGCTTTACTTATGGCATCATTTGGAGCCACAAGGTACTTCTGCTAAGGTAATAGTGGCCAACTGCTGTACCCCTGATGGGCTGTTACTCCCAAAGTTTGGGCTACCTTTAAGAAAATCTATTCACATGGACTTCCTACTGAAGACTGCAACTTAAAAACACAGAGGGCTAAGGGTTCAGTTGTTCATTATTAAGCCAATGTTATTCTAATGCAAACTGTTAATTCCTCTCTTCACATCACAAGAGGACTGCATCAAATTCTCTTCCTAATTTCAGCTTCTGAAGCGTTTCAACACCTCATATCATTTGCCAATGCCTCTCTCTTTCATCACGTGACTCCTGCTACTCCGTGTCATGACTCTGCACATGCTGTATATTGGACTCAGTCAGTAACAAACTGAAATATCTTTTTTTCAAAGAATTAATATTGTTAAAACACTCTTAAAGTTCCCATATTGTGCAAAAATCACTTTATTAAGTCTTTTAGTGAAATTTGTGGGTCTTTGTTTTTCCTCCTAGCCCACAAAATGTGATATTTAATGACAAAACCTGAACTTAGTAGTGCTTGTGAATGTAAAATCCTGACCTAAAACGAGCTGTTTGGATTTTGGGGATTTGCCGATGTCAGCGATTCCCTTTTTTGACCAATCAGGAGCAAGTCTGACCTGATTGGTCCACCAGAACAGATATCCCCGAACCCCCTCCCCGCCCACTCCCCTCCCCGCCCATCACTGCTCTGTTTTTGCCACATGGTTCCATGCACAAGCTTCCCATCTCAGAAGAAGACCAGAC
The DNA here is from genome assembly GCF_033239565.1 of Halichoeres trimaculatus. Lineage (NCBI taxonomy): Eukaryota > Metazoa > Chordata > Actinopteri > Labriformes > Labridae > Halichoeres > Halichoeres trimaculatus. Next base: position 28,833,405 of record NW_027437183.1, read on the forward strand.
TAAGTGGCTAAAGTTCATTTATCAAGGAAATGTTCCAGCTACACTCAGTAAAACTGTGCATGTGTGTGCTAGTCACTTCATGGCTGACTGCTTTTTCATCTTTGGACAGTACAACAGAGGGCTAGCGAATAGACTGGTCCTGAATCCAGGTGCATTACCAACCATCCACCAACAAACCTCAGACCCTGGAAATGTGAGTATTTTAAATGCTGTGTGCTGTGGAGCAGATGTAAGAGCTTTTCCTCAGTCTCCCCCCTGTCTCTGTGTTAGCTTCAGGATGCTAACTGTAGCTGTGGTTAGCCTGTTGTTTTAGCCTGTAATGTTACTGTAAATGAACTTCGCTGTTTTCTGAACATTGTGCACTCAGAGCTCGTGGCGCCGCTCTCAGTGACGCGGAAGAGCGGGGCGATATCAGCGGTGGCTCATTTACATATGAAGGCCACGCCCACTGAATCAGAGCGCTCTGAACAGAGGGGCTATGAGAGCCTGGAAACACTGCTGCTGTGCTTGATTTATTGGCTTTTTGGACCAAAACATGTTACAACCATTTCATGAAGACATCAATGATCCATATTAAACTGCAGTAAAGGAGCAGAATATGGGACCTTTAAAACTTTGTTGACTAAAGCTCCACTTTTTGGGATTCTCAGATAAAATTAGATAAGGGGTTAACAGGAGTTATTCCTTTAGGCGATTTTTTTTAACAAGTGTGTAAAATGTTGTACAGAAAAACTTGGAAAAATAGCCACAAATTTATATAATGAAGGTATAACCAGCAGAAATGTTATAAAGCTTCCTTATCAACCACACTCTAATAGGTATCTGTCCTGGAGTTACAGCGCAGTTTAATTTTTTTACAGCTCACAATTTGATTCATGAAGTCATTTCAGACAAAAGCAAAAGGCTGAACAGAGTTAGAACTTGTTTTTTTCAGCTCAGTAGTTTTTACTGGATCCTGTCAGCGTGCTTTTACCCCCGAGTGTTCGGGATCATCCCCCAGCCATCTTGTAAGATCTGTGCAAGCAGATGGCCTCTCCTCATGAAACTCTGATGACAGCACAGTAATCTGACTCACCAGAGAGGAGGCTATAGGATTAACAAATAACTCCATTCAAGTGGAATACCGACACAGGTGCTCAGTGCTGAGCAGGAATGTCTCACTAGAGACAGTCTCTGCGTGAAATTAAGGATTTTTCTCAGACCATTGTGCTGTGTGATAATCACAGGTTCAAACATCTTTAAAACTGTTTTTGATCCGACAACAAACAACAAGCGAGGGCTGATCAAGAAATTACATGCAACAATGTAATCAGCATATGCAAACATCCTCATTAGATGGTAATGGCTGGCTGATTGGCCGGCTGACAAATTGGTTGCCATGGCAGTTATGAGAAGCCTGGGCAGAGGTGATTGGGTTGCAGTAACCGTAGTGACCGTGGTGGAGAGTTACACTGAAGGGCCAGATGGGGCAGCAATAGGGGGTGAGAGTGGCCATTTTCAGCACTTCATCACAGCAAAAGCAGAGCAGAAAGATGATTTCAGTTTGCAAATAATCATTTAACTCAGATATTATAATAAATGTATATAATTATCATAAATTAAATTCAATGCTACAAAAAAAGATACTTTGATTAATAGGCACAAAATGTGGAAATAAGCATATGATTCATTCAACTACAACAACAGCCTGGAATTTCATGGGTATTTACAGCCTTGAAACTGTATTTTTGCAGGAAAAAAGTGTCCTTCTTAATGTTCTCACCTGAGAAAAAAGTGGGTGAGTTCAGGCAACCAACTTTTTTGGAAAAGAAGAGTGTGGAATATTTCTTTATGTTAGTCAATAATGCTCTAAAACAGGCTTTTCACTGAAGCAGTTTGTTGTCAATGGCTGAAAAATGTTACAGGTTGCAGGGAAAAACTGATGCTCTCTGCCACCTTTGCTGTTAAAGTACCCTCGAGCATTCCATGCACAGTTTCTTACAAGCCAATAAAACACTTCAATGTGCTGGAATACTTTTTGGACTGTTTGCAAGTCTGCTGAAATAAATAAGAGCTTTAAAATTGTGACTCTGGAGAAGACAGGCAAAAAAAGTGCATCATTTTCTTTATCTTATTTGACAGCTCTTCTACTTTTTTTTCCTAGGATGTAGTATCCAGTGGGAGCAATAGTTGGATTTACCACCCAAGAAAGTAGCTAGTTATGCTCTTCAGAGCACAACAGAAAGCACATAGTTGAGCTATCAAGGATGGAGGGGTCCCAGCAGTGAAGGGCAAAACCTGCCCCTGCACCACATGTGGCCCCCTCGATTAATTTGTTATGTCTGTTAGGAGTCTTGACCATGTTAAAAAATCCACCCTAAAATCCATATAAACAAAAATGAAAGAAATAAAGCACTTGATATTCCTTCTTTCACATAATTGTACTGGGGACCTCGGCAATGAGTAGTGGGCTCTTTGTCACCATGGGAGCAAGATATTTTCATTAGCACAGGAGCTCAAGGCTAAATTTGTTATGTGAGGTGTGTACTAACAAGTCTGAAGAAACCCTTGATCTATTGCAGTGCCTTCAAGCTTTTTCAAATGTCATAAATAACGAGTTTTCAAAAATTCTTTTCTATTTCCCCCTCTCAACCTACACCTGAGTGGGTTTATTAGGCGGAAAAAAATAACCATCCCTGAGAAACATCAACAGGAGAAAACAGCAGACAATTCCACAGTAATTACTCTGCATGCATTATGTTCAAGAAGTATGGGAAGGCTCTGTGTGTGTGTGTGTGTGTGTGTGTGTGTGTGTGTGTGTGTGTGTGTGTGTGTGTGTGTGTGTGTGTGTGTGTGTGACTACAACAGCATGTGAGGCTGGTGTGGACCAGCCCAGTGTGTCCTCAGTGGGCCTGTCAGTCCCAGTCATCTTTACCTGAATGATGCCACCAGGATTCCATCTGTCACCAGGAACCCATGCCAAGAGATGAAAAGTAAAAAAAAAAAAAAAAAAAAAAAAAAAGATAGGGTGTAGGAGAACAAACAACTTGGCGGTATTAAACCAAGACACCTGTGCTTAAAAAAAGGCCATGCATTTAGTGGGAAATAAAAACAGAGATAAGGCAACAACCAAAGAAGATAGTAGGAAATGTCAGAAAAATGAGAACATGGCTTTAGAAAATGCAAACATATTAAAGACAAAACAGAAGTGACATGAGGAAAAATAAAAATAGACAAAACCATGGTGTAGTCATAGCGGGGGGAATATTACATCTTGCTGTAATAGCATCCATACGTATGAGTTGTTTATTGATTGGTGCCTATGAAGCGTCTTTGAACCCTATCTATTCTAAGGCAGAGAGACAGCTTTCAAAAGGATTTCATTTCAGATATCGAATCAGCCATGAGCAAATATCCCTGAATGCATTTGGGGAAAAATAATGCTTTTGAAAATCCCCCGCCTAGCTCTGTGTCGCTGACTTCTTTCTTCGTCTTCACACAGGTGAAGAACAACACGCTTTTGAAGCAGCAGCAGCCTAAAATAAGAGGCTGTGCTCATGCAGGAGCAATTCATGATATAATATAAGGTAATGCACAGGCCTTTCTGAAATGACTGGGTAGATTTTACACCCAGAAAGAGGAGTGTTGCCATCACTGGATATGACATGTTGTTCTGTGAAAAACTAAACAGGTACTGACAGGGCACAACGTGTTATCACTTTGTAAATTTGCTTCACAATGTTGCCTCGAAGTATCTCTCTGTAGAAGTTCAAATGATAATGTGACCTCTTCAGTGATCTCGATTGAGTCCTCAAGTTCTCTGAAGCTTTGCACACACAGACCCAGATTTTCCGTGCTGACTAAATCCCGCCTGGGCTCCCCGTCTGAAGATCTTAGACAGAATCTCAAGGATCTGACTGTGAAGCTCCAAAGCCGAGCTTACTGATGTGAATCAGCACCATCTGGATAATGTAGGTCACAACAGTTTCAGAAAAGACAATGTTTTTCTATTTAGCTGATGAAGTTAGGCCAATTGTGTCTGACTCTGACAAGTGGTTAGCTAGAATTTAAATGGATGTTGTTGTTATTCATTTGTTTATTTATGGGTTTTTTTGTTGTTGTTGATTTTGATTAAGAAAATAATAGGACACCAACATATGTGAGGCTCATGTTCTCAGCACTGAAAAATACGACCTCTATACCAGGGGTGGCCAACCAGTCAGAGACCAAGAGCCACAAAAATGACCGTGGTACTACAGAGAGCCACATCACACCCGTGGTCTTACAAACACACTTCCTCTCACTCTTAAAAAAAATGACACAAAATGAAGCGAGATTTATTGTGTTTGTGTGTTTAAATCTGTACTAGAGAAGAGAAACTGAAACTTAAGTATCAATCTGTACACCCAAACATTGATCAATACTGGTCCCAACGTTGGCATCAATATACCAATATTTTAGATTGATCAGCACACCGCTACCTATAACTATCAAGGGCCACACACTGAAAGGCAAAGAGCCACGTGTGGCTCACGAGCCGCAGGTTAGCCACCCTTGCCCTATACAGTAATTTAACTATAGTCAACTTACTGTTGACTAAGGCTGACAGTATCCTGGATAATTTTAAAGCCTGGGCCCAGTTTGCCTCCCTCAGCGAGTGATTATTCAAATGAATGGTCCTTAGGTGTGTTGTGTCAATAAAGCACGTGGACAGCTATTCAAAAGCCATTTTCTCTTTAATGCAAAGGTTTCTACTGTAAAACTCCATATTTGTAACTTTTTTTAAAAAAAGGAAAAAAAAAAAAAAGAGAATTGAGAAAAAATAAAAAACACCCAAGGAAAAAAATGACACAAGCTTTCATATTGCACACATCAGAGGGTCAACAACTCCTGGTCAAACTATCTCTGGCAGAATACCAATGAGAGGAGCAGACCTAGAAGTGTCTTCAATTGGATGTTACAGCTCACCAGCATGGCAGCGAATGTAACCAAACTGTACCCAGAGCCGAGTTGATACTTGGGAAAGAAAACAAGCTTTTGGAATCAATTCACAATATGTTTTAGGCATGTCCGGCTGTGAAGAGACCACAAGCTGGACCCAGGACACAATGGAGAAATTCTATCTCTTGACTGGCCTGGGAACGCCTTGGTATCCCCTCAAAGGGGCTGGTGGAAGTGGCTAGGGACAGAGGTTACTGGTCTTCACCAATGGTGCTGCTGTCCCCCATGACCCTGACCCAGACAAGTGGTGGAAGATGAGATGAGATGAGATGAATAATCAGCATAAAACCTTTCTGTTGGTATCAGGCCGGTAGGTTTACTGGATTTCGTACTGGTACTGCATTTTGCATATACTGAACTAATATCACTGTACTTTGAGTAAAAAAAAAAAACACTTTTTGTACACATCCACCTTACAACATGTACATTCTTGCATATATGTTTAGTTGATGCTAAATCATCAGAAAAATTTTCAGAAATTAAATCATCTCTTGTAGCTTTTGGTGTCTTGTTGAAGAACACAAGCTGCACTGCCTTACGCCCACACTCAGTCCCCAACACTTACTCACGTACATTACTTGAGATGTAATTCGCTCACGACTGTTCCAACCTTTGAGAAATTCAAGGTCATGGTCGTTACTTTCGGTCTTTTTGAGTGCAGGGGAGGGTGAAATTGACTTGGTGGGGTTAATGACAGGAAGAGTAAAGAGGTCAGTGAAGATCAACAACACTTTACCATTTTTGAGCTAATCAATAGAAGGAAAAAGATACAAATGATAACTATACTTAAGTTGAATGATCAGACTACTTACCATCAAATATATTTCTAAATACAAGTTTATTCTTTTTCAATTTAGTTGTATAATCTCAGTTAAAGCACAGGTTTCAAAGTTAAAGACAGTAAATCTGAAGAAAATAGGGTACCATTGAGAAATATTAAACAAGGTCTCCACCTGAGTGGAGTTCTGTCAGTCAGTACCCTCTTGACCCAATAATCATAGCACATGGCCACAAATTGACAAGAATTATCAAAAACATGGAAGAAATTAGAGGAACAATGGTGGCGGTCGTTCTTGTGTGTCGCTCTTGCTTTATCTCAGATCTGTAAGTGCTGCTATTTTCTTGATAACACCACTTAAAAAGAAGGAGAACAGAAATGTCAACATCATTTTCTGTTTTTCTTTTATCTGTCCCTTTCTGTTCCCGTCACTCAGACACTAGAAGCAGTCAAAGATAAAGGATGACAGAAATATGTTGTCAAGCTCTAAATCTGATGGAGACAACTGGCTTTGTGTCATGAAAGGATCAATGTTTCAAACCTAAGATTATTTCAGACTGTGAAATGGTGAAACATATGGACCAAATAACCTGTTTCACTCCATTCTGATGACAAATAAATGGGATAACTTTTGTCATGATGCAGAGCATTTTAAGTATAAACTGACAGGTTGAAAATAACTTAGGCAACTGACTACAATCTATCATTCTAGCAAGAAAATGTAATTTTGATGTGCTAAACAGAAACAAACATCAAATGCAGTTTTCCTTTAGTTTTACCTCCTCGAATAATAAAAAAGAAAACACTAACGCTCAGAGGCTGTAAGGATCTCTCTTTCTCTCTTTCTCACTTCCTCCTTCCCTCTCTCACTGCTACTGTATAGATCACAATAATGTTAGTGGTGACACTCCCTTCCATGGTCATTCATCTGAAACAGAATTACATAAGCCATTTACCACCCGGTCTCCATGATGGATGGCAGGGCCCCCAGCCAAAGCACCCAGGCCTGATCGCTCCGCTTTTCTCAGTGACAAATGTCAGCAGAAAGACGTATGACACCAGCTGACTTCCTACAGTTTTAAATGAGACTATGTTTGAAAAGTGGGACAGAAGTTTACACAAAGGCTTTGTTATATATAGAATAATATCAGTGTGCTGATCCACTGTGGTTTTTCTCATCCCTGTGTGTTCAGTTTTAGAGTTAGTCTTCCATCCCCTTAGTGGTCTGATTTATTGTCACGCTATGATGGATTAATGATCATTGTGCTGTTGTATGTGTGTGACAGAGAGGGGGCAATGGTTTTGTGAGTTAAGGAAGTACAAATTGCAGTCCACTGAAAAAATGCATGGAGACCCCTCTTTGATACATGATAGTGCTACACACACCAGTATAAAAGAGGATTACCCTAAACCTGCAAAAGTTACTAAAATATACACCTCGACTTGCCAGGCGCCGCCCTGTTGGTTGTGGCAGTCTGTTGCGGCAGCTCTCTCTTTGTTCGTTTCTTGTAATTTTTTCATCTTTTTTTTTTGTCATCTTTGTATTTGGAGTGGATCATTGCTTTGTATGGCTCATTTGTTGGTTATGGACACCAAATTGGTTTTGTCTTCAGTGATATTTTTACCATTTTTGATCCTGTGTTTGTGTGGAGATCCTACATGTAACCATGGCCACATTGTTGACATGTGAAATCAGCTGTTTGCAGCCTATAGCATGCCAATGCTAACTGGTGCAAGGCCTGGGCCCTGTTCTACGAAGCAAGTTCAGTCTTGCGAGATAGCCTTGGAGCTACCTCGCTGAACTGAGCGCGGTAGCCGGCGGTCTGGCTACACAGTTTTACAACGCTGGTTATCAACCTCATAAGTGGATCCAGCTAGGCAACGAGCGCGTGCAGGCATATAAGGCGGAGTGATCTGACCAATCGCGAACATGGAGCAGTCTGGAGCGTCAGAGCAGGCCGGAGAGAGAAGGACCGCATACTTCACACAGGAGGAGCAGGAGGTGATCATGAAGTATGACGAGGTGAAACATGTAATTAACGTTAAAAGCAACACAATCACCGCTGCTGGAGCACGGAAGGAGTGCTGGCAGAAAATTGCTGACAGTCTAAATGCGTAAGTGTAGTGGTGTAGTGCAAAAAAAAAAAAAAATCTTTTGTGCCATTATCATCCTGAAATAGCACTGTTCACCATGCACTTTTACTGTAACATGCACCATACTTCTTAGATGAATTTATTCATTTGTTCATTCCTATCGTGTTAACATTTTTTTGTGACATGTAGCCCACACGAGCCCTACATGAATTCCTGTCACAATTTTAATACGGGCAATAAAATATTGTCATGGAACAGAAGTGTTGACATTGAAGATCTTATTACGGCAATGAGAGTTCTTCATTCCCTTTAACTAGGCTACCTGTAGAAAGTGTCATGTACTACCAACCCCTCCCTGGAAAACCGGTAACTTTCATTAAGGTGGTCATCTGAAAAAGAGAGTGGGTTGGGCTCCGATGTCCACGGGATCCTCTAAGAACGGACAAGCCATTTTTTCGTGAGGGCTCATTGGTCAGTGGGCGGGGCTTTTACAGTCCGCGAGTTCAATCTGGAACCTAACCTGCCCCGGAGTAGGTTAGCCGTTCAGTGTACGTTGCCATGTGGACTCGCCTCGCTGAGGAGTGATCCCGTGTCATAGAACAGGGAATCCGGGACCTATCCTCAAAGCTATCTCGCTAGGCAGTAATCCTGCTTCGTAGAACAGGGTCCTGATGTCTTCCCACAAGGTGAGGAGAAGGAGGTGAGGACGACGTGCTGGTTCTCAGGTGTGAGCTAAGAAGTGATGACATGGACCTATCATTATTGGGAACGTAAGCTCTATCTCCAATAAGATGGATGAGCTAGCTGTGCTAACCCAGCAACAGAGGGAATACCGGAAGGCAGAGTAGCATCATGCTATTCACAGACATGGCTCACGGAGCTAACACCAGACACCAACGCAACATTGGAAGAGCTTCACCTGCTGTGAGCAGACAGGATCCAGGAGACAGAGATGGAGCATGACTGAAGAAGCTCAGTCCTGGACCCTGTGGAGGTGGAAGCTGGCTGAACTGGAGAATGATGAACAAGCTGTCGTCATCTATTTTCTTATGGAGCTTTTTGCATTTTTTATAAACTTTCTTACTTTGTTTTCTTGATTGCTGCTGTGACTCCTGAATTTCCCCTCAAGGATAAATTCAGTATTTTCTATTCTATTCGCTCTTAGCTCATACATCCCTTATGATACAAGGTGACAATTTCTTCTGATTCTCTTCATAACTTTTTATTTATTTTTAAAGTTTTGGTGTTTTCTCTGTTGTTCTGAATTCTAACCAACAGCCATGACTGAACTTTATGTGTCTGATTCAGATTACAGTGTTTCAGTCGCTCAGTTCAGCCACACATTAATCCCGTCACAATTAAAATGTGAAGCCTCAGGCATCATACAGAGATTTGTTAAGACGAAGGACCTGAGGCACTTTTTTTAAAGGACAGAGAAGTTTTAATTATATTTTGACTTTTTATGGAACTTTTTTGGGGGAACTGTTCATCTAATTTTCCTGAGGATGCCAGTGTCTCCAGTGTAAACTTCATAAACCAACTGGCAGTAAAGAATACCAAGTTGTGACCATGTAAATTGATGTGCACAGACATGCTACTGTGAGCTGAAGTCAATAAGGAACAATGCATCTCACTGAAATTATAGGCTGAGTAGATTGTAATGAGAGAGTTAAAAGCGCAAATGGGGAGTTTTTTAAACAAATTTGTTTTTTGAGGGGGGAAAATTTGAAAACAGACTCTGTCCGGCAGGCATCCGTCTAAATACAAAATTATGATTACAGCTGTTTCTGCAGATCAAGTGTATGCTGGAGAAGAATGGGCTATTTTTTAATTTGAAAGGCCTGTGACTAGTAGGTGCAGGTGAGAGGAAATCCTGTACAAACACTGCACTTAAAACCAAACAGAGGAGTGTTCACATTTATTTGAGGAGGAGTGTCTCTTGGTGCAAAGCCACTGAAGCCTAATATACCTGCCATGTCCTCCTTCTGTGGTTGACGGGGAGTCACAAAATGCTGAGCAGGCACAGGTGAGAGGAAAAAAGCTCTCTCCTCTGCAAGAAAACATCTCAAAACTGCTGCTTTGTGCTGCTTGAAAACAGAGCTGGTGTGTAAATGAGATAATATCACAAAGAGAACCAACCAGCGCGCTGTGTGTGTGTGTGTGTGTGTGTGTGTGTGTGTGTGTGTGTGTGTGCGTGTGTGTGTGTGTGTGTGCGTGTGTGTGTGTGTGTGTGTGTGTGTGTGTGTGTGTGTGTGTGTGTGGCTATGAGGACAGATTTCACTCCTTGTATGGCTGGCAGATAGAATTTAGACCAGCCTGACAAATGATTTATAGGTGCAATTTTACCCAGCTGTCATTGCGTTTTGTTCAGCATGACATGATGTGTGTGTGCGTGCGTGTGGGTGTGCGTGCGTTCTTATACACCTGTGCCTATCAGTTTAAACTCAAGCAGGGGTGCTGTATATATCTGTGTGTTGCGTTGAAGATCACCTGGACCAGCGTGTAGAGAAGCGTGATAAGACCACAGGCTGGGCTGAGCTCTGCTTTTCTTTAATGGACAGAAATGAGTCGTGTCGAGTACAGTATCTCTCTATTAACTCAGATGCATCCCGCTTCACCCATTTTTCATCTTCACCCTGTAACTCATTCTTATTACCAGGAAATCTCATTCACTTTGTTTAATGTGATGCTGTTATATGCAATTTCCTTTCTCATCACCTATTATGGCTTCCTCTTTGGCTGCAAATCGAGCGATGAAAAGACACAGACAGGAGAAAACAAAGGCAATTAGTGGGGTAACTTAAATAAAGCAATTCATTGAATCATGGGGACATGTGTAACCAGCAGCAATGTCACACTGAGGATACATTTGTCCTGCTGGGACATATATATACTGCCTAATTTAGAGTCTGTTAAAGGATGACGTCTTTTTGAATACCAACAAAGTTTTTGAGCAGTGCCAGAGGATTCATAAAGACGGTAATAAGTAAAAGGGCACATAGACACCTAACAACGCCAGGAGTCCAGTTCTTCATAAGCAAATCTGCAGCTGCAACCAAGATGCTGGGATTTATTTTTAAACCACAAGTTTAATGTGTAGAAGTACTTCATATACCTACACTGACTTAATTAATTCAGGCAGGGTTTCTCTGATATAAGTAATTAAAAGAAATTTAACTTCTCACATCTAATTCGAAAAGTTAAAAAACACTTAGTAAACAGTCAAAATGAAACACAATTAATACAATACGGCTAAACACAGGATTATGATGTCTGCAGGTAAATGATTCCAAACTGGATTACCAAGTGGGGCCAACTTTATCAGAGTCAACCCAGTTATCTATGACTTCATCTGCACCTTTCTTATTTCATTTTGCTCACATAGAGGCGTACGAAGAGAATCCAAGTCATGATATCCATGTATGGGGGAACATAACAGACAAAAGTAGCTGTTTAATCACAAAATAGTAATTGATACTTACATGATTACTGCAAGTAACCAATAAAACATCTTGATTTTTTCACATACAGGTTATATTGTCTATGTGGGCGTCTTAAAGAGATCAAACGTACCTGGCATAACCTGGCTCATGCAGGCCAATAATAATAAAAGTGCTCTAAAAAGGTGACAATCTGAAAGCAACTAAATAGACAAAGATGTTTTAATGAAAAACATGCTGAATGGGCCCTGAATTACCTCCAGTTGTGTTTTTAAAATGTTCCCTCTGATGTAACTGATGCAGGTGTTATAGGGAGAGCATAGTACTCAGTGGCAACAGTGTCAGTGTCTTTATCCTTTTCTCTCCAAGCTAAACTACAAACTAGCCACTGCTGGCATCTTTCTCCTCAATGGATCTCACCACCAGAGTTGTGGGGCTCTGTTTAGCTCACAGATGCTTCTTCAGCTTTCAAGTTGAGTTCTTCACCACTGAATAGCGCTCGTTCTCCAGGCACAAGACCACATGTCACCATGATGTTATTTTCCTTTTGTCTCTTTTGCTCCAAACCTCTGACTGATTGAATTCTTTCCCTGAAATAATCACTACTAGAAACACTACTTTACTTTGCTAATTATGCATTTGCTCTGACACTGTAGGTTTACCATCAGGTGGTATGAACCTACCTGCCATGACATAGTAGCAAAATCATAAATTTTGCAAATGCTTCTGCACTGGAAAAAACTGAAATCTTATCAACTGATGTCTTATTTTCAGTAGTAAAATATCTTTTTAAAGTGGCTGTGAGGAGATTGAAAGTGATCTCGAAAAAAGTCTCCCTTCTAGATATATGGATGATCATAATTCATTCTTTATAATGAGATTATGAGCACCAATATTGCTGGTTACAGGTCATTTTGAATTGCTACTTCTTAGCTTCCAGTTCAGGTCAACCAGGACTAGATTGATTTTCGGCAGGTCTAGGTCTCTATGACAACACCACGAAGGCTGACAAAGTTTAGCAGTGAGAAGAGTGTTTTTCTCTGCTAAAATTATTTCTATGGTGGACACAGGAGCCCAATTGTCAGACAGAAAAAGAACAGAGGAGCAAAGAAAGCTAAATGGGAGAGTGATACAGCCTGAGCTAAAGGCTAATTAGCCTTTAGCTCAGGCTGTATCACTCTATAACAAAGGGGCTAAACTGTTTGTGATAATGTTCATTTCAACCCACAGTCAGCAGTTATTCTGCAGTGGTCTGTTCAAACTTGAGAGTCTATCAATAAAATGAAGAGTGAGGTTACGTTAGCTCTGCTTGGTAGATGACTGGTAGGACATAACCAGGATTTACTAACATTACACATTGCAGACATGTCAGGGAGCACTGGGCTGACAATGTTAACACAACATTTGCTTGATGTCACGTTTCTAATGGTAGAGCTACAGAACTGTACTGATAAATAAATTACATCAGCCCGTTGTGTCCAGTAAAGTTGTCTCAAACAAAGAAAATTTGTTTTGATCCGATCTCCATTAAATCCCAAAACAAACACACACCTTACTTAAAGTAATTTACAACAGTGTGCAGAGACTCCAGGCCACAAGGTGGCGAGGGAGTCCAATTACAAACAGATCCTCCTCATAGCATCTTCAAACATAATATGAGCCACATTCACATGACCAGTCCAGAAAAACTCTTGTTTCAAATTATTTAAAGACACAAATGAGATCTGGATTTCTTGGAAGAAGTTTTAAAAAATCTGCCAATGGAACAAGAGAAAAGTTTCTTGTGGTAAGTCATTGTTCTAGTTTCAAGTATTTTTTTTTTCCATTGGCAGCTATTTTTTTACTTGTTACAAGCAATTTAGACCCCATTTTTGTCTTTGAATAACTTGAAACAAGACATTTTTTATGGACTGATCAGTTGAATGTGGCTCATATCAAGTAAAACAAGACAAAACACTTGATAAGATTTCTGTTTTTGTTTTTTGTTTTTTTGCAGTGTGGGACAAAGAAAAATACATACCCTATTTTCAGTAATGGATTATGAAGAGTAACTACATAATGAAACTTATCTAGGGACTCCAAACGTTTACAATGTAAGTTATTACCCCCAAAACTGATTGTGGTTCACACAAGCTATAAAATCTTGTCAATAGAATAAAATGTTCCTGTGTGGTAGATCTGGTCAATTAGGTGGTGGGATTCAGTATTTTTTGGTGGGTCAATAATTGCTTGTACATTAGTCATGTTGCAACACATAAAGGTTTTTTTTTCCTGGCCATCGTTACACCTCCACTCCAAGTCTGATGACAGCTGGAGGCTGAAGTTTATTTCGTTACGCTGCCAACAAACTGACAAAATAACAAACAGAGAAAATAGGGCTCCAAAAACATGACCTTCTTGGCTGAAGTAATGAGTACACAGATCACCGGAGTTGTTCTTCACTCCCAGTTAAAATCAGCAATGTTTAACAAAACAGAGTTTTTGCTCTTTTCATAGGCAGGCAATTCTGTCTTCCTCACTTTTTAATGACCACACCATTTCTGGACTCCCGGACTTCTTACCAGAAGAGTGTCGAGCATTAAAGTCTTATTGTATTTGTACATGATCAGCAGACAGTTTAGATATCATAGGAGTCACTAATGAGTCACCATCTGTTTCTATTATGAGTGTTTTTGATCCAACCAAAACAATTGCCTGATTCTTACAACAGGATTTGCTAACGAGTGAACGTCTGTCTGAAATGACACACTTTCGCCTGCTGTTTAATTCAGCAATGGCTCCAACTATTAACTCTGCCTCCCTGG